>NC_136067.1:934491448-935691448 GCF_964261635.1 Lissotriton helveticus | reverse complement strand
CAGGCTCCCCTTCACCCAGGGCCCTCCAAACCGGGCCCGTGGGGGTACCCAGGGGTCTCCCATACCATGCATGCACAGTGTGCAGGCACCATGGGTTGCCCGCCACAGGGTGCACGACTTTCCCAGACCCCCCCTTTTCTCAATGGGAGCCTGTGTTTACATTTAGTACACAGGCTCCCATTGAAGTCAATGGGACTCTGACCAAATCGTATCAGGTTGCATCTGGTTGCATCCAAATCTCTCGGTCGGACTCCCCCGATCCGAGTCATATGGAAAGCATTCAGGAACCGATTCAGTGGGAATGCTTTCCTAACGACATCGTAATCGGGCCCTACGTGTTCAACCTCTGCATAACATTGATGTTCAAAAAAAATTAGATGTGAGAATTATTAGCAGTGGGTATTTCCCCAAATCTCTACTTATGCTGATATAAGAATCCCTACTTGGAGGGCTCAGAAGGCAGGAAGAAGAATGCATGAGACTTAAACAAAAGAGAAACAATGATGCATTTATCAACCCACAGGAAAATAGAATAAGCTGAGGCTTAACATACTGGTTGTCCTGGAGCCAAGAGTCACACTAGAACTATTGGGAGATTCAGATAAGCAACAGATGATTCCATTACACTTGTGCGTATGAGCGTTAAACACAGCTCTCATAATTTTGCTGGGATGTTAATGACAAGGTTTATAGCTCCAACCCCACCTGGGAAAGGTAAGTAGGCATGGCCCTGTAGTCATATAATCATCAAGGGTCCTGATGCTGATTTTTCTAGCAGTGCCTGTCCCCAGCTCAGAAAAACTAGGGTGGCAACTAGAAAAAAATCCAGTGTCTAAGAACTGCAAGTGTAGAAAAATATTTTCTTATTTGACAGTACTAACAATTTGGACAAACAAAAAGGACAGACTCCATCATCCGGAGGCAGTAGGGATCGGTAGATCCTGATGAAGGCCTTCAACGCAGTTGGGCATTAAAAGACAGGTCAAACATGTTGATCTAGTGATGGTAGATTGTTAATGGCCCAGAGACCATCCACATCTTTATATTTGCTCTTTTACCCTGTCAAAAGGGAACTCCATTCTAAAATCATATAGTCTCGTTATCACTTTAGACAGTTTACGTTGCTGCTCATTTTTCTCCCTAAATATTATCTAGCGCCAAATATCTAAAGGAGCTCCACCACTGTAAGCACAAAGGTATGGGGGTGTTGTAGCATGCCGTATGATGAACCATACCATGCAAGTGGATGGGGGTGTTGCGTACATAAGGATCTGATACCGTTAGAAGGTAATAACCATGTGCATTAACTTCATCAATCTCTGAATGTGATATATGACAGCTGGGAGGCCAATTGATTTTTTTGTTCCTGTCTTCTCCATGTGGTGTGTTCATGACTCTCAAATATTGTCAGGTTAATTAAATCAACTGTAACTTCCAATTCTCTGTTGGTGTGGGCAATGTGTGTTGTCATTCTCCAAATTTTTAGAAGAAGTCTCATAGGGGTGCAATTCATTTAAGAGGTGTTGTCTCGGGGTTTCACTTCAACGGTGTACCCTGAGCATTGCTCATCTTACCGGACGATATCACTTATCAATGTCAAGACCAAAACCCTTGCAAAAATACTAGCAACTTGACTACCTACGTTTATAATTTCTCTGGTCTACCAGGGCCAGTACCTCTTCCTGATTGAGAAGGGCACCAGACATGGATGCCCCCAAAATGTCACTCCTTTTCGCACTAGTGGTTGAGCCCTTGGTTGAATGGATCAGGAAGGATGCACTGGTAGAGGGTCTTAGCTGGATGAAGGAACTGGAAGACTGTATCTTAATGTATGCAAACGACTTACTTCTTTTCCTACTAGACTGCTGAAAATGACCATTGTTTGCACAGCATTCCATCAGATTTTTGCCTTCACTATCCTAATTTTGCTGAACCCATTTTTGTTGGATTTAGGACGCTGCACACTTTATTCCTGTTAACTAGTGGTAACATGGTTGTGCTATTCTTCCAAACATGGTAGGATTAGAATACATCTGATTGGTTCATTTACTTTAGTTATAAGTCACTAATAGATAGTGCTACATGTACACAGGGTCTGTATATAAAAATGCTACTAGTGGGATGCATCCTCACTGTGCCATCCACTTAAGTAGTACTGTAAAATCTGCCTTAGGCCTGCCATTGCCGCCTGTGTGTGCAGTTTAAAACTTCCATTGCAACCTGGCAAAAGAAACCTTTTTCAAAGCCTAAATCTTTTATTTTAATACCCAGACATCACCACTAAGTTAGGCACTAATGGTTTATTGAGTAGGGTGTTTGGTAGTTCAAAAGCAAGACAGATGTACTTAAGTTCTGTATGTCCTGGCAGTGAAAAACCCCTTAAGTCATGTTTCACGGTGCAAGGCTAGCCTCTGATAAACTAACATTGGTTTACATTATTACATTTAATAAGTGATACATTCACTATGGGAGCAGCTAGAAAAATACTTCTTCCACTCTTTTTAAATGCAATTTACAATCCTCTTTTATGGTAAAGTCATATGCAGCATTTTCCTGCCTTAACCCAATGTACCTCTCTGCCTCTGTCCAGGATCACATGAATGGTAATGGCTCTCCCGTGATGTGATATGTATTCTTTTCAGACTGTGTGAAAAGGTTCAAGGTGTGGGAAAGGAAGAGTATTCCTTTCCTGAGCAGAATGGCCTGGTATATTGTACCCAGTCCCTTCTTGAGCTTCAAAGGGTATGGTAAGGGCTGTACTCAGTCCCTTCCTGACTTCATAAGGTGCCTGCCCTTTCACTGGCAGATGCAACTCACACCTGTGCTTGTCTGCCCTTTGTTTCTCTATACAGACTGGAGCCAGACCCAGGAGAAAGTGAAACATTTAGCAGAACTAAGGTTTAAATAAAGGTCTGTCTTCCCAATCCGGTGAGAGCAACAGTAGGGAAAGTGTTGGATAGCAGAGGGGCACAAATTACTATTCCCACTCCAAAGAGTGCAACAGTAGGGAAAGTGTTGGATAGCGGAGGGGTAAACATTATTATTCCCACTCCAAAGAGTGCAACAGTAGGGAAAGTGTTGGACAGCGGAGGGGTAAAAATTATTATTCCCACTCCGAAGAGTGCAACAGTAGGGAAAGTGTTGAATAGGGGAGGGGCAATAATTACTATTCCAACTTCAAAGAGTGCAACAGTAGAATAGGTGTTGCATAGCGGAGAGGTAAAATGTACTATTCCCCCTACAGTGAGTGCAAGAGTAGGGAAAGTGTTAGATAGCGGAGGGGTAAAAATTACTATTGCCACTCCAAAGAGTGCAACAGCAGAGAAAGTGTTGGATAGGGGAAGGGTAAAAAATACTATTCCCACTCCACTGAGTGCAACAGTAAGATACTTGTTGGATAGCCAAGGGGTAAACATAAATTATTCCCACGCCGTTGAGTGCAACAGTAGGGAAAGTGTTGGATAGCAGAGGGGTAAAATGTACTATTCCCACTCCGGTGAGTGCAACAGAATGGAAAGTGTTGGATAGCAGAGGGGTAAAAAAATTACTATTCCCACTCCAGTGAGTGCAACAGTAGGGAAAGTGTTGGATAGCGGAGATACAAAAATTACCAGTCACACTCAAACAGTTAAAAAATATATGTTAAACATTTTTTACATTATAAAAAATAAAAAAATATTAAAAACAATAAAAATCTAAATATATAAAAAAATATATAATATTAATTAAATATCATAAAAACCTACAAATATTATATAAAATAAAATGATAAATACATTTCACAAAATTATTATTTTAAACTAGAAAATATTTACTAAAACATTAGTTAATACAAAAATGTATTTATTTTATTTCCTACCCCATAACAGCACACCAAGAACAAAACCCTTCAACATTTTACATTAAATTTACTTACATATTTTACATAATTTATTAAAAAATGTTATTAATAAAAAAACTAATAAACATTCATTAACTACACACACTTTAACACTTTAATATCCACAACAAACCTAAATTAAACTATAAAATAGTAAAACACAGTTAAACTTATTTTCAAATTAAAAACTATTATTATTAACAACTAATTTTAAAGTAATTAAAATGTATTTAATACCCACCGGTTACCCCTTTAAAAGTAAAAACAACACACACTAAAATAAATAATTACCCCAAATAAATATCAAATAATTAACATGAGTAAACAACTATGGGGCCAATTCCGATCTCGTTCGGAAAGGGGAGTCTGACCAAACAAGTACGATGCATTTGAATGCATCCGGATATGATTCGGTCAGATTCCCATTGACTTCAATGGGAGCCTGTGTACCGAACACGTACATAGGCTCGCATTGACAAAAGGGGTGGTTGGGGATAATTGGGCACCATGCGGTGGACACCCAATGGTGCCTGCCACACAATGCATGGTTGGGAAAGGGGGACCTATGGGTACCCCCACTGGCCCGATTCGGAGAGCCCCGGTAGAAGGCAGGCCTGCTACGGGCCCCCAAAGACAGATTCTGGCAGCTTTTTTGATCCGGGCGGACTGAATTGTGAAGGCTGTCCAAATCGTTCATCGTACTTGCTCGCACGGAAACCCAGTCCATAGAGCTATACGATTCAGCTCCCTCCAAATGCCTTTGGGAACCAATTCGGTCAGCGCTAATGGTTTCCAGGCATCATACTTGGTCGTTCAGTATTGGTAACGAGTCGGTCGGAAACAAGGGCTCCGGGTCAGTTTAGGCAATTCCAGATCTGATTCAGAGCCCTTCCGAACGAGATCAGAATCGACTCCTATATATTAATTAACTAAACACAAATTACTTCCCCCGCTTTACCCCGATAAACACTAAAACACTCCTAAAATTAATGAAACAATTACCATAATACATTTTTTTATTAATTTAATTAATATCAATAAACAAATAATTATTAATAAAAAATAAACTACTTAACACCCTTTAGACCAATAAACCCAAAACACATACCTAGAATTAATTACACAATTACCATTATAAATCCCATTACCATTATAAATCTTTAATTAATAAAATTAATTTCAATTAACAAATAATTATTCATAAAAAATAAATAAACTACTTAACACCCTTTACCCTTATAAACACCAAAACACACACCTAAATTTAATTACACAATTGCCATAATTAATTACCAATTCATTAATTAAAACTAATTAACAACCAATCCCTTTACACCTATAAACACCACAACATACACCTACAATTAATTACACAGTTGCCATAATTAATTACCAATTAATTCAAATTAATTAACAACAAATTAATTTACTCATTTAACACCATAACGTCTCAAGTAAACAAACATTAATAAATAGAAAATAATCAATTAATTTAGTATAATTAAATTACTTCCCACCCTATTACCCTAGAAAACCCACAACCCACTATGTAACTAAAAACGCAGAATTCAAATAAACAAATTACAAAAAATGTAACACATATATTAAAAATACAAGCAATTCTTATACAAAAAAACATGCACCACGTACATTTAAAATATATACTAAAATACATAACATTAATTAAAAACACAATATTTGTAACAACGATATTTTTGCAAACGATATTAAACCCTTCAATATTTTTAAAATCGATATTACTTACCTTAAGTCGATATTCTTTTTTTTTTTTTTTTAAACCTTTATTTATCACTTCACATAAACACAAGCATGGGCCTACAACCATCCCGGCCGGCCGCTAGTCAATGCGGAAGTTCAGCAAAGCAATATAGAAAGATACAGCAGCCCATAAGTTGGGGTCAGGTAAGTATCCAGGAGATAACTCGTAATCGAGCGTACAGCGTGATAATCAGGATTCAAGAAGGTTCATTTTACAGTGAAGAAAAATAAAACAGCAAAAATATCAGAATAATTGCCATACGGTCATGCATGGTCCTACAATAGCAACATGAAACAGAAATCCGCGAAGAGTGCGAATAGCCTGAAAGACATGGGGGCAAGGCATACGAGTCAGGATAAATGTACACAACACATACACGCCATGTCGAACAGCACCCCAGCCCTTAAAAACAAAACAGACCTCTCAATACCGAGAAAAAGAAAAGACAAAGGGCCATAGAGACAAAGAAAGAACAAATAAACAACCCCCTACCCCCACCCTGCACCCCTGCAGAAGGCTACGGCCTACCCCCCCCCCCCAGCAGCGTGCCTATCGCCCTAAATGAGAGACCCAAATATAGGATAATAGAAAAGAAAAAAGAAGGAGAAAATATGGAGAAGGGCCATCGATCAAACTACCCGGCCCCCCCCTCAACCATCGGCACAATAAAACATCGGAAAAGCAAGGTCAGTATAGCCACAGTAAGCAATAATTATCAATTCAAGCAATAACATCCCCGTTGAGCGTCCCACTAAGCACCGTCAGCCAACAACGTGTTCCACTATGTCCTAGATGGTCTCACCCCTGGCCTTCCCTATCAATAGTACCCACATACGGCCACCCATCAGTCGGCATACAAAGCAGTGTGGTGGGTCCAACCGATCCAGGCGGACCGGGCAGCGCCAATATTCCATGGGACTGTAGCCCCCAACCCCCAGCCGAAGACGTATGGTGGAAATCCGTCTGTGTCAGTATCGATACCGGAAACATCTCCCAGTCCGAACGCAGTTTCACCAGCCAGGAAGAGAAGGTCACACTATCCGGTACTCGTTGAAACGCCGCCGGGGCAGCCCAAACCATGGATCGATGTTGTGTCTTCAGCCGCCGTACAGATAAGGGCCCCGGCGAGTCACTCACATGCACAACAGAGCAGTGCAAAGCGGTATCACAGACCGGGTCCATTGGCGTCTCCACGAACGTAGGCGCAGCTGGAACATTCATCACTGACGCAGAGGCGAGCACATCAGCGCTTCCTTGTGATTCAACCATGCCCGTGTGGAGCGGCGGGACAACAATGGCGGCCATCCTCCTTCCCAGATCCCGGGCGTCCCGGATCAGGATCATATGCAGAGTTTAACGCAGCCAATATATCTCTGGACGTGGACTCTTTCTCGTGTCGCCAGACCCCAGGACTCTCTCGCACAACGGCTTCTCTGTCCTGATGAGGTGTGCGTACGAGGGCGCTATCCGCCATCTTAGCTGATCCAGCCTCGTCCCTCTCCACCTCACCTCGGGACCGGGCCTCACACCAAGGAGGAACAGGATTCACAACGGGGATCTCAAAAGTCAAGGCAGATTTCTCAGCGGAGAGTCACCAAAAGGCTAAAAACTCCGCCTCTCCCTGGGGCCCGCACGCTGACTCCGGGAAAAGTCGGTGATGTGCCCGGATACAACACCGGAATGGGGGGCCAAGTATCATGCACTCCCCTCGACCCAGCTGTATCTTTTTCCTCACATGGTTCTCCGCGAGCTGGGCTGGGTCGGCACTGTCACCATCGGCCACCAGGTCTTCAGTTCCCTCCGGCCGACTCTTCACCATCACCAGAGGCCGCTGTTGTTGCAGTCGCGGCCGGCCACTCTCCGCACTCGAGACCCCGGTCCCAGCTCCGTGAAGGCCGCAAAACATTCGGGGACATTTCAACGGGTCTGCAGCAAGCAAAAGCCTGAGGAGCAAACGGTAAGTGAAAGTTATCCTTCGCCTACATAAATATGCCGGTATAGCTCAGGATAAGTGCCAGGATGTATGCGCGGGGTGAGAAGGCTCCTAAGTCGATATTCTTGACCACGATATTCTTGCTGTCGATATTTCTGAACCACAATATTTCTGACTTAATATTTGTGCAACTCAATATTTTTTACTCAATATTCTATCTGCACACCACTCTATCCACTCCGAGACCAATCTGAGATATCTCCGAGAGTTTAACCCTATAGAGGCCAAACTGACACAAGATCCTTTGGGTAAGAGCAGCATATCACGCATATACTGCCGCATGTCGTGGATATACTGCTCATTAGTTTTCCACTCCCCAGATCCTATGGCTTACATATGCTGTAATTGGGAAGGGGTTCGGGGCATCATAGATGATGATGAGTGGAGAGAGGCCAGACTGGCCACCTGAAGGCTGACGATCTCTGCCTTTCACAAGCTTATCCAGTTTAATTATCTATACAGAATCTAGCGCACACTAAATTCCTCTACTGGGTATTATTGGCAAACTTTGTGGTACTAAAGCAAATCCCATATTTATTGGATTGGAGAGGATTGGGATAACTAATTGCCATAAGAGACTTAGTGAAAAAATAGAGCTCCAAAGTATCCCTCACAAAGCAAGAATGGAGACTAGGGGGTCTATTACGATGGCATCGCCCCGGGAAATGGGACCGCCCGCTATGTGTGTGGTGGTCCCACATGTGCAATTAGGATGCACCCGCCACACTGGCGAGCGCATTCTGCATTTTTTGCATTGCGGCGAGCGGTGCTGTCAGCAGCACCCGCCGCAATACAAAAAAGGCATTTGTACATTTGCATGCAAAACATGGCAGGCACCATGCGGTGCCTGCCACGTCGTCCATGCAAATGCAGGGGGGTACCACAGGTACCCCCCAATGTGCCACCCATCCCTCCAACATCCTGGGGACCCGCAATGGGCCCCCAACAGAGGAATCCGCATGCCTTACCGTGGCGGCATTGAAAGCTGTTTCCCGCTGACATTGTAATATGGATGGCGGTGTCTAGCAGACACCGCCACCATATTCAACCCTTTTCCGCCCAGTCGACTCGTCGACTGGGCGGAAAAGCAGAGGACGGTCTTCCCGTCTGCTGCGGTACCCCCACAATCATAATATAGCGGAGGAAATGGAAGGCGGGCGGGGGATGATGTAGATCGGATCGCCACTGCCATGTGGGCAGTGGCGATCCGTCCGATATCATAATAGACCCCTAGGTATGGACTGTTGCCAAATCCTTGAAAATGCAGTCTACAAAGCAAGGGCATGTCCCTGGTACTATGACAAGATCTGCGGGCATGGCTGGACATGGTGTGGGCTACAGGTGAAGTCTTACTCTAATATCCAATCAGGGGAACCTAACCTACCCTCTAGTTGTCTCCTTGCGTCATGAAAATGTGGGAGTGAAGTTGCTTAGTCTGCACTGCCTGGGTTGACTTTGGTATGTGTGCCTGTGACATGGATGTCATTTAGGGGTTGCAGGCGTGACCCCTGGTTTGTCTCTTGTACCTCTGGCACTGCAATGGCAACCCCTGGCTTCAGAGATGGCAAAATCAGTTCCAGGAACACATGGAAAGCTATTCGTTATGGACATGTGTTGGGGCTCCAGTCTCCTTGTTTTTTTGTGAATTTTTTTATACACTAATAATGAATAATGGTATTCACTGTTAGTGTAATAGAAATGAAGTACAATTATCTGGAATATGACCGTCCTTGGCAGCTAGGGTAAGTAGCAAATGTTTTTAAATGTATGTTGTGTGCATGCGTGTAGGTGAGAGTGTGTCTATGTGAGAGTGTGTATGTGTTTGTGCATGTGTGTGCAAGCATGCCTAGAGTTAACGAAAAGGTCAGATGGTGCGTGATGTCCCTTCCACCACCCCTGGCCTTCTGATGAATTGATGTTCATGGCCTGTGAACAAGGAATTGTTGTGATTACTTGCCTTGTAGTCCAAGATGTCTATTATGGGACAAGGTATTCTTTGTAATGTATTCCAATACACTAAAGTCTTACCGTATTGTCTGCTGTATGTTCTTTAAAATCAGTAAAAAGGTTTAGAGAAAGTGTGATGTTTTGGTACTGAGTTTAGCTTCTGCACATTCTAACGTTGCCTCAGCATTTATCATTGACGCGCTGGTAGAAAGAAATTCCCTTCACATCAGAAAGCAGTGAAGGAGGCAGCTGTAACCTGGTCTCTGTGTGTTTGAATATCAGAACACTCACTGGCCTAAAAGGTAACGCCTTTCAATGCTCAGCAGCTCTTAACTGGCCATCAAACACATATATTTTAAGGGAGCCAAGAACTCTGTACTGAAACGTAAACAAAGTTTCAAAGTAAAGAACACATAAAAAACATAAAACAATTGTGGTGTCAACTCAATAGGAAATCCTTTATTAAACGGAAAACAAAAGGAATTTCAATTGTAAACAACAAGTGTTTGTTTAATGCACAAATGTAAATATTGTACTGTTAAAGAATGCAAACTACACTGTGCAGCTTGAATTGCTTGATCTCTGCACATAGGATAAATATCATTTTATGTAGCCATCGTCTAGTTCTGGGTTTGTAATTTACAAATGAGTGAAATTTGGATGCTATAGCAGTATTTGCTTCATTTAATCTAATAGGGCCAGCAACACTGGTAACAGAAATTTGCAAAACATAAGCCAAGGTCTGCATACATGTAGTCCAGTGTACATGGATTGCTCATGGTACCCTAAGTGTGACATAGGGAAGCACTGAATGGACAGATTCATATGTATAACAAGTATTTACAATGCAATAGGTCTCGCAGCATTAAAGTTTGAGTTATTGGCATTGTGTATGACAATGCGTTGCATCAATTTTTTTTCAAACTTTGAATTGGTGTATAAATGAACACCTGGGCTTTGTGGTGCATAGCATGGCGAGAAGGGACAATATGATGTTACGTGGTGTCCTAATATAGCGTGCATAAGTCCTAAATCCGCCTTGGGGCGCTAAGTGACAACAATATGTGGAGGAAAGGAATGACAAGTTTAAGCTATTGGCATTGTAATTGTCCATGCTTTTTATTTAAAATTTAAAAACCAATACATAAATAAAAGGCATTGTCATTTACAATGGCAACAGCTCAAACTTGCATACATGCGAGATCTATTGCATTGGAAATGCTTGTTTCGAGTTGGGTGAGCTGCGTGTCTCATTAAGCGCGGCAGCAATTATTAAGCATGTAAATAAAAAGAATAAAAAACAACGACCCCTTCTGCTTTCTTAACATATTTCCGACATTGGGCAATGGGAACCACTTTTGTGGCTACCGCCTGCCTCCTTGACATCTGTCCATCCGGCAAAAATGTCACTCGTGTGCTGAAAGACGCTGTTCAGATCTTCTGCGAGAGTGCGCAGGCATTTTCGTGTACTTTTGTGCAGCAAAAAAAAAGTCGGTATAAACTGACTTTTTAGTGGGTATTTACATGAAATGAATTTAAAAAATGGGGGAAATCCCGTGGTGTCAATACCATCACGTTTTCAACATCTGATTATCACAACTGCATGTATCGCCACTCGTACTGCAAACTTAGTAATCTCCTGCCATAGAAGAATTTTGAGGCCTGAGGTGGCAATGATAACCTGTAAGGTAGCAGCTGTGATAGATCCTAAACAAAGGTGGATCTTGAGATGTGCCTAGCAAAACAAGCAGCATTCACATTACAAAGACCACCAAAAGCATACCCAGAGAAATATACCTTGGATCCGAATGGCAAACTCATACTATCTATTCCTGGGATAGGAGGGACACACCTTCCATAGGAAGGCGTACGTGAAACTTTTACTGAGCCTGCTCATGAGGACATTCTTCAGCTGATTTAGGAACAACTGCCACATTGACCTTTTCATAGCAGCGATAGAGGTTGTCATTAAAGACAAGTATATCAGGAAATATGTAATTCTTTGAGCCCGTTTACAAGTGGCCCATTAAACTGCCATGCCTGCACAAACACCTGTTTACCCGGGACTGCAATTATTAATGGTGCTGTCTTTATCGCATACGGTAACTACCAAGTGTGATACGGATTACATCCCTTCATTACATTTCGGCAGATCAGACCAGTTAGAATACAAGGTTTGTGCAGAAAATTCCCCCGGAATCCCGCCGCGGCCGCACCGGAAGTCAGGCAATGTCGCCTGTGACGGGGGCGGGGCCGCGTCCGGACCGGAAGAGGAGGCAGGCGGAGTCAATGCATCTCGCGGCCCGGGGCTCCTGTGAGAGGTGGAGAGCCCCGGGGCCACCAGCAGGAGGTGAGCCCCGGGAAAGGAGCTGGCACGAGCCGCAGCGTGAACTCCGCGGAGGGGGCACGAGGCACATGCCCGGTGCCTGCCCCTGCCGCGTGCTGAGAGCGGAGTCCAACGAGATTGGCCCGGTAAGTTGAAAAAGGCTGGGGGGAGGTCTTGGTGCAGTCGTGTGTGTGTGTGTGTATGCTCGTGTGTGTATGTATGTGTGCGACGGTGGCGGCGGCGGAGGGCGGGGGGGCCTCGGTGCACTTGTGTGTGTGTGCGCGCATGTGTGTATGTGTGCGGGAAGGGTGTGTCTCTGTATGTATGTGCGTGTGTGCATGGGCGCTCGTGTGTGTGTCTGTGTGCATGCGCATGCGTGTGTGGTGTTGCAACAAAGTCAATTGAGCGCTCGTACTTGTGCGCGTGCCAGTTTGAAATCGCCTCCAAGGAGATGCGCGCGGCCAGGATTGTCTCCTGGAAAGCAGACACGGCGACAAAAGGTTCTCGGCGAGAACGCGCTTCCGCGCACTTAGCCGAGACCTAATAAAACCAACAAGCCCAAGGAGGGGCTCGGCGTGCAGACTTGACTGCATCAATGCATAAAGTTTGGATAGGCGCAGATATTGAAATCTGCCATCAACTGGTAGAAGTGATTTTTCAACAAAAGACCAAGGGCTGAATGGGCGTCGGCTACCCTCTGCTCATCTGAATGAATCCGTAGAAAACTCTAAACATTCATTGAACAGGGAATCACCCCAGCACCAACTAAATGTACATCCATCTCTCTGACTCATGCATATGTGTGCCCACATGTGAGATCTCTAAATATAAGATCCTTATTACTGGTTCAGCGCTCCATAGGACCACCAAACCCGTGGTGGCTGTCCGACAACCGCCTCACTGCGGGATTGCAGTGTTAGGACTGCGTCAGTCGGACCGCCACGACAATGCCAGCACCTCCAGGATGAAGGATCCCCCTAGGCTGGCGGTCTGCAACCGGCTGTAATATGCTGGTGCCTGCGTTGCCGGAACCGCTGAGCATATTACGAGTTGCATTTTTAACACCCTTTCAATGGTGGTGATCCCGCCATGAAAAGGATTGCAGAAAGGCAACAAAGGGAGCCCTAACAGGCCCCCTGCTGGATTTGGGCCAGGGAGTGCATGCAGGGAAGCTCATGTAACCCCCATTTATTTTCATTCCCACTTCCTGGACGGTGTGCATGTACGCCATACCGTGCAGGAAGGTGAAGTCTGTGGTCTGACTGCGGCAGTCTGCATTATAGGCTCTTTTATGAGCCTTGCAGACTTCTGCAGTCAGACTTCTGTAACACCACCCGCCAGACTAAGATTTAACTACTGATCTGGTGGGTGGTCACGCCTTAGGTTTGTCGGTCCTACATCGGACAGTGGAGGACGGCCGCCGCTGTAGGACCGCCAAACTTGTAATCAGGCCCTAAGTATGTTGTGTGCTTCTGTTTGTGGTCTCTTTGTTTGTGGGCCTCTGTCACTGGTCTGTGTACCTGCAGTTAGGTTACATTGGTGCTCTGTTGCACTGTATGAAGGGTAACTATTTCTGATGGTTACTGCACATCTTGGATGTCTGTTTGCAAGGAAAACTCATAGGTCTATTTGCACAGGTGTAATAAATAATTGATTGGTGGAGGGTCTCAGGTGAAAAGTATATTTAAAGACCAGGGAGACAGACTAAACCCCCATTCAAAATATGTCAAAACAACGAAGACTGTCACTGGTCTGTTATTATAACAAGGGCGAAGAAAAAGCTCTGTATCTACCTGTAAAGTGTATACAACAAAAAGGAAAAGAATCCCATCAGCCCAACCAAATGGCAGAGCATCATCATCTGGGATTACTACAGAGATGGTCCGGATAAGGAGACACACACCTGTTGGTATTGTATGCTTCTCCAAACCGAAGGAACCACCAGTGATGGATCATACCAAAAGCAAATCGTGATTATAGTGGTGTGGGATGTCAATTGCAGTGAAAAAGTGTAAAGAAAAATCAAAAGTGCAGTTTAAAATTGGCTACCATGACATAAGGGAAAACTTTATTGGGGAGATATCATGGTGTCAATATTAAAAATCAGTGTATGACAGTTTGAAATGATAGCTGCCAGCTAAAGACGGTGCATGTGTTTCTGGGACGGAACTAGACAGACTGTACTGGTGATTTTCATATTAGACATATTTAACAATTTCAGGGACCACCGGTTAACTGTTAGTCAATCCTATCATTTTCACAGCGAATTGAGTCTGCATCCGATGCTTACATAATGACCTGACAATATTTAGGAGACAGTGGGACATTGGCGGTCAGCAGGGATCGGGAGGGGGGGGTTGGGGGTTAAAAAAAAAAAAAGTACCTGATTGCCGGGTCTCTCCACTGCTGTCCCATTCTCATCTCTCCAAACGGAACAAGGAAGCAGGAATCGCCCAGGTCCCTGGCTCCACAGAGCAAATCATAATGCTGCCATGCAGCATTGTAATTGGTCTGAGTGCCATGGATCGGCGCTCAGCCAGGGAATGGGGGCCTAGGCATGTTCTCCATGCAGGCTGTAATGCAGCCTGCATGGAGAACAGGTAAGGTTCCCATGACTGTTTTGGGTGGCCCGAGAGGGCCGGCCAAACATTCATTCGCATGTTGGGAATCCAAACCACTCCTCTCCTGCCCTGTAGGCAGAGCAGTCCCATCTTCCGCCACAGCAGGGAGACATACAATGATAATAGCAACACGTTATTATAATTTATGTTTTCTTTATTTCACTGCTTCAAGCAGTGGGTCGGCGCTCGTCCGCCTTAGTAGAAGAGCTGCCACTGCAGTGGGATTAGGTTATTGTCCTCCATGTATCATGGTCAAACATTTAGCAACTAGATTATACATTCTTCTATGTCAGTAACACGATCCAGCAAATAAAAAGCCATAGCCAAGCGGAAGGCATCAGTTTCACGCACCAGTCAAGCAGCGCATCAGTCTCCCAGCCTCCCGAGCCCACCTCTCGCCGCACCCGCTTCGCGGGTGCCGCTTCGCCGGTGGGTGCTGGTAGAGGCACCATCTTGAAGGATTGAGGCGAGGATACCGGCAGCAAGACTCCAAGGCGGTAAGGGGCGCGAGGGACCAGCGGGGCTGCGAGCGTGCGGGGACTTCATTTCCCAGAAGTCCCTGCAAGACCAAGGAAGAGCTTCCGGTCCGCTCTCCCTGCTGGCCCGCCCCCCGCCCATCCAAGTCAGCTAAAAGCGTCCCTCTCCCTCCACCTCGTGGGACACCTACCTACTCTGTAGCCAAGCGGAAGGCATCAGTTTCACGCACCAGTCAAGCAGCGCATCAGTCTCCCAGCCTCCCGAGCCCACCTCTGGCCGCACCCGCTTCGCGGGTGCCGCTTCGCCGGTGGGTGCTGGTAGAGGCACCATCTTGAAGGATTGAGGCGAGGATACCGGCAGCAAGACTCCAAGGCGGTAAGGGGCGCGAGGGACCAGCGGGGCTGCGAGCGTGCGGGGACTTCATTTCCCAGAAGTCCCTGCAAGACCAAGGAAGAGCTTCCGGTCCGCTCTCCCTGCTGGCCCGCCCCCCGCCCATCCAAGTCAGCTAAAAGCGTCCCTCTCCCTCCACCTCGTGGGACACCCACCTACTCTGTAGCCAAGCGGAAGGCATCAGTTTCACGCACCAGTCAAGCAGCGCATCAGTCTCCCAGCCTCCCGAGCCCACCTCTCGCCGCACCCGCTTCGCGGGTGCCGCTTCGCCGGTGGGTGCTGGTAGAGGCACCATCTTGAAGGATTGAGGCGAGGATACCGGCAGCAAGACTCCAAGGCGGTAAGGGGCACGAGGGACCAGCGGGGCTGCGAGCGTGCGGGGACTTCATTTCCCAGAAGTCCCTGCAAGACCAAGGAAGAGCTTCCGGTCCGCTCTCCCTGCTGGCCCGCCCCCCGCCCATCCAAGTCAGCTAAAAGCGTCCCTCTCCCTCCACCTCGTGGGACACCTACCTACTCTGTAGCCAAGCGGAAGGCATCAGTTTCACGCACCAGTCAAGCAGCGCATCAGTCTCCCAGCCTCCCGAGCCCACCTCTCGCCGCACCCGCTTCGCGGGTGCCGCTTCGCCGGTGGGTGCTGGTAGAGGCACCATCTTGAAGGATTGAGGCGAGGTTACCGGCAGCAAGACTCCAAGGCGGTAAGGGGCGCGAGGGACCAGCGGGGCTGCGAGCGTGCGGGGACTTCATTTCCCAGAAGTCCCTGCAAGACCAAGGAAGAGCTTCCGGTCCGCTCTCCCTGCTGGCCCGCCCCCCGCCCATCCAAGTCAGCTAAAAGCGTCCCTCTCCCTCCACCTCGTGGGACACCTACCTACTCTGTAGCCAAGCGGAAGGCATCAGTTTCACGCACCAGTCAAGCAGCGCATCAGTCTCCCAGCCTCCCGAGCCCACCTCTCGCCGCACCCGCTTCGGGGGTGCCGCTTCGCCGGTGGGTGCTGGTAGAGGCACCATCTTGAAGGATTGAGGCGAGGATACCGGCAGCAAGACTCCAAGGCGGTAAGGGGCGCGAGGGACCAGCGGGGCTGCGAGCGTGCGGGGACTTCATTTCCCAGAAGTCCCTGCAAGACCAAGGAAGAGCTTCCGGTCCGCTCTCCCTGCTGGCCCGCCCCCCGCCCATCCAAGTCAGCTAAAAGCGTCCCTCTCCCTCCACCTCGTGGGACACCTACCTACTCTGTAGCCAAGCGGAAGGCATCAGTTTCACGCACCAGTCAAGCAGCGCATCAGTCTCCCAGCCTCCCGAGCCCACCTCTCGCCGCACCCGCTTCGCGGGTGCCGCTTCGCCGGTGGGTGCTGGTAGAGGCACCATCTTGAAGGATTGAGGCGAGGATACCGGCAGCAAGACTCCAAGGCGGTAAGGGGCGCGAGGGACCAGCGGGGCTGCGAGCGTGCGGGGACTTCATTTCCCAGAAGTCCCTGCAAGACCAAGGAAGAGCTTCCGGTCCGCTCTCCCTGCTGGCCCGCCCCCCGCCCATCCAAGTCAGCTAAAAGCGTCCCTCTCCCTCCACCTCGTGGGACACCTACCTACTCTGTAGCCAAGCGGAAGGCATCAGTTTCACGCACCAGTCAAGCAGCGCATCAGTCTCCCAGCCTCCCGAGCCCACCTCTCGCCGCACCCGCTTCGCGGGTGCCGCTTCGCCGGTGGGTGCTGGTAGAGGCACCATCTTGAAGGATTGAGGCGAGGATACCGGCAGCAAGACTCCAAGGCGGTAAGGGGCGCGAGGGACCAGCGGGGCTGCGAGCGTGCGGGGACTTCATTTCCCAGAAGTCCCTGCAAGACCAAGGAAGAGCTTCCGGTCCGCTCTCCCTGCTGGCCCGCCCCCCGCCCATCCAAGTCAGCTAAAAGCGTCCCTCTCCCTCCACCTCGTGGGACACCTACCTACTCTGTAGCCAAGCGGAAGGCATCAGTTTCACGCACCAGTCAAGCAGCGCATCAGTCTCCCAGCCTCCCGAGCCCACCTCTCGCCGCACCCGCTTCGCGGGTGCCGCTTCGCCGGTGGGTGCTGGTAGAGGCACCATCTTGAAGGATTGAGGCGAGGATACCGGCAGCAAGACTCCAAGGCGGTAAGGGGCGCGAGGGACCAGCGGGGCTGCGAGCGTGCGGGGACTTCATTTCCCAGAAGTCCCTGCAAGACCAAGGAAGAGCTTCCGGTCCGCTCTCCCTGCTGGCCCGCCCCACGCCCTTTGCACCTCCTACATAACAACATTTCCCTCCCGCAGCGCGGGACGCAGCTCGGGCGAAGACAGGGCAAAGACAGGGCCGTTTGAGGCCGTTCGAGGACGGCAGAGGACGGCCCCGGCCCTGTCACCCTGCATTCCACGTCGCCCCCCTAGGCCCCCACGAAAACAAACGTACATTACCGGGACTCAGGATGCGTCCCAAAACAAGAAGTGCGTCTAAGAAAGCGACTTTGGTGACGCAAGTGACCGGCCCTATAGACCTTTTCATATCCAGGGTCAATGATACCATTGACAAAAGCATCATCTTACTGGAGAAAAGAGTCTCTTTGGACCTCTTGCAGGCAAAACGATCTTCGCTTGGTTCACTTGCCACCGCAAACTCTCCCGTTCACCAGGTGGCTAACAATTGTTCCTTACCACTGCCTTTAACCACTGTTCCTACGATGACTGTCCCCAATTCCGTAGATCTGTCAGTAACTCAATCGGACTCTGATCAATCTTACGTCGATCTCGACGCATCCCCAGACTTAGAAGCCTGTCAATCACCGGTCGAGGAATTAGACCAGAGTGCCATTAGTAATCTTTTACCATTGGATCCAGAAACGACCCAAGATACAACAAAAATAAGGGAAAATATCTTCACCCATCCCAAGGCGATGCCAACCATCAGGGAAAAACCTAAGACAAAAATAAAGAACCATAATCTGATTACACCTACCCCAAATTCCTCAGCAGGTATCCCCTGTTGGGTGGAAAATATGGTTATGGACCTAAAATCCGACCTTGAAGCCAAAATTACAGCACAGATTAAACCACTTATATCAAAGTTGGATAGACTCACGACATTAATCAATACTAAATGTAGCTGTAAATCGAGCAGGAATGGTCCTGCCCCAACGCAGGGAGCAAAGGAAACATTCCAAAAAATACCATCCAGCATCAAACAAACAACAGGTATAACAGATAAGCTCAATATTTCTCAAACCAAGAAAACGACAGTAATACATTCGCTAGTTAAAAATGGGAGTAATCCGGTTGCCCCCCAAAACATTCCGGAGGCGGTAGATCCTTCCTCTGCTATACAAACAGGTCCAGAAGGTCAGTCAAAAACAAATAACAGACAAACAAAAGGTAATGCTACTATTCCAACAGAGACCCCCTCCCAAGAGAAGTCATCAGCTCTGAAGACTAAGCAACCTCGGCCTAAAATAATTAACTTACCCCCGGAAGCCGCTCCCTTCGTGGTAGTACTAACAGCAGTTCCCCCACTGAAGGAGGGTGCAAGAGAATCTTTTGCTGAGCTGAGGAACAAATGTGCCCAGTGGCTTCAACTCCATAGGCCACTACCCGCCCACATTAGGGGTGATATCTTCTCCGCACGTAGAGGAGATTGGGTTGGTAGAAGTACGAAGACAACAGCGGGGGATGTCATCAGTCTCAAATTCAGGGAGATAGGGGCATCAAACTATATTTGCAACTCGCCCAATAGAGGACCTGCCACAAAAATAAATCCCCTTCCCTTATCTTACTTCCTACCCCCATCCTCAAGGCAAAATTTCCCCTTATATCCACCCCCACCAAGTACTGGCCCCACAAATCCCTCTGAATATAATACGCATCATCCCCAATACTACCCTGACAGGTCATGTCTTCCGCAAAATTTACAACATCCAGCCTCTCACTGGCAACCACCTGTCCTATTTCCTCAACCCTCACATCTTGTTCCCCAACCCCTTGTCAATCCATTTCATCATCCATATCATACCACCCAACAATGGTGGCAACCTCAGCAATCCACGTACTACAATACCCACTTATGGCAACAGCCGCGGCAAGGCTGGCTTCCTCCATTTAATCCATCAGGCCCAAACCATCAAGGCAGAGATAGGGCCGAATGGATTGGTCAGGATCATAGGACAAAGCATAATGACCCAACACGCTGGGATAGTTTGAATGGTCTTCAATTAGTTAACAGATATAGTCCCCTGGAGTGTGTCGATTGACTACCTCAACCTCAGGAATACTCCCAAAATCATACAGATCGTTTGGAACTCACGGTCCCTCCAGACCTAGAAATTACATCTGCTCCCGAGATCCTAAATGAACTAAAAAAAACAAAGAGCTCAAGTGACAGCTTAACAATCTTGAGTTTGATCTCGTGGAACATCGCTGGATTAAAGACAAAAATTGAGGATGGGACAATACTGTACCACACGCGTAATCATCAAGTTCTATGCGTACAGGAGACATGGTCACTGCAAGAATATCACCTGCAGGGGTACAAAACGTACTCGTCTCTTGCGCAGCCGGGTCACATAGGCAGACCAAAGGGAGGTCTGTGTATTTACATAGTTAATACTATCCAAAACGTTAGAATAAAGGTTATTGAACTAGCACCAAACCTGCAGATCCTTGGCCTTTACTTCCAGAAAAGAGAGTCAATGATCATTATTAATTTTTACAATAATCTGGATGAATTGGACTTTGAGAGAGTTTTGGCCCACCTCCATGAAAAACTAACTATTTTTAGAATGCAGCAAGGAGAAGGAGGCCCGGCAACAATACTATGGGCAGGCGACTTTAATCTTCACGCCTGTACCCAACCAGATAGAAAGTGCCCTGGCATGGTGACCGAAGACGGCCTCTTACTTACCCATTTCTCGCACAACAAAATGGGAAGGCAAATGAATGATCTCCTATCCGATCTGGATCTCCAGATAGTAAACACCTTGGATTACGGGGAAAACTCACTTGCACCTACCTATTTAGGAAGAGGTTACCAAACTACGGTAGACTTTATAATTATATCAGCTTCCTTACAATTAAGAGTAAAGAGTTTTGAAGTGTTACCGAATTCCCAAAGTGACCATGCAATACTAACTCTGGAAGTCTCATTAATTCATCAAAAATGTTCCCCAGTAGTAATAGCCAATGCATTGACTCAGGAAAATATCAACATAGACAAAGTAAATGGCTATACTATAAAATGGGAGAGGATAAATCCAGAGGAACTCACCAAAGAGCTAATAAGAACAGTCCATCCTCAAATTCAAATTTGTTTGGACATAGCTACAAATGACACGGAGCTTTTAACTAATTTTGCTCAAATCATGGAAAAAACTAAGGCGCTACTTACAAGGAAACAAAAACCTGGCTCATCCCGGCCTAATGGCTGGTTCAATCAAGAGTGCACTAAGGCTCACACAAAACTAAAGTTAGCCTTAAATAAAAATGAAAGGGATCCCACCACAATAGCCACTCTTAGAAGTGAATATCAAAAAATAAGGAAAAAGAGGAAGGAGGAATTGAAGCAAGCGCTGTGGCATGAACTCCACATCAGTGCCCAGGAAAAAAACTCTATAGCCTTCTGGAGAATCATAAGAACTCCCTTTTTGGCGGATGACACTTGCCCAAGAATTGAAGCTGCCATAGATGCTGCAACTTGGGTATCACACTTTACTAGCATCTTCCAAAAACCAATCAACGACCAAGACCTGGAAGAAGAGGAAAAAACATTCCCACCATACCCGATAGATATGAATTTTGAAATTTCTGAAATTCTTGTGGCATTGAACTCTACCAAAAAAGGGAAAGCTCCAGGGCCGGATGGTGTCCCGGCAGACCTTTTTAAACACCAAACAGATTTTTGGGCACCAATCCTAACAAGGGTCTGCAGCGCTACGGCAAAAATAGGAATTCTGGAGTCTTGGACTAAGTCCATCATGGTGCCGATTTTTAAAAAAGGTAATCGTTCGGACCCAGCCTGCTATCGTCCAATTTCCCTGCTGGACTCATTGGGGAAAATAGCAGGAAGAGTGATTTTAGAAAGACTCCAGGATTGGGCGGAAGAAAGAGGTATTTTATCCGACCTTCAATTCGGATTTAGAAAAGGACTAGGCACTGTGGAACAAGCCCTAAACCTATCAATAATCTTCGGGCAATATGTGCATGCAAAGAAAGCAAAACTTTATATGACCTACGTAGATCTGTCCGCGGCTTTCGACTGCGTCTCCCACATAAAATTGTGGTCCCTCCTAGCACAGATGGGGGTAGACCCACCACTCCTGAACTTTCTAAGGGAACTCTATTCCAATCCATCCGCAAGAGTTCGCTACGGGATAAAGGGAGAACTGACGGCGTCCTTCACAGTAGAGCGAGGAGTCAGACAGGGATGTGTCCTGGCGCCCTTTCTTTTCTCCCTCTATACCAACAACTTGGAGGTTGAGCTATTAAAGGGTGCCCGTGACCTCCCACTGGCCAAACACCGCCCGATCCCCGCCCTGCTGTATGCGGATGACGCCGTCCTTCTCGCACAAACTCCCCGTGAACTCCAAAGGTCCCTTAACAGATATTCCCAGTTTATGAGAACTCTTGACCTCCACATAAACGTGAAAAAGACTTTCGTAATGAAGGCTGGGGTCGGGAATAAACAACAAAAATCCATCTACCTCGAAAGTCAAAAAATTGACCCAACAAACGAATACTGTTATTTGGGGGTCATGATAGACAACAAACTCTCCTGGAAACCAGCAGTAGAAGCCAGAAAACATTGCTTCAAAAGAGCACTAGCCGCATTGGTGTCGTTTTCTCAAAAATTAGGAAAACGTCCACCCAGGGAACTGTTAACCATATATAAAGCCAAGTGCCAATCTACAGCTTTATATGGAGCAGGACTATGGGGATACACGGACGTTACCTCCCTGCAAATTGCAGAAAATAAGTTTTTTAGATTCATCCTATCTGCACCCAAAACTTCCTCTGTTTACGCCTGCCATTTAGAACTGGGGGCACCGTATATTGAAGATCTTGCTAAAATCCAACCGCTTCTTCTTTGGCGACGTATTTGGATGTCAGATAAAAACGACCTTACAAAAACAATAATGGCGGATGCAATGTCTCTGGACTACGTTTCTAAAATTAAATGGCTGGCCTATATTCGGTCCTTTCTTTGCGACCTTGGAATGGAAAAATATTATCTTAATCCCGAAAAAATTGGAGAACTCGCACATGAAAATCTAAAAAAGCGAGCGTTGGATCACCTGTCCAAATTGAGACTCCAGGTAGAAGCTGGGAAACAGTCAGTGCAGCATGCCATGCTGGTTCAATCTACTCTCTCAATGCAGCCCTATTTAAACCTTGATATTGGTACCTTCGAACGATTTCTCCTGATAAGATTCAGACTGAACACATTTCACAGACTGGTGGTCTTCCCAATACCAAATGTTTGGGATTTAAACTCACCCCCATGTCCATGTGATGGGATATCAGGTCAATCTACTATTCATACAGTTCTGTTCTGTAAATTTTATCAGAAACACCGCAAACTCTGGCTATTGACCCTTTTGAAATCTTGGGGTCTCAGACAATGTAGAACAGCCATGTTGAGCTTGCAGCTTTTGGACACTGAAGCCACATGTTACCATGTCCTTAATTTTTTGAAATGTATATACAGACATCGGAAAAACCTCTAAACTTTTAAATTAATAGTACTGTATACACTGTCGAAATTCCTTTTCGCTGCTCTTAAGTATTTTGTTAAATCAGATTTCATTGAAAATCTTCTTAATTGTAATGCTTTTATGGATCGTAATAATCCGAATAAAGTTATATTTGATTTGATTTGATTTGATTGATTTGATTTGATGATTAGTTTTAGAAAAACCTTACTAACACTAGTCTGGATATTGGGCACTCCAGTACACCTGAGCTGGTAACATTTTGCACCAACATTTCTGGATTAAATAGGTTGCACTGGTGCCACTGGACATTTGTACAAATATATTTACTGACATTTGGACCAATCAATTGATGTAAGATGCAATTTTTGCATGTGTTGAGTGATGCAACTTGCTCCAAGACCACTGTGATCTATGTACTACAGAATGGTTGATGGATAGCTGCACCAGCACCACTGAAATTTATATACTCTGGAATTGTTGATGCAACAATGCACCAGAACCATTGCATTCTATGTAATCCAGAAAGGCTAATGCAATATTTCCGCACCACCAATGCCACCTATGTAACCCAGTCACATCACACCGTAGGATCAGACAGCTTTTTGTTAGGGAGTACTGCAGTTAAGGACGGCGGAACCAATGCAGACCATTAATAATCATACCGTGATCTTGTCGGTATCTTTGTAAAGTAAATTTGTAATTATTGTCCTAGAAATGCCTATATTCCATGTAACTTCAGCTGCCTGTAATCTAAATTTGCTGATGGTTTCCTTCTAAATATTAATGTCCTTCCAGATTGTACCTATGGTATCAGTCTATTGTTCTGACCATATCTATGGCCATGCAAACTGTATGAACTTGATCTTCTTGTTAATCATTTGGGTTGTGCAAGCCTCTTCCATATCAATGTAAACTTGTGTATACCTTCACCCTGTGCTCAATTTGTAATTCAGTGAGTTAGCTATAACTCGCGCCCCACAATGCACTAATTATGACCTCACATATTACGTTACTTATGACAAATTAAATTACATCATTGATATCACTGGTGAAATTTCAATAACTGATGACCTCACTAACCAGGGCGACGTCAATATGTAGTAGGTGCTTGGCAACCTAATCGAACCTGAGTGTTCGGAGGTAGTGAGTGTCCATAAAGAGATGTGCACAGGACAAAGCCTATATGCAGTAGGGGCTTGGCCAACCAATGAAGCTTGGGCGTCTGGAAGGTGTGGTCTCTCTGAGCAAAGCTGTGCACAGGGCGAAGGATGTGCACAGTAGGGGCTTCGCAACCCATTGGGATTTGGGTGTCAGAAGTGAATGGCCTCTCTATGAAGAACTGTCCCCAGGCAGAAGACTGTGCGTAGTATGGGTTTGACCACCTAATTGGGATTGAGTGTTTGAAGGGAATGGCTCTCAGAGAAGACTTGTGCACAGTCCAAAGACTGTGCATAGTAGGGGTTTGGGTATCTTGAGAAATTGGGCTCTCCATGAAAATGTGTGCCCTGGGCGAAACTTTGTGTAGTAGAGGCTTTGTACTGCTGTTATAGAGTAAATGGAACAGAAGAAGGGTGGATGATATCATCAATGATGTAATATGAGAGGTTTTAAGTGATCTCTTCAATGATGTCATTGTACATGTCATGGGTGACGAAATATGTGAAGTCATAAGCAGTTCATGGTGGGAGGACAAGTTATTTATACCATCATTGAACTATGACTGGCGAGTTTCCATAGTTTTTTTTAGTTTAAAATGTAACACTGTGACTGACATTTGCACCTAACTATAAAGTCTCTTTAGCCCCATAGTTTTTTCAGGTTTAGAACGTAACACTATGACTGACATTATCACCTAACTATAACGTCCCTTTGACCTTTGTTTTCTCAGTGAATTTTGAAGTCTTTTTTTTATGTATGTGAATGTTGTTTTTGTATGCCTAACTATACCCTTACTTTAACCTTTAATTTTTTCCTGTTCATTTCTAGTGTTATTTTAACGTAAAGTAAGATCTTATTACAAATAAGAAATCCACCATTGTCTCCTTATTGAGAGCCAAATACCCCATTGTAGCTCTTAACACTATCAGGGTAGCGAAGCAGAGCAGTCTAAAGACTATTCAGGATAGATGGGATGGGCTAGCAATCCAAATTCATTGGCATGCAACAATATCACTCAATATTATATTATTGTCTGCTCGATGCTCTTTTTTGTAGAAAGGAAAAATGCATGTATTATACACACACTACTAAATACTCCGCATTAGATAAATAGAAATACCTTTAGTGACTCCCTTAAATCCCATTTGACTTCTAGTGGGTAATGACCCCCATAATAACAATACCCCTCACCTATACCGTTTGAAACATCACAATATAAGTGGGTGTCATTTTAAATAAGACAGACCTACTGGCTTTGTCAAGAGGTTAGGACATCAAAATATAAAAGACAGGCCCATTGGCTTTGTCAGAAGACAAAAAACAGACCTACTGGCTTTGCCAAAGGGTCATCATGTTAATAAATCTACCACATTTCATAATACACTGTCGAAACCAATAGAATCTATCACCATAATCCAAAGCATTAATTATTAATACATGGACTGCAATGTTCATTATTGATAATTGTCACCACATTATTTTAAATAAAGCACTCTTAATCAATACAACCATAAAATGTGTGTGCAACACTTTTAAAGCAATCTTTAGGTCACATAAAAGGACCAACCACAAGGGGTCTGTGCACTCCAGCTGAAAAACATACAGCTCCATTTCATAGTGCTTTAAAAACGATGAAAAACTCTACTGGGGTCATGCATTCAATGATTCAGGAGACTTTCCCTGTGTTTTGATCAAAACTTCCGGGTGGTTGCCGTGGTCCCTGCACCCCCTCATCATGAAATAAATTGTTGGTGATGCCCCTGCCACTCCATGGGGCACCATGAGGAAGAATAAATGGCATAAACAAAGCCCTCACAGAGCATTACAGGCTGGTCCTTTCTGGAGCAGTAAATAATTTATGAGCGGCTAAGTTGCTACCCTCTTTTATGCATGACCTCAAGATGTGCTTGTTTTTTGTTGTTTTTATAAAAAATATTTTGGGGGTGTCCCAGTCCCAGCAGCCAGCAGCCACCCAGGATTGCCAGCATGGGAACCATCACACTTTAAAAAATAGTATTTTTTGTTTTATAGGTTTCTGGTCCCCCCCCAGAGCACCCACAACTCTCTGTTCCGTTGAGGGCTACAGGGGGGCGGGGGGGTATGGAAAGCTCAAGTGACTCTCCAGGCAGCACCCGTCCTCGGGTGCCAGTGCAGGATCTAGCCATAGTAATGTGCTCTTGCCCAGTGGGAGCAACCTTTCTTTTTCCTCCTGCCAGCGGCGGAAGCAGTCTAGTGTTCTGTCCCCGTGCTCTCGAAGGCAGGGAACACCCCTACCTCCTTCAGTGTCCCCACAACACTTAAGTCTCTTCAGGCCCGGGGATAGGAGTCAAAGGGCCACTACTTTGCTTGAAGAAGCAGGCCACACATACTGCCCTCCCGTTAAACTTAAAAAAGTACAACACTGGCATCAAACCCCAAGGATGGGGTTCTCGGGCCAAAAGTTGGCTCAGGGAGGATGGGTGGCACATACATGCCGCCACAGAATTAATACATAAAAAAGAAAATGAACACCCCTGACCTGCCCGTCAGCACAGGGGATTTAAATGGAAAAGGGCGCTCCATACTCTTACAAAGGAATTTCAGTGGTTCCACGGGAGAAATAACAATCTCAATGATTTGGGTGCCCACAAGGGATATGTGGTCAGGGCAGCCCTATCCTTTTTTAAAAACATTTTCAGGACAGTCCCTGACTCCTGTAATGGCAGCTGCAATATTTGTGTTCACATTCTGACCAGCCAATCCGAGTGGTCTCTCTAAAGCCTCGTCAGCTGATCAGAAGTCTTGAATTGTCAAATTTCACCCCATCTGTCCTTATAGCTATAAATATTTAACCTAATTTGTCCAAAACTACTGAATGGATTTACACCAAATCAAAAAAAGCACACTTTCTTGGTAAAGATCTCGTTTTCAGCGATATTTGGTGTAATTCTGTTCAGCCGTCAGCTGTTTTAGCTGTTACATTGTCCCTATTGCTTATGGAAATTGGATAGAAAATTTACATTTTGGAACCCCAAGATGATTTGATTTTTACCTATAAGTATGTATATTTATAGGGGTTTTCAGCCAGCTCTTTTCATCCCTTGATCTCTTTTTTTGTCTTTCACATTCTTCTTCTGTCCACTACAGCACACAGCACAGAGCAATAGGTGAGCCCTCTTTAGTCATTGACTAACTTCACTCTGAGTGATGGCATTCTACTCTTTCTTAAAGAGCACATCCATGTAAAGTAGTTCACTTCAGTACCAGGGGCTAATATGACAAAGTTTGCTTTATGAGGTCAAAAAATATTTTTGCTTTTAACCAATGTTTATTTTTAGGTTCAGCCTGACAAATGCTTTACCAAGTACAAAGAGGTGCTTGGAGTCCACCCATTGCTCACCATTGGTTGGGGACGAGCTGGTGTTTATGTTCACTTCCTCGACCAAGGACAATTACCTTCCCCCTTAGAGAAGGGGCTGCACCACCAGTCACTCCCCAACACACTCCACTTACTGCCTCCTGAACGTTTGCCTGATCAGAACCTTTAGCTACGCGTTCTGCCCACGTTCTGCCCACGTCCTACCCACCCCTCTTCCAGGCTCATTCCTCAAACATCAACAATAGTGGGAATTGCCCCCATACCAGTTCTTCCCTCTCCTCCGGTGCCCTGCTACATGATAGACAGTTGTTGCTGATGCTCTCCCTCTGCATAGCGCACCAATCTCCCTGTTGATTTTGCGCTGAATCCCCTTTGCCTCCCAACCTCGTCATCACACATATGCTGCCTGTTGCAATGCAAAAGTCTCTTCTCTTGAATGTTTACAATGGTTGCTAAACACAAAGAGACGATGGACGGTGCACTGAAACTTTTCAGACACTCACCCCCAGTCACAGATCTGGGTTGAATCCATCATCATTCTTTAGCTCACTTTGCCTCCCCAGTTCAGACCCAGCCATATGCAAATCAGTCTTGACCCTGTTCCTCATGGGAACAGTCCAGCCTGACCTGCCAAACCAGGGCTTCCCTGGACTGGAAACAAGCATCCGGGGACCAGTTTCAGGGACACCCTCTTCATCTGCCAGGCTAGCTTGAATCCAGTGGCAAAGTGAGCAAGGGACCCACATCTGGGCCTACCCGCCAACTTAGGGCAAACAAAGCAAACACAAGGAGATGATGGAAGTAGTACTGAAGGGAAACAACCTTTACAACGCAGTCATTACATCACACTACCTTTACGCAGCCATTACATTGCATGTCACTACAATGCATATCATTACAATGCATGTCACTGCACACAGGCACTACATTGCAAGTCATTACAAAGCATACCATTACAAAGCTTAGTACCCTTACACTATCCGACACTTACCCTACTGTTTCACTCACTGGAGTTAGAATAGTAATTTTTACCCCTACATTATCCAACACTTACCCTACTGTTGCACTCACTGGAGTTAGAATAGTAATTTTTACCCCTACACTATCCAACACTTACCCTACTTTTGCACTCACTGGAGTTAGAATAGTCATTATTACCCCTATACTATCCAACCCTTACCTTAAATGCAATGTAATGGTATGCATTGTAATGGTATGCTTTGTAAAGGTATAATGCGATGTAATGGAATGTGTTGTAAAGGTAGTTTCTGAAAATGCGGTGTAATGGCATGCTATGTAAAAGAATGCGTTGTAAAGGATGTTGCAATGAAAAAACTGCGTTGTAAAGGCATGCATTGTAAATGCATGCATTATACCATCATACGTTCAGCACTGAAACTTCTCAGACACTCGCCCCCAGTCACAGATCTGGGTTGATTCTATCATCGTTCTTTAGGTCACTTTGCCACTCCAGTTCAGATCCAGCCATATGTAAATCAGTCTTGACCCTGTTCCTCATGGGAACAGCCCAGCCCGAACTGCCAAGCCAGGTCTTCCCTTGACCGGAAACAAGCTTCCTGGGACCGGTTTCAGGGTAACATCCCTCAACAGCCAGGCTAGCTTGAATCTAGTGGCAATGTGAGCAAGGGACCCACGTCTGGGCATACCCTGCCAACTTAGGGCGAACAAAGCAAACACAAGGAGATGATGGACAAAGCACTGAAACTTTTCAGACACTACCCCCCAGTCACAGATCTGGGTTGAATCCTTAATCGTTCTTTAGCTCACTTCGCCACTCCAGTTCAGTCCCAGCCATCTGCAAATCAGTCTGGACCCTGTTCCTCATGGGTTTAGTTCAGTCCGAACTGCCAAGCCAGGTCTTCCCTGGACCGGCAACAAGCATCCTGGAACCGGTTTTGGGGTAACACCCCTCATCAGCTAGGCTAGCTTGAATCCGGTGTCAAAGTGAGCAAGGGACCCACGTCAGGGCATACCCTGCCAACTTAGGGCGAACAAAGCAAACACAAGGAGATGATGCACAGAACACTAAAACTTTTCAGACACTCACCCCTGTTCATTTTTCTCCCATGTTTGATCATTATGTGTTTACTTTTTCTTCTATTTGGCAACATCTATTACTACTTACCCTGCACAAGGACTAAATGCACAATCTGTCCTGCATAAGCAACGAATAAAATATAGTAGCTATTTCTACATGCTTTTACACATCTACTTGTAGTATTGTTGCCACACTGTTGTATAGGAGTGCAAATGCCCTGCAAATGTTGACATTGATTGTGTTAATATGCAAAACTTTAATACAAAAGATTTTTTTAAATAGCTTACCACTGTTTGGCTTTTCTGTCATTTGCCTGCTTCTTATTCGTGTCTCAGCTTGTCAATCTTGTGGCTGTCCCTGCCAAGATGCATTGCCTCTTTACTGTTGCTTTGATTAGCTGGCATTTCCAATTCCATTGCTTGGTTTTCAAGAACTACTTTTTTCTTTTCTGCTAAGAACTCCATGAGAGTGCATGTGTTTTTGAATTGTTGAGCTCATGTACTTCCCTCCCCTTGCACTCAATGATGCTCTCTGTCACAGTTGCTTCTCCCCACCGGGGTACTTGTTCCTTTGCCCCACCCCTCTTTGTTGCTACCCCCCTCCCGAACCCTCTGTGTGCTACTGCTTTCCAATCCCTCTTATCCTCCGCCGTGCTGCTTTCCCGCGCCTTCCAACATCCTTATGCTGCTGTGGCTTCACACCGCCTGCCTGCCCCGTGTTACTTTGGCGTTCCCCTGTTGCTTCCATTCGCAATGCCCCCTCGCTTTAATTTGTAAATATACTTTGCATGTTTTGTTTTCTTTTAAGTTGCCGATCCACCTTTAGGGATGATGTGCAATGTGGCTAACAACCATTGGCAAAACCAATATGTCACAAAGGCAAGAACGACTGGCTTTACCAATGCTTGTTTACATTGGCCCCATAAAAATATTGTTTGACAAAACAAGCATTGACACAACCAACAGACTGGCAGCCTTCGCCAGACCAATTGTCTTTGCCAACGCGTATTCTCTCTTGCTCTGGGTCACAGACTGACTTTGGAAAATAAGTCTTGGTCACTAAAAACGAGTGACAGTGCTCACCATCTGAGACAATGGACGTTTATCTTCCTGTTTAACCATTGGATCGCACAGCACTCTGAAATCCGAAAGACTTAACTTTGTGCTACATAAAACAAACAGCAATAAAATAACAGATCCAAAATACATTGATAATTCGGAATATTTCAGAGACACAAATTCTTATTGGACTGAACATCATTGAGATGTTTGCGATTTTTGGCTGCATGTTCTCTAGTGTTTATATTTCACAATAGCAGTAAACTGTTATGTGATGCTGAGATTTTTTTAATTGTTTTCTTTTTCAAGTTTAATAAATCAACACAGAAAGACCGTGGACATGTTTTGCCATTGTTTTTTTTTATTTGCATACGTCGTGCCCAAGCAGAGCCAGACTAACATCAAAAGGAAGCTGTGGCTGGGCTGAAAGGGGAACAAAAGGACAGCTGTGAAGTGGGCTCCAACTGGCTAAGACACCTCACCTCTGTGGCCAGCTGCAAGTGAAACGAGGCCCATCACCTCTTGCAGGGATGTGTGTTACTGTCAGTGTGGCTTTCTTCAGCAGTAGTGAATGAGCTGGGAAGCTTTTGAATGAATACGGCTAGAATAACACTCATATAGCCACGCTGGGGGCTCTGAGGTGGTGATTTAATGAGCAGTGATACTGTATAATATGGACAGGTAGATGAACCTACAAGGGATTTATTTATGCAGTTAATTTTAATTGATTTTTGCTTTTTACTTAAGGCAATCTCTTGTACATTGCTTGCAAATTAATTTCTTTTTGACTGGTTTAAATTATTGATGAACAAGCAACTCAAATGTATTTTAGTTTTTTAGTACAATCTGGGAACATAAGCATATATCCCAAAAATATATCAAGAAAATATATATACAAACACGGGTGTATACTGACAAAAATAGATGTTATCGTATTGTAAAAATTATGCTAAGAGGTACTAAATCATTAAACACACAATGTAACAAGAAGTTGCATACATGAATAATTATTTTTTGTACTTCTCCGTAGCAATTGTGTACACTTTTTTCAGAATTAAAATAAGGCTAACCAACAAATAGTAAAGATGAGTATTGCCTATAGTAACAATGTACAGAAAATAAGTGTGGTTGTCAAACTGCATAAATAAATCCCTTGTAGGCACATCTACCTGTCATGAAAGCGTCAACTATCAGTGCAATCTGATCTTCTGAGGCCTAGTATCTGGGCAATCTGATCTTCTAGGGCGTAGTATATGTGCAATTGATCTTCCTAAGGTGTAGTATCTGTGCATTCTGATCTTCTAAGGCGTAGTATCCATGCAATCTGATCTTCTAAGGCGTAGTAAATGTGCAATTGCTCTTCTTAAGGCGTAGTATCCGTGCAATCTGATCTTCTAAGGCGTAGTATCTATGCAATCTGATATTCTAAGGCGGAGTATCCATTCTCTATACAAGGCAAGACCCCACTGTCTAAAAAGCCCTACTTAGGCGTTCCTAATAAATATCGAGGAATGCGTCAGGTTATAGGAAATTGAGACGTCCGCACTCAGTTAGGTGCCCTCAAAGGTTCTGGGGCTTAGCAGCCAAATCTATGCCCTTAGAATGCTGGAAGACGAGAATGTATTGGCTAGGCCAAGCAAAGAACAAGTTACTCACAATAGTGACCCATTTACTCCTAAATGCAAAGCTCACTTTTTCTGAATTATTGGGATGTTCAGAGATTGAAAGGATTCCAGGGTACTTTTTCGCAGTGTAGTATATTAAAAGTTTGAAACCATAGGCCAACCCGTTGAGAATATGCTCATGGATAATCTGATTTCCAGGCAAATGGTTGTAAATTGATGACTTTTTTATTCAACGGCCGCAATTTATTGCAGGAGATATTTCAGCGCTAGCAAAATCTCCTTCAATCTAAGATGTCGATGTAAAGGCACCAAAAGTCACAGAAGCTCTAGAGAGAGCACCGCAATTTTACACGTAGGAATCTGCCGTCACGGCAATCTTTGGGTCAAGCATCAGGAAGACAACCCTACTAACATGTAAAGGCAGTTCAGTGCTCCATATGTTGTATCATCTTTATGGAGATGGCAATTCTGTTAAAACGAAGAATGATGAGCAGGCAAGTCTTGTAGGTACAGGTTGTAGATTTATTCTTGTAGTGACATCACAGGTTCTTAGTTACAGGAAGATGTTCTGATCCATAAAAGTGCCCCACCAGGAGCAGCCTCCTCGGTGCTCAGCCCTTCCACTCCAACTGATTCTCTCTTACATACAAATCCACTCAACATTCTATATGACCTTGTTAACGCGGGATTTCTGGTCTATTGTTATAGATCTAGATCCCAACTCAGGTCGACTGAACCGTTGGTACCTGTCATAGAGTAAAAGGCAATCCACTACTAGGTCAATCAATTAATAACTTACACCACTCTAAAGAACCACTTACTCTTAATAAGTTTAAAAGTTTATTACAAAGCCAAACTTGACTGAAGATACAAACATCTCAATATAAGGTTCAAAAGATATACGGGTATCAATACAAACATACATTTTCTAAATGCTCTTAGTCGGCAGAAGAATATTACCAAAACCAATTCAAAAATCATCAAAGTTGCAAGAATAGACACAAGCTGTAGCTTATGAGTCATTTACAGAAAGGAAGAAAATCCAGATTAGACTGTCCCTACACTAGACTAAGTGACATCCCTATTTAGCAAGATCTTAACCTAAAAAGGTGTCAGCAGTGGTGACTTCCAAAGAAGATCACTCACTTCCCTTAGTCTTCGTTGTAAATCGGTGTCTCGCAGTTAACCTATCTGCCTACCCATCCGCTCTCTTAGGTTCCTCAGACCATCTGCCCTAACTCCACCCAGGGGTGCTGTCCCTAATACAAAATCACATTTACAAAAGAAACGCCCTTTAGAGACGCCCCTCACGTGGTGTTGGTTCTGGTATTTTCCATGCTGATACTCCTCTGGGCCCATCGTTAGCGTTGACCTTGCTTCCCAGGCTCCTCTCCGGCAGGACGGTAACCCCCAGGAAATTCCTGAAGCCTCCTCCAGGCCTGTGCCTGGCGCCCTGAACAAAACCCTATTCATCACTCTCTTGATTGGAACCTCCTCGCACCTGCAAACAGACACTTGTGCAGTGGGCCCCAAATTCCGGCCTCCACCATATCTTCTAAGACGTAAACCATCGAACAGTTTCTGCAATTTAAGCTTAACGTGACATTCTTCTAACTAGCACATGCAGATCAAAAGAAATGACCTTCTAATACCCCCTAATACCGTCGGAGACGTATCCCAAGATTCTAAAAACTTCCACTCATGGATTGACAGTGTGGTTTCTGTCTACTCCAATCCAACTAATCAAAAATCAGTCCCCCGCAAAAGAAAGCCCAATGCCCCTTGGTATACTCAGGCCCTCTCCGAATGTCACCTTAAGTGCAGGATACTAGAAAGAGAGTGGAGGAAAACGTACGATCCTACTGCTAGAGCCTCATACATCCTGCAGAGGAAACAATACCTCTCCAACATAAAAAAAAGCCAAAATGGAATTTTTTACCACAGCTATAGAAGAAGCTAATCAGAAACAACACACTATCTTTAATATAGTTAAGTCTTTCACCCATCCCAAGGCCCTTGCACTAGAAATCCCACCATCTCAAGCCCTCTGTGACCAAATTGCAGACTTTTTTATTGAGAAAATTAATAACATCCATAAGGATTTCCCCCCCCCAATTATTCACACACAATATGCCGTGACCATTCCATCCTCCTTGTGTAATTTCACTACAGTCTCTCTGTCACAAACACAGAAGGCCATTATGACCTGCAGATCGGGAGCCCCCACGGATTCCTGCCCTCCGATCATTTTTCACCATCTCATTGAGGCTGTCAACCCCTCAATCAATGCCATTGTTAACGAATCTCTTAATTCAGGCATTGTCCCCGCAGAATGGAAGAAGGCCATAGTCAAGCCTTTAATGAAAAAACATAACAAATCCCCGACAGACCTATCAAATATGCGCCCAATCTCTCTTCTCCCGGCACTTGGCAAAATCACTGAGCAGTTAGTTCACGAGGAATTAAAAGTCTTTGTGGAAAGCAATCACATTCTACACCCACAGCAATCAGGCTTCCGCCCGGGCCACTCCACTGAAACCGCCTTAATTGAGCTATCGGATACCATTAAGTTCTTGCAGGATGAGGGAAAACAAGCTGTACTCATCCTACTCGACTTAACGGCAGCATTCGACACCATCTCCCATGCCATCCTCATCAACAGAATGAGTGAGATTGGAGTGTCGGGTACTGCCTTAATATGGATTACATCATTCCTATCCAATAGATCACAAACTGTTTCTCTAGGTCCATTCCTCTCCGACAAGAGACCTACAACATCTGGAGTGCCCCAGGGGTCCATCCTCAGCCCTCTTTTTTTTAATATATACATGGCCCCCCTTCTCTCACTGATTGAATCCCACGGTACCCTTGTAACTTCCTACGCTGACGACACCCAGCTTGTCGTCACCATAGATAAAAAGCAACCAGACGTTGCCCTCAGATTCCAGAATTGCCTCTCCCAAGTCTTTTCTTGGCTCAACCATAACCACCTTAAGTGCAATAGCGCCAAAACTGAAATAATACCTTTGGGCAAAGACATTCTTTTTTCCCCAAAAGATTGGTGGCCCCAAAACTCTGAAGCACCGCCTAGTGCGGTCTCCTCGGCCCGCAATCTCGGTGTTCAATTTGATTCGTCCCTCAGTTTTGACGACCATGTACGCATTACTGCGGGGTGCTGCTTCAGTCTCATCAGACAACTGAAGAAATGTTTTGACTTTCTTCCTATTTCAGCCAGGAAATCAGTCGCGGTGGCATTGATTCTATCCCGGCTCGATTATTGTAATGGCCTTTTGGCAGGAATAAAAAAGTCTTCCCTTAAGAAATTGCAGAGTATCCAACACGCAGCGGCCAGGCTTGTACTTAAACTCCCAAGAAGGTCCTCGGCCTCTGCAGCCCTCAACACCCTCCACTGGCTGCCCCTCCACAAAAGAATTCTCTTCAAGCTTCTTGTCACGGTCTTTAAAGCCACCAGGAACTCTGGCCCTTCCTATCTGACAAAGCACTTTTCGCGCTATATTCCATCGCGCTGCTTGAGGTCATCAGGAGCCAACCTAGTTTCTGTCCCTCGAATAAAGCTAAAAACGAGAGGGGGTAAAACCTTCTCGTTCTTGGCGGCTAGGGCATGGAACGGTCTCCCCCTCAACCTTCGGCACGCTCCTACTGAAAGCCTTTTCAGGAAACTCCTGAAGACCTGGATCTTCTCTCAGCCTAATTCATCGGTCCTCGCAGCCATCTGATCCTCACCTCGCCTTGCGGGTTTCTCTGTTGTGCTCAGCGCCAAGATGCTCCTTTCGGAGCGATAGTTGCGCTATACAAATCTCAATAAATATCAAATATCAAATATCTATTCAGGTCTATTAGAGTTACATGAAACAGGCCTGTGCACTCTATAAAACATTTAATTTCTTAGTTTAAACAGTATTCTAACTTATTACACACAATGATTATATGAAACACTTCTATAAAACACATTTTCAGTTCTATGATCAATAATACTTTGAATTATAACAACATTAAAATCCACATCACGTGAAAGTATAACATCACCTTTCGTTCTCTTTGAACTGCCATGTGGCCTACACATTTCTTCGTTTAGCAGCATTACATTCTCCTCTACAACAGCCACATAACATGGTATTTCAACATTATTATAACATCCTTACACACTTCTACATTAGCTTTTCACACTATTGTATGCAGTCTATTCTAGTTAAACACTCTTATGTATTTTCACTCTATAAATTCGACACTCTTGTATAATGTTTACTAAACTAATACAACGTGCTTGTAAATATGGTGCACTTCTATATTTTCTTGATTTGCGCTCTCTCAATCCCCCCTTTGATGACTTTTAGTAGTCATCACCATCACAACATCATCCCTGAGGTATGGACTGAGTCAAACTGAAGTCATTGCAGTACCCCCTCGTTTCATCAACTGTAGAGCCTTCAAACTCCTGTAATGATTATCCTGCATCGCAGTCAATCTCCTCTCCTGCTCTCTCATGGTTCTTTGCAACCTGTTTGACCTATACCATTGGTACAGCCGCACCAATCCCCACAAGGTGATTATACAAATCACTATTATGATGATAGCTTTTAGTATGTACCAAATGAAACTCTTTCCTAAGTTGGCAAACCAACCTCCAACTTTACCCATTCCTTGACCTACTTTCTCCCACACTGTTACCTTTGTCAAATCCTCAATTTCATGATGTATTTCAGTAATGTTCCGAATGTACTTTTCTAAAGGTTTTGAATTGTCTGGAATATAAGTGCAACATTCTTGGACCTTCAAAGCCTTACAGACTCCTCCCTCTTTGGCTAACAGAACATCTAGAGCAAGTCGGTTCTGAAGAACCATTGCCCTTATCAATTGCATCTCTCCCTCCACCAGCATTAATGATCTAGCAGTACTGGCGGACAACCTATCTACAACTGTTGCCAATCTTCTAATCTTGACATCATTTAGTGCTATCCCTAAAATAGGAAACATAGCACCAAAGACGTCTCCAACTACTTCCTCACTGCTTACATCCCTTCTTCCTCTAGCTTGAGTTCCTCCCTCTATAATTTCCAAATCCTTAGCATGGTATATTTTGGATAAGACAATTGCCAAATAACATGATCCATACCAATTATCTGGTAGTTTCACGTATGCATTTCTTCCACACACAAAATATACATTTGGGATCACCTGCATTTCCTTCAAGAAGTCTTTTGAGTAGTACTCTAATTGGAAAGCATGTTCACAACTTACTTTTCCAACAAACACATTCTCGTAATAGGTTTCACCCCTATGTATACACAGTTTCCCCTTTTTCTCTCGATCTAAAGCTATTGGACCATTGCTACCCTTTCTTTGGTGTGCCCTTTCTTCCTCGTCCAATCTGTTTTCCATTGACCTGAAGCTTTTAAGATCTTCTGTCTCCGGTATCGATCATCCACTGTCCTACAAACTTTTTCTCAATTTCTGACACTTTACAAGTCAAATTATTTCTTTGGGCGTGTGAAGTATCTAATGTTTTCCAAGGAAGGAAAAATTTCTGTAATCTGTCTTCACTCTTATAATAATCCCACTTATTTAAATGCTTGTAATTCGGCACTTCTGGTAAAACAGCATCGAAGTTTGAAAAATAGTATTCAAACCCATCACGTTCATAGAATATACTAAGCAACAAACTACATGTGATTCCATAAGTCAATGGAAGATGATGATATCTGATACCTTCGTCTACAGAGGCTGGCAATTTCATGCAAACATAACAATTCTTGGCCTCCATAGCATCAATGTATTCATAAAGCAATTTAGCATATGCATTTGATTTAAAATGTCCCTGTGATTCATCTACATGTAACCTACGAGTCTCAGCTGCTAGTAAAGCTTTGTCTTTCTCTGTATTGTTGCCCTTTTGACCAGCAGTAGTAGGTTTCTGTATCGATGCAATCTTGGCTTCCTTTGATGTTTTTCCTTCATTTTCATGTCCCACTACATAAGATATAGTAACTACTAAAACTATAAGAAAAATCACTCCCACTAAAAGTGTGCCTACTATACATTTGGCCCTGCGGTTCGGGTTGCCAGCCTCCATGATCTCAAGTCAGTATAGCTCTGGTTTTCTTTCACAGCACAACGTCTCTTTCCTTTGTACAATGTCTCTTTTCGAACCACACCTGGAAGCTGATAATCTTCTCCGCAAGATCAGTCTTTGTTTTCTATAGCAACGGACAACCCTAGCCCTTCTCCGTCCACTAAATGGAAGTCCCTAGTTTCTTCTTCTTCCACTTGGCGCTAGGTTATCTCTCAATTTGTTTATTTACAAAGTCTTTCACACAGTCTTTTAGCAATCCGAAATTATACGTGTTCCAGCGACTCTAATCACGGCATCTAATATTTCCAAACGAAGAAGGACCTCCTCAAGTATTGACCTCCTTGAACAACAAATCGGAAATTCTATTCTGTTTAAAACCAGGTCTCTTATTCCGCTCAGATAAGGAGGATAGGGGATATTGAGTGTCAGCAACCCTTCGACCTCCACTGATGGGGTCAGTACTGGTCAGGGTCACTTCCCTCACCCTCCCGGATCTCTGTACACTGGACATCTGCAGCGAGGTAGGTCCACTCAGGAGTAGCGTATCTTCTGCAAGGCACTCGCACCCTCCTCGATCTTCTCGGACCTTCCTGTTCCTGTCCTTGTACACTTTCGTCCAAATCCGAGTCTTCAGATATAGGGGCAAAAGTTTTCTCTGGAGTTGGCTTCAAGCTCGGCCTCTTTCTTCTTTCACTTGGCCAACTAGCTTCTCCACGCCTCGCTCTCCTATATCTCGTCCTCACACTCGGTTCTTGATCACTCTGGACTTGATCTGTGTCTGAGCCGTATTCACAGCAACTTTCTCCTTCTGTGGCAACTTCAGTTTCACTGCCGTCCTGTCCTTCTTCTTCTTGTTCTGTAGCGCTCCCAACTTCTTCCGACACCCCCACAGCTTGACTGATCCCCTCTAGTGGTTCACCGTCTACAGCTGGATTTTCATCTGCGAGGGGAGCTGTTTCTTCCAGGGGTGCTGGAACTCTTCGAGTATGGGAAGCGTGAATCCAGTTTGGCAGCCCTCCACACTTCACAGCGGTATTCGTTGTCAGGATAACTTGATAGGGGCCCTTCCAACGCACATCTAGGCAGTTCTTCCGGACGTGCTTCTTCAGCAGAATCCAGTCACCTGGGCACAAGTCGTGACATAGATCTCTTGAAGATGGAACTTCAGCAGCCTGCACCTGAAGAGACACAGAATGAATGGCGTCAGACAGACCCTTGCAGTAATCCAGGATCAGGTCATCTGTAATATTCAACAAAGCTATAGTTGGTACAGTCGGAAGTCTCATTGCCCTCCCCATTAAAACTTCATGTGGAGAGAGACCTGTCCTCCTGTCTGGTGTGCTACGCATACTCATGAGTACCAAAGGCAGAGCATCAGGCCAGCTTAAGGACGTCGATGAACATACTTTGGCAATTCGGGACTTGAGTGTGCCATTTATTTGCTCCACAATACCTGAAGCCTCTGGTCAATAGCTACAGTGCAACTTCTGATCAATGTTCAATGCAGAGCAAAGCATCTTCACAACTTCACTGTTGAAATGAGTTCCTCGATCTGATTCCAGGGAGGTCGGCACCCCGAAGCGCGGGATCAACTCCCTAAGCAACAACTTTGCTACTGTGAGTGTATCGCACCTGCGTGTAGGGTATGCTTCGACCCATCTGGAAAATATGCATACAACCACCAGAACATACCTGAGGCGGTTGCTTTTTGGCATCTCAATAAAATCTAATTGCATTCTGTTGAAAGGCCCCCCAGACCTCCCAATGTGACTCATTGTAACTGGTGTTCTTTTCCCTACATTCAATTGCTGACATGTAACACATCTCTTACGCACTGCTTCTGCTGCAATCCTGAATTTGGGACAATACCAGGTCTGCCTGAATACCCTCAGCATAGCATCTCTTCCTAAATGTACTGGACCATGTATCTGTCGTGCCATTGGACTCACCAATTCCTCAGGTAACACTGCCCTTCCATCTGCTGAAACCCAAAAATCCATTTCACTTTTCACGCAACCTGCTGTTTCCCATGCCTTTTTCTCAGAATCAGGTGCGTTCTCTTGCATGTTTTTTAAATCCTCCCAAGTATCAACTGTTTCTAGCATCATGTTTAACTCGGTCCTTTCCTGAGCCCCACCCACTTCCACCTCCGTGAAAGAATATCCTTGCTCCGCACAGTAGCGGGCAACTTCGTCTGCATATCTATTACCTTGCGACACAAAATCTGTATTTTTGGTGTGGGCTACGCATTTGACAATTGCAATTGCTGCTGGACCTTGTAATGCTTCTAACAACAGTCGCACACATTCCCCATTTCGAATAGGCGAACCAGAGGAGGTCATGTAACCTCTCTGAGACCACAACTGCCCAAAATCATGAACTACACCGAAACCATATTGGCTATCGGTATAAATGGTGACTCTAATTTTGTTTCCTGCTAAACAAGCACGTGTCAATGCAATGATCTCTGCCACCTGAGCGGAGTGTACTCCTTCCAGGCAAGCGGCTTCTACAACTCCAGTAATGGTGCAAACAGCATAAGCTGCTCTCAACCGACCAGTATCGTCTCTTAAACATGAGCCATCAACAAAGAAAATTTCATCAGGGTCGATCAACGGCTCATCCACGATATCTGGTCTTGGCTTCGTGCATAGTTCAGTCACGTCAAGGCAATCGTGGTCTTCACATTCCTCGCCTTCTATATCATTAGGAAGTGGCATCAATGTAGCAGGATTCAAAACAGAGCACCTCTTAAGGGTCACGTTCTCCGCAGCAAGTATAACTTGCTCATAGCGCGTGAGCCTACTACTGGTCAAGTGCTGTGTCTTGGTCCTGGTCATTAACAGTTCTACAGAATGAGGTACATACACCACTAACTGGTGTCCCATGACAATATTTTCACACTGCTCAATGCTGACACCTGTTGCAGCAACGGATTTGAGACATCCGGGCAACGCTGCGGCTACCGGATCTAAAGTAGCCGAAAAGTATGCAACTGGTGTACGGGCATTTCCATGAATCTGTACCAAAACTGACAAAGCACAACCCTCTCTCTCGCAGCAGAAAAGTGAAAATGGTTTTTCATAGTCAGGCATCCCCAAAGCCGGAGCGCGACACAAGTCCTCTCTCAGCTGTAGAAACGCCATCAAACAGTCCTTGTCCCATGGTACCGGATCACTCACCTCCTTGTGCGTCAGTTTTTGTAAAGGTTTTGCTTTCAGTGAAAAGTTAGCTATCCACTGTCGGCAATAACCAACCATTCCTAGGAACATCCTGACTTCTCTCTGTGTCGTAGGCGCGTTCATCTTCATTATCGCCTCTATCCTATCTGGTGACACTTTGCGCTTTCCTTTCTCTATCCGGTGACCCAAGTACTGTACTTCTGTCAAACAGTACTGCAATTTGTTCGGAGATACCTTGTGTCCATTTTCAGCTAAATGGTTCAGCAAGGCAATGGTATCTATCTTACAAGCCTCTTCCGTTTCTGACGCAACAAGTAGGTCGTCTATGTACTGGACCAGAACCGAGTTCTGCGGCAGTACCAGACTTTCAAGATTTTTCTTCAACAGCTGGTTGAAAATTGATGGGCTTTCTGTATACCCCTGTGGGATACGACACCATGTTAAAACGCGATTTTCCAGCTTAAAAGCAAAAAGGTACTGGCTCTCCTCATCTAATGGGATTGAGAAGAACGCCTGACAAAGATCTATCACTGTGAACCACTCAGCTTGAAATGGTATCTGAAACAATATCACTGATGGATTCGGTACCACTGGACAACATGAAACAACTATGTTATTAATCTTTCGAAGATCTTGTACTATTCTGAATTTCCCACTAGGTTTCTGCAAACCCATAATCGGGGAGTTGCATGGACTTCCCACGATTTCCTTCAGTATTCCCTGTTTTACCATAGAGTCGATTACAGGTTTTATTCCTGCAATCGTCTCCGGGGTCAGTTTGTATTGGGGTATTCTTGGATATTCAGCATTTGGCTTTACCATAATCTTCACTGGTTTTACTCCTTTGATCAGTCCTATCTCTTCTCCAGTAAAATCCCATACTTCTGATGACACTGCATCTCGTAAATCCCATGGGAGCTCCTCCACTGTCAGGGTAGGATACAGTTCTATGCATGTTCTCGAATTTGCAACTTTAAAGGTAGCATCATCGTCTGTAGTCTGTACCTCCACTCCCTGAGGTGTGCAGTATATTGTGCAGTTCAGTTTGCACAATAAGTCCCTTCCTAACAGACACACAGGACTAGAATCACGTACCACAAACTGATGCTCATCGGTGTAGTTTCCTATTTTCACTGATACTGGTTCCGTCAAAGGGCTATTCATCCTTCTATTTGCAACCCCTACCACCTGAATCGTTTCTCCCGACATTGGTAGATCTGGAACCACTGCCGATCTCAAAGTTGATCGAGTAGCTCCAGTATCCACCAAGAATGTTGTAGGACACCCTGCCACTTCAGCTTCAACAAACGGTCCTCTTTGATCCACCTCTAGTACTGCCCCGAGGGTACAGTCCTCCTCTCTATTTACACGTCGTCCCGTCAATGGATCAACGTAGTAACACTCTTCTTCACCTGTGAAAACAGGCATTTGTCTATAGACCTTTCCCCCTGTCGTAATCTTTGGTGGCTGCGGGAACTGAGCTCGTGGAGCCGAAGTCCCCCCTTTGGCCACCTTACTCTTTGTCACTGTCACCCTTTGGGTTGGAACTTCCTGAACTTCCTCCTCTAGAACTTCTAGTTCTCCGTTTTCAGGGTTATAGGGACACTCGCGTCTCCAATGTCCCACCTGGTGACACTGGTGGCACTTTGTCATTTTTTTCAATGTAGCAAAGTCTATTCTAGGTCTCAGATTTTCCTCGTTGTCCTTATTCTGACTATTTAATTTCCGTCCCATTGTCTCTGTTCCCTGTTGCTGCTGTCCTCCCTTTCCAGCTGACTGCATCTGCACCATCATCAGTTTTTCTTTTAATTTCTTTGCTTTGGAATCTATTTCATCACTGCAATACCTTGCGTATCTCAGAATTTCATCCAATGGTTTGTTTTGCCAACAAATTAAATGTTGCTGAATCATCAAACAAATATCAGGTCTCAACCCCAAAATGAACTTCGATACAAACTGTCCTATATCCTTGGGATCCATTACATCTAACCCACTGTATTGTTTGAACGTTTTCAGCAATCGCTCATAAAACTCATGAACTGTCTCCTTGGGTTCCTGTCTTGTTCGGTCTATTTTTACCCAATCTATATCTTGTGGTGGCACCTTCTCCTTCAGCCATGTCATCACCCTTTCATATTTTACCATTACTGTTTCTGATGGTCTATTAGTGCGACCATCCCTTTCTGGTTCTGCAGTTGGCCATTCGACACTAACTTTGCATGCTATCCACAAGTCTCCTGGGACCACAATGTCAAATAAGGTGTTCAAATCAATCCACAATACCTTTGAAATTTTGACAAACCTCTCTACCTGCTTGTACCACTCTACAGGATTCTCCCTTAACTTCGGAAATGAGTTTGTAAATGCAGCCAAATCTCCCTGTGGTACTTGGGGGTAGGCGGGCCGGAATAACAGGCGGGGAGGCCGGATATAGTGGGCTATGTCAAAGCCGGTTTATTGTGCAAATACAAGATATCAGTGAAAGTCAAGGGAGGAATCCGGAGACACTCTGGAAGGGGACGTCCGAAGAGATGCTGGACACGATGACGGGGTTCCGCTCTCCTCCGATGGTCTTTCGTCGTCTGTCCGGTCTCCGTGGGGGTCTCTCGGAGGTGTGGAAAAGAGAGAGAGAAAGAGGGCAGTTAGTCCGGTGGACCGGACGCGGGAGTTACCTTCCTCCGACACCAGGGGGTGGTGGGAGGAGGAGAGGTCCGTGAGGTAGGTAGGGAGGGGTTCAGAAGGGGAAAGAAGGAGATTAGGAAGGCGGAGGGTGACGGGTGAGGGGTAAGGTAGGGCTATGGTACAGACGTGCTCGTGACGTGCCACACGGGTGCTATACAACAAGTTTACAGTGCCTAGTGGTATATACATGACCTTTACAGTGAGGGGTGCGAGGATGCTACTACTATCACCAGTATCGCTATGCTCTGCAGCAAACGGGGATTGTTACTCACCCGCCCCGCCGTAACTCTCATCCGAGTTACGGCCGCTCTCCAGCCTCCTCCGATGGACTCCACCAGTCCTCGGTCCAGACTTCGTCTCCTTCTTCGTCTCCGCGCTCCTCTTTCTCCTCCGGTTCGTCGCACGCCTTCTCCTGCCACGAGTCCGCTGGCTCGAACGCTAGGTCTTCCTTGCTTCCGGCTTTTCTTTTTCCCGCCTCAGGATGGAGGGAGGTACTTCTGGGGTCACGGGGCAGTCCTTCCTGGTTGTCGGCGCTTCCGATAGGTTCCTGAAACGAAGGAGAAAGGGGTGGAGGCCGGGTTGCCATGGACGCCACAATGTCGGGTGGCGGGGCTCGGGTCCTTGAGGAATGACGCGGCTTTACCGAGGTAGGGATCCCGGCTGTTTCACATCCCCTTCCCCTAGCTGTCCTTCTTGATCGGGCGGAGGAAAAGGGTGGCGGGATAGATAATCGGCATTGCCCTGATCAGTGCCTTTCCGATGCTTAGTCCTGAACCTGAAGGGCTGAAGGGACAAAAACCAACGCAGGACGCGGTCGTTGTGTCCCTTGTTATGGGCCATCCATTCCAGCGGGGCATGGTCGGTATACAGGGTGAATTCCCGTCCGTCAAGGTAGTATCGGAGGCTCTCCACTGCCCATTTGATTGCTAATGCCTCCTTTTCTACAACTGCGTAGTTCTTCTCTCGAGGGAATAGTTTTCTGCTCAGGAAGAGGATGGGTCGTTCCTCTCCGTTGTGGTCTTTCTGTGACAGTACAGCCCCTAGGCCCTGGTCTGATGCATCGGTCTGAAGGATGAAGGGCTGGGAATAGTCCGGGCTGATGAGCACAGGACCAGACATCAGGGATTGCTTAAGGGAGTTGAATGCAAACAGCAAGGAGGGGCCAGGGCATTTCAGTACTTCCTCTGTCTTTGTGGTCTTCTTTAGGAGATCGGTTAGGGGGGCTGCGGTCTGAGAAAAGTTAGGGACGAACCTCCTATAGTACCCCAGAAGGCCTAAAAACGCGCGGAGTTCTTTTCTTGTTTGGAGAAAGGGGATGGATTGTATCGCGGTGATCTTATTATTCTGTGGGCGGATAACCCCCTCCCCTAACAGGTAACCCAAATATTTCACAAACTGCGCCGCTAAGGTTGTTTTTGCAGGATTAATAGTGAAGCCATAGGAACCTAGGGAGGTGATAACATCCTGCAGGTGACCCAAGTGGTGCTCCCAGTCATCGCTGTAGATGATGATATCATCCAAATAGGCGCCTGCGTACTGTGAATGTGGTCGCAACACCTGGTTCATGGCTCTTTGGAACGTAGCGGGGGCGCCGTGGAGCCCGAAGGGCATTACAGTGAATTGGTATAGGCCTTCAGGCGTAGAAAACGCCGTTTTCTTTTTGCCCTCTTCTCTCAAGGGAATCTGCCAATATCCCTTGCAGAGATCGAGCGTGCTGATGTACTTGGCTTTTCCGATGCGTTCTATCATTTCATCAACACGGGGCAAGGGATATGTGTCAAAGGAGGAGATTTTGTTAACCTCACGAAAGTCGATACAGAATCTGACCGACCCGTCAGGTTTTGGCACCATTACTATCGGGGAATTCCAACAACTAATAGAGGGTTCTATGATCCCCATGCGTAACATTTGAGTGATCTCCTCCTTGATAACGGGTCTACGGGCTTCAGGAACCCGATAGGGTCGTTGGCGTACCGTTTTCCCGGGTTCTGTATGGATGACATGTTCGATAACGGTCGTGTGCCCTGGGTAGGCGGAGAACACTCGTTGCAGGGGTTTTAGGGAAGCCCGGAGGGACTGTTTCTGCTTCTCCCCCAATTCGGCATCAAGGCAGACCTCGAAGGAGAGGGGGGTATCTGGTGCTGTGTTATTGAGGACAGGACGAGGGCCTACCCATTCTTTCAGCAAGTTCACGTGATAGATTTGGGTGACATGCCGGTTCGGGTCTACTTCTATCTCATAGGTGACCGGTGTCACTTGCCGTAGGATCGAAAAGGGGCCCTGCCATTGCCCCAGGAGCTTATGGTCTGAGGAGGGCATAAGCAAGAGTACGAGGTCACCGGGTTTGAAAGACCGGGGTTTTGTGCCCTTATCATATTGTTGCTTCTGGGTTGTTTGGGCGGACACCAGGTTCTGCCGCACAATGTCCCTGATTTGACCCAGATGGGTCCTGAGGTTCTCCACGTACTCCGGAAGGGGTCGGGTCCGGTCGGGCTCGGCCTCCCATGCCTCTCTGGCCATGTCCAACAGGGTGCGCGGAGGTCGCCCATAGAGAAGCTCGAAGGGCGAATATCCGGTGCTGCTCTGTACTTTGCAACGAATCGCAAACAGAGCCAGCGGTAGCATTTCATCCCACTTCTGACACCACCTGTGGTACTTGGGGGTAGGCGGGCCGGAATAACAGGCGGGGAGGCCGGATATAGTGGGCTATGTCAAAGCCGGTTTATTGTGCAAATACAAGATATCAGTGAAAGTCAAGGGAGGAATCCGGAGACACTCTGGAAGGGGACGTCCGAAGAGATGCTGGACACGATGACGGGGTTCCGCTCTCCTCCGATGGTCTTTCGTCGTCTGTCCGGTCTCCGTGGGGGTCTCTCGGAGGTGTGGAAAAGAGAGAGAGAAAGAGGGCAGTTAGTCCGGTGGACCGGACGCGGGCGTTACCTTCTTCCGACACCAGGTAGTGGTGGGAGGAGGAGAGGTCCGTGAGGTAGGTAGGGAGGGGTTTAGAAGGGGAAAGAAGGAGATTAGGAAGGCGGAGGGTGACGGGTGAGGGGTAAGGTAGGGCTATGGTACAGACGTGCTCGTGACGTGCCACACGGGTGCTATACAACAAGTTTACAGTGCCTAGTGGTATATACACGACCTTTACAGTGAGGGGTGCGAGGATGCAACTACTATCACCAGTATCGCTATGCTCTGCAGCAAACGGGGATTGTTACTCACCCGCCCCGCCGTAACTCTCATCCGAGTTACGGCCGCTCTCCAGCCTCCTCCGATGGACTCCACCAGTCCTCGGTCCAGACTTCGTCTCCTTCTTCGTCTCCGCGCTCCTCTTTCTCCTCCGGTTCGTCGCACGCCTTCTCCTGCCACGAGTCCGCTGGCTCGAACGCTAGGTCTTCCTTGCTTCCGGCTCTTCTTTGTCCCGCCTCAGGATGGAGGGAGGTACTTCCGGGGTCACGGGGCAGTCCTTCCTGGTTGTCGGCGCTTCCGATAGGTTCCTGAAACGAAGGAGAAAGGGGTGGAGGCCGGGTTGCCATGGACGCCACAATGTCGGGTGGCGGGGCTGGGGTCCTTGAGGAATGACGCGGCTTTACCGAGGTAGGGATCCCTGCTGTTTCACACTCCCCTACTCCAGGGCACGTGTACATAACTTCCATTCGCTATTTCTCGCAAAGGGAATGCCTCCATCTGCATTAGCCTTCCCTCCGGAGACATCACATTCGCACTCCGTCTAACAGTTCCCTTTTTGGACCACCTCTCTTCCCATTTGTCCAGATCTCTCCATGCTCTTATTCCTGTGATCAGCTCCCTTATGTGTGTTTTTAATCCAGTTGTCCTCCTCTCATCTAAGTCCTGATCTGAATAATGCAACCTGTGGTTACCCTCTAATGCCTTGGTTCTGGACAAATCTACCATATACTTGTCTGCCAGTTCAGACAGTTTCTCATGAGTTGCTCTTGCCTTCCGAGTAATATCCTTTGCTATAAACAGCAGCTCATCTTGTTCGTACATGTCGATCCTTTCTAAAGACAATGTACCATCTATTATATCGTCCAGATCAGATCTTAAGCTGGTCACATCGAGTCTTTTGGCTTTTATTACAGCTCTCAGTGTGCCATCTCTAGGGAGTCTATTTACATCTCTCCCATCACAGCTCTGAGTCCTACGTCTAGGCTCAGGCGAGTTATGGGGAGTCCTCCCATGCTCCCATCTCTCCAGGTCCCATGCAGTTCCATCCTCTCTGGGTGTATGGTGAAACACTCCTCTATTTCCCATAGTCCCACATTTCCCATTCTGCCTGGTTTCTCTAGGTGCATGGTAAGACATTCCATTATTCCCCATGTCTTCACGATTCGCCTGTGACCTCTGATCACTCGACGCATGGCAAGATCCTTCACTGTTCCCCGTGTTCTCACGATTCCAGTGCTGTACGTTATCATTAGGTGCGTGGTGAGTGCACCTAAGCCTATCTCTGTATTCTTGGGTCCTTTGGTCTCCCTCACTTTGAATGAGACGAGACGTCTCTCCACACTCCGCACTTCTACCTTTTTTCTCCTGCCCATTTCCACCGTCAATATGACGTGTAACTCCTCTACTCTCCTGACTTTTACCGTCACACCCCTGACTGCTTTCGCTAGCCCCGCAGTGAGATAATGTCCCGTTGCCTCGCCTTCCCCATCCAGCTTCTGCTCTTGACCTGTCGCTCGGTGCTTCTGTGGACCTATCCCATTCCCTCAAGTCAGCCCTCAACTCTTTATAGGATTTCGGCCGTGGTCCCCTCAGGTCCATCGGTCCTCTTTGACCCCCCTGTTCTGTTACGGGACCCACTGCTGAATCCAATGGGGTGCTCCACGTTATCGGTCCTGGCAATTTCCTCCAGGCATTTGTCGTGTTATTCCTTCTTTCCATCTCGACTCTTTCTCTGTCTAGCCGTACCTGTTCTTCCTCTCTCCCTTTCTCTGGGTGATAAACCGACACTATAGGACCTATGCTAACGGGTACTTGAAGAGCATCTGGCAATCCATAAGACTCAACCCTCTCTGTTGCTGGCATCTTCTGCACCACAACCCTTCCGACTACTCTCTGTACAGGACTATGTTGAGGTGTCTCCTCACCTTTGGTAGGTACCCAATCCGTTATAGGGAGTGGCCTGTTCTCTTCTATGTCAACCCTATCTTGCTTTGGGAGTTCAGTACCTTCTATCTCCCTATTGTCCGGAGGCGGTCTATCTATCAATAACCTATTTATTAGGCCATCCTCCGACTCACTCTCTTCATCCTCTTCCATGGATTTCTTTCCTGTAATCTCTCTCATTGGATACAACTTATCCACTTCAATCGTCTGTACCCTCCATTTCTTGGCTTCCGCATCCCATTTGGCATCTTGCACTGCCCTTACTGATCGCCATACCCTTTCTTGGCGTCTGTTCTGACTCCTGTCGTGCGCCTCCCTAATCCATGAATTAAGGGCCTCAAACTGTGTTGGTCTAGGCAAAGGTCTCAATGAGGACATAACTGCTTTCAGTTGATGCAACACTTCTAGTCTAAATGTTCCGTATTTCGGAAAAGTCAGTTCCTCATTCCCCTCTGTAATCTTACTCCAAGCATCCAGCCACAGTATAGTATGTAACCCAACATTCGTTGCCATATAGTGAGCTGGTGTACCCTCCGGCGGTGCCTCTTCCCCGTAATAAGATTCTCTTCTTTTTCTCTTAAAAATCCCTCTCAAACATTTAAAACACTTCATGTTCAAAATGTACGAATTTCTATTTTCTCCGCGTTCGTTTACTTCCTGATGACAATCCACCAATCTCAGCGCGGTTTTCGCTAACTGGCCTATCACCGCGCGGCTCTTTGCTGACGTTACACCAACCGCCCTATCACAGCGCGGCTTCACACCAACCGGCCTATCTCAGCGCGGCTCCCGCTGACGTCACTTGTCTCAGCGCGGCTTCACACCGACCGGCCTATCACAGCGCGGCTCTCGCTGACGTCACTCGTCTCCCCTTCGCAGCAGTTCCCCTCCTTTCTCCGCTCGTCTCCCGATCATGCATGCGTCCCATTCATACTCTGAAAAAATGATTACTTCCGTCCAAGCGATCACTTTCCTTGACTGTACGCCCACAGTCTAACTGTAATTGTCACCTTAACTGACGAAATGTCTTTCCGTTGGTCTAGACACTCGCCTTCTCTGATAGGTTACTTGCACACGGTAACTTTCGACCTGCGTCCGTTACCCACACACTCACTCTTGCATTCCCCCTATCTCGGTCCTGCGGGCGATCAATGGTACCTCATGACCCCCTTCTCTGGTCGACAACTACTCTGGATGTTCGATACACCCGAACCACTTAAGCTCTTCCCTGAACTTAAGATTTTCACCAGTTCACCGGTTCCCCCGTTTCCCAGGTTACCAGTTTACCAGTCTGCCAGGTTGCGCGCGCTCACAACCCTCTCTCATTCACACTACAGGCATTCAACTCTGCATGACATTACAATACAGATACAACACAAAACACCGCAATCTGTCCACGCATGACCCTTGTTATACTCACTCTCGTCCGATTCTGCTGCTTTTCTCTCGCGCCGTCAGCACCCTCTTCGGCAGGCCACCTCTCGATCTCTAGGGACCTTGGGGTAAACTTAACCTAGTCTAGATCACCTTCCTCAAGAAGGTAACCATCCTCTGCTACCAACTGTTAACGCGGGATTTCTGGTCTATTGTTATAGATCTAGATCCCAACTCAGGTCGACTGAACCGTTGGTACCTGTCATAGAGTAAAAGGCAATCCACTACTAGGTCAATCAATTAATAACTTACACCACTCTAAAGAACCACTTACTCTTAATAAGTATAAAAGTTTATTACAAAGCCAAACTTAACTGAAGATACAAACATCTCAATATAAGGTTCAAAAGATATACGGGTATCAATACAAACATACATTTTCTAAATGCTCTTAGTCGGCAGAAGAATATTACCAAAACCAATTCAAAAATCATCAAAGTTGCAAGAATAGACACAAGCTGTAGCTTATGAGTCATTTACAGAAAGGAAGAAAATCCAGATTAGACTGTCCCTACACTAGACTAAGTGACATCCCTATTTAGCAAGATCTTAACCTAAAAATGTGTCAGCAGTGGTGACTTCCAAAGAAGATCACTCACTTCCCTTAGTCTTCGTTGTAAATCGGTGTCTCGCAGTTAACCTATCTGCCTACCCATCCGCTCTCTTAGGTTCCTCAGACCATCTCCCCTAACTCCACCCAGGGGTGCTGTCCCTAATACAAAATCACATTTACAATAGAAACGCCCTTTAGAGACGCCCCTCACGTGGTGTTGGTTCTGGTATTTTCCATGCTGATACTCCTCTGGGCCCATCGTTAGCGTTGACCTTGCTTCCCAGGCTCCTCTCCGGCAGGACCGTAACCCCCAGGAAATTCCTGAAGCCTCCTCCAGGCCTGTGCCTGGCGCCCTGAACAAAACCCTATTCATCACTCTCTTGATTGGAACCTCCCCGCACCTGCAAACAGACACTTGTGCAGTGGGCCCCAAATTCCGGCCTCCACCATATCTTCTAAGTCGTAAACCATCGAACAGTTTCTGCAATTTAAGCTTAACGTGACATTCTTCTAACTAGCACATGCAGATCAAAATAAATGACCTTCTCTATTCAGGCCTATTAGAGTTACATGAAACAGGCCTGTGCACTCTATAAAACATTTAATTTCTTAGTTTAAACAGTATTCTAACTTATTACACACAATGATTATATGAAACACTTCTATAAAACACATTTTCAGTTCTATGATCAATAATACTTTGAATTATAACAACATTAAAATCCACATCACGTGATAGTATAACATCACCTTTCGTTCTCTTTGAACTGCCATGTGGCCTACACATTTCTTCATTTAGCAGCATTACATTCTCCTCTACAACAGCCACATAACATGGTATTTCAACATTATTATAACATCCTTACACACTTCTACATTAGCTTTTCACACTATTATATGCAGTCTATTCTAGTTAAACACTCTTATGTATTTTCACTCTATAAATTCGACACTCTTGTATAATGTTTACTAAACTAATACAACGTGCTTTTAAATATGGTGCACTTCTATATTTTCTTGATTTGCGCTCTCTCAACCTCATCATAGGCTGAGCAGCAAGGCAGGGAACCACTGTAGGGAGAGTGCTTTGGGTAATTAGTACATCACAACACATCTCCCCCCCTTATAACGATTGAAAACATTCAAAAGGACTGAAGGTGATAAGATACACATGTCAGCAAAGGAGGATGCATTAATATAAAACATATAATACTTCCGTCCCCCTGATAATGATCATATACACAGAAATGCATGAAAATAGTAAAACACACCTTTGACAGAAAAGGAGGATGCATTACCACATAACATTATAACACACTCTTCTCCCTGATAATAATCATTAGACAACAAAGAATGCAAGAAGAAAAAATACATTCTTAAAAACAGTGGATGCTATCAACAATAACTACAAACTGCGGGTACAATACCACCACACCACATGGAGTACCCATTGCGCCACAAACTAAGGCACAAGACTGCAGCAGAACAGGGATCTACAACCCTCAACTGCACATACTAATGGCAGGACAGGTCTACCTTAAAGAAGAGGAATAAGACACCACCCATACCAAAACAGGTTAATTATAATCCCAAAACACTCTAAAAACGAATATGGGTATCTATAAACCCAAAGTAAATCCAGGGTATAATTTAACCCAAAGCAAATCCAGGGTAGCTTCAAACCCAAAGTAAATCCAGGGTAACTTTAAACCCGAAACACACTCAAGACACTCTGTGGGTATTTTTAAACCCATGGCAAATTCAGGGTATCCTTAAACCCATGACACTCTCGCAACATACTATGGGTATCCTTAAACCCATGACAATACAAGGTATCCTTGAACCCGAGACATACTGGCCAAAACATGGAATTCAGAAAATCTAGCACAGATGCGCACAGTCATTACACTCTTGCAACATACTATGGGTATCCTTACCCACAGTCATGACACTCTCACAACATACTGTGGGTATCCTTAAACCCAAACATTCCCCAGGGTAATTCACATCACCTCTTCTCATACCCCAGGAACAGGAACATCATAACAGTACAGACCACAATAGAATGGCAATATACTTAAACTAAGTTAAATCAACTAAAATAATAAATGAGCGACCTCTCCCCCGAGCCCACAGCATGAATCTACCACCACAACTTGAAAAGAGAAACCCAGAAGGCAGGCTTGCAGGAACACACTATTTCAAATTACAAATGTGCCCACAGACTGACTAGCATGTTAAAGTCACTATAGCACATTGCTGGTGTTGGAAACAATCACTATGCCATGTACACAGTTTACCTCTCACGTGCCATCACATTCAAGCAGAAGCAGACACCTGCGTAGGGTCGGTATTTCTTTTCATAAAACAGTCTGCCACGCTCGACCAAACACCAAAGGTAGTCACCGCTGTTAAAGTATTCAGAAGTATCCTCCTCCTTGCATAGATCTGGGCTGTGCTGAGACGACATGCTGCCTCTGAGCTACCCCGCTGAAGAACATCTCTGTCCTGCCTTGCCGCACGCAGATCCTGCCTTGCCACAAGCAGATCCGCCATCTTCCTTGATGCGCTGCAATGAGGTTGCCAAAGCGACGTGCAGCTTTCTTGCACGTTGAACCACATTGTGTAACAGCACAGCCAATGACATCAGCTCTGTGGGCTACCAAAGAAACACCGGCATTACGTTGTTAGTGCGAGTCTTTCACTATGACACAGACAGGAACTTGCAGGATGGTTCAGCTCGTGGGAACCCACGCTCACAAAAGAATCTCGCACCCACTACAGAATGCCGGTAGGTGTTTGAAGCAAAATACACACTGAGGTTGGCACACAGATATAACTGCTCACCGTTATCTCCACTGCCTTAAGTCACTAGTGCTCTCCCACTATTACCTCTCACCGATACTCCATGTGAGCGTGAAGTACTGCCAAACACTCCTCGGGGCTCGACTTATGCCCCCGACAGCAGAATGTCTTGAAAAGGTCACTCACTGTCAAGTAACACTGCAGTTAACTCTTTACAATGTGCATGTATGGCCCGCTTCAAAAACACATGGTGCTGGTTCACTGCACATCCAAGGCTACATATTGGTTTTAAAATCAATGTTGTTCAAACATTTACCAGACCATAACATCCATAACATGCCTCCTTTCAATATTTCAGGATGACTTCAGATAGTTGCCAAGCAGGTTAAACACGCAAAACGCAATAGTTTGTTGGTAGGCAGATTGCAAACATCATAAAATCGTACAGGAACTGGCAGGCCCAGGCTAGGACTGACAGTACACAAGTAGTGAGGAAAGTCAGGAACTTCTGTTAGTCTAGTTACTCATATGGGGAACACTCACCCAAGTTCAGCAAGCACTGGCACATCTACGATGGGGCAGACCGGTCTTTGCTCACTGGTGGGGCTTCTGGACTGCCAGCTTGCTTCTTTTAAATGCGCTTCTTCAGTTTCTTAAGTACAAGTCCATCCAAGGTAGCTCACGTAGGTTCTTTAGATCATCGCCAGTGTTAAAACGAAGAATGATGAGCAGGCAAGTCTTGTAGGTACAGGTAGTAGATTTATTCTTGTAGTTACATCACAAGTTCTTAGTTACAGGAAGATGCTCTGATGCATAAAAGTGCCCCACCAGGACCTGCCTCCTCGCTGCTCAGCCCTTCCACACCAACTGATTCTCTCTTACATACAAACCCACTCAACATTCTATATGACCTCATCATAGTCTGAGCAGCAAGGCAGAAAACCACTGTAGGGAGAGTGCATTGGGTAATTAGTACATCACAACAAATTCCAAATGGAAATGACAGCATATACACAGTGCAAGATACAATTTGGGCTGGGATGAGAAGACATCTGTCCATTCATAGAGACAGTGCAAATGGTAAAAAGGATTTCTGAAGTTCTGAGGTCAAGAAAGCTTAATGAGATGAAGCCCTTACGAACCAGACAGCAATGTATGGATAGGTGTGCACAGTTTAGCATCTCAACTGACCTGCCACGCTACTATGACTTCGTAATAGAAATGTTAGGCTGTCGTAATAGTGCACAATATTGCCCTGCCCAATTCGATAAACTGAAGGAGTCTGGTATGAACTTGCCATGCATGGTTGTATAAATAAGCACCCTTAATGTCTACGGCATAAAGGAAGACTTCCAGCTTACGGAAAAGAACTTGAGCTAGAGATGCCAACTGTAATACCTATCGTCCACCAAAAAGTATGAATTAATTCTAAGCCTTCGCGGAGTTCGCGAAGTTCCACTACGCAGAACTCTGCGAAGTGCAAACAAAACTCTGCGATGCTATGCGGAGGTCCGCGAGCAGCGGAGTGCATTAGTTAAATGCTGTGCACTGTGATTTTCAGTGCCACATGCTTGACCGCACTGTGCAACTACGCAAAGCACAGATTTTTGGAACTCCGCAAGCTCTGCGTATCGCGGAGTGCGGAAAACACTGCCCAGACTTAATTAATTCATGAATACTCCGAAGATCATTTCAGTTACATCTCCTAGGTTCGAATGTTTCTAAACCTCTGTAGTACTTCATTCTTTACATTTAGGAGATGATCTTTAATAGAGCAGGAATTGGAAAATCCATTAAATCCCTGGGACGCCATTTTATCTGTATGGCTGATTGGGATGCCAGTAAGTTGTGAGCGGAGGTGGCCTGGTGGAAGTAAATGACTTTAACATGCATGTCAATATATCCGCTTTAGACATGTCCATATGTTTGTTTTGAGATGACCAATCACTTTGATATTAACCAAGGGTTTTTAATCTCAGAACGGTTAATTGTAGGCTCCTATTTCTTTAGATTATCTTTTCAATATATCTGTTTTTTAGTCGGGTATTCTTAGGAAAAGTTCTGAAATATATATTTTTTTATTTGTGGTGAAAACACCCTCCTCTCAGTCGCAACCCCCTGTCCATTTTACCTCTAATTCTTAAAACTTACCTTTGCCTGCCCTCCTTATTCTTTTCTAAAATAATTTTTATTAGTATCACTCCTTCAATCTAACACTTTCACTTCACTTTTCCTTTTAATCTTAAACTTTCTCTAAGTCTCTACCTTATCCATTATCCATTACCTTTAACACTTAATACTTAAGTATCGCATTCCTGCATTATTAATCTAATGCTGTGATATTCTGATTTAATACCTAGAAGATTCCGGTACTTGAGGTACATATCAGGAAAAAAGGACACCTCTCAATTTAAATTGCTTTATCCCCCATTTAAATTAGAAGCAAAACAAACCAGACAACCTTAGAGCAGGTCCAAACTTTTTTCCTAAAAGTCTGCAATCCCACATGAGGAACTTCAAGATGATTGTATTAGCATGAGAACACCAATGTATCATGGTTATTCAGAAGGGAACCATGGGCTAACCATCTCTTAACTATTTTTCTTATGGCACTTTTTAGAGCCATTAGTGTTCATGTGTGACATGGGCAGCAATGTGATCACCAACACTGGGTCAGCAAAAAAACTTCATGCTCCCTCACAGAATGCATGGTGTGAATCATGATTTTGTCACCAAAATGCCCAAAATTATATTCGTGTTTCACGAAATAGGAGACACACCTTGATTGGATGAAACACCTTGTTTAAATGTTTCATGTTAGTTCTGCTGGAGCTAGGAGCACCTAAAAGAACATTCCTGTGTTAGGCCACAGGTGCATCTCAGGCAAAATCTCATTCTTTGGTTACAGAGGCCCATCAGGTTGAACCCCAGTTTAAGATGACAAAAGGTATATCATCATGAAGCCTCATAGTAGTTATGTGGGAATGTTGGTTACTCACGCAATGTAGGCACCACTGTGTCATTTGCAATGAATCGACTGCAGGAGCTATTTGCCTTCTGATTACTGGAGGATTTTTCTAGCATGTCAAGTGTGTCTGTTAGGAACAGTTCATCGGTGCTGGGGCTTGTGTAATGAGATGTTTACTTGTCATTTGGTTCTGAACCATGAAATCCCAGGGCGAATGAAGGCTCCAGAAAGGATTTGTGTACTAGGGCATTCTGCATATGACTTTTTTTGCTGGAGTGGAATAACACACCTAGACATTAATTTGGGGTAAAATCAAATTAATAAAAGGTGATAGTAGGAATGCTTGCAATAAATCTAACCACTGGTAATTGCTTAGGGTAGCATATCAGCCCACCTTTCTTTTGCCCACCATGCCACCTCGATTTGGACCCATCCATAGGCAAATCGGTTTTGACCCTGCTCCAAAAGGAACAGTCCAGCATGAACTATCAAGTTAGGTCCTCCATTAACCAACCCAAGACCAGTTTTGCCTTGATTGGGGCTCTTCAGCTAGGTGTAGCTTGGTTCCAGTAGCACAGTGAGAAAGGTGCCCACATCTGGGCATTCCGTTGGCTGCTTAGTGCATTACATAAAACACACAAAAGGTGATGGGGGGAACGTGTGCAATACATCTAAGCACTGGTTACCACTCAGGGTAGCGTTACAACCCATTATTATTATCCCACCATGACAACTCAGTTTTGACCAGCCAAATGCAAATCAGTCTTGACCCTGCTCCAAGAGGAACTGTCCAATCCGAACTGCCAGGCCAGATCTTCCCTGAAACGGAACACAAGAAAACCAAGACCAATTTCACACAAGTTGGGGCTCTTCAGTTGAGTGTTGCTTGGTTCCAGTTGCACGGTAAGCAAGGGACCCACATCTGTGCATACTATTGGCTACTCATAGTATTCAATCAAACACACAAAAGTTGATAGGACTAATAATTGCAATACGTCTAACCACTAGCAATTAATCAGGTAGTATTTCAGCCATCATTATTTGGCCCACTGTGCCACCTCTGGTTGGATTCAGCCATACGCAAATCGGTCTTGACTCTGCTCCAATAGGAACAGTCCAGTCTGAACTGCCAGGCCACATCCTCCCTGAAATGGAACTCAAGCAAATCAAGACCAGTTTTCCCATGATTGGGGCTATTCAGTTTGGTGTAGTTTGATTCTAGTGGTACAGTGAGCAAGGGGCCAAAGTCTGGCCAAACCCTTGGTCACCTAGAGTATTACGTCAAACACACAAAAGCTTAGGGGAGGAATGCTTGCAATACATCTTACCATTGCCATTTGCTTGGGCAGCATTCTAACCCATTGTTCCTTTGCCCACCATGCAACTCAGTTCAGACGCAGCCATAAGCAAATCAGTTGTGACCCTACTCCAATAGGAACAGTCCAGCCCGGACTGCCAACTCAACTGTCCTTCCTCAACTGGAACACAAGCAACTCAAGACCAGTTTCAGCCTGATTGGGGTTCTTCAGTCAGTTGTAACTTGATTCCAGTGGCACAGGGAGTACGGGAACCAGGTCTGGGAGTATTCTTGGTCACTTGGTGCTTTATATCAAACACAAAAAAGTTGATCGGAGGCATGCATGCAATAAATCTAATCCTTGGCAATTACTCAGGTTGGCATTCCAACCCCTCATTCTTTTGCCCACCATGCCACCTCAGTTTAAACCCAGCCATATGCAATGCAGTCTTGACTCTGCTCCAATAGGAATAATCTAGCTCAGACTGCCAGGCCAGTACCTTGCTGAATCGGAACAGAACCATCCCAAGACAGGTCTCGCCTTTATTGGGTCTCTTCAGTTGAGTGTAGCTTGGCTACACTACCATAATGAGCACAAGACACACATCTGGGTATTCCCTTGGCCTCTTAGGGTGTTAAATCTACACAGAATGTGATGGGAGGAACCTGTGCAATAAGTCTAATCATTGGCAAGCGCTTGGGTAGCATTCCGACCCATCATACTTTTGCCCACCATGCCACCTCAGTTTGGACCCAGCCATATGCAAATTAGTCTTGACCTTGCTCCAATAGGAACAGTTCAGCCCAAACTGCCAGGTCACCCCTGAACCAGAACACAAGCAACCCAAGACAGGTTTCGCCCTGATTGGGGCTCTTTAGTTTGATGGAGCTTTGTTGCAGTGGCACAGTGAGCACGGGTTACAGGTTTGTGCATATCCTTTCCACTTAGGGCATTACATCAAACACACAAAATGTAAGGGGACGAATGCTTGTAAATAAGTCTAACTACCAGAAAATGCTTGTGATAGCATTCCAACCCATTGATCTTTTGCCCACTATGCCACCACAGTTTGGATCAGTATGCAAATCAGTCTTGACCCTACTCAAAAAGGAACAGTCCAGCTCAAACTGCCAAGCCTGGTCTTCTCTGAACTGAAACAGAAGCAATTGATTGGGGCTCATCAGTCCGCGTAGCTCGGTTCAAGTGGCACAGTCCAGGTGAGTTACAGTTCAAGGAGGACCTGGCCTGGCAGTTCACATTGAACATTGACAGATAAAATCATAGATGTGTTCTCAGGTTCGTCGGTTCACCTCATCTAATCTCTCCAATTCTTTTCCACAGATGCTTGAGATTTTTAAATGAAACACCCCCAGTAATCTCCATTCTTTTCTTTTAAGTCCAGTCAAGTGTGAGCCAGAGGAATGACCAGTGCAAGGAAAATATGCACAGTCTCTAAATTTAATGTTGAATCCCTGACATTTGGGAACCATAGGGTAGCAGAGTCATTGGTGAAACAGCCAAGTCCATGCCTCTTTTTTCTCTAAGGAACATTCTTTAATGGCATTGCATTCATTTGGAGATGTTGTCAAACATATTAAACCAGCAAAGATGCATTTGCCTTGTTAAAGAATGGTAATTGAAAGGGTCCATTCCATTTCATGTTTATCAGACTGTTTAACTACAATTTGAGATGAAGATCATTGTGAGGATTTTTGTAAGTGAAGTCCAAGACAATTACTATTATCCACCAATAAGTATATCTCCATCCTTTTAATGAATACACAAGATTAGTCATTTGTTTTAGATGAAAGTGTAGGCCATATTTAAGTTTTGTATGATTCATCGTGGTCATCTGGTCTTGATCATTGTTCATGAGAGAGAACAGCGTAGGTTGTGCCAGTATTGTAGGTATTATTTGATTGTAGTGAGATTGAAGCAGATTTGGGAGAATATGATGCCTTGCAAATCATGACTCTGGCTGCCCAAGATTGTTCATTGCAGTTTATAGGTTTTTTGATTCTCAGACTTCGATTTAGTTTGACAGTCCTGTTTTCGGTGTTTCTATAGTACAACCTGTGAAGTATATTTATAATAGAGTATTGCACAGTTTAATATTAACGGCAGAACACCTCGGGCCCAAAGCTTAATTTGTAAAATATATATAGGTGTACGTGTGGAGTGTTTAGGTACTTTCGAGCAAGTGTATCAAAAACTAAAATTGCAGTTACATTTGCCTCGGTCCACTTTATAACCTACGCTACAATCAAAGCACATGTGGTGTTAGAATAGCAAAAACACACTTCATTATGGTCAACGGTCGGGCCTCATAATATTAGGTATGTTATGTTGTGTGTGTGTGTGGTAAGAGTTTCCATATGATGAATGCTTTTCATTTTCTAACAGTTTTTGTACCATTTGACTACTCAGCTCCTGCCTGGAAAGTTTCAGGGTGATCGAAGCAGAGTGAAAAAAAGGTAGGGTGGTACCAGAACATAATTTTCCCTTGTTAATGTCCATACTAAATTTTGAGAAGCAATGCAGAAAAAAACAGCTGAATGGAATTAAACCAAATTTGGAGGAAAATTAGAACTTTACTCAGAAAGCATAATTTGTGTTATTTGGTGTGAATCTGTTCAGCCGCTTTTCAGATTTTTTGTGTTTAAGGAGGTCCTAGGTGAGCTTGAAAGGGTTTTAAAAAATAGGTATATCTGTACGGAGAAAGAAACAAACAGAAGTGACAAACACCCATCCCCTCCTCCCCCCTGACCCTGTCGTGTATTTCTATAGGTTCTGAATCAGTCCCCCTATTCCTGACCCTATTCTGGTTAAACTAACTATCAAGTTAACTAACAGTCAGCCCATGAGGCAAGAAAAGCCCCCATGATGCAGATACCGTTATCTGACGCAGTCACACTACGGCACAGGAACGTGTTATCTGATTAGGTCATAACGCTTGAGATCTAATTAGACAAGCGACATTCCTCCAGCCCCTGATAAGGCATACGACGTTCTCATAACAAATCAAACCTATGACAACCTGGAAAATCCGTGCGGCCATTGTTTTGATTTCACAGAGAACTTTAGTAAAGAATGTGCTAACGAGCAAGTCGTATGACATCTTTATTGACGTATCTATGTCCATCCTTACGTCAATCTCGGCACCTTTAAGGTATAAATATTGCCGATCTTGCCCTATGCAAACACACGCGTGGTGACAAGACGGAGCAGCCATACTTGCCGAAGCCGAGAGCAGAAGCAGACCCCGCTGGCGCAGCCCCGCCTTCCTGACGCGCTGAGAGACGCGCTGCTATCTCAAGCCGAGAGACCCAGCACCGGCGCTTTCGGGCAGCCCTCGCAGGCAGCCTGGAATATCGAGAGCAGAGAAAGAGATACCATTCCTCATTCATCCTAACTTCCAGGTACAGAACTGAATAACCCCTCACAGAGAATTCTTTAGTTATTCACTTGGCAAAAACAAACTTAACTTAAACTGTAACTTTCTATTCCCGCCCACGCATTAGACTTAGGTCAGGTACACGGGGTAGGCGTATTTAGAAACACCAGTTGAGTACGTTTAGTCAAAATGTATATGTGTATGTAAATATATTTTAATCATTTTAAACATCATATGGCTCAGAAACCATATCAATGTTTTTACAGTATTATTTTATACTATTGCTTTTAATGTATGCACTTTACTTAACTATAAGTATTGCAATAATATCGATCCATTTCTCTTGTACGAGAAAAGAGACTGATCAATAAATAACACCTTTTTATTGAACACGCCCGTCTCTTCCTTTTCTCTACATTCTGATGAGACTAAGAATGCACGTACTGACTGAGTAAAATAATTGCCTTGTGCTCACACGACTCTCGAGATTGACTCTTGATTAGGGGAGAGCAAAGTTGTCATGTTCTATGGTTGTCAGAAACTAAATCCCTTCTTGTCTAATCAGGGGAGTTAATTCCTTCCTTGAACATTCGAGAAAGTTTCTAGCGAACTCTGAGCTTAGCTGGCAAACCCAAAAATTAAGTCTAGTATCGACAGTAGTAGACCTAGTTAACGTCTGGCCTAGGCCTTTACTGCTGTAGGTATTATTCCAATGCGCAGAGCCTATTGGGAAAATAGGAGCTACACTACATGGCGCCCAACGCGTTTGGAAAGGGCGATAAAACTAACGTAAGACATTTAGAGTAACTCAGTCGTGCTTTCTCACTCAGACCCCTTTTCCCAAATACTCCAAAGACGTCTGGAGTGGGTGAAAGGTAATATCCTCCAAAACCTCGCAGGAGGGAACTCCTATGTATGGTTCTTGGTATAGTCAACGTTGAAGGATAAAAACATTCCCAAAATATTGTGCATCTAATCTTTGTTCCATAAAGAAACCTGATCTGCAAACAAACATAATACCATCCTGTCTGTAAAATGGCAGGGAGTGATGATGAAAGAGAGGCAGTTAGATTAGCAACTGAACTCGCAGATGCTGATGCTACCATGCAAGCAGCAGACCCGAATATAACACTATTTCCGGTCATTAAAAGGAGATCTATAACCTTAAAACTTATAGAAAATGGACTGACACCTAGAGGTGGCACAGTCATATTCGTAATTGAGGCACACGAATATCGGCAGACAGAGGTATACTATTCATGGATACATTTTCCGGCAGCAAATGCTGTAACAAAGTACTTCCACTATTACAAAGTAGAGGAACCTCCTGAAACGTACACTCCTTTCGAGGAGGTGGAAGTCCCACTCAAATTCCAAGAGCATTTGCTCTTATTTGATGGCGCCCTAAAACATAACAATCACATTACCAGGCTCGGTCCTTTAGGTAGACCAGGAGCAACGTGGCCGGTCTTAGCCGGATACACACCACATCCAGACATCGAAAGAATGCCTGCAGCAGAGCTGTTAATACAGCTAAAGCAACTACTAAAAATTCATAGACAATTAGTTCAGTATGTAATGCGGACTTCAACAATTCAGCCTGCGATTAAACTTCCACAGCTGATCCCTCACCAGGGGAACACAAATAAAATTACACCACAGAACATCCAATCCTGCCTAGGTAAAGTTCCAGCTAAACGGGAACAAATACCATTCTGGTTGGCACAGAAAATCACCCAAATAGAGGCGGTGTTTCCTGACACCACCCCATTAGAAAAACACAGGATTCTGACTATATGTCTCCCAATGGGAATCGCACCACACATTGAGGACTGTGACACTTGGGGTACAGTCTTTGCTTCCATCTACACAAAAACGCACGGTGTTCCATCCATTTCGGTAATACCAGATGTGCTAAAACAAATTCAAGATGAATACGGTCCAGAACCTGCTTTAACTCTTGGTATGAAATTACTGAAAGACTTCAAGCAGGTCTCGGCTATATTACTAGCCAACATAAAAGGTGAAGCAGCAAACGTGGAGATCCGCCAGAGGTTAAAAGAGACAGATATAGCAGACCAACCAGCTGAAATTGCCAGAATCATAGAAAAATCCTATGAAGAACTAGGCAGAGATAGTCTAGGTGGAATACCAGTAAAACCGCAACTGACTACAAGTCCAGAAAAAATATTTTTTAATAATAATAATTCACCAAAAAAGAACTGGGATGGAAACAAACAATCCAATCCTAAAGAAAAGAAATTCCAGTCCCGAGGAAGGTCTCCTAGGCGAAGAAAGAAATCTCCAAACCAAAGACAGAGGTCACCGCAGAGTGACCCCTCGGGGAATAGATATAACCTTAGAAATAGGGAAAATATTAAAAAACCTGATAGATATCAAGACATTGATACACGTCCCTCTCAATCTTTTCAGAATTCCTCGCAGAAATCGGAAAGAAGAGGACGATCAGAAGAGCACGCCAAGTCCAAAGACAAGGAACCTGCTCAACAAAAAAAGAAATTACAATTTCCAAAAAAGAAGGTAGCCAGTATCAAGGTAGTTAAAAATGCCGAGAATACTGAGGACACACCTGAAAAACGGAGAGTGGGCTCAGACAATGCTAGACAGCGCAGCAGAGGTGAGCATAGCTCGCAAAGTCCTTATGAATCATCTGGAGACAGTGGACACGAATGAATACCTTCAAGTGGAAACTGCAGACACCAGAGTTAGCAAGCCCCACAAGATATACGAGATAACATTACGTATAGAGGGAGATAAGACTAGGAAAATTAGGGGACTATTTTGGGATAACCTCTCAAAGGGTTATGACATCCTTCTAGCTGAAAAAGACTGGCCACCAGAGTTTGTCAGGGAGTGCCCTCATGGCGAAGAAGTAATTATGCCTGCCTTCTCGAATCAAATCCCGATTCATAAAAAATACACACTTGCTAGAAAGTGGGCAGTGGCCTTAGCACCTGCTTTATATAAAAATCATGTAGGATGGGATGAGGATTCTCCTCCTCACAAAATCCAGTTAAAATCACAACCTACTGCACAAAGGCAGTACCCAATTAAGCAAGAAGCAAAAAAACAAGTAAATGAAATACTAGATCAGCTAGAATACCAGGGGGTGATTGAAACTTGCACCTCACAAATGAACAATCCTTTGTTTCCGGTCTCCAAACCAGACAATTCATATCGTCTAGTTTTGGATTACCGACACCTTAACACATGTTGCAAAACCTTTGCAGTGCAAAACTCACACAGTGCTGCACTAATGAATAACATAGTGCGCAAAAAATACAAAACAACCCTGGACATCTCCAATGGATTCTTTTGTCAAAACATAGCACCAGAGAGCAGATCTTTAACTGCATTCTCAGTAAATGGCACTCAAAAACAATTCTGTCGGTTAGCCCAGGTGTACAAGAACAGCCCGGGGGTATTCTCAGCGAGAGTAACAGAATTACTACAACTATATGATGATGAAGCATTATCTTATGTAGATGACATTTACTTAACAGACGATGACTTGGATACTCACTTGAAAAGAGTGAACACCATAATACTTGGGTTCGCTGCAGAGGGTTACAAATTTAACTTCAAAAAGTCCAGAATTGCCCATCTGACAGTCCTGTACGTAGGATATGAATTATCAAGTATAGCATGGTTGACAATTTTCTAAGAACTAGAAGAATTAAAAAATCTAAATTATGAAAAGACGTATCCTCTGCCAATCGACATTCTTCCTCTACGACATTACGCCTGTGGAATCTATACAGACGGACATGCTCAACCCTCCGTTTGGGGAGAACATGCATACAACCCCACATGTGAGATTACAAAAGAAGTGTGGCGCGGAGGTATATTAAAACCTCTATTAACAAAATCACACTCAGTAGAAACTAATTCAGAACTACAAACTGAAATAATAGCTTTGAAAATGGCGCTAGATAATGCGGATCGCGAATTCCCGACACTTATAGTGTCAGATTCATATTACTGCGTCAAAGCATATAACAAGGATTTGCAGACATGGATTCAGAACGGTTACAAAGATGACATAGATGCACCAATAAAGCAGAAACAGCTCTGGGAACAAGTAGCTCTTTTGAAAAAAGATCTACCAAAGACTCACGTGACTCACTCACTGAGTCATCAACGTGATGGCGTTCACGTTGTGGGGAATTCATTGGCTGAAACAGCCGCAGCGGCAGCCACTAAACCGGCTCCCGTAGATCGAAAAAAGCGTACATTAAAATACATTGACGGTGAAACAATGCTGGCGGTGAAAACGTCATCAAAAGGCGACTGTTCAGCGTTACCGATCAACTATCCACTCAATTATACATACATAATCGATGCAAACTCCGTCCCTTTTGCTCGAATCCCTGGAGTGGGGGATAGAGTGATTCCAAACATGGACAGGAGAAACTTGTTAATCGCAGACGCACACATGGGCGAGGGTCTCAGACACCTTAAATTAAAAGATTCTCTGGAAGGATTACAATCACGGTACTGGTGGCCAGGCATGAGCCTGCACTACACCATGTTTGTAAAAAACTGCCCAAACTGCAACAGAGATCGCAGTGGGGAGAGAAACAGTTTAATACCTCGTCGTATCAAGGCAGATAATATTACCAGCAAAAAGAATGGCTTGCGATTAACATATACAGGCTAGTTTCCACTTATAATGTAGATCACCAGCACTCGGCTGACGTCCGGACTATTATACAAGATTTGCGAGTCTAAATGGCATATACGCTAAGAGCATGCTACGTTCGACCATTGTTTTCACTCAGGCAATCCAGCCTGGGGGGGAAACATGGCCAAATGAGCACAGTCCAGCGGGAATCTTCTCACTTCCTTCCTGAGGGTACGGGATGGTGTAAAGAAAAAACCAAGGCAGAAAGCAATCTATAATAGAAAGGATATTAGGTTCGGGAGCTGGGTGGGTCAAACATCTAATAAGTGTCCAACGTAGTCTAAATAACTTGCCAAGAAATTCTCTGAAGGGATTCAGTCCGTACGAATTATTATTCGGAACTAGGATGTTGATCTCTGACCTTGATAGTCAGACTTCAGTGGTAATAGAAAAAACCTTTGATGTCAAAGACCGTTTGGCTATTTTACAGGACTTAAACAAAACAAGAAAAGACCTGAGCAACATACAGTTGAAACAACAGCCAACAACCACTGAAGAATCACCACCTGTCCCAGCAAGACCTGTCTGGATTCCAAAAGTCGGGGATCTAGTCAGGGAGAAGATCGCGGTAAAGAAGGAATTTGGGCCTTCTTACAGAAAAGCAGTTCCTGTCTTGTCTGTCAACGGGACAAGATCAGTTGTACTACCGCCACTTGCTGGAAAAAAGGAGAACCGAGTTGTATCCATCGACCTGGTAAAACCACAACATGTGGCCGATAACAAACAGTAGGCCAAGTGGACTCCCAATAAGTAGCAGAACACCAAGGTTTGCTACCAGTACAGAGGTCCTATCAAAAAGGCTCATCACATTCGAAACGCCTGCAGAAGAACAAGAAGGACTATGCAACAATGCAATAGAACTCAGACCTCTGAAAACCCAAATAAAGACATTTAGCAGAGACACACCAATCTACAATGAAGTACCAAGTGAAAATGCAAAAAACAGAAATCCTGAACCAATTGGAACAATTGACAGAACTGCATCCGGTTACTTCATCAACTTCGATGATTCCTCTGACGGCTTGAGTGAATCAAAGACACAGCCATCATCAAAATCCTTTAAAGACAAAGCGAAGGGACTTTTGAAACATCTGAAAGAAACATATCTGGTTTCTCCATGGATTGAATTTTGGGTGGGTTTTGGTGCATTTATCCTCATACTTTGGCTCATCATGGTATTTACTTTGGGACGCTTCATTGAGGGAAAATATGCTAAAATGGACACAGCAAGTCAGAACATCAACTTGGTCCTCAAACCACACACATCTTCACACGTCGAGAAAAGAGAACTTTCTTCAGAACTTTCTTCAGCCAACTTCACAGCCAATCCTATACCTGGTGGGGTAGCCTGGGACAACACTGACTATGAAATTTATGGTCCGGTCGAGATCCTGAAATATCCACACCAAATCAAGATCTCCTTGAGTGATTTTGCAAAACCAAACTCATTTGCTGATGATTGGGACTTCGAAAGCATCAACAATATGATGTCTGACTTAGTAATGTCTGCTAAATTTACAAAACATGATTATTTGCAAGGTTCTACAAATTATGACAGTATGTATTGCTATAACCACTATGGTAACCATTTTTTGCATAAATCAGCACAACCTAGAAATGTTTTAAATTATAATCAATGGGAACATTGTGCTACACCTCCAAAAGGGAGCTCTAGAACCGTATATGACAAATATTCATATTTTTCAGGTTTTAACATAAGTAATGCTGAAACATTTTATTTTAAATTGTCAAACAAGACAGGGATGAAAACCATGATAACCAACACAAAATTGATATATTCAGATTCATTCTTTGAAAAAATGAATACATTTGGATTTGATTATTGGGACAAAAATGTTGATTTGAAAAGTGTTTGGGGTACAAAAGAATGGCAAGTACAGGGTATAGAAGCTTTGTTTAGAGCCTGCATGATCCCAGAACAAATGATATTTTTAAATGACACTGTTCAACAAACCACCTGTCTTGGCTTAGCCAAAATCAAAGATTTAAATAAACCGTCTATTCCAAAGCCAATAATGTTTAGCAATAACTCTGATACAGATGAAGAGATAGACGTAAACCATATATTAAACCAAAACAGAACACATCCTGATTGGAAACAATGGTTGATCTGGCCCACAGATACAAATAACTGTCAAGATATATTCCTGAATAAAACACAGGGTTTCAAAATGACCAGGCCAGACCCTAGATATCCCCAAAGACATCACCCAGGGATAATAACAACCTACAGTGTGGGCAAATTATGCCTTCAGTGGCTACAAACTTCCACACTGCCTGAAATTAAGCAACACCTAACTTTACTTACTGATGGTGCTGACTTGCGTGATTTCATACTGGGACCACGCAAACAGCGTCAAAAGCGTTTCATAGCAGCCTCTGTATATGCAGCATACAATGAGGCCTGGAAGGTTACTCAAATTGAGACAGCAGAAAGAATACGGGAAATTGACCGTATCAATTTGGAAAAATCACTTTCTGTAGTGGACAATGGGTTAATGACTCTGTCCTCCAGAATTTTTTCATTGGACAGCATTGTGTCTTCAGCAATCGATATATTATCGCAAGACTTACTGTTATTACAACATGGTCAGTCACAATTGCGTTCCATTGTACAGCTTGGCTGGACGTTACAAAATCTGCGTTCAGGCTACGTGCCTTGGCGTTTAATCAACACAACGTCACTATTCCAAATCTTTAACCTTACTGATAGACAAATCGGTATGGCGCAAAAGGGTGCTGATTATACAATCTTGAGCATTGAAAAACTAGAAAGATTACCAATGACAATGTCAGAACGACCTGTCAGTGAATGGATAATCCACGGAATCATAAATATTCCAATCTCAACCTTCAGGTTTCAATACTGCCAAAAATATATACAGGCTGGCATGTACGAGAAATTGGGAAAGGGGTACCTTAAAACAACTTGGAACCTGCCCTATTCACATGCATGTGTCAGTAATAAAGGACAGAAAGTGTTTCTTAGTGGCAACAATTGTGCTATGTCACTAAGCGGCACGCTTCTGTGTAACGGAATTAGTTTGCATGGAGCCTGTGAAGGGAATTCATACAACCTTTCATGTCACCAGCAAGGCGCACCTGCAACTGAAATAGAACCATTCTTTCAAAGACTCTATAATGGGAGTTACATTCTTATTGTAGACCGCAGATGTTGCAGTCTTATGCCCGGGACTCCTTATCTAGTAACTACAACGGTGAAGGTCAAGTGCTGTGGACGTTCTTTATTCCCCAGCTCCTTTCCAGACAGGGAGGCAAGGGCATGGCCCAGTTTGAAAATTACTTCTATTCGAATAGATACTTTAAGCAGAATGAAAACAGTGCTTCTTCAGACGCCTACAAGGCTCACGTCATCAAAAGAAACGTATGATCTACAAGTCGCAAGGACGACTGCAGAGATACATACATTATTATCAACTAATTCCCCCGTACATTTCGCGGAAATCCTAAGCGAAATCTTAAATATTTCTGATACCAATGGGATCTCAGGGGTATTTAAGACAGTATTTTCGATGGCATTAACACCATTCAAAGCCATACTGGGTATTTTTCCAGATTTCGTCCATTCGATTTTTGGCGGACTTCCCCTGATCCTAGGACTAATTGCAGGAATCCTATTCCTAGTCCTTATTTTTCGTTATGGCAACCCATGTCACAGATCAAACTCTCGCGACAATGGAAGATACGATCCTAGCCATTGGATACCGGGACCGGATATCAAAAATCCTGGGACTCTCCCGGCTTAGAGACCTAAACATGACTTGGTTTCTATCATTTCGACCAATGTGGCAAAGGTGTGTTTTACCTGTACTAAGGTGTCTGCTATGCGGAGAAGAATGCGTGTTAAACACCTGTCTGACGCTACAATCGGATGCGCCAGTGGATGCAGATACACTGTTGGTTCCTACCAAGGTTCACGCTTTGTGCTGCCCTCAAAGGCTGCCAATCCTGATGACGGCATTCCTGGAATCTTCACCACTGCGATTGAAGAGTAGTGAAGTTCAAGATGAAAGCAGCATCGAACAGGTACGACCTTCTGTCAGCAATGCGAATCAGAATGTCAATGCAGACAATCATGCGCACGAATGCATGGTTACACCTATTTCCGACTTAGTGGAACTTTCCCATGAAGCTGTTGACAGTTTTTTCGAAAGCCTGAATGATATGATGTTCTCTCCAGAACAGAAATAGAGACTTTTGAGTAAACTCGCACACGGCGTTCCCTGAATTCGGCCTTCAACTTTAAAAATAAAGTTGCATGAACAATTCTTCCCACCAGTTCACGGACAACAATTTTTTAGCAGCCCCAAATTATTTTTCACAAATTTTTCGGGACACTTATCTTCTGCTTAAAGTAAGAAACTATTCCTAGAGAACTAAGATTTCTATTTTTTAGATACTTTATAAACTTTAGTTGCCCGCTGGGATGTTCACAAATATTTTATTATGTGATGAGATGGTCTCGAACTTCCTTTCTGTATAGCCATATTAAGAGCCATTTCATGTGTATTTCTCATATACCAATAAGCAATAATGCATACAAATGCGTGTTTACTTTTGCATTTAATTCATAGCTTAAGTGCATACCATATATATGACTGCAATTTTTCAGTATATTTGAAAATTTCGAAATGCATTTATGTATTTTGGGGTGGTAAGGTATACACTATACTCTATAGTATGTTGTACTATGTTATACTATGCATAGATTAGTAGATATGACCATAGTTAGCGTGGAGTGGGTGTCGTGTATTTCTATAGGTTCTGAATCAGTCCCCCTATTCCTGACCCTATTCTGGTTAAACTAACTATCAAGTTAACTAACAGTCAGCCCATGAGGCAAGAAAAGCCCCCATGATGCAGATACCGTTATCTGACGCAGTCACACTACGGCACAGGAACGTGTTATCTGATTAGGTCATAACGCTTGAGATCTAATTAGACAAGCGACATTCCTCCAGCCCCTGATAAGGCATACGACGTTCTCATAACAAATCAAACCTATGACAACCTGGAAAATCCGTGCGGCCATTGTTTTGATTTCACAGAGAACTTTAGTAAAGAATGTGCTAACGAGCAAGTCGTATGACATCTTTATTGACGTATCTATGTCCATCCTTACGTCAATCTCGGCACCTTTAAGGTATAAATATTGCCGATCTTGCCCTATGCAAACAGACGCGTGGTGACAAGACGGAGCAGCCATACTTGCCGAAGCCGAGAGCAGGAGCAGACCCCGCTGGCGCAGCCCCGCCTTCCTGACGCGCTGAGAGACGCGCTGCTATCTCAAGCCGAGAGACCCAGCACCGGCGCTTTCGGGCAGCCCTCGCAGGCAGCCTGGAATATCGAGAGCAGAGAAAGAGATACCATTCCTCATTCATCCTAACTTCCAGGTACAGAACTGAATAACCCCTCACAGAGAATTCTTTAGTTATTCACTTGGCAAAAACAAACTTAACTTAAACTGTAACTTTCTATTCCCGCCCACGCATTAGACTTAGGTCAGGTACACGGGGTAGGCGTATTTAGAAACACCAGTTGAGTACGTTTAGTCAAAATGTATATGTGTATGTAAATATATTTTAATCATTTTAAACATCATATGGCTCAGAAACCATATCAATGTTTTTACAGTATTATTTTATACTATTGCTTTTAATGTATGCACTTTACTTAACTATAAGTATTGCAATAATATCGATCCATTTCTCTTGTACGAGAAAAGAGACTGATCAATAAATAACACCTTTTTATTGAACACGCCCGTCTCTTCCTTTTCTCTACATTCTGATGAGACTAAGAATGCACGTACTGACTGAGTAAAATAATTGCCTTGTGCTCACACGACTCTCGAGATTGACTCTTGATTAGGGGAGAGCAAAGTTGTCATGTTCTATGGTTGTCAGAAACTAAATCCCTTCTTGTCTAATCAGGGGAGTTAATTCCTTCCTTGAACATTCGAGAAAGTTTCTAGCGAACTCTGAGCTTAGCTGGCAAACCCAAAAATTAAGTCTAGTATCGACAGTAGTAGACCTAGTTAACGTCTGGCCTAGGCCTTTACTGCTGTAGGTATTATTCCAATGCGCAGAGCCTATTGGGAAAATAGGAGCTACACTACAACCCCACCCTACTCCGCATCAGCCTCTATCTCTGCCTGCCATCCATTGCACCCTCCCAATGCATCACTACTCAGACATCCTTAGTGGCCCCCCATGGCTCTAAAGGAATGGTTCCTGAAGGATTTGTAGGTACTTCGGGAACGTGACCTCCCTCAGATCTTTAGAAAGGAGATGCAGGAAGGGACCCCATAGCTTCGCATATTCAGTACCTTTACCATCAATACCCAGCGAAAGGCGTTCCATAGCCAGAATATGCCATAGCCTTTGGATCCAGTCCCTTGGCTCAGGTGAGCCGAAGAACCCTATTGCGCCAACAGGCCCTGTCGCAACGCAAGCAAAGCTAATGCAATCTGCCTACCCCTCAGTGAGCGCAAAGGAAAACACTTAGGGTGGGGAAGTCCCAGTAGCGCGTGCCCAGGTGCCCGGGGAAATGTAATCCGAAAGGCATCATCTAGGTCATCAAGAATTACCTTCCAATACCGCACTAAGTTCAGGCAATGCCACAGTAAATGCACCAACGTACCCGCATGTCCACACCACCTTCAGCAGAGGCCCAACTTCGTCCCATCCCAAGCCTTGATACGCGCTGGAGTATAATACCAATAGGCAGCCACTCTATAAGCAGACTAGGTACCCGCAGTGTTAGAGGCAGTGTGGTGGACGCGATAAAAAATGTGCTCCCATTCTTTACGTGTCAGTGGGCGCCCCAGCTCTGTCTCCCAGCGAACCTGCACTTCGTACGCTGTTTCTTTGGGAGCAACAGAATCATCACATACAATTCAGAAATGAGCTTGCGGTCATCCTTCTTGCAAACTAACCATTTTTCAAAAGCGTCAAGGGGCGGGACATTAAGGCGAAGTTAGCGGGTTGGGTCACCCAGTGCACTAACTGCGAGTAGTGAAAAGCGTCAGACTCTGGCAGATGGAAATAGTCCCTACACAATTGGGAGAAAGGGATCAGGCCTTCCAGGTCAAAGAGAGAGCCCACTCTCTTACAGCCCTCCTCCCGCCATTGGTGGAAGACTGGTGACACACATCCCGGTGGGAAATCGGGATTATCGACATTGGGAGTCATAGGGGAAGGAAATGTAGTCCAACCCCTGCACTGCACTAACTGATCCCAGGCTTTCAAAGTTGGTGAAGTCACTGGGGAAGAGTAAAGGCCCCACGCCCTGTGCTTGCGTGGCATCCACAACTCACGCCAGATATTACAACCTGTCACCGTCTGGTCCATAAAGTTCCAGTGTTTGCTGGATACGGGCCTGTTCCGCTCCGTGATATACCGGAGACAGGATGCTTGATAGTAAGCCTCAAGTATGGGAAAACCCAACCTACCCGCAGCCTTGGGCGCGGTGACGAGGGACAACGCAAGCCTAGGCCCCTTTTTGCAACACAAGAATTTATTGACGAGGCCCTGCAGCCCTGCAGCTTCCGGAAAGTGCCCGGGGGGGACTCACAGGGAGCATCTGGAAAAGGTAAAGGACACGCGGTAGTATGGTCATTTCCATAACAAGCCAAGTTAAGGCGGGACCAGTCTGAGAGTGCTTTGGTGGTTTGATCTACCAGCAGCTTATAGTTGAGGGAGACCGTGTGAGCTATAGAAGAGGTCAGTCGAATACCTAAGTATTGGATATCCGAATCAGCCCAGTGAAAGGCGAAGTCCTGCAGCAAAAATTGCACCTCCTCATCGGGAATAGAGATGTTCAGAATTTGCGATTTTGAGAAGTTCACTTTAAATCCTGTAACCCTTCCGAATTCAATGATCTAAGCCGACAGGCACCGTAGGGAGGAGTGTGGCTGGGTAAGCTCCAGAATGACATCATCGGCGTACAGGCTGATTATGTGCATGTCTGCCCCAAACCTAATCCCCGCAATAGCCATATTTGACCGTATACGTTGGGCAAAAGGCTCCATATAGAGCACAAAAAGCAACGGGGATGAGGGACACCCCTGTTGTGCCCCCCTAGTGATAGGGAAAAGGTCCGACTTGCACCCGTTCACTCACACCGCTGCCTTAGGGTCTGCGTAGAGGCACCGAATCCACCGCACAAAATTGTCACCCATCCTAGAGGCCTTCAAAATGGAAAATAGGTTGTCCCAGTCCACCCGATCGAAGGCCTTCACGGCATCTATGGAAAGAAAGAAGGCCTGAGCCCGAGACCGGTGGACCAGATCCTTTGGAATAAAGCCTGCCTGATCCGGATCTATGATTCCGTCCATCAAGGGGCTGAGTCTTGACGCTAGAATGCTCGCAAAGAGTTTTGTATCGATGTTAAGAAGAGAAATCGGCCTATACGAGCCGCAGTCTCTAGGGTCCTTCCCTGGCTTAAGTATGACAGTGATTGCTGCTTCAGACATGGAGGGAGTTACCTCTCCCGTCTCGAGAAAGGAGTTAAAGAGGTGGGTTAAAAGACGAGCCAGCTCCACACAGTAGGTTTTTATAAAAGATGGCAGAAAATCCATCCGGCCCTGGGGATTTGGCCACCCTTAACCGAGCGATCGCAGAAATGACCTCCTCTATACGGATCGTGGTATCTAAGGCATCTGTCGACGTCTTAAAGAGAGGCGTAATATTGCAGGACGCTAAATAGGTGGCTATTCCCTCAGAGTCTGCCGCCTCTCCCCTGTACAGACCCTGATAGAACTGCTGAAAGGATTTCACAATGAAGGCGTCAGTAGTGTGTTCAACTGCCTGAGGGTCTCTAATGGAGTGTATGGCCGACACCTGAGCTCGGGCTCGCAGCCTATGCGCCAGCATCCTCCCCCCCTTATCCCCGCTCAGGTAGAATTTGTGTCGCAAGCTCAGGAGGGTATGTTCTGCAATATCTAAGTCGAGATGTTTCAGCATGCGCCGCCTCGTCTCTAACGCTCTCCAGACTCTTGGAGCCCCAGTCCTCTTGTGTATTGCTTCCAGCGTTCCCACATCCTTCTCCAACTCAGCGCGCTTTTCTTACATAGCCGCACATACGATGCTGAAAGCGCAATAAACTCCCCCGCACTACTAACTTCAGTGCCTCCCACACCGACCCAAACACCGTACCGTCTTGGTCATTGTCTGCGAGAAAGTGGGTGATAGTGTCCCCAATGCGTGCGACCACCGACTCCGAGTGGAGTAGGGAGTCATGGAAGCGCCATCCAGATGGCGACGGTCGCTTGCCTTGAGAGGTGAGAACCACCGAGATGAGGGCGCGGTCCGATAGAGAGCGCACAGTGATGTCCGCTGCCGACAAATGAGGCAAGAGAAAGGAGGTGGCCAAAAAGTGGTCCAGCCGTGCATAAGTTTTATGCGCTCTAGGGGGTGCTGGACGTGCCATACATCATTCAACCCTCCCTCAAGCAACCACTGTCTACCCCCCTGCGACATTGCTCCCGTTTGGTAGGACTGCTGCTCAGATCTATCCATCCCCGGATCCATCACTATGTTCAAGTCTCCCCCCACTAGTATCGATGCATCAGGAGACGCCAAGACCTCCAAGAGGGCTGCCTGCAGAAAGGGCTCTTGTCGTTCATTCGGGCCATATATTGATCCTACCGTTAGCTGCGTCTCCCCCACTGGACGTGGACAGCAAGCAATCTCCCCTTAATGTCAGCCACCTGGGAAAGGACTTTGCAATGGGCGCGAGCACTAAAGAGAATCGCCACCCCATGCTTCTTAGACGGACCTGAGGACCAGAGTTGCAGAGGGAAGCGCTTTTATTTCATCCACTTAGTATCCCTAGAGAGAAGGTGAGTTTCCTATAACAGGCACACGTCGACCTCCGCATTCTCCAGGAGGGAAAGGATGGCCGAGCGCTTAACAGGGCTATTTAAACCCCGAACGTTCATGCTCACAATCTTTAGATCTCTACCTATAACCCCCACCGGGAAGGGAAGAGCCCATGTGGAACCTAATGGCAATAGCTCTGAGTGAGCAAGGGTGCATTATCTGTGGGTGTGATTCTCGCCTGACTTCCTGGAGAACTGATGCGGAGCCCCCAAAACAATCCCAGTACCCTAACAAAAGCCCAGAACCCAAACCCCAACACAAAAATCCACAATGAGGAAAAAGATGCAACAGTCGCATGTAGTGACTGCAGACTGTCGTGTAGATCCAATTCGGTAGGGGGACATGGCGCCCTCCTGAAACTCCACATGCTCCTGATACAGGGCACGCCAACTCACAAGGATGATAATAATAGGACAAGGTCTCCCCCAAAAAACTGCCCGCCTCCGGCGCCACATATGAACCCCACCAGTGCCAGTCATATGGACCTCAGGGGGTCCCAGAGGTGTTGGTTACTAACGCCACTGAGGTGACAGCAGCTTCCCTTTCCAGCAAGCTTGCGGTCATGTCTGGTTTCACCAGTGGAGGGGACTTCCCCACACGTTGCCATTCAGTGGATCGTCTACGCCGTCTAGCAGGTGATCTGGCGCTCCTGGGCTCAGGAGCAGGCTGCTCCTGCCCCAAAAGCTCAAAGGCAGCGTCCAGGGAGCGAACCTGATGTAGCCTGCCATTGTGCTTGAAGATAAGCCGAAACGAGTGGCCCCACGAGTAGGGGATGCCCTGCTCACGCAGATGATAAGTGATAGGTTTGAAATCCCTACGTTTGACGAGAGTGGAGGCCGTCAAGTCCTGGAAAAGCGCAGGCTGGTGGCCCCGAAATTGCACGAGGTTGAGGTCGAGAGCCTTCCGGAGGATCCTCTCCTTGATCTGGAAGTCGTGGACACATACCAGTATATCTGGTGGCAGGGCCTGAGCACCATGCGGCAATCCAACTCGGTGGACACGGTCCATTTGGATTTCTAGTTCCTCCCCTTCGCCAACAATCTGTCGGGAACAGCTCGCCAACGTATTCATCGAGGTTGTCTCCCTCCCCCTTCCACGAAACCGACCGTATTCTAATGTTGTTCCGCCGGGATCGATTCTCCAGATAATTGCGTGGGTCTGAAGATCGAGGTTTTGCTCCGTGAGGCGGAGGACGTCCTGTTGGAGCTGGTGGACTTCATCCGCAGTGCCCAAGTCATGATCTTCCAGTGTCGCCACCCGCTCGCCAATGGCATCAACATCCCACCGCATCTCACGCAAATCCGAGGAGAGCTGAGAGCAGAGCTCTAAGATGTCCTCCTTTATGGCGGAAAATAAGTCAATCATGAACGCTTTGGTTGCCGGGAGATCGTTGTCGTCAGGTTGCGTGGACTTGGCCCCGACTGAGCGGCAGCTTGGCCTGATGCCTTCTGTAGCAAGTCCTTCAGGGTATTGTCCCTCTTAGGCCTGGAGGACGACATTGCGCCGTGGGCAAAGGCCTTCGCGCAGTAACACTGGAAGGGGGTATAGGGAAGATCCGCTCCCCAGGGGCGCCATCGTCGCTCACTAAGTCCGGGCGCACACCTTAGGCCCACCTGCAGCCCCACACACAGCCTCACAGCGCGGCCCCCATGGTAGTCCGTATGAAGGAGGGGGCCTAAGTGCAGAAGTTGTATTTCAGCGAGGAGAAGGGGTCTCAGCCGAGGGCCCAGTCACACCAGTCACTCCATAAGAGGGGGGGGGGAGGCATTCCACCCTACATTATCTACCACGCTCTGGCAGACACAGGCCCTCAAATTCCTCCTGGAGCCGCGGCCTCTCTCGGCACTCCCCCGCAGCTCTCAAGGTGGACAAGGCTCAAGTAGGCCCCAACGGCCCTCTCTCCCTGAGTGTGCAAACATGGCCCAGAACGCAAGGAGAAGACACCGCCCGCTGGCACGCGGGCCGAAGCAGGTCCCCTCGCTCCCTGCCGGACCTTCCGGGCCCCAGTCTCCACACTCCTCACTCGAAGCAGGCCTCAGAGCAGCAAAATGGTGGCGGCACCTCGGGCCTCAGCTCTGCCCGCACGTCTCCGCCGCACCGTCACCCAAGGCTCAGTGGAGATTGCTGAGGCGCTGTCTCGTGTGTGGTACCAGATGCCTCACCCGGCCCACGGGGCAGGGGGGCAGTCACCGTAACCCCGTTTCATTGGGCCCATCGGTCCGCTGCTCTGTCGGGGCTGGCCCGCCCAGGAAAGGCAGCAAACCACACGGCTGCCCACAAATAGTCACAACGTCGGCACCAGGCCTCACCTCAGCAGCAAACCCCGTGCAAATTACACACCAGGGGGGGGGGGGGCGCCTGCCCGCTCTACAATGTCGGGACTCCCCCTCAGCGCAGACAACTTCAGGTCAGTCACTTCCCTGCAGTGCGCACCCAGACCCAGCGGAGCACACTCACAAGCGCAGATAGCTCCCAGTAATGCAAGATGCTGAGGGATGAGGCACCGCCCGATGACATACAGGCCGAGTCAGGGCCCCTCACCCTTTGCAGGCCACACACAACCTTCGCTGCGAGGAAGGGCCCCTTGCTGCCATCACACTCGAGAAGGCCTCCTCAGTTCCCAGGCCACACCAGCGCGGTCCCCACCTGTAGGACCCAGCGCCGACTCAGCGGGCCGCCACACCGTCAGGCACAGGAGGGGCACCGATCACTCCATTTAGTATCTCCGGTAGCGAGGTCCCCCGCTACTCCACCCGCAGGGGCCTCCCTCCATCTGCTGATTTGCGGACCAAAAACCCGGTCTCGTGCTGGCCGCCCTTCCTCCCCTCACCTCGCCTCTCGCCATCACCAGGGCCCGAGCACTGTCACCTCTCTGCACCGCGGCGCAGGAGCTCACACCCGATCGGCGGGGGTCTCGATCGCTGCCTCCGCACCCAGACAAGTGCCTGGGTTGCCCCCACCGCTCCAGGCCTCTCACTCGTCTAGGCCCTGCACTCTCCACGTGGGCAGGCCACAGTGCAGTAAAATGGCAGCCACGCTGTGGGCCTCAGCTTCATTTGCTCTCCACCGCTTCCCCGCTCCACGCGCCGCCGTGCAAGCAGATGCCTCGCAGCCCCACCAACGTCTCAGCAGGCACACCAGGCAGGAGGGACTCCATGCAGCAGGAGGCATTCCCCGCAACTCTCTTCCACCAGGCCCGCCGGGCCTCAGCAACATCGGACCGGATCGCCCGGGACAGTCAACAAACACACCACAGCGGGAAAAGATACACACAGCCGGCGTCAGGACCGCACACAAAGGCAGGAGATCCACATGGATGGCATGGATGGGCACCAGGTAGGGCGATATACAAAGCAGATGTTCAGGCGGCGCCGGAGGGACAGGAAAGCACGTCTTACTCCGTCGCCATCTTGGCCACGCCCCCCCCCAGAGTTGAGTTTTAAGCAATCATTTCTCATCCAGAGACTGACAGCTCTAATTCAGTCTTCAATCACTGGGGTAAAATTTCCTTGTTGGCAACTCGACTCACAGTTTTTTTGCAGCTGTTGTTTGCCCTACTGCAAACAATCATACAATAACCCTCACCATCAAAATCCAAGATGAGGACACCCTTTTCTCCTGTGCACAGCCTGTGTGCCCACCCAGAAGTGTGGCCTTGGTATTGAACAGTCCTCTCCTCTGTGGCCATTCAGAATTGGTTCTAGGGTAGCTTTCCTCCCACTGGGATTGGTGATAGCCTGTCTACAGGGAAAAAAGCTCAAGCCTTCCCAGTTGTCGTGTCACTTGACATTTACTTGCTCATCCCCCTTTGAAGTACATTAAGTTCCTGGGTCCACCCGATAGTTCTTCCTGCAAGGAGAAAAACACCCAAACACCCAGTCCATTGTGTCTGCTCTGAGAGCAATTTTCACACCTCATTAGGGCAAAGTACAGGCTGGGCAGTGGCTGGAAAGCTAATGCGAATTAGCCTCCAGCAACTTCAGACAGGGTAATGGCAACTTTTTAAAGGTTTCTTTTCTGCTATATTAAATAAAAATCCAAATTTTCAATTAGACTGGATTTTTATTAAATATAAAGATAAGTCTGTAAATGGAGTATGTAACTGGTACAGTTAAAATGTTAAAGATTAAAGTGTGTAATATATACTTTGACATTTCCGATGCATCAGTTAAGGCCTGACCAGTGACAATGTCATTTCGGGCCTAGTGTCTGGGGAAACATGCTCTTTATAATGGCATTCATGTTCCAGTCTTAAATATTATGCACTATGCCTTGTGTGCTAACAGCTGATTTACTTTATATTTAAGATCTTGTTAAAAGCAGGATTTTGAGTCTGGTGTAGCAGGGTTACTTCAGCTGTTGTCGGGCTATTTAGGGTTGGCCTGCAGCTCTGTTTTCATTGTTACTGTAATGTAGTGTTTGGCACAAGCTGCTGCACGCCACAGAAGCATATTTTGTATACCATATACTAGGTACTTATAGGCAAGTTAAATACATCAGTTAGGGCTAAGACAATTTACCTATGTGTAAAGGGAGAGCATAGGCAGTTTACTCCTGTTTAGCAGGGGTAACCTCCTTAGAGTTGTAAGACCAACAAAATTAGGGTCAAGGTTAAAAATCTGGGATGGGTGATCACGCAGAAAATGTGTATTTCTTACAGGCAAGAAGATCGATATGTTAGAAGTCTTGTGTTCCAGCCCCTTAGGCAAGGCTTCCTGTCTCTTAAGTTTCTGTTCCGGGGCATCACAGGTCCGCCTGAAATAAATGGAGCATAATTTAGTTGCTCACTGCCAGGCAAGTGTGCACATTGCTGTGGCTTTACACTCTTGCTAACATTTTCACCCGGACATTCCCATCCTTTGTTGTTTTTTCCTTTGTTGGTTCTTTAATTCTGTTTGCCTTCTGCTTTGGATAGGAAGTTGTTGTTGTACCTTGCTGTCTTCACTTTCTCCCCTGCATATACTGGCTCTCTGTTATCTTCTCATTTCATCTAGTTGTTGGGAATGTCTCCTGGCCTTTTGTGCAGCAGTCACCACAGCCTTATTGGCGGAAGGACTGGTAAGAGCTTTCCAACAGAGGACCTGTTGTACAATTGTTATTTTTTCATGATTGGCATTTTGCTGAGATTACAATTTGGATTTTAAAGTATGGGTTTCTTTCACATTCAGATTTACCACTTGAACGCCATTTACCACAAAGCTGGTGACCAGTTACCATCACTCAACTAGTCAAGATCAGAAGAGGCATTGCAGCAACTGTGGTTTCTCTCTCTCTCCTTTCTCTCGCTATCACTTTTCCTCATTATCCTCCTACTGTCCACATGATTTTAGCCTTATATTGGCAACACCTACAACAGTGAATGAAGGGCAGCGTTTATGTTGGATTTGCAACAATATTGGACTGTTGCACATATGTCTCAAACCTAAAGACTCACAGTGTAAAAACACCTCGCTGAGGTAGGTCATATTAAGGTGGAGTCAATAAATGAATAAAGAGGTGGTCTGTAGTACGGTTCCTACTATTAGAATAAGACTGTGTGTTTAGACAACATAAGCAACAAAACTATGAGAGACTAAGTCTGTGCATACCATCAGAATAAGCTGACCTAAATCTTAGCTAGCTCACAGTGCACCATCTGGACCTCTAAACCTTACAAGGTAGTTGATGGTGTCTGCACCCACAGAACATGACAACTCTGACTCCCCAAGGATTTAGTGAAACAGTTATAACACTTTCATGAGTAACTCAGGCATGCCCAAAGGGAAACACAGAAAATACTCAAATTGGCATCTCAAACATTTACTGAAGCAATAAGACTCTTGTGTAAAGTATGTGTGCTGCAATGGTTAATAGAAGGAAACAAAACAGAGTAATCAGCAATACGAGAATGGTAAAGAAAATAAACAGTTCAACCATTGTGCTGTTACAGTGATTATATGAATACATATAATTGTATCTATATCATAACTAGTTCTTCCTATTCTAATATGCATAGGGTGTGTGGATCTGCCAGAATGCCCTATAGTCTATTTCTGAGAACCTTATCCCATATGGATGTACAAGCAAATGTGTGTTAAAAGTAATTGTTTAGTAAAGATGTCAACTTTAAACATAAACATGTTAAAAGATGATGTTCTGTGCCCGGTGCCTATGTAACCATACACATTGGGATAGAACGCTGGCTTGCCCACGCTGCTCACAGGATGAGGCTTTACCCTTCTGCTACTAATTGTGAACAAGTGTTGTTTCATTTGCTTGTATGCACAAGTGTGCAGGTTTGGGAGGTACCTGGCTCCCTGGTCTCCATATGTAGGTGGCTTGACTTTGTCGAACTCCTATTTGATTTTATGATTTTTAACATTTCACACTTTTCCTTTAACTTGATTTTGGTTACCAGTAGCTGTTTCTGCACAATATAGTTTGTGAGGGACAGCAGGGGTTGCTGAACCCCAGCTAGTGTTTTACTTTCGCCACACATTTTAACTAAATTGTGGTTCCTTGCACTATACTCCGCTCCCTGGCTCGCCCCTGACATGCCCACATGCGTGGATTCAAAGACGGCTTCACAGCGCGTCTGCGCAGCAGATGAGCGCAGTGGGCGCTGCAGCCCATCCGTACTTGGACCACGCTCAGAGCCAACACCCCTGCCGGTTTTGCTTCCCATCTCGAGACTCCAATCCGCTACTCATGGAGAGAGTTGTTAAACCTTAGAGCATCAGGTAAGAGTTGCCCTGGGCCCATTTTGTCCCTACATGAGTCAACAAAGGCACGTGTTTGTTTGATCTTGAAACTTCCTCTATTTTGGGATAAGGTGCATGCGCTTAGTCTTTCAGGGCCTTTTCCCCCCATACTGTCCACTCTTTATAGGGATTTTAGTTGTGTGCTTATAAATGCAAGGTCCCTTTCCAAGAATGCCATGGATTTTAGAGTCTTTCTAGAAGCCCACAAGGTAGACGTGACTTTTGTTACAGAAACCTGGGCAAATGCAGCCGCTGACCCAGACATTATTTCTGCTACCGAACCAGGTTTACCATCACTGCTTTTTTTCTAATCACAGAGTAAGAAAGTTTTTTTAACTTGTAACATAGGATATTTTTAACCTAGAATCAGTGTACATTTTTCAATTTTTTTAGTCTTAGGAACTACTGTGGCTTTCCTGAAGAAGGAGTCTGGAACACCGTGACACGCGTAGACATTGAGAAGATTCATCATCTAGCCACTTGATTAAATCATTGTTTACCTGATTGACTCTGTTCTTTCCATTAATGCACCTTGAAGATTAATTATTATTGTCATTATTGTGTTCAGTCGATATGCACATGTCTGTTGATTGTAATGTTTTTTGTCCATTTTGTGTTATGTTGGGATGTTACTGTTTAACATTTTATTTTTTATGGAATTACTTAAACATCTATTATGATCATCTTAAAAGAATTTGTATTAATAAAATGAAATTTTATTGAATTGAAGTGTATACCTTGTTTTTGACATTATACAGCAACTTGTTATGCCACTTCTAGACTTGATAGGTCTGGAACATTCCATTGTGACACCTTTAAAGTATCATGTGTGCTACTGGCGACACTCGACTGCGAAGCACTTTCATTTAAAATCTCAGTTACACACTAGTCCTTCAATGGAGTCTTGATTTACCGGCCACTGGGCCCTAATTCATCCTTTGTACAAAATGGTTATCAGATGTGGGATAGCAAAGCTAACCACTCTGATTTCACCATTCTTTGTTTGTTTCACATTTCAAGTTTCACTTACTCTTGCATTCCCTAAGTGTATTTACTATTTTCAGGATGGTGTGTTTCTGTAGTTTTTTATGCAAAATATTACTGCTGTGTAATGTGTAGTGTGAAAAGAGTCACTCTTATGTAGCTCTGTGAGTTCGATTTGTGGGTGGGCCACAATTGACAACTGTGGATTTCAGGCAGGACGTAGTGTCAATTTTTTTGCAGTGCCTGTCAGTAGGTCACAAACGGGATTTGCAATACATGCTCATCCAATCGTAAGCCTCTCTTCAGAGAGCACAGCACAATAATCAGGTGTGTTCATTGTAATTGTGATTATGTACTAAAGTATGTGAAAGGGGTACACAGTTGTCAAAAAACTGACATGCAGAAAGTTCAAGAAAATGCAATGCATACAGTTAAGAGGGTGCATTGCATGAATGTGGGGGATTGGTGAAATGAAGGAGATGTAAGGAAGTATGTGCAGGACAGTGTGAAAAAAGGGTGCTGAAGGGGAATGGGATGCCGTGAGATATGCAGATTGAGTGTTTCAGAAAGATATGAGGAGAACAAGAGCTGAAATGTCTAACAAAGCTACTGCAGAAAAGAGTTGTCTGAATAGGAGAATAGGAGCGATTAAGACACTCTGAATATCTTGCCCCTTGCATAAACCAGAGTAATGTTTAATTCACAGTATGCTTAAAAAGTTTACATTACTCCTTGTCTTTGTTTGTGTGATACAGAGAGAGCGCGAACCCACAACACATAGAAACTCCTGAAAACTTTTGAGACCCTTCCTTCTTTTCTTCTTTTATCCCTCCGCTTGTCCTTTTACACTCCAAATAACAGACTAACATGTCCACCCCTCAAATCAAATTAATTTAATATTTCTCTTCTCGAATTCACCACTAACACTTTTTGGGTTCCAGAGTAGCTGCGACTCGCCGAAAAGTGCTACAACAACTCATCAGGGGAGCAAAATGCTATATAAATGCAAACCATTCCCTCCTCCATTACTCAACTATCCTTTCCAATCAAAATAACGGACTAACATACCCACCGCTCAAATGTATTTAATATTTCCCTAGACTAATTCACCACTAATCCTTTTCTGGTTCCGGAGTAGTGTGACTGGGGGTGAATGTTTTGATTTGTTCTGCATTCCGTCCATCAATTGTGTGTCTTTTGCTTTCTCGCCCTAAGTGCGCCAGGTATGCCCAGACGTGGGTCCTGGGCTCGCTGTGCCACTGGAATCAAGCTATCCTGGCTTAAGAGGGTGAAATCCCAAGACCGGTCCTACGATGCTTGTTTTCGGTCCAGGGAGGACCTGGCTTGGTAGTTCAGACAGGACTGTTCCCATGAGGCACAGGGTGAAGACTAATTTGCATATGGCCAGGTCGAAACTGGGGTGGCATGGTGAGCAAAAGAATGATGGATTTAACCCAGATCTCTTGACTGCGGGGTGAATGTTTTTATTTGTTCTGCATTCCGTCCATCAATTGTGTGTCTTTTGCTTTCTCTCCCTAAGTGCTCATGGTATGCCCAGACGTGGGTCCTGGGCTCGCTGTGCCACTGGAATCAAGCTATCCTGGCTGAAGGGGGGTGAAACCCTGAAACCGGTACTAGGATGCTTGTTTCCGGTCCAGAGAGGGCCTGGCTTGGCCGTTCGGGCTGGACTGTTCCCATGAGGCACAGGGTCAAGACTGATTGGCATATGGCCAGGTCTAAACTGGGGTGGTATGGTGAGCAAAAGAATGATGGATTTAACCCAGATCTCTTGACTGGGGGGTGAATGTTTTTATTTGTTCTGCATTCCGTCCATCAATTGTGTGTCTTTTGCGTTCTCTCCCTAAGTGCTCATGGTATGCCCAGACGTGGGTCCTGGGCTCGCTGTGCCACTGGAATCAAGCAATCCTGGCTGAAGGGGGGTGAAACCCCGAAACCGGTCCTAGGATGCTTGTTTCCGGTCCAGAGAGGGCCTGGCTTGGCCGTTCGGGCTGGACTTTTCCCATGAGGCACAGGGTCAAGACTGATTGGCCTAAGGCCAGGTCTAAACTGGGGTGGTATGGTGAGCAAAAGAATGATGGATTTAACCCCCCATTCTGGTGAAATGAAGGAGATGTAAGGAAGTATGTGCAGGACAGTGTGAAAAAAGGGTGCTGAAGGGGAATGGGATGCCGTGAGATATGCAGATTGAGTGTTTCAGAAAGATATGAGGAGAACAAGAGCTTAAATGTCCAACAAAGCTACTGCAGAAAACAGTTGTCTGAATAGGAGAATAGGAGTGATTAAGACACTCTGAATATCTTGCCCCTTGCATAAACCAGAGTAATGTTTAATTCACAGTATGCTTAAAAAGTTTACATTACTCCTTGTCTTTGTTTGTGTGATACAGAGAGAGCGAGAACCCATAACACATAGAAACTCCTGAAAACTTTTGAGACCCTTCCTTCTTTTCTTCTTTTATCCCTCCGCTTGTCCTTTTACAATCCAAATAACAGACTAACATGTCCACACCTCAAATCAAATTAATTTAATATTTCTCTTCTCGAATTCACCCCTAACACTTTTTGGGTTCCAGAGTAGCTGCGACTCGCCGAAAAGTGCTACAACAACTCATCAGTTGAGCAAAATGCTATATAAATGCAAACCATTCCCTCCTCCATTACTCAACTATCCTTTCCAATCAAAATAACGGACTAACATATCCACCGCTCAAATTAATTTAATATTTCCCTAGACTAATTCACCACTAATCCTTTTCTGGTTCCGGAGTAGTGTGACTGGGGGTGAATGTTTTGATTTGTTCTGCATTCCGTCCATCAATTGTGTGTCTTTTGCTTTCTCACCCTAAGTGCGCCAGGTATGCCCAGACGTGGGTCCTGGGCTCGCTGTGCCACTGGAATCAAGCTATCCTGGCTTGAAAGGGTGAAATCCCAAAAACGGTCCTAGGATGCTTGTTTTCGTTCCAAGGAGGACCTGGCTTGGCAGTTCAGACAGGACTGTTCCCATGAGGCACAGGGTCAAAACTAATTTGCATATGGCCAGGTCGAAACTGGGGTGGCATGGTGTGCAAAAGAATGATGGATTTAACCCAGATCTCTTGACTGGGGGGTGAATGTTTTTATTTGTTCTGCATTCCGTCCATCAATTGTGTGTCTTTTGCGTTCTCTCCCTAAGTGCTCATGGTATGCCCAGACGTGGGTCCTTGGCTCGCTGTGCCACTGGAATCAAGCAATCCTGGCTGAAGGGGGGTGAAACCCCGAAACCGGTCCTAGGATGCTTGTTTCCGGTCCAGAGAGGACCTGGCTTGGCCGTTCGGGCTGGACTGTTCCCATGAGGCACAGGGTCAAGACTGATTGGCATATGGCCAGGTCTAAACTGGGGTGGTAAGGTGAGCAAAAGAATGATGGATTTAACCCAGATTTCCTGACTGGGGGTGAATGTTTTGATTTGTTCTGCATTCCGTCCATCAATTGTGTGTCTTTTGCTTACTCACGGAAAAGTGCTTCTCACCACTAATCCTTTTTGGGTTCCAGATTAGCGTGCTACGCGCCGAAAAACAATTCGACACCTCATCACGGGTAGTAAGCGCTATATGCAATTACAATACAATATGCACACAATCTTCATGATCACCTGTTGTAGGTGACCCGCCTGTTTTATCTGTGCCCTCTCCCCACTCCCCCAAAACAGGTCTGGAGACGCCACTACATCATGACATCGCACATTGATGAACCCCTAGCAGTTTCACACTCGTGGCACAAATCAAAAAGGCAAAACATCCAGAATCGAACAAACTTTAGACGAGTTTCGTTCTTTTACAATTTGTGCCCTAATTGTCGCCTATAGTGTTTTTATCCTTCTCTGTTCTTGTGTTTGCAGAACAATGCCATACCCACGTGCGCGCCTTTGCTTCGCGGTTCCGTGTCATTGCCCCTGTGCTAAACGCTAAAAATGTTTCCCTCGCAAAACAAATACACAAAAAAACCGGTCGAGTTGAAAGGGGACCGTGCACTATTTTTAGACGCGCATTTCAACCCAATTGAAGAAAACAAAAGGAACCGCTCTGGTATTGATTGCACCCGAATTCTCACCCCAAAGCAGATGCACAATGTAAGACAATTTGAACAATTAACACTGTAATTTGCCCAGGAACATCGACGGATATCTAATTGGCGCCTAGGCAGAGATTACGGAGACAAATCTGAGACGGGCTCCGGGGCTGTGCCTGCTGATTAAATGTTTTGCAAGCACATCTGCATGAGTTTTGGGCACAGCCGAAAATGCTAAGTTCGAGCGGTGCTTGCTGCGGCGCCAAAGCCTTTGTGATGTGTGCCCACTCTTTTTTAGCTTCACTACTTGCTCTGATATTTGAAATAAATGCTACAAAGTTGAAGCTTGCAGCTGTAGAACCGGCCCATCTGTAGCGGGTTGTTATGTTTGGCACCACGTTCAGGGCTTTTGTGACTTCCCCTGTCGAAAGTAAAAAAACAAACAAGTTGTGTTTGTTAAAAGGACACCGGTGAGGGGCACATCCTCCGAAAGTATAACTATAAAAAATTCAATCAAAAAACATTTTGTGGAATGTGATTATTTCTAGGTTTGTTTCTATCTAAAACCAGTAAATTGTTGGGACAGAGGTAAGTGTGCTTATGCAGGGCTTTAAGTGGGATGAAAAAACTAGGGGGTCTCTCAAAGGGGCGTGGCCAATGTAATTAAGGGCGTGGCTTAAAAAACACATAAGCTAAAAATGTGCGCTTGGCATAGTGTGCCGCCCGACTTGTATTTTGCTGTTTCTGCCATTGCATCTAGATATATGATACAACAAGTAACATCATTACACAACAAGTCAGGACTATTGGCTTTGTCAATGGTTGTTGGTTGGATAAGATAAACAAACAGCAACTATGGCTTGCATATTATTGAAAAAGCTTCCACTTAAAGCCCTGGTGACACCACTACAATGTTGCTGTTCCTGAGTTTAAACAAGAAATGGGAAATCCAGAGAGAAAATTACTCTCTTTAAAGGATTTCCTTTCCCCTACAATGCTCGCCTGGCATGACGTCATGTGTAACTTCTCCACTAGTGAGAAGTGAGCAGTGTGAGCAGCACACATCGACAGGCCTGCTATCACTGCAGTCCGGAAAAATACGGACCGCCTGTGCCAGGGCACAAAACAGAGCCCGATAGGGAACGTTTCGAGGCCTCCTTTAAAAAACTGCCGGTCCTCAGACCCGGTGAGACCCGGCCCACTTAAAGCCCTGTGCTTTTGGCCTGAATCATTGTAGATATTTCCGTGGTTTTCGGTTGACCGAAGAAGCAACAGAAAATGATATGATTAGCTTTTGAACACCGTAGACGACGTCACATCACTGGGCCTTGTCCCATCAGTAAGCCCTGAATAGCTCTGTAGTTGCTGCTAAAGGGCTAGGAGGCGGTCAAAGAGTGTAACCACACATAGTAAATAGGGCTCTGCTGCGAGTTCTGTTTGATTTCTGTTCCTGTTGGTGTATCATGACCACTGATGACAGGACTTGCAAGGGCTGTGCTAGGGAGGGGTACCCAATGGGAAGTTAGGGATAGAAGCTGCTACCCTCAGATGACATTCATGTGCATTTTATAGGCACAGTTCCAACATTTTGAGTAGGTTAAGGGGCATCTGTCATGCCTTCATTAGTAAATCAAATTACTGGTTACTTTTTAAGTCGCAGCCTACCAGACAGCGCAGCTGCCTAGTTTGCTAAAGACATCTTGGGAACATTCAGAAAGTTGACTTATGAATGCATTCTGCACGTTGCTTGCCATTCGCATTTGGTTTGTAACTCACATTATCTTGCTTTCCATTTGATGACTTTATTTGTTTTAGGCTGTCCAACTTGAGTTCTTACCTTCCTGTGTCCAAACCTTATTTACAGTATCCTTCCTAGTGCTCGCTTTCTGTAAACAGGCCTGTAAATCTTGTTCTTATCTTCTCACATTTGCTGTGCATTCAAAGATCGACGTCAATTGTTAGGCTCTCTTCCTTGGGTGCCTGTTTACTTTTCTTTCTCTGACTTTAAAGTGAGAGGATTTATGTGACAATCTTACTGGATACTGGGGGTAGGAAAGAGTCTTTTTTCTAGCACAGAACAACATTTAAATGAACTGTGTAAGAATTTAAGAACATACCAGAATTAGGAACACAAACAAAGCACATTGTTATTTCTGAAGTGTGTTGGAAAGAAATACTTTAATATGATCACAACAAATCATTACACTAGGTGATGCAATTTCCACACATTTTCATCTGTGCACTGCATAGTTTTATTAGTAAAATTGTATGTCTCTGCAAATGTAATGGTAATTTCAATTGAATATGTATTGTCTGTAATTACAGTGTGCCACCACACCATGAATACTCCACTCTATGCCCCTCCACTCTATTTCACACCACTCAGCACAACTGAACTCTACTCTGGACCACTCCACTTTATACCACTTCACACCACTGCACTCTGCACCACTGCACTCTACGCTTCTCTGCTCTAACCTGTACCACTCTTCTCTATGCCAGTGCACTCTTCCCCACTGTACTCTACGCCACTGCACTCTACACCACTGCACTCCTCGGCACTGTACTCTACACCACACCCGCCTAGGCCACACCAATCTGCTCTGCAAAATTCCACGTTACGCCACTGCACTCTATGCCACTCTGCAATAATGCACTCCACGCCACTGCACTCTATGTCAATACACTCTACGCAAGTGCGCTTCACTTTGTAACACTCAACTCTATGCCCCTGCAATCTTTGCCAATCCACTGTATGCCACTCTAATCTACTCACTTTAAGCGAACAGTGGTTCTGCCACTCTTAGAAATCAAAAATAATAATAAAGAACCTTCGTCCAATTCTATCTCTCCAAATTGATGAGAACAATCAACAAATGAAAAAGTGAATTTACAACTTATGCCCAAACCCAGAAACACGAAACTCCTGTATTATATTTCATAATAATTTTATTATATCAGTATTTTAGAAAGGTAAGTGTACAGTATTTAAATACTTATATATACACACACACAGAATGATTCTTCTACAATGGCATTTAGGATTTGTGACATTAAGTGAACAAACACATTTATATATTTACATTTCACGACACATTACAAAAAATACTTGAACATATACTACAAAGAAAAATGATATCTAGACACAGTGTGAAGTTTTGAAAATAAAAATATATCACCCCAGTGAGTGATTAATCAAATTGTTTCCTTGTTATTCTGGGCGATCATTAATACTTGTCAATAAAGCATCGACGTTTCGACCCTGAAACAATGTGCGATATTTAAATCGTCTCGGTGGGGTCTTCCTCAGGACTAACTAGATGGTCTGTGTGTAGCCTTTGTAGGGCTTCCACCCTGTCATATATTGTGGCACGGCAATCCTACTCATGCGCTGTTAGTGATCTGACCCAGATGTCTGTCCTCTGGTTACTTCAACAAGGATTAATCTTGGAAAAGGATTCCTCCGGCGTCTGGCGCACGGGGTTCGTTCCCTGGGTAAATCTCTCTAGAAAAAGGAGGGTGACTTCAAGGGGCCTTCGTCCTCCACAACCGACCCTCATTCATTTAGGGAACAGACACGGAAGAGTTGCTCTTTCATCCGCGCAGGAGGAGTGTAATAACCCAAGCAGTTTCCAAAGGCGATTAATAGGCCTTGGTCACCAGCACGAGGGTCGATCCATCCATTTTACTTCCTTCCCTCCATCAGCTATCTTCTTTCTTTCCACCTATCCCCTTTGTGTTCCATCCATCCATCACCCACCTCCATCCCTTCCTTCTGTGCTCTCTTGCTCCATTTTTTTCACTTTCCAAAGCCCCAAGGTACTGTCCTCTTTTAGTAACATTTATATATTATTGTTTGGAGATCAGCACCTTACATGGAAAGCAACTAAGCCATACACCAACATTGTTATAATCTCACTTTTTACATAATTACACAGTGTTAGACCTGGCATCCTTGGCGTTGTTTTCCCTGAATTTTTGCCTCTACCTCTAATGTTTTTGATGCTGTGCTGGATTTCGTTTTTGCTGGCTTAGATGCTTTTGGCACTTTGCCGCTGCTGATCAGTGTCAACATGCAAGTGCTCCCTGTATAGATTGATATTGTGATTGGTTCTCCCTGATGGGCATATTTTTTTTACCAGTAGGTCCCTAGTAAAGTGCACCGAGTGTGCCAGGGCTGGTAACGCAAATGCTACTAGTGGGCTTGCAGCACTAATTGTGCCACCCACATGAGTAGCCCTGAAAAGAGGTCTTCAGTGCCGGTGCGCAGTTTTGTTAACTACCATGCCGACCTGGCAAGTGCACCCACTTCAAACAACAAACAGAACCTGTTTGCATGTGGGGACGCACTTTTCATATGCCCTTACGGTTCTACGTTTTTTGTTTGCACAATACATCCAAAATAATCACCTTTCAACTATAATATGTTATCAATATTCACATTCCTTGTGCAAACACCTGGTTACAAATCCATACCAGGTTTTCAATGTGAATTATTCAACAAGAAAGAACATTTTTTTAAAAAATAATTAACATAAAGTTAATAATCATATCGAAATCAGTGTTTTATTGTTTATTTCTCTTGATCAATTTTTCATTTTTTCATTCTTCGAAGCAAAGTATTTACATTTCCCAATGCATTTCGGTGCAACATCTTCATCAGGGGAACACTTTACTCGAACTGCAAGGCTAATGTGGTCAACTGAGATTTGCTATGCATGAACAATCACCATCGCGTTCCTGCGACGTAAACAAGAAAACACTGATTTCGATTCGATTATTAACTTTATGTTAATTATTTTCAAAAAAACCTTTTCAATAATTCACATAGGACAGAATGGGAAATGTTTTATAACATTTTAGAAACATATCTTCCCATAGGGATAAGATAGAAAATTGGAGTCTGGTATCCCTAAACTCATAATTTAATGACACATCTTTTAGTAAGGATGGTTTTTAAATTCTGTGTTTGAAAATATCACTTTTAGAAAGTGGCTGTTTTCTTGTTCAATCTTTCTGTGTCCCTCTGCCTGTTTGTGGATTGACTGTCTGATTTCAGTGTGACAAAGACAGATGATGTGCATTCTCTGTAGACAGCCTCCGCAGGGGTTAAGGTGTGCCTGGCCCTTCCTGGAAGACCTAGCCCTGAACTGAATAGACCCTGGCTGCATATAGAGTGATGGGAGGAGATTTACCCTGCACCTGCATGGGCCATGTCTCCTTTGCACAATGCTGCCTTCACCTCCTGTGGTTATGTTGCACCAGTGAAGGCAGAACTTGTTTAGACTGGGCTTAGAGCCCCTTGCACAAAGGGATCAATGACAATTTGGGGTTTAAGTATTAGACCTAAAACCCCTGAACTTTAGGCTACTTCTGGAATCAAGAGGAACCTTTGCTGAGGGGAAGAGCTGAAGAAACTGAGGAGAAGTACTGCCCTTGCTGTGTGTTTGGGGTTAGCCTGCAGTTGCTGTTTCTGCCAAAGAAAGGAGAAGGACTTTGCTGTGTTCTGTGTCCTCTACTTGAGGTACGTCTCCAAGGGATAGAAGAAGAGCTTGCCTCCTGCTTTGAAGTCTCAGGGACAAAAAGACTTCACCCCAGCTCCCCTGAACTTCCTTGCTGGGAATTCTGCCATGCCAGGAGGTGGCTGTAATTGTGTTGGACCTCTGGAGGTTGTTTTTGCTGTTGGAAGCCGGAAGAAACCCAAGAGAAGTAAGAAACCCTGTGTCCGCCGCCGTCGCCGCCGCCGTGAAGTGAACAACACATTGCTCAGCCTGCTCTGCAGCTCTGACGCCCTACGACACCCGCCGACGCCGGCAGTGATCGGCCATGCCCGACGCCAGCGCTCACATCGACTCCGCCCTCGCCAGCACCTGCATCTTGTTATCGCAGCGCTGATAACCGCCGAGGGTGAATTGAGAAACTTGCCGACGTCGCATCATCACCAGAGCAGACATCGGCAATCTTCGACGCCGCGCATCGTCACCAACATCGTTTCCAAGGTACTGTTGTTTGGGGGTGTGTGTGACTCTGCGTCCGACGCCGTGATCCTGCTGTCCTAACGTCACAATAGCCCCAGTTGGTGCTATTTGATTTCTACAAGCTTATTTTTGCAATTTCCGTTTTATAGACATTTTCCAGAGTATCTGTATGTTGGATTTTTGTCGTTTTGGTCTTGTTTAGTTTAGATAAAGATTCTTTATTTGTCTAAACTGGTGTGGTGTCCTTTTGTGGTGTTTTCACTGTTACTGTTGGTAAAAATACTTTACACATTGCCTTTGGAATAAACCTGTCTGCTTGTGCCAAGCTACCAAGGGATCGAGCAGGGTTTATCTAAAGTGTGTATCCCCCTTACCCTGACTAGAAGCAAGGGTCCCTATTTGGACAAAGGTACTTACCTCTGCCATCTAGAGACCCCCATTTCTAACACACAGTGATACCCAACTCCTGCTCAAGAGCTGAAGTGGGTGTTTCAAGCACATCTGTGGCAAAAACATACAATTTGTTGTTTTAGGGTATAATCTACAGACGTGGCCCCTTGCAGGTAAGAGCGGCAGGGCGGGGTGGTGGGGGCCCAGACTTCTCTTACCTGCTCGGGACGTGCCTGATTATTTGCTAAAGGTTGCACTGGAGCTTGCTTGTCGCTGCCTAGTTTTGCGCAGCACAGGCAGGATTTTATAATGTTAACTAAATTAATGCAATGCTTTGCACCACTTTGTGTCCCTTTGCTCTACATGCCAAAGCTCTGTAAATACCCCACCACCCCCACCCCAGTGCACTATCAGAAAAAATATACTGTGGCTTCATTGTCGGTGCTTGCCTGTGGAAAAAGTCAGACATCAGGATTGTAATATAACACAGTCGAGGTTGGGATTTATTCAAAGAACAGTATCCGCCCCATTATACACAGTCCATTAGTTTGTGATACAGTGCAATATCATATTACACCACTGCTTTCTTAACATTACTACAGAGAAGCACAGACAACGTAGACTGCATTTGTGTACATATTGTTTACATATTGATGGTCCGTATGGATGCTCAGGAGGGGGTGGAGCTGAACCTACCCACACCTCAACTCTCAACTAGGCCCCATTTAGCTAAAGTCAGCTTTATTCCTGGAGGTTCCAGGCCAGCCTCTGCTGGAGTGAACTAGAGCACTGTTACCAGGTAGAGAGGGGTGTCTTTTTCATATAATGAATCCTCTCAGTACAAATTTATCCAGCTGATAGCCAGACTACCTCCAAGCAGCCATAGTATCGCAACGCAAAAAACATATGGCTCCTCACCAATTGCTAATGGGTTGTCTGTTACCACATGTGGTAGATCACTTATAACCCCTGGCAGTTCACTATCTAGGAGAAGGTAGACTGTGAGATTCCAGGGAGCAAAAATGTTGTTGGGCCAGACAGGCTTTTGTTCTGAGTCTCCTGAGAGCAAAAGGGTATCACTCTAGGAAGTTAGAACAGTGTCTTGGTGGCAGGCTGGCAGAAACCAATCAGCGAGCACACTTGAGGCTGGTAGGTTTTCAGAGGGCACCTCTAAGTTGCCTTCTGTGTGCATGTATTGGTTAATCCAACACTGGTCGGTGTTAGAAATGGGGGTCTCTAGTTGGCAGTGGCTTGCACCCTGTCCAAGTAGGGACCCTTATTCTATTTAGGGTGAGGCAGTTAAACATCCAAGATAACCCCTACTCACCCCCTTGGTAGCTTGGCTCAAGCAGTCAGGCTTATCTCAGAGGCAATATGTAAAGCATTTGTACCAACACTCATAGTGAGACAATCAAAACACTACAAATGGACACCACACCAGTTTAGAAAAATAACCAATCATTATCTGAATAAAATACACTGCTTCAGTGGAAACACTATGTCACAGGCGGACGGCAGGTCAATTGGCCAAAGCGCCATCAATAGGAATATAAAAAACACGACAGCTAAATTGAGCGGAATGCAAAAACGGTTCTCCTGCCTTAATAGGAACCTATTACAAAATGGATGCATTACTCTCAAAACAAAAAAGGTCTCACTCGCTTTAGAAACAAAAGCAAAAGTGAAACCAGGCAAACTGGAGTGCTGGCAGAAATAAGGTCAGCTAGGAAAATGTACCACGAAAAGACCCGGGCAGTCAAGCTACAGAAATATCAAAATGGTATATCGCTGTAACATTAACACTAATAAATCCCAAAACAGCCAGAGCCATTCTTTCACACTCAAAGAATAGTATTCAGCTCACTTGCAATTAATGAATGAAAGATCTGAAATGAAGAATAATAGGGCAGCGTTGGAACCCATTGGGACTCTGGAGATAAGAGAGAGCCTGCACCCCAAAAACATGCATGAGTGGAATAATCACCAAGAAATCTGGCTGAAAGGAGGTGTAAAGAAAATCAAATGATGAGTAATATTAATAGTATTACTTAATCCATACAACAGCAAACGTTTATTCCACTTACAGGTGGTTAAGGAAAATACCTGAAATGTAGAATGCGCAGGAGTCAGTAGTGATCTGGGAGCTAAAACCAGGTCTGGAAAAGATGTTCATACTAACCACCTTCTAATGTACCCAACAGGAATAATGAGTGAGCCCAACCATATCCAGGAGGATTTTAGTGAGAAAATGATTTAAGTATCTCCAAGAAAAGTGTGTGTGTTTGTTAAGTGCTGTTTTCCCGGCTAAATAGCTGATCCCTCTATCCATTCACCCCAAAAAGCAGCTCCTTGGACTTCAGCCAAGTCAGGGTATTCCCTGTGTCCTACATGGCCAGTCCAGCCCTGGAGAGAGTCAAGAAACAGCGGGACACAGTGGGGCTGTGCAATCATTTAGTTACAAAATGTGCATTTTGTACTTTGTAATTTGCAATTTTACTACAGTTAACAAATCAGTACATGTAAGTGAGTTTATCAAAACAAAAAAGACCATAGTCAGATCTGGTCCAGTCCTAGTTATACTCTCAAGTACAACTGAGTCTCATCAAAGCACTTGCTTTGCCAGCAGTAACAAAAATACCAACAGTTCATGTAGGAATGAAACACGTTGACATGGTTATTTTCATCCTGCCAATCACCAGGTGAAAAAAGTGAAAAGTTGCGGAAATAAATAATATTTGGTTATTACATCTTGGTAAAACCCCTAATCCTATAACATTAATAGGGAAAACCCCAGCTGTACTATAAAAATACCAGCTGTGTGCATGCTGTACTATGAAATTAGGGCGCAGTGTAACGAACAGGTGCCACATCGCCCCACAGCCATCAGGTAGATCCCTTCATCAATCAACAGTCCTACTACCCACATGACTCAGATCCCAACCCGCAGATGACAAACCTCAAGGCTGGAGCAGCAGCCCAGGCTACTCAAGGATAATGGATCTGTGGTAAGGGACATGGGCCACCTACATTCCGGGTATTTGCAGCAGATGAGTTGGAGTTGGAGTCCTTTCCCCCTATTGGCATCACTCTCCAGACCCCAATCCTACCCCAAGGCCAACAACTTCAGCCCCAACACTAAGGATCCTAATCACTATCTCCCAATATGAACCCCCTTACCTTTTAACTCCTAACCTCATCTCCCAGTGTACACCCCATTGCAGAGACAACTGTCCACCCCACGCCTCTTCACCAGAGACCACTCAAGAAAGTAGTCTCCAGCTCTGTACTGTAGGCAAACTTGGAAAAAAGGGTACAGCCTGGACAAGAACTGCTAATGGGTGACATCCCTAATGTCAGGTGAGGTTTAGGGGAATGAGTGAAGCTAAAGCAAAAGATTAGTGGCAACCAGGACAGAGCAAGCTTTTTTTGGGTAAGGGGAGAGGGGTGCTGTGGTGTTGTGTAACACCTGAAGCAGGAAGGGCTCTGCAGCCTCTATGCTAGAGGCTGCAGAAATGAGTATAAGGATCTGGAAGCATTGAATCCTCGACCCTCTCCACCTGTAAGTATATCAGTCGGGGACTGGCACCTCTGAAGCTAATAGGATCGGTATCAAAGACAGAAGGCTGTTGATGTGGGACCACCAGGATGAAATAGTGCCACAACATCTGGTTAGCTCCAGTAGACCAGACAGCTGTCAGCACTAAACAACCCTGAAAGTGGTAGAATGGTAGAGGAGTTTATAGAATGGTAAAAGTATCTTGAGGTTCAGCCATGAGTCAAACTGCACCCCAAGAAGTTTAGGCACCCCAAAAACCTACACAACACCTGCAAAACCTATATGCTACTCATAGCAGGGCAGAAACCCCTTTCTTCAAATCCCGGACCTCCTTGCTCACATGGTGTACTCAGATCCACCAAGCCATATCAGTGGTGGGATCGATAAAATAGAGACATAGCTGGGGACCAAATGTCGGTAGGAAGATCCAATATATTAGAGATGCTACAGCAATGTGGATACAAAGCATTGAAGTTTAACTTACCTTGTAGGTGGCAACTTCACTAGACTAACGTGCTGGGAAATACCACCCAGCATGTTAGGCAGGGCTGTAGCTATCGATGTCAACAACGCTTAACTATGCTAAAGCCTAATCATGTAACCTGCAATACCCATCTGTTTCCTAGGCCTTACTAATGCATTAACTGGAAGCCCTCATTTGCCAATAAGATGAGGATTGTAATTGGCAACTAAAATGTGAAATCTGGAAAACTGATGTGTGTGTAGAATAATGAGAAGCCCAGCTTTGGGTATTCAGATACCTTTGAAGTACACTTGTTCTCAGTTCTGCTGTTTCTCATGATCTCATTTACACACCAGCCTGCTAGAGAAGTGATACATATGATCTTGCCACTGTATCCTAAGAACATCTGACAAATGCTACAAATGTGTATTTTGCCATGCCCAGGTGTGCTCCTATCCTTGGTGCCTGCTGGGGTGCAAAATGGCAGATTTTCATCTCATCACAGCTTTTGATAAATGCAGTTTACACGCTTAAACCAAATACAAAGTGTTGAAGTTTGCTCAATCAGCAAAAAATATGTACCTATTCTAACCTAAAATCAAAGAAATAGGTATATCTAACTGGTCCCAAGATATGGCGCCTCCTCTTCATCTGAGGTATAAATAGAAACTAGTCTCGTTCAGGGTGCTCCATAACCAATCTCCATAACCAACCATCCCCAGCTTTGCATGGGTCATGTCTGATCCATGAAAAGAGCAGATGGAGGGAAGGCACCAGGACTGTGATAAGGAAGACTATATCTCAGAACAATGAAGATCACTGGTAGGTAATTTGGAAATCACCCCAAGTTTCTCTTCTTTGTTTCAGTACTGAATTATTGAGGACAGGCTAAAGAATGAATGATGTAAAGGTAAAAAACTACAGGGAGATACACAATTACACAGATGCTAGCTAGCCTGGTGTCTTTAATACATCAGTAAACCAAAATGAATGGATTATAGATGCCAAATTCACCGAGCCATAATCAGTTCAGAGATGCTCATGGGCCCTTAATTAAGGTACATTAAGGTGTGTGGAGACAGTCAGGTAACCACATTGCAAATACTGTTAAAAAAAAGCACTCAATTATTAGACTTGCCCCTTATGGAACACATAGGACAGGAGCGAGAATGGGTAGATCCAGGGACCTGGTGTGCCCGGGAATTTGACAAGCGAGTCCAATAACTCAAAGCAGAAGTGGAAGACTTTTTACTGTTGGTAGAAAGCCCAAAATCGACAAAAAGAGAGCGACCTGTCAGAAAGGGGCAGTTCCATTTGGGTTTTGGAGGGAGCCTGTTGGCTATCCAGTGAAGGCCTCTGCACCTTCTGATAGGAGGAAGGCTCAGGAAACAAATGTGAAGCACCACATCATGTGAACAATGAAAGGGAGAAATCCTTGGGCAGAAAACCATACCCTGGCCATAGGGCAACCTTACCTGGAAAGAAAAGATTTTGAGTACCGTATGCCAAGTCTGTAGCCATAGCTGTTAGCACACAAAAACACAACTTTAGTGGTAAGACGTTTCAGATTTACCAAATTACAAAGTCAATTGGGCCTGAAATTCCTGAATAACTCAGATTAAGTCCCAAGAGAGAGGAGGAAAATGAATTACAGGGCACATGTTAGAAAAGCTCTGGAAGAGTCAGGACTCCAGAAGTTCATCTTGCTGGAGATCCAAGCTATATACACTAAGTGACTGTCCATGGACACAGAAACCCCAGCACAAAGAAACAACTGTACTATCTGTGAGGTGCACCAGGCCTCCATAATGTACCAATGGCAGGTGCACACCTTGAGGGTAGTGGCTGAGCTCTTGGCTAGTCGAATGTAGAGGGCCACCTTCTGGGAACAACCTATAGCCTGTTGATTCAAAGTCTGAAATTCTAGGTCCCAAAGTTAGGCTGCAGGGGGGATGATTCCGGGAGCGAAGGAAACCCCAATGAAGAGGGGTAGATCAGGAGTATCAAAAGAGGATGGATTGTCAGACAACACAAGAAGGGGCCCCAAGAGTGGTGAGGCAAGCAAGGGGTCACCAACAGCAACTCCACTTTGTCTGCAGGACATTTTAAATAAAAGCTTACAGAAGCACCCCTCTGCTGCAGCATAGTAAGGACATCGCTTCCCGTAAGAAAGAGTAAAATTGTGGAAAGAGGACATCCTGTTCTGTTGCAGACAGTTCTAACTAAGGATAGCCATACTGGTTCAAGAGAGTCCAAAACACAGTTGGACTCAAGCAAAGAGTAACTGAAGAGTACAACAACAATACACAATCAATCCACATGCTCTTTCTCCTTCACTAGGAGATGTACAGCCACTATATAGGGGTGATGGAGCTCTGCTCAGTCCGCAATTGACTGAACCAGAGATACAAGCTTGATAACCCTGATACCCCTTTGGCAGTTTATACAAACCGGAGGCACTTGCCTGTCTGGCGGAACATGGACAGCATTTCCTCAAGAAGGGGAGCAAAGGTCAGAAGTGCATGATAAATATCAATCCAATTGGACACATTCTGGGATTTGTCCAGGGGCCAGAGATCCTGCCAAAGACATCCCTCAGGATCACACTGACCCCTTTATTAGGCATTTGTGGTCAGGTTCAGAGGGGAAAGTGCCCAAGAACCACCAGATCCTTATCTGGGACCAACCACCACTTAATGTCCCTGTTGGTTGGTGAAGTGGGCAGATGATGAAACCTATAAGCCGCCAAGAAACACTCCAATGCCTCAAGAGGTGAAAGACAAGCATGCGAAGGTGGAATCACTGCAACAGGGTAACTTGAATGCAGGTGCTATTTTCCCTTATAACTGAAGCTGGACCCTTGTTGAGGCTTGAGGGTCTTCCAGCAAAGTCGGCAGACAGGACACCAGCCTTAGCTACCATGGTGGAGGGAGAAGCCCCTGTCTCGTGTTTGTCTGAAAAACTGCTCCAGTGATCTGGAGATTCTGTGAAGACACCATGTGTGCCTTTTCAAAGAAGCCTGTAAGCTTGGATGACCTTGCAGTCATGGATCAGATCTGCAACATCTTTGGAGAAGAAGAGGCACAGAATAGCCTAGATGCCCTGAGAATAAAGAATATGCAGCAAAGACACCAACACCTTTGTAAGGATCCAGAGAGCTGAGCTGAGTCCAAATATAAGTACTATGAACCTGTAGACCTGCCCTAGCATTGATACATACAGAAATGTCCTGGGTGGATAGGAATTTGGAGATAGGCATCCTGTAGATCCAGGGAAGGCAGGCAATCCCCTGTATTCACCAAAGATTTGGTTAATTTAAGAGTCACCTTTATGAAAGGCTGCCAAAGATGGTAGCCCTTTATCTTTTTAGGCCCCTGGTAAGATGAAATTTGCCAAAAGGCATCTGCACCAAAAACAGAATAGACTAACAGTCACTTTTAAATTCTGCCACATGTACCAGAAATGCTACTGGCTTGTTTGCTGCTCCCAATGCTAAAGAAAAACTGGGCCACAAAACCTTTCCCATTCCCAGCAGGAAATCAGCAAAAATCTTGAGGAGATCCTCCAACAGAGAGACAAAGAGACAGAACCCTTCACAAGGGAGATGAATCAGAAATTACTTCTGTGAGTTAGTTGCATACAAAGAGAGCATCAAGATGTGAAGAGGCACCACCACCAAGGAGCCAGAATCAGGGTTATGGGTATTGGCAAGCAGGAGTGTGAAGGGAAAGGCCTGGGAGAACAGGGGAAGAAGACCACCAGGTTAGTACATAGCTACCAAGTTTCCCAGGTCCAATCATGATGTGCCACTCCATTCCAGGTTTTGTCTTTGAATCCTGGGTCTTGTAGTCCTGTTTTAATAAACAAGAATACAAGTCCCAGAATTCAAATAAAAAACCTGGACTGGAGCAACACATTACACATGGATCAGGAAAACTTGGCAGGACTAGTAGTAATGCCCCTGCATAATAACACACCTTGACTACAAGACTCTTCCTTGTACTGGTTTCCGCATCATCAGCACAGATTATTTATAAATGAAAGAGACATCCCAAGACCGGTCTTTGGATCCTTCTGTTCTGATTCAGGAAACTTCTGGCCTGGAAATTTGGGCTAGATTTTTTCTACTGGATCAGGGTCAATACTAATTTGCATATGGCTGGGTCCAAAATGAGGTGGCGTGGTGGGCAAAAGAACGATGGGTTGGAATGCAAACCTGAGTGATTGCCAGTGCTTAGACTTATTGCAAGCATGTCTCTCTTCACCTTTTGTGTGTTTGATGTAAAGCACTTAGGGCCAGATGTAGGTGGCCAAATACTGGTCGGTAATGCAGAAATTCTGTGAATTTCTGCGTTACCGACCGGTATTTGGGTGAGTTCAAACCTACATGCAAAATAAGGAATCGCAAAATAGTGATTCCTTATTTTGCTCTTGCATTTAAGGAATCGGAAATACCGATTCCTTAAATGCAATGTATGTAGCACTAAAAAAAAGTGCACTTCAGCCTTAAGGAATAGCTAATTACCACCAACTTCAAGTTGGTGGTAATTAGCAATTTCCTTTAAAAAAGCACTTTTTTGCTTTTTTAAAAGTGCCATGTGGCACACATCCATGCCCCTAGGGCGTGTATGTGAGCCACATGAGCACACATGCACATTTCAGGGGTGCATCAGGGTGTCCTTAAGGACACCCTGGCACCCTTGATATACCTCCCGCTATTTGCGATTCGGTAATACCGAATCGCAAATAGTGAATGTCTTCCCATTCAATCCTATGGGCCTCCTAGCCCATAGGAATGATTGGCTAGGTATTCCTGTGCCCAGATGTGGATCCCTTGCAAGACAGATGTCCCACTGTTGAAAGGTTGAAAAAGTAAAACTATATATGGAGTTTTCTGTTTTTATCCTACACAGGAAGGGAAAAGCCAAAGCCATTCAATAAAGATTTCTTTCTTTCGATTTTGAGTTAGAGTTGGTAAATCCTGTCTGCTGAAGTGAGCTACTCTTAATGAATTAGGTCTGTGATGTGGAAGACAGAAAAGTAGGTGATGCTGCTTGATTATTTTGTTGTTGTTGATGCACTAAAACGCTTGTCTCATAAAAGCCATTTTTACTACAGAAATGTGAGGAAATTCAACAAGTTCTTTAGATTAAGCTAGGTCTGACTACAGCGGAGCAGCAAAACAACTGCACAAAACTTCATTGCTTATTTTAAGGAGAAAGCACATTTTTAGGGTCGAGCCTGCGAAAGCATGCACTAGCACATGGGTCTCACTTGTGCGACACTGTTGTTATCAAAAAGGGCTTGGAGCCCGTCTGTTGCTTACCATTTGTTGGGGTACGTGGCACTCTTCTTTACAGCCTCGTAATTCATCAAGGCAGGCCTACCATCATTTCCATTCCTGTCTGTGGAGCAGGGACCAAGCACTTATTGATTCAACTTAATCACTGCCCGTCCGAAGCAACTGACGGGATTGAGGTGCTATTTTGTTCAGTTTACATTTTAGCGCCCTGTGAACAGAAGGCGTGTAACTGGCAAAAACGTGCCAAACAGGACAAACAAAATTGCAAAGATGTATTTTCTATAGTTAACTTTCTTTTATTTTGCCAAGCCTTGTTTTCTCACTTTGCACTCATGTTTTCTTTTGTTTTTGCTTGAGGTTTCAGTTTTCACAGGATGAGGATTATCCTATTGCAAAGTGACATTGTTATTTTCTTATGTGTAGTTTCTGAAATGCTTCTTTAACACATAATTCGGCAGTACACCCCAATTCACCCCACTCCAATCTGCCCCACTCCAATCTACCCCACTTCACCAAACCCCAATCCACCCCTCTCAATACAATCCACCCCTGACCAATACAATCCCCCCCACCCCACTCCAATCCAAACCACTCACCCTAATCCAACACACTCTAATACTCCCAACCCACCTCACTCCAATTTACACCAATCCAAAACAATCTGCCCCACTCCAACCCCAAACCACCTGCCTCACTCCAATCTTCCAATCTCCAATCTGTCCCACTCCAATCCAAAACAATCTGCCCCACTCCAGTCCAAAACAATCTGCCCCACGCCAATACATCACATTCCAATCTGCCCCACTCCAATCTGCCCACTCCAGTCTGCCCCACCTCATTCCACCCCAGTCCAATCCAAAAAAGTCTGCCCCACTCCAATCTGCTCCACTCCTATCCAAAACAATCGGCCCTCTCCAATCTGCCCACACCGATCTGCCCCACTCCAATGCAGAGCAAGCTGCTCCACTCCAGTCCAATCTGCCCAGCTCCTACCAAAACAGTCCACCCTACTATATCCAAAATAACCTGCCTCACTCAAGCAAAAAGAACCTGCCCCACTCCATTCCCAAAACAATCTACCCCAATCCCACCCAAGACAGTCCAATCTGCCCCACTTCAAACCAAAACAGTCTACACCACTCTAATCTGCCTAACTCCAATCTGCCCCAATCCAAAACAATCTGTCCTCTCCAATCTGCCCACACCGATCTGCCCCGCTACGATTCAGAGCAATAAGCCCCACTCCAATCAATCTGACTCCAATCTTCCCTAATACAATCCAAAACAATCTACTCCACTTTGCCCCAATCCAAGGCTCCACACTGCAATCCAATCCACCTCTCCCAATCCACCCACTCCATCCCAATTCACCTCACTCTAATCCACCCCACTCCAATCCAATCTACCCCACACCAATTCAATCCAGCTGAGTACAATCTACCCCACTCCAATCCAACCCACCTCACCCAATCTAATCCACTCCTCTCCCATCCAAAACAATATGCCCCACAACAGTCCAAAACAATCTGCCCCACTCAATCCAAAACAATATGCCCCACTCCAATCCATAACAATCCACTCCACTCCAATTTTTTTTTTTTTGTAAATATCTTTTTATTGCAGCATGGATATTTGTACATTCACCTTGTATGTGCCATTTCCCCCGGTAAACATTCCCCTTATAGATTTTCGGCATGTGCATTACACAGCTTTTTAGCTCACACCCCGGAGGTCGAGCAGCGCAACAGCAGAGAAACATGTGTGTAGGGTGAAAGAACATGGAACAGTTGTTATCAGCTTTCTGGGGAAAGACAGTGCTGCTTTTCAGTCCTCTCGCTCCCCCGCCTAAGCGCGTTGTCCATTAAACTCAGGAGGGTCCCTTCTAAACGTCCGAACAAGAACTCGCCATCCCCTCAACCCAACTTGCCCCCTCCACCCCTTCACCCCCTCCAGAACTAACCCCCCTTCCCCCCACCTCCACCCCCCACCCCCCCAGGCGTGCCAGCTCATCACCAGTGCGAGATCACAGTCAACCCGACCAATGCAGTCCCGAAGTAGGTCATCAGGAGCAACCAACAAACAACTCGTAGTCCTCACTCAGGAAGTAGGGGAACAAGGGAGGAAGCCTAGATCGCCACCTCTCCGGGCAAGCGGTCCGCCGGGGCAGGGCTATGTGCCGGGGTGTCCTCCTCCTCCAGGCCCACAAGTGAGAGGTCTAAGATCAGCCCCTCCCATGCCCTGGCCCTCTCCAGCGCCGCGTCATTACCTACTCTAAGCGCAGCCTGTATACGGAGTTCTCCCTCACATCGGGCCCATTTGAGCAGCTCAGCCTTCCACCTCTCCACCCCAGGGCCCCTATTCGCCTTCCATTGGGATGTTATGGCTCGTTTCGCCAGGAGCAGACCCAGGTCCAAGAACTTGCTAGTGATCTTGTTCTTTGATGTGTGTGGGAACCAGTGCAGGATGCAGTGTGCCATGGATAAATGTAAGTCCCTCTCCGTGACCTCCCTCAAGGTGTCTACTACCTCCTGCCAGAAGGAACCTAACTCTGGGCAGGACCAGAACATGTGTTGGAAGTCAGCTAAGGTCGCCGGGCATCGCGGACAGGTCGCCGGGTGCGTTGGGAAGTGCTGATGTAATTTGTCAGGTGTCAGGTAGGCCCTGTGTAGGACATAGAAGTGCATCAGCTGAAATCTAGCATTGCGCGTTCCGTTTCGGGCCCGCGCCACTATGCCAGTCCATGCTTCGTCAGGGATCTCCATCGCCAGATCCGCCTCCCATTTTGTCTTCAGGGCCAGCAGAGGAGCAACAGTCTCCGAGACCATGCGTCTGTATAGGCACGTGACTGCCTTGACCGTCCCCGCCATCATCACCACGTATTGGCAACCCAGCGACAGTGGCGGCTCCGTCATACCCGTTTTCCAGTGCTTGCGGATTGCCGACGTTAGCGCCGCGTGAAGGAGGAAATCTCCCCCCGACAGCTCAAAGCGGTCTCTCAGTAGGTCGAAAGGCAGCATCGCCCCGTCCTCATAGAGGTCCCCCATGAACTTGAGTCCCTGCTGTTCCCAGTCCCCTAGCCCGTGCCACGAGCCCCCATGCGGCAGTGCCCCGCACAGCCGGAGCGGGATCTCAGGGGCGTACGGCACCCCAATGCGGCCTCTTCGGCGGAATCTATTCCAGCACTTCTGGACCGTCGCAAATTCTTGAGTGAGATGGTAATCTCCCATCGGGAGCCCCAGGACAATCCGGGATAACACCTGAACCGGGCCCGCCGGTTCTCCAGAGCCATCGCCTTCTCTCCTGGCTCGTGCGACCCACTGCGTTAGCCACTGCAGCTGGGCCGCCAGGTAATACAGCTCGTAGTCTGGTACCGCAAGCCCACTCTCCTCTCTAGGGCGGAGAAGTGTGCTGTGCGCCACCCTGCGTCTGCCCGTCCCCCACAGAGAGCCGATTACTAACGATCTTATCCGCCGGAAGAAGCTCGCCGGGATCCAGATCGGGAGGGTCCTAAAGAAATAAAGCAGCCGTGGCAGGGTCACCATCTTAAGGAGTGCCACTCTCCCCATGAGCGACAACGGGAGCGTGCTCCAAAACTCGAAGTTCTCCTTGGCGTGTCTGACTGCCGAACCGACGTTCCCCTCAAGAATATCCGCTTTGTCATGAAATATCGAGGTCCCTAGGTAGCGCAGGCTCCTCTCCTCCCACGTCACCCCCTCCGAGGATTGTGGACCTATTCTACGCGGTCGGGCTGGGAACAGGTATGACTTTGCCCAGTTTACCCGGAGACCTGACACCCTACTTAGTGATTGCAGGAGGGCCTTACCGCCGCGCAGAGAGTCAGCCGAGTCCGCCAGAAACATTAGCAGGTCGTCTGCATACAAAGCTATGTAGTGTACCTGTCCATAAACATCCAGTCCCTGATATGTCCGCCCGAGTCGGGCTCTCGCCGCGAGTGGTTCGACCGCTATGGCGAACAACAGGGGAGAGAGAGGGCATCCCTGGCGAGTGCCCCTGCTCACCGCACACATCTCGGAGATGATTCTCCCAGTTCTGACCCTTGCCGTTGCATTGCGGTATAGCAGTGCCGTCCAATCCACGAAGTCATCGCCCAGTCCCATCGTGCGCATAACATGGAAGAGATAAGGCCATTCCAGGCTGTCAAAGGCCTTTTCCATGTCGACTGCGAACACCGCCGCTTCATCTCCGTCATAGGTGTCAGCCTCCAACACGTGCAGGAGTCGTCGCACATTAAGCGCCGTGTTACGGGCCGGGATGAAACCGGACTGGTCTGCGTGGATCAGCGAGGCCATGTGGGGGAGCAGGCGTGTCGCTAAGATCTTACTCAAGATCTTATAGTCTAGGTTGAGCATTGACAACGGGCGATACGCTGTCCTGTCCCACGGCTGCTTGCCCGGTTTCAGTAGGGGGACTATGAGCGCCTCGCCGGCGGTCGTCGGTAGTCTGCCCAGCCTCTTCGCCTCATTGTAGACCCGCGTCAGTTTGGGCGCCAGGAGGTCAATATACGTGAGATAAAACTCCGTTGGGAGCCCGTCTGAGCCCGGCATCTTGTTTCTCGCCATACCCTTGATGGCGACCTTCACCTCTCTCTCCTGAATCTTGCCCCCGAGCAGTTTCGCGCCCTCCTCGCCCAACTCGGGTAAGTCCAGGCCTTCTACGAAACCCTGGAATTCCTCCGCCGACGGCAGGATCCTACTGCGGTAGAGCTCCGTATAGTAGTCGTAGAAGACTTCATTAATCCCCTCCTGGTCAAACCGTGCCGCTCCCGAGTGGTCCCTGAGCTCAAGAATGACCGAGCTCCGACGAGCCGGATTGGCCAGCCAGGCCAGGAGAGCTCCCGACTTGTCGCGCTCCGAGTGCACGCGTGTGAGGTAGGCCTTGTAGTCGAAGCACCGGAGGCGCTCCACTGTCGCCGCCACTGCTTCCCGCGCCTCAAGTAGCGTCTCATGTGTGTCTGGCCGCTCAGGTCTCGCTCTCTCTAGGTCTCGCAATTTCTCGTCCACCTTCGTGATGTCAGCTAACAAAGTCCTCCTAACTCCTGACGCCGCCGCAATGCACTGGCCCCTCACCACCGTTTTGAAGGCGTCCCACTCTAACGTGGCCGAGTCCGCCGTGCCCTCATTGATCCGAAAGTATTCCTCGATGTTCGAGGCTATCGTTGCGCGGAAAAGTTGGTCGTCCAGTGCCTCCGGGCGCAGCTTCCAGGCAGGGATTCGCGGGCGGTACTGGGACCAGTTCAATTGCAAAAGCAACGGGTTGTGATCCGAGATCGTACGCGTGAGGTACTCACTGTGGTACACCTCTGCATGCACGCCCTGAGAGCACAGGAAGGCATCGATCGGACGTGCAGCTCATGGAGAGCGGAAAAAAATGAATAGTCCCTGTCCGATGGATGGCCAGCCCTCCATGAGTCGACCAGGCACCGTTGGCGCTGCCAAGCAGCACGCGCAAGTGCCAGTCTGCCAGCTGGTGCATTGGGTAGGGGGGGTGCGACCTGTCCAGGGTGGTGTCAGTGACGCTATTAAAGTCCCCCCCAAGGAGCAAGGGCTCCACCAGAAACAGGGCCAGTTTACTGGACAACAAGGAGAGAAATGCAGGTTGGTCTACGTTCGGGGCGTACAGATAACCCAGAGTAAGGTCCCGCCCATCTAGCTTGCCCCTCACCATGACATACCTCCCCTCCGGGATCCACTCCACTCCAATCTGCCCAGCTCCTACCAAAACAGTCTACCCTAATCTATCAAAAACAATCTGCCTCACTAAATCCAAAACAATCTGCCCCACTCCAATCTAAAAATATCTGCTCCACTCCAATCTGCCATATTCCAATTTGGCCCACTCCATTCCAAAACAATCTACCCCACTCCCATCCAAGACTGTCCAATCTGCCCCACTTCAAACCAAAACAGTCTGTGGTAGTCTAATCTGCCCAACTCCAATCTGCCTCAATCCAATCCAAAACAATATGTCCTCTCCAATCTGCCCACTGCAATTTTCCACACTCCAATTCAAAACAATCAGCCCCACTCCAATCCATTCCACTCCAATCATCCTCACTCCAATCCAAAAACAATCTTCCCCACTCCAATCTGCCCCATTTCACCCCACTCCAATTCAATCCACCTCACCGCAATCCACCCACTCAATCTCAATTCACCCCACCAAAATTCACCCCACTCCAATCTAATCCCCCACACACCAATCCAATCCTGAACAGTCCAATCCACCTCACCCCAATCCAATCTGTCGGGAGATGTACCTGTTAGCACCTTCCTGATTATTCACACTGCTGTTGGACTACCTCTCTCGAATGCTGTGGGTGAGAAGGGAGGAAATATGCTATAAAGTATTCGGCTGCACGCCGGCAGGCGTGTGTAATTCTTTTGTATCCGGGAACTTGTCTCGGCTGAGCGAGTTCATTTGTACTAGGAAGCCCTCATGTGATTTCGTTTGTGGGATTACTGGAGTTTCGGTTAATGTGGCTGCTTTTAGCACTAATGCGTCTGGCAGTGGAGTCTTGAACAGCATTAGACGTCTTCCTTCTGTTTGTGCGGCTAACATCCGGCGGTGCTGGCGGGTAATCTCCTCTCCCCCTTCTTATGCAGTCACAGTACTGTGGCCCGCACATTTCCCTTTTGTTGTGCCTCCCTTCATTTCAGCGGTAAGGAAGTAGTACCGTTGGAAATACATTGTTGCCTGTGGGGAATCTTTGCTTCCAGGTAGGAAGTCTGCTCCTTGCCTTTTCAATGACATTGGGTTCATTTAGTAAAAGATCTTTCACCTTCGGTTATGGAATTTTTTGTTTACTGACACTTTGTGAAAGCCTTTTGTTTACTCTCTGGTGAAAATGTCTATTAACTTTCTTATCCTAGCTGAGTTTGGAAATAAGGTCTTGGTTCAGTGAATACTCCAAGTTTTAAGTAAGCTGTGCTTTTGAATTGAGAATTTGCGCTTGCTGAACACCAATTTTTTCTTTACCATTATTTTTTGGACGTTCTCTCTATTTTTTGAAGTCATGAATTTGGTATGTATTTGTGTAGTATAATGTATAGAGGTTTACAGTTCTGATTGAAAGAAGAGATCATGATTAATCATGTGTTTGTACTTTTTAGGAGTATTGACCAGGAGGAATTGTAACCTTCCATGTGAATGAAAGACCAGGTGTGAGATACTTCGGTTTACAGAGGTATAGTTTGCTCTTAGTGAGACCATACGAGAGTAGCTATTGTGAATGTATTTCTTCATTGTATCATTCTTTGTTTTCCAGGTCTCCTATTCACCGCTGTTCCCTTCCTAATCCCTTCCCTCGCTTGATCGCCCTAATCCTCTGTAAAATTACTATCAGAGTTGAGGATGTCAAGAGGTGGACATTTTTATGCATCGCCCGGATTCTGAGGAGTTTTTCATCTCATGGTTTATGAGAGCCTGAACCAATCCACCTCACTCCAATCCAATACAACTTGCCCCACTCCAATCTGCCCCATACCAAACTACCCCACTCAATCCAAAACAATCTGCCCCACTCAAATCCAAAACAATCTGCCCCACTCCAATAAAAAATAATCTGCACACTTCAATCAGCCCCACTCCAATCCAAAACAATCTGCCCCACTCCAGTTTCCCACACTCCAATCCAGAAAAATCTGCCCCACTCCAATCTGCTCAAATCCAAACCAATCTGCCTCACTTCATTCAGACCCACTCCAATCCAAAACAATCTGCCCCACTCCAATCAGCCTAACTCGAAACCAAAACAATCTACCCCACTCCAGTCTAAAACAATCTGTTCCACTCCAATCCAAAGCAATCTGCCCCACTCTAATCCAAACACTCCAATCCACCCCACTCCAATCCAATCCACCTACCCCGATCCAACCCACCTCACCCCAATCCAATGCAATCAATCCCACTCTACTCCACTCCACTTCACCGCAATCCAGTCAAATCAAAATCTACCCTACTCCAATCCACCCCACCCCACCCACCCACACCTATCCAATTCACCTCAATCCAATCCACCACAATTCAGTTCACCCCACCCCAATCCAATCCAACTCAATCCAAACCACCCCAATCCAGTCTACCCCACTCAATCTAAGCCACCTCACTCCAATGCAATCCACGTAACTGTAATCAAATCCACTCCACTCCACCCCATCCCACCACATGCCAATCCAATTCACCCCACTCTTTTCCACCCCACCCCACTCCATTCTAACCCACCCCATCCAGTCCACCCCACTTCAATCCACCCACCTACACTGCAGTCCAATCCATCCCACTCTACTCCCAATCCACCCCACTCAACCCCAATCCAATCCACCCCAGTTCAGTCTACTTCACTCAGTCCAATCCATCCAGCCCACCATACTCCAACCTACCCCACTCCAGTCCAATCCAACCCAGTCTAGTCCAATCCACCTCACTCTAATCCAATCCATCCCTCCAGTCCAGTCCATTCCACCCCTCCACTCCACTTGAATTCACCCCATTCCAAACCACCTACTCTAATCTGATCCACTCCACTCCAACCCAATCCAATCCATCCACCCCAAAAACCAATCTAATCCACCCTGCTCTAATCTGCTCCAAACCACCTCAACCATTTCAATCCACCCCACTCCACTCTAATCTACCCCATACAGTCCACCCACTCCAGTCCACTCACTCCAATCCACCCCACTCCACTCAATCCAACTCACTCTACCCAATCCACCCAATCTATTCCAGGCCAATCCACCCCACCACCTCAATCCACTCCAACCCACTCCACCCTATTCCACCCCACTCTACACCACTCCACTCTATGACACTGCACTCTACAGCACTCTCTGCCACTGAACTCTACTCCCCTCTAAAACACACCACTCCCCCTTCTCCACTCTACGACACTCTACTCCAACAAATCCAGTCTACCACACTCTACTCCCCCTACTCCACTCTAGGACACTCCACACCACTTACTTTTAGCCCTGCTGAACAGAGGTCACACTGGTGTATAACATAGCAAAACACATTGCCAAAGCCAATAGCTCTTGTATAGGCGAGACCTATTAACTTTGTCAATGCTTGTTGTAATTGGTACCCTTTCCCCTCTACAATGGCACGTGTGCTACCAAACCAGGACTGCTCCCCACTATGCAATGAGGCACAGATGTTCAGAGCAGTATCTGACTATATAATGTTTCTAATGGGATTTCTAAAACAAAATGGAATTAAAAATGAAATAATAAAACACATTGGGCAAGCTAATAGGTGTAGAAGGCAGTCCTTGTGCCCAGCCTAACTGTGCTGCAGCGGAACATCACGGGTAATTGTCGGCTGGGCAAAAAGACCCAGCCAGTTCCAATTGGCCCTGCCATCTCCAACTGGTCCAATCCTACCAGACCACCACTTGTGATCCACCCTCACATGTTTCCAACTCTGGTGGCGCGAGGACAGCTGTAACTCCAGTTACCAGTCGGGCTCAAAGGAGAAAATGTGTTTGAAATTCGATTTTCATCCTCAACGTAAAAATGAATAAAACTCCACTACCACTTTCCAGCGTCGAAAACAAACCAGACAGCTGCCTTGTGATGAATAAATAAAGGCGCTTCGTTTGAAATTGCTCTTTTTGCTTTATGGCATTTTTGTAAATGCTTTGTATTTTTTCGTAATTTAAATCTTCCTAAAAAGAATTTTTTTTTATTGCTAAAGGGCTACGTAAGAACAGTGCAGTCAACAAAGTTTTTGCAATACTCTGTGCTTTTTGCAGTCATTGTAGTATTTCCATGTTTGACAATGACCACAGTACTCCCTGCTGTTTAGAGAGAGTGAAGTGTTCTAATTTTCACCATACTCTATAAAGTTTTGCTCCAGGGATATAATTCCCTATTATTAAGACAGGGCTACGCCTAACCAGATGTATTGTATTGTATTGTAATTGCATTTATTGAGGACTTACTACCCCCTACGAGGCGTCAAAGCGCTTTTTCGACAAATAGCACGGTACTCCGGAACCCATAAAGGTTTAAAGGTGAATTAATATAGTAAAATATGAAAGTGATTTGAGTGGTGGATATGTTAGTCAGTTATTTTGATTGAGAAGGGGTAGTAGAGGTAAAAAGGTGTGCATTTATATAACGCTTGCTACCCGGATGAGGTGTTGAAGTGCTTTTTCGGCAAGTAGCATGCTACTCCGGAACCTATAAAGGATTAGTGGTGAGTTAGTGCAGTGAAATATGATATTAATTTGAGTTTTGGACATTTTTGTCTGTTATTTGGATTGAAAAGGATAGTGGAGGGATAGAAGAGAGGAGGATTTAGAAATAAATAGATACCTATTTGTGTTTGTTTTGGAGCTCATAGCAGTAGGAAGATGGCTTTGGATGAATACAAGGGAGGTGGAGGGAGAAGAGTCGGAGGGAGGGCTGAGAAAGGCTTGTTTTGGGTAATCGATGTACAACACTTTTCAAATGTGTGGAATTACGTTAGATACAAACATACGTTTTTAGGGGCCAGATGTATTAACATTGCATTTTATGATTCTAAAATAGCACATTTTACTGAGCCACTATTTTAGAATCGCAAAATGCAATGTATGTAGGTTTCTCAAAAGAATTGCGATACCCAATGCCTTCCCATTCATTCCTATGGGCCTAGAGGCAAATTCGCAAATTGCGAATGCAATTGCAAGGGTGCCAGGGGGACATAAGGCCCCCCTGATGCACCCCAAAAAAAGGTAAGTGTGCACATGTGACACACACACATGCCGTTTAGGTGCCACATGGCACTTAGAAAAATGCAATTTTGTGCATTTTTCTAAGGATTTGCAAATTACCACCAACTTTAAGTTGGTTTTAATTTGTGATTCCTTAATGCAAAGTTGCATTTTTAAAAAGCTTCTTGCATTGCATTTAGGGAATCGCAATCGCAAATTGCGATTCCCTATCTGCATTCGGAAAATAGGTAATCGCAAAAATTACAATTACCTATTTTGCAAATGCATTTTGGGTTGATAGATCCCAAAAGGCTTTTAACCGTTCGCAAACGGAGAGAAAAAGTTTTAATTTTTCCTTTAATAAGTGGGGTAGCTATACCTATTGCCGTCTGGAGCGGTCCCTGAGTTTGCCACCCGGTGCAGGTAAGAGGAGGGGGAGGAAGTAAGTCGACTGATGCCTTGCTCACTTCCGCCTACCCCCGCACCCACCCTCCCCCACCTAAGTCACAGCATAATACGCCTAATTCGTAAAGATATTTACACACCCAGACTCAACTTAGGTGCTTAAAGCTAAACGAGGGTAAAGTAACATTTATTATTTACAGAAACAGAAACTAAAAATACAAAGCATATACGTGATAAAGATGGAACTTTGGGGCACATGCATCAATATTGCTGTTAGCGATTCCTTAATTGCGAAAAATAAGGAATCGCAATTAAGGAATTGCAAACTGCAATGCATCAAGAAATCGCAAAAAAAATAGCGATTTCTTAAAATTCCTTAATTGCGATTCTCAATTAGAGAAGAATTAAGGAATACCTCCCCATTCATTCCTATGGGCCCATAGGAATGAATGGGAAGACATTCTCAATTTGCGATTCTCCATTAGAGAATCGCAAATTGAGAATGCAACTTCAAGGGTGCAGGGGTGTCCAAAAGACACCCTGTTGCACCCCTGAAATCTGCCTATAAGTACATCTTGCACACACACATGCCCCAAGGGCATGTGTTTGTGTAAAATGGAACCTTGAAAAAAAGCACTTTAGTGCATTTTTCAAAGTTTTTGCAAATTACCATGAAGGTCAACTTCATGGTAATTTGCTCCCCTTATTAGCGAAATCGCAAATTTTTTAAGTTTGATGCATTGCATTTAAGGAATCTCAATTTGAGATTCCTTAAATACAATCGCAATTTAAGAAATCGCAATTTTGCGATTTCTTAAATTGCGAAAAGTACAAAAATGATGATGCATCCCAAAAGTTGAAATTGCATTCGCAAACGGCCGAATTTTGCGATTCGCACCATTTGCGAATGCAATTTACAATGATGCATGTGCCCCATACAGCCTGATTCATGTACGGGCCGTTTTGCGTGGCCCTAATAGCGAATCATAGCGACTCGCTATTGAGGACACGCAAAACGGTATTCATGTAGGAATTGCTAAATAAATAGCGATTCCTACATGTTCTCTATTTGCGAGTAGAAAATTGCTACTCGCAAAAAAAGGAATAACTCCCCATTCATTCCTATGGGCCAAAAGGCCCATAGGAATGAATGGGGAGTATCCCTTATTTGCGAGTAGCAATTTACTACTCGCAAATAAGATAGCGATTTTAAGGGTGCCAGGGGTGTCCAAAGGACACCCTGTAGCACCCCTAAAATGCACATTTGAACAGGTGTTGCGCACACACATGTCCAAAGGACATGTGTGTGTGCAACATGCAACTTAGAAAAATGCTTTTAAAAGCATTTTTCTAAGTTTTTGCTATTAACCGAGAGGTCTGACCTCTCGGTAAATAGCGGCCCAAATTAGCAAAATCGGAATTTTTGAAAGTGTCATGAATAGCATTTAAGGAATCTCTAATAGAGATTCCTTAAATGCTAATTCTCGCATATTAGCTAATTCTTCATTAGCGATTTTTGCATTTGGGATTGTGAATCCCAAATGCCAAAATTGCACTCGCAAAAGGCAAGATTCTGAGAATCTTGCCCTTTGCGAGTGCAATTTAGCTTCATGAATCAGGCTGATAGTCCCTACTGGATTGCATTGCAGGCATTCCACAGGAAATGGAATGAAACACCCAACGGCCAATAGCTTCACATAAAATGTACACAATCCTTGTGTAGAATCAAAGAAGTCTGTTTATAGTGTAAAGAACTGGTAACAATAGATTTCAGACAGCTGTGTTGTCGAACCAGACATAGAAAGTATAGCACATTAAAAGATTTAGACAGCAATTTGCATAATAAGAAACACAGTGTGTTTATATCAGTAAGTTGTCCAGGGGAGAAGACAATTGTTGATCCCAGGTTCATGCGCTGGACCATTGCGGCTTATGGGCAGGCCCTGTGTCTATCTCTTTCCTATGGCCAATAACACCTTCCTCCTTAGCAGAGGTAGCAGCGCAAATGTTAATTGGGTATGGCTCATTAATCTGTTGGTGGAACAATGATTATATATATTTTTTTTTTTCAGAACAAATTTTTATTAGTTTTGCAGCAGTTGATAGAATGCAAAAGAAACACTGCTTCCATAGTGGCAGAAAGACAGTGAGCAAATAAAAGCAATAGTGGTCAAGAAATTCAATCAACATTGCCTAACACCCCCCTCCCCACATTCCCACCCGGATCCCACCCCCCACCCTGCACGGTGTTCACATTGTCCAGAAGCAGGAGCCTAAGCATCATGGTAGCAGCGTGTGGTCAGTTCACTTGGGGGTAGTACAGACGTGATTTGTAATCAGTGGTTCGTGGCGCCGGGGGGTCCAGTAGCAGGCCCCTATAGTCTGCCCATTTCTTCCAAATTCTATAATGTTTCTTGGGGCAGCCCCTGGCCTCAAAGATCGGGCGTTCCAATCCCATGCTAAAGTCCATGCCCCGCTTCCACACCCCCACCAACGGGGCCTTGGGGGCCTTCCAGGCTTGGGCTATATCCCGTTTGGCTACCGTAAGTCCCAGTAGGAGCAAGTGCCGTTTATACAGATTACCCCCTACTTGTTCCATAACGTGAAGAAGGCCCAGCTGCGGCGTGCGAGGGAGTTCCCATGCCAACACTTCCTCCAAACAGTCCCACACACCGGTCCAAAACCTCTGCAGCCGTGCACATCCCCATACCGTATGTAAGAAGGAGCCTACCGCACTGCCACACCTCAAACAATCCGGGGAGGCTATCAGCCCCGCCTTCCACAATCGTTCCCTCGTGTAATATGCCCTGTGAAGGTACTTAAATTGGATAAAGCGCAGGCGCACTGTTATCGCTGCCCCCCTAGGGGCCTCCAGGGCTTCTCTCCAGTCCTCCTCCTCCAAGTCTCCCAGATCACTCTCCCAGACCGCCCGCAACTTATCAAGAGAAGGGGAGCAGTGTGTAACTAATGTTTGATATATGGTTGAGATTTTCTTCGATTCCAACTCCCCCATAAAGACTTTCGCTTCTAGGGGACTAAACTCCGGCAAGGACGGCATGCCCGCTATTGCGGGGCCCAGGGCGTGTCGGAGCTGTAAGTACCTGAAGAATTGGGACCGGGGCATATTGTATTCATCCTGCAACGCCTGAAACGATTTGAGGACTGTGCCCTTCAGGACGTGGCCCAGCGCCGAAATGCCGATAGCATCCCAGCCCTCGAAGCCCCGGAGTGCAGCCAATCCGGGCAGCCTCCCATTATGCCACAATGGAGTTTCGCCCGTGAGCCTGTTCCACCATCCCATGCGGCGGAGCGCACCGCGCCACACTGTGAAGATTACTTGGGTGACCCTCGGGAGTCTCTTCCGGATAGTCGCTGAATATAAAATAGTATGGAGCGTGTGCGGGTCCATCATATACCTCTCTAGGGCATAGGTCGGGTCACTGCGATCCCCGTACCACCATTCGTTGAGGACAAGTAAGTGCGATGCCTGATAGTAGGACTGGACATCAGACGTGGCCAGCCCTCCACAGTAGGTCGACAGGAAGCAGGTGCGGAGCGCCACTCTTATTGCTCCCCCGGTCCATAGGAACCGACCCAAGGCTGAGTTCACCTGTCGAAACCACTGCTGCGGAACTGGGTAGGGGTGATTCTGCAACTGATATAAAATTCGGGGTAGGGCCACCATCTTAAAAATGGCTGAGCGGCCATAGACATTCAGGGGCATCCTGGACCACATCAGCATATCCGAGCGGACCCTGTCCCAAACAGGCACTATGTTACGAGACCACGACACTCCCTGCACATCAGCCAGAAAGACCCCAAGGTACTTGAGGCCTCCCGCTGCCTCCTGAAGGACCGAAGCCCAGGGACCCAAAGTCCCCCATGTCGCCCAGGACCCACAGTTTCGACTTCTGTGTATTAAGCCGAAGTCCCGATACCTCACAGAAAATGCGCATTATTTCAAGGACCCTCGGCCCCGATTTATTGAGGTCCGTGAGAAAGAATAGGACGTCGTCCGCATAGAGTGCGATTCTGTCAGACGGGCCACCTACCCACTCTACACCGCGCAATTGGGCATCCATCCTCACCCAGGCCGCAAGCGGCTCCATGGCCAGGGCAAACAGGTAGGGTGAAAGAGGGCATCCCTGCCGGGTGCCTCGACCGATGGTGAACGAGCTGGAGGTGGCTCCCGCTATTCTGACCGCTGCCGTCAGGTCCGTATATAACAAATGAATGTATGACAGAAAATGAGGGCCCAAATTGAGCCGAAGGAGGAGGGCTCGGAGGTATGACCAACTCAAGGAGTCGAAGGCCCGGTCCATGTCCGCCAGCAGGAGGGCCGCGGGGATGCCCGCCGCTCGTACCGCCTCCACCACTAGGTGAGCGCGTCGCATATTGTGTCTCGTTGCCCTGTGAGGCATGAAGCCTGCCTGGTCGGCATGGATCAAGTCTGTGATGTAGGGGAGAAGACGGTTCACCAATGCCTTTGCCAGTATTTTTGCTTCAATGTTCAGCAATGAGATCGGACGATAAGATTCTGGACTGTCTCGGGGCCTCCCCGGTTTGCAGAAGACCACGATCTCGGCGTGTCGCCAGTCCGCTGGTAGTCTACCATGATCCCGAGCCGCCTCCAGTGCCTTCTTATAGCGCATCCCCAATTGGAGATGAAACAACTTCATGAATTCGCAGGGGAATCCGTTGGGCCCAGGGGCCTTGCCCGAGTTCAGTCCGCCCAGAGCTTCCCCAAGCTCCTCCGCCGACAGCGGGAGGTCCAGTTGGGTCCGTGCCTAATCCGAGAGCGCCCGGGGTGGAAGGTCTGCGAGAAATCTGTCAATTTCCTCCGCTGGGAGGGAGTCCCGGGGGGCATACTGAGTCTCATAATATTGGGCAAACATCTGGGCCAGGACTTCAGGGGCCGAAATAGGGCCGCCCGCGACATCTCGGAGACCCGGCAGGGGCTGGGCTTGATAAGTGTCTTGACATAACCTATATAGCATTGTGCTAGATTTGTCCCCCCACTGATAGATTCTGCTCTGCGTAGCGAGCCAGGCCTGTCGGGCTTCGTCTAACAATAACGAGGTGTACGACCGCTGAAGGTGCAGTAGCTGGTCCATGGCATCTCCACTCTCTCCCGTCAGGCATCTCGCCTCCTGGCTCCGCACCTGAGCAGCCGCCTCCTCTACTTCTAGCCTGCGGGCCCTACGATTCACGGCGCACCACGCAATGTCTACACCCCGAAGGACAGGTTTGAGGGCCTCCCACATGGTCATGGCATCTATACTCGGGTCCTCATTCTCCGTCCAGTAATGCGCTATAGCTTCTCTCATGCGCGATTGATAGTCGTTGCGCTGTAAGTGCCACACAGAAAGGCGCCAGCAAAACGGTTGTCGCCTCACACCGAGGCTCAACGTCAGTGCGATCGGGGAGTGATCTGACAGGCCCCTCGGGAGTATGGAGGTGGAGTCAACCCTGCCTATCCAGGTTTGCGGGATGAACAGGTAATCCAGGCGTGAAAAGGATTTGTGGACCGCAGAAACAAAAGTATATTCATGATCGCAAGCATGTTGGTGTCGCCAAGTGTCAATCCATCCCATCCCCCGCGCCATCCTACTCAACCTCGTAGTGGCATCCGACAATTGACCTCCCCCAGGCCTACAGCGGTCGAGTCTCCCATCCATCACATCGTTCCAATCGCCACCCACTAGTGTCAGCACATGCGGGACATCCGTCCATACCTCAAACAGTCGTTCAATCAGGGCGTCTTGGAGTGGGGGTGGAGCATACACACTACCGAAAACCACTGGCTCACTCCCCAGTCTCCCCTTAATGAAGACATATCGACCATGCACATCCAGCCATTGTGTATCATGTGTGTACGAGACCCTACGGTGTATCAGAATTGCAACTCCCCTGGATCCTCTTGCAAACCCCGCATGGAACACCTGATCATACCCGTATCTACGTAAGCTAAGGACCTTAGTGCCCAAGAGGTGCGTCTCCTGGAGGAACAATACATCCGCTCTTTCAGTCTTCCCCAGACCTAAAACCGCACTTCGTTTAATTTTGTCGAGCATCCCTCGCACATTCCAGCTCAATATTCGCATCGAGGCTAGCGGGGGGCTCGCCCCCAGTTCTTCAGCCGCCATCAATCTTCCAAATTCCAAAATCATCAGGCCACTGAGGCCACGCACACATACTCAGTTGCCTCCAAGTTCCCGTGTACACCGTGCTAAAACCAGCCCCAACTTCCCTCCCCACCATCCCCGGATCCCCCAAACCCCCGCCCCCTCCCCTGCAAACCTTCCCCAGCCACGAACTATACCAACAACCCCCCCTCCAACCCCCCACCCCATACCTCAGCAACATTGAAGTACCTGTCGCGGTGCAGGCAATCTCAGCCCTCCAACGGGAGGCCCAAGACCCACTGCACCAATGGATCCCGCCCAACTACCCACAAAGTGTCCAACTACTTCCCACCCAACACGCGGGAATGAACTCCGGGAGTAGGCCCGCTCTCGTACGAGCGTCTCCCGACCAACCGTCCACCCATGAACAAGGAAATATGGAGTCAATCAGCACGTGGCATGTCCAAGAGCAGCGCCAGACCTGCTCCCGCCATCAAGGCGTTTCAGCAACCCTTCAATTCCATGTCTAGAGCCAGTGCGAGCGTGTGGGTCTCAAGATTTCGAGGGAGAAGGATCCGTTTCCTCCGGTGTTTCCGCCGTGTCATCCCCAGGAGGTGGGCGCTTCTGGGAGCGCGACCTCCAGTTACTCTTGCTGCGTGATCGTCTGGGCGTTTTCGGGGGTCTTCCATTGGTTGACGAGTCCGAGCCCCTCCGAGGGGGGGTGTTCACCTTGACTCGCACTGTCTCGTCTGTCCACTCAAACACTTCCTCCGGGGAGTTGAAAAACTGAGTGCGAGATTGGAAGACCACACGCAGGCGAGCCGGGAATAGTAGAGCATAAGGAATCTTGAGCTCACGCAGCCGTGCTTTGGCCGCGGTGAACGACTGTCTCTGCTGTTGAACTAGTTTCGTGTAATCCGGGAACACAAGGATCTTATGATTCTCAAACATTAGTGGATCCTGGGCGCGGGCCTGCCGTAAGATAACGTCCCTGTCGTGGTAGTTGAGCAGTTTGGCAATTACCGAGCGAGGGCGAGCCCCGGTGGGTGGTTTGGGAAGAAGTGCCCGGTGTGCCCTCTCTACCACAAAACAGCGCGACAGGGAGTCCGGGGGGAGCCATCCCTCCAGCCATTGGGTCAGGAAGGCCTCCATATTTCCTTTCTCGCAGCCCTCCGGGAAGCCTACAAAGCGCAGGTTGTTTCTTCTGGCCCTCCCTTCCGCATCCTCCACCCGCAGCGCCAGTCCCTTCTGAATCCCTTCCATGGTAGCAACTCTCTTTTTGAGATTCACCACGTCGTCCTCGACTTCAGTGATTCGGGATTCTGTTTCGGTGATACGTGCCACCGCGTTGCGCAGATCTTGTCTGAGCAAGGTCACGTCGGCTCCAACCGCTCCAATTTTCGCGTCCAGCATGTCCCTCGATTGCGTGATCGCCGCCATCAACGCCGCGTTGTCCGGCCCGGTGCTCTGGGGACCTCCGGACGCCCCAGCGCCCCCACTGGGCCCCGCAAACTTGTCCATCGGGCCCTGTTTAGGAGCATTCTCACTGTTGCCCCCTCTCGTCATGTCACTGGTGGAGTGTTGATCCCAATTGTGGGGGACCGACGGTCCAGGGGCACCCCCGGCTGGATGGATGGTCTCTGGCGGCGAGCGTCCCCGAGGTAGCCCAGGTATATCGTGGCCCCGTCGGCGACCGGGCGCGGTGCACCCCTCGATGAAGCAACCGTTGTCCACCACACTGCCCGTGGTCGGGGAAGGCGCTGCACCGCGCCGTCAAACCACGCGGTCAATGGGGGGTCGCCCACTCCACAGTATGGTCTACCAGGGACACCCCAGAGCCTGCGCCACGCTCTCCGGCGTCAAAGTTGAGCTGCCCCCGGGGGCTGCCGGCCGGTCTGGTGACCTGTAATAGTCCGGGGGCGGGTTATTCCTCTCAGCCCTCTCCCCCCACCGCGGTCCGAAGCAACCGCCGAGTGGGTGTACTCCAAGTGTCCGGTGCCCGGGGAGGCCCAGTGGGGTCACGCATCAAATGAGGGGGGGGAGGGGAAACAGGTAGGAGAGCCGGTATAGCGGCCGCCCTCCCACTGTTCCAGCACCACTGTGCCCCGCGGCTCGAACCCGCCACTGAGAGGGGCCAGACACGTCCCCTCCCCCGTTAGGCTGCGCTGCCGCTCCTTACCCCACCTCGACCTCCGTTCGGGCTCCGACTGCTCTCCTCTCCAGCCGCTGTGTCCGCCTCTGCTCCGGATGTCCGAGTGTCCGCAGGGCAGCCCAACCTTTTCCGGCGCTCCGCAGTGGTTCGTGGCCGAAGCGGCACTTCCGGCCGGCGCTCCCCGACTCTCCGCTACTTCCGGGCGGACCACACAGCAATCGAGGTCCCGGCTGCGGCGTGTGGTGCAGGCCTCGTCGCCGGTCAGGCTCCTAGCCGCCGTAATTCACCGATCCCGGACTGCCAGGACGACAAAATCGTTGTCGAGGGGTCCCCTCTGGAGCTGCTCTACGCCACTCGGTTCAGGGTGCAGGCTGGTCAGGGCGACGCAGGATTTAGGGAGGATAAAGAATCGGCGGGACGGAGCTCACTCAAGCTGCGTCCGCCATGATCGCCGTCTTGGCCACCATGATTATATATTTTTTAAACGTAATTTTTAGATCATGAAATGTTTAAAAAACTTTAAGATACAATCTTAGGTGTGAAGTGTCCATTAATACTACTAGCAGCAGAACAGATTCCTTTCAGACACCAGAGTCTGTGCCTCTCATACTTTTCTTTGAGTTTTAAATGTTTATTAAAGAAGTTGTCGCTTTCTCGGGTAAATCACTAGTTGCTTTTTTTTTTGCAGTTTCAAAAAGTAAAATTGCCTATTTTGTGACGTTTTCAATTTTTGACGTCGAGTAGTAACCAGTAGAAAATAACTGCCTTAGTATCTTTCACCATGATAAATGAAGGATACTTGGCAGGCATCAAGAATGGCTAAAGCATTTAAAATATTAGTAGTTGAACACTGCTGTAGTATAAATTGCCATGACAGGAGAAAAGGACGCTGTAGTGTGATCCAAAGCGGAATATTTAATTACAGTTGACTAATAGAAATCCTCAAACCTGACCACAGCGGTGCTTACTATGTACCGATGGATGATGGTGGTGGACTCCTGCCCTGATCCTTGGTGACTGCGACTTGTTTTTCTTCATCACACTGACTCAAAGTAAGAGAGAATGGGGAGAAAGGAGGAGGATGCAAATGTAGGAAAACAGAGATGAAAACGAACCTAAAGAGTGTGATAATGAGAGTAAGTGTTGGAGGAAAGAGGCATTTTGTCATATTAAAACTAGGCAGGCTTTATTTTCAGGAACCCTAGAATTCGGATTGGCTTGTGGTGGACTTTTAAGAAAATTTTTGGGTGAACACACACACCTAATCAGGAAATCCGCAAGATTCTATTTGGAATAACTTTAATGCTGGTCAACGAATCTTCGCGAAATTTTAAAAACTTATGGCCCGCTCCGGTCCTATCCAGAAAGTTTCGGGGTGATTCGTCAAGCGGGGGCCAAGAAAAAAGGGGGGGTCCCAAAACGTGTTTTCCCCATGCAATTTTCCATAGGAACCTTTAATCGCAGCTACAGCTCGAACTGCTAAACGGAATTACACCAAATATATTATTTTTATGAAAACCCTAGATAAACTTTTGCCCTAATATGTACATTAAAGACACGTACATATAATTTTAGAGCATAAACAATTTCACGGGAGTCGCGTAGCCAACACGCCCCAGCATGTATATGACGTCATGTGGGAACCGCCACCGCGCAAGCGTCGCGTACCGTAATACGCATGTGTCGCAAATGCATGGGAGCAGGAGTCGCAGACCGGTCGCATACCGGTCGCGCACACCACGTAACATTGTACGTGCATGACCTAACTAAAAAAAAACACGCTCTTGTTGCTCACCATACGTGGATCCTTCACGACTTTTCCAAAATGGCAGCTAGAATACGCAGACCCGCTGCGGTAGGTACGCTTTGGGTGCGCAACTCCCCAAAAAAATTTGCATTTTTTTTCCAAAGAAAATTATATCAATATATTAAAATACAAAAAAAAAATTAACAATATTTCAGTTTTACATTTATTTTAATTTTGATTTTGCAATTTTTAGAAAAATATATAATGTAGTTTAATAAATAAAATATTTATAAATAAACAGTTAAAAAACATTTGAAATTCATTACAAAAAAATAGGTATAACAACTATTGCACTGAAAAATTAGCAATAAAAAAACATTTGAAATTCACTGAAAAAACCATAGGTTTCAGAGAAGTTATAGTTAGAAATTAGAATTTAAAAAACCCTTGAAATTCACTGAAAAAAACATACGTTTCAGAGACCTTTTTTTTTTTTTTAATTTCAGTAGATTTTTATTAAAAATTATATTTATAGTTAGGAATTAGCATTTGAAAAACCTTTGAAATTCACTGAAAAAAACATAGGTTTCATGAGAGTTATAGTTAGCTGGCCATTTCACTCATACAAAACCATAGAAATTCCTCTGTTATAGTTAGTTGTGCTAACTATAACTTGCGTGCCCGCAATGCACTGCTGATGATGTCACATATTACATCATTCATGACATGGTCAGTGACATCACTGATGACAATTAGATCGCAGGCTCGAGATCGGGAGGGCCCGCAGGTCCTCCACAGTCATATTTGTATATCTGAGAAATGTGTACATTTCTCAGGAACTACCAAATAGATTTACACCATTTAACTAAACAAGTGCTTTCTGAGCCAAGAGCTACCTTTTTGCCAAATTTAGTGTAATTCTGTTCAGCAGTTCAGGCTGTAGCCTTGTCTAAGTTTGCTTTGGAAATTAACATGAAGAAAAAACGTTTTGGGACCACCCCTTTTTCTCGGCCCGCTTGACGAATCACCCGAAACATTCAACACAACAGCTGAAATGAGTGGACCATTAGTTTTGCAAATTTCGTGAAGATTCTTCAAATGGCACCAAAGATATTGACAAAAGAAAAAACGTTTTTCGAATAGAAACAAGGTCCTAACTATAACTACCTATATAGGAAGCAAATAACCATTGGCAGCTCCCAATTTTAGATGGAGAGCAGCTCTTGTATAGCGCACCCTACTACACCAGCGACACAATGAATTTGCTTATCTCAAATTTCTGCTTTTCTATCAATGTTTTTAAGCATAGTATTAGCACAGTGCTAGCCACGCCGAGAGAGAAAGGGACAGTCTTTTACCATTTCTACAGCAAAGTGTTTAAGCATAGGAGTGATGATCTAATTATATAGATATAGTAGCAGCCCGTACCAATGTTGTCCGGGGCAGAAATAGAATGTGTGGCACATCACTTACAATCCGCTCCCTGTGACATACGTGATTTATAATGAAAGTATGAGCAACTGTGCCTCTGCAAGCCTTTTCATTGTAGTCATTGGAAAAAAGTAAATCGTGAGGTCAGCAGCATTAGGTAAGTATCACAAAATGTAGGATTATTTCGGAGCGTTATTTATCATTGAGCTTACACGTCGGTATGTACCTGTTTATTGAAGTTGGTGCTTGAGCCCCCGCCTGAGCACAGGAGCAGTATGCAAAGCTTTGTGATCCCCGCTGTTTGGCTAAGTGGCTTGAGCCCCCGTGTGAGCACCGTCGCAATGCCGCGGCCCGTGAAGCCTTGCCCCTTGGTGTTTGGCCACGCCCCTCTGACAACATCCAGGAGGCGCGCCCCGTGAATGCGGCGCCCATTTAGGTTTTGCCACACACCTCTGGCAACGGCCAGGCCCACAACGGAGTAATGTGAAGGTTTTTGTTTACAATGCTGTTTTCACATTTACCAGTAATGACGGGGAATGGCGTGCCCCGCGCCCCGTGAATGCCGCGCCTATTGGTGTTTGCTGTTTGTCCAGCCCCTCTCACAACGCTCACACCCACAAGGGAGTCCTGTGAAGGTTTGTTTGCCATGCCCTATCTCTGACAGCACAACGCCACGTCCCCAAGGGACTACTTTACCCCTAAGGTTGTTTTACCTTTGTAATGTATATGGTGGCCACTTGTATAGCCTATGTCCATCTGCTGCAACTGTCCTTTTTAATACTGTACTGGGTGTTGTGATTGTTGCTGTGGTTCCTGAGATTACCCGCCTCAAAGGTTTGGGCTCTCTCTTATTATATCAGTATAGATATATATATTTATCTAACCAAGTGGTGGCAGCCACTCTATAGTTATGGTTAGAATGAACAGAGAACCAGAGTTAAGGATTTTGGGGACTTTTACCATTTAATAACTTTACACCCTTTCAACAAATATCCGTGAAACTTTGCAGATCTGCTTACCCCGTTTCATTCTTGAAGTCCAGAACGTTTTGTGGCTATACCTCAAGGGGCATTCAAATAAAAAGGTGGAGGCCTCAAAGATGGGTTGAAATACAATGCATTTTCCATAGACTTTTGTATTTTGTGTAGGTGTAAAAAACGTCAGTTGGATTTGTCGGCAATTTGGCAGTATTATATAGGAGGGTGTGTAGATGATTATGTGGTGTAGTTCAGACAAGTACAGTACGAAGAAGTTAACAAAGAAGGATTTTTCTTTAGCTGTATTCATAGCCGCAGCTGTACCACCTCAGTACATAGCAATGAAAATGAATTATCGGATTATATAATCTGTACGTTTCCAAATCCTGATGGCAGCCATTTTCTTTTACAGAGCACTTTTGCTGTGTTTTGCATTACAACTGTGTTTCAGGCTTGTAATTGCAACTGTGATATGATCAGTATTGTAAGTATATGTATTCAAAAATGTTTGGAAAGTGATAAATGTATTTTTTTTTAATTACTTAGTGCTGCTGTACTTTCGCATTGGTCTCTTGAGAGTACCGCTGTGACATAAATGTATTTTGAAAAAACCTTCCTATATATAAATATTTACCTCTGCTACTGGTATGTTGCCTCTTATTGCAAGTGTGTATTTTGGATTTACATATGCTTTAGTAGGAGTTAGTGGATGTTATTAATGAAGATGTTATTACCAGTTGGGGTAAAATGTACACCATCTGCATGATAAAGGCAAGGATTGGAAAACAATGTTCAGGAGATATATGGAAGATATGGAAGATATGGTGTGATATCTAAGAAAGGCAGGCATTGTTTTGTTGATATGTCTGCAGCTTTTTTCATATTTTGCAGCATTTTCAACTGAGTACTTCCATTTTATCCTTTCGCAAATATTAGAATATACGAAATGTGTGTGAGGAAATAGACTTATTAAAGATTTGAAAGAAACGTTCATTTCTATTTAAATTAGTACACCAGTAAGGTGAGCAATACTATTGCCTCCCCAATAATTATAAAACGAGGCTCACAATTACTAAGAGATGAAATAAGAGGCTGGATGTCATTCCATCTTTAAACCTCTTTCAGCCATTCATGTGATCTCAACATTTGCCATATTTAAATTATGCTCAATTCATCTCTTCTTGGCATACTCTTTAGCCTAAAAGATATGGCTGTGTCCAATAATCCACATATAAACCATGTTCTTTCAACACCACCAAACACCTTCATGAAACAGTGAATGTAGTAAAGTAAAACATGAATGTACTGGGCTACAACACTGGACAATTACCTTTTATGTAATATATGATAGTTTTTTTATTTATTTCCAAGACCTTTATTCATTATACATTTGATCGATAACACAGCTTAGTGCCTACAACCTTAAAGAAGGCCGGCAGCGTTGTAAACAAGTACTTGCATATCATTTAAGACATATATGGCTGTAGTGCAGTTTACACAGCAAGTCGCCTACAACCACTATGGGCTGGCCGCGTCAACAGTTACTTTGAGTCTTGAGTTTTATTTTACTGTAGAACACAAACATAAACCAACTTGGATCAGTCCGCTACCGCACTCCGTCCCCTCCCTACATTATTGCAAAATATGGGTGAAAAGTGCCTATACAATAATCATATCCAAATATTCATAGCAGTGGCATCATTTCCTGAGGCGAAACAGCTTTCACTCATCCTCTTGAGTGTTAAGGTATGCAGTTAGATATACCCAATAGTCCTTTGGCCTGGACCTAGCTGGTAACATTTCTTCATATGTGCATACTGTATCATGGCAGTAAGTCAGGTTTTAAAGGTTTCAGGTTTTAAAGTCTTTATTTCGATTTTTTTAAATCATAAAAGACAATTAAAAGCAATAGAGATTGAACATACATAATACAATATAGTTAAAAAATTAGAGTTAAGAACCATCATAGTTACAATTTACAATTTCATAAATTTCAAAACATTTCAGCACTAATATTAGAATTAAACAATATAATAAAGACCTAATACAAGTAAAACCTGTTTAAAAGTTGGGAAACAGGGACAGAATCAAAGTGCCTGCAGGTATCTTGATCTAATCACCCATGTCCACCCCAGGAATTTGGCTACGGCCACCACTACCACCTCAGAGGTATTGGTACGAAGTGCCCAAATAGCCTCTGCACTCCCTCTGACTTTGAGGTGGCGACATATGGGCCCTAACCATTTACTTCTTGGGGCATGATAAACCGGACATGCAAATAGGAGATGACCCACACTCTCCTTATGTCCAGGGCACCGAGGACAGGAATCACTCACTCGATTGGACCAGTTCCTGGTAAAAGATCTAAAAGGCAAAGTACCTACTCGGAACTGATGATAAAGCTTTTTATCTAATGGCTTAGTTATGACATCCCAGTAATTCTCTAGGAGAGGGTCCAGTTTATGGCATAAGAACCTTCCTGTTAAGCTAACACAATCTGAGGCAATAACTAGCCCTTTGCAAACAGAGGCCCAATAGAGTGCTTTATATTCCTGTTTTGAGGGGAAGCTAATAGACCGCGGAGAAACCCACAACTGATTAAGGCCCATCTCATCCAGGATCAATTTCACTTCGCGCAACCAGGGTATACTGCTAGACCCCCAAATGGATCTTACTTCCTCGAGTTCCCTAGCAAAGAGGGTTAGGTCTGGGGAGGTCCAGATGCGTCTCCACATAGCTACCAGTCTGTATCTAGCCATTTCATTAATTGGATTACAGCCCATATCCAGACATAGTGGTTTAGTTGGGGCCGATTGTGGAAGTCCTACTAGTTTCCGCATGAATTTATTTTGTACTTTCACCAGAGTTGATAGGTCCATATGTCCCCAAAGGTCTGCCCCGTACAAAATTGCGGAGCTTACCTTAGTGGCATAAATCTTGAGTGCGGGTTTAATACGTTTAGTTAAGGACCTTTTTTTGCTCCTGTAAAAGACAACCCGTAAGGCAAGCAAATTTTAGCTGTATTGTGTCAACCTGGGGTTTCCAGCGGAGACGATAGTCCAAGGTAACTCCTAGGTAGGTCATAACCTCAACTTGTTCCAGACCCACTCCGTTTAAACTCACTGAGCTCTTAATGGGACGACTTTTGGTTAGGACCATGAATTTTGTTTTGTTTACATTAATTTTGAGATCGTTGACGGTACAAAACTCCTCAAAGCGGGTCAGTGCAGTTTGCAATCCGCTGCGAGTCTTTGAGAGGAGTAAAGTGTCATCAGCAAAGATGAGCATGGGGAACTTTGTCCCACCCAGGGATGGTGCATCGGTAGGGGTATTTACAAAGAACTTGACCACCTGGTCAATGAACAGTAAAAAGAGTGTGGGTGCCAGGACACATCCCTGACGGACGCCACGAGTTACGGGGAAGCAGTCCGTCACCTGCCCTTGGCCTCCCCACCTCACCCTGGCAAAGTTATCCTCATGTAATCTAACAATCAGGTCCAATAATTCCAATGGCAGTCCCAGATCTCTAAGAACAGTCTGGAGCTTGGCCCTTGGCACAAGGTCAAAGTCCGATTTCAAATCAATAAAAGCGGCATAGATCGTTCCGCCGCCCAACAGCACCACCTTCCAGCAAAATCTGAAGACCTGGTCGATGGTGCTGGTGCCCGATCTGAAGCCGGCCTGTAAGGGGGACAAGATACCCTCCAACTCCATCCACCCCTGAACTCTGACAAGGACCATCCTAGCAATGACCTTTTGAAGTGAGTCTATTAAACTTATTGGGCGGTAGTTTCCCGGGTCTGAACGGTCCCCTTTTTTAAAAATTGGGAGAATCTCCGCCCCCTTCCAGGACACAGGGATCCTGGCCCCCATGGCAATGGCATTCGCTATCGTGGTTATGTAGGGAATCCAAAGTTGGGGATTGACCTTAAATAAATCGGCCGTGTTACAGTCCATTCCCGGCGCCTTCCCCCTTAGGACCAGGCGGAGCGCAGTCTCAGTTTACAGTGGCGTGAATTTTAACTCTTGGTTAGGAATGAGGGTGATTACCTGCCTGGTTTGAACTGTGTCGATTTCTAAGTCAGGGTCCGTAAACTGACTAGAATAGAAATCAACCCATGCTTCTGCGGGCACATGGTTAACTGGGGCTTGAGAGTCAGGATTTCTGCCCCACCTAACAATTTCCCAAAACTTAATCTGATTAGCAGAGATGCATGCATCCAGTAGGTCAGACCAATATAGATCATCCCACTCCCTTTTCGCCTCCCACTGGGCTCTTTTGTACATTAAGCGAGCCTCCTTTATATCGCTAGAGATCCTAGATTTAACTGCTTTGACTAAACGGCTGTGTGCCTCCCTGCAATTTTTATTATACCATTTTTCCCGAGGACCGTGTACCTTTGCGGTGCCTTGCGTTGGTGGAATCGTCAAAAGGACCTTAAGATGAGCAAAACACCGTTCGTGAAGGTCACAAATCTGATTACAAACAACCCTATTATGAGCAAGCGACAAAAAATCGCTCAAAGTCGACGAAACTGCCTTCATTATTCTATCAAGGAGGGTCGGGTTCTCCACAACCCCAGACCATCTAAGCCTTCTTCTACATTTGTTAAGATAGCATCCCCTGTTACATGAACAGCAGAAGCGGGCCTACCAAATCCGTCTGGGAGTCTCAAGCTAAGTGACAAAGGGTTGTGGTCACTTTCAGGGCGGGGCACTACTTCCATGTCAATCAGAAGTGACCAGTATTCCATTTTTAGCAGGATGCAGTCTATCCGACTTTTTCTCACCCCATTATCAAAAGTGGGTTTACCAACTTTGTCGGAGGCTGTACGACCGTTGGTTGCCCTTAACCCCCAGTCTAGACACAACCCCATCCAGTGTAAGGCTGCCTCAGAGCCTCTTTTAATAGTATCCAAGGACAGCATCGGGATGTTCCAGACAGTGTCCTCCGCACACCCCAGGTACTCCCCCGCAGCATAAAGCGGCTCGAAAGTACAGTTGAGGTCCCCTGCTAAAACGAGTAACTTGTGTCTCCCTACCCCTTCAAGGTAGGAGTCTAACGCATCTAGGATACTGGGGCAACGCCCACCCGGTTGGCCACGTGCATAGATGTTAATAACTACAATATCCTGGCAGTTTTCTTTGCATAGCCTAATTCCCAAGAGGTCCGGGTTATCCACACAGATTTCCATTGGTCGGTAGCCAATGGACTGTTTAACCCAGGTCACCAGCCCCCCCGATGCCCGACCCTTATTGCCCCTTATTGCAGGTTTGAAGAAGTTTAGGAACCCTACCCTATAAATAGGATCAGGGGCCCAACTTTCCTGAAACAAAAGAATGCCAAAAGTATCAATAAAATCCAACCAGTCCTCTGAGTCCATACGACCCTTCAACCCTGCCACATTCCATGATGCCAATTTAAGTGTTGCAACCTGTCTGGATGTTATAATACTATGCGTACCACTATGATCCACTCCCAAGGGTGCTACTATACTCAGTTGTGGACCCGCCACCGTATTATCCTCCTGGTGAGGGTATACAGAGGCCGCCACCAACTCCCTCTCAATGCTGAGATCCCCTGGATAGACACTTCAGTACTAACTCCGTCTGCCCCACCTACTTGGTTGCCCAAAACCCTCCCATTGCCACTTGCTCCATAAAGTCAATCAATACACTCCAGGCCAGAGAGGGGTTCATAACGATTAAACAATAATGGATGCTGCGGGATATGAGGTGTTCTATCAGAGTGATATCTTCTAACAGGTATTCTTGGGAAGGTATGGCTAGAGGGGAACTCACAGGATCGTCTGGGATAAAAATAACCAAGGCCTAGGGTCTGCACATCCCCCAGCCTCCCAAACCTTGCTTCCCTACGCAAGAAGTCTACCACCCAGGGATCCTTAAAGGATATAATAATGCAGTCCCCTTCTAAGTCCTTGGTGCAGTGGCCCACCCATTCAACTCTTCTTACAAACAATATTTCAGTCGAGGAGGAGGGGGGGAGAGGGCGATTTTTTTTAAGCCAAAATACAACCTTATTTCGGAGGTCCCCGTGAGATTCATTTGAGCCCTCCCTAAGAGGGGCAACACCTGTTAGAACTATCGTATATGGTGTTGCTTCTAGGGGTAGGTCTGTACATGGGGGTTTCCGTTTGCTGACTTTCGGAAGGGAGTAGGGGGATTAGTGGATCTACTCCCCTTTGCACCATTGGTTAATTTGGGCTGAGACGATGTGCTTGGAACGACCATTACACTATCCTGTGGCCGAGTAGCCACATGAAGTGTGGAGCTATTCGACTGGCGATGATGGTTGGATTTAAAGGGAGCCTTTTTTGGCACCTGCAGCAAAGAAACTGGTGCAGTCGTACAATCATTGTTCCTAGAACTCCCCCCTGCCACTGAACCCTTGTTTTTATTAAGACCAGAATTGGATACTGAACCAGCAATTGCTGACGAAGAGGTTTTTCCTATGATAACGTTTTCCTGGCCTTTAGGGTTGCTCGAGGAGGAACTAGAATTCCCCCGAACAATTTGGGAGTTTGTCAACTTTTTTAAAAGACCAGTATAGGTGTTGACAATGGACTCAAGTGCATCTAATTTGGCGGTCATCAAACGTGTTCTTTCAAGTACAGGGAGTAAAAGAGTTTTAAACAAGGCTTCCATTTTGATCAGCAAGCTATCGTCGCTACTATAACAGGTGGGGCATGGGTCTGAGGGACAGAAGGGGATGTGAGATTGGGATTGACTCGGAGGATCATTTATGTCTAGAACAGGATGTGAGGTGGAGATGACTTCAAGAGTTGGGACAGTAGGAAATGCTGGGACATTGGGTTTTTGAATCTTGGTAGCACCCCCCCTCTGGTGACCCTTACGTCTTTTCCTTTTTCGTGGTATAATTCTCTGAGAGTCCTCATCCTTAGAGGAATCCGACTGAGATTGACTGGCCAGGAGCACACTGTCCTCTCCCCCACTACCTTGTGTATCATCGGGGCTAGAGTCACTCTCTATCGTAGTCGGGGGTAAGCCTTCCCCCTCCACCTCATGATGCACATCCACCGCTATTTCAACAAAGTGGTGGCTCGTATTCGGGGCCCGAACATCAGGGCTGGGTATTGTGGCTAACTTTCCCAAGGAGGATCGTTTCCCGTTAACCAAATCTATGGAAAGCCTTTTATCGACCATAGCTATCTCTTTCTCTAGGATGCCTGTGGCCCTGGTGATAAAAGCATCTAAAGGCCCAAAGACTACCCCCTTTGTGGTCTGTAGCTGTACATTGTGTTCTTTACCTGAACGTAGAGGCATAATTAAGTATGACAAAAAAACGTACAATATTGGGGCAACAATAAATACAAGGAATACGAGGAAGCAGGAGAGGTAGCCCAACCCAACCTCGCCCGACCACGGACGGCCACAGACAGTCCCGCCCTTGTCCCGGGCTTCTCCCGCGGGCTCCCGCGCAGCGGTGAAGATGCTTGATTTTATAAAGGAGTAGTAGGAAGGGGCGTGTCATGGCAGTAAGTCATATCTCTGAACCATTGCTTGACTGTTGGCACCTTTTTTCCACCCCAGCACATTGAGACTCTACGTTTGGCTAACAGCAGGGCCACTGCACAAAACCTACGCGGCATTGGTTTCATCTTCCCCAATAAACTCAGGAGACAACAGCGAATGGTGCACTCCAGATGTATCCCCACCATTGTGGACAGTCTAGTAGTAACTTCCAGCCAATAAGCCTGGATCTTCTTACAGTGCCATGCTAAATGTATGAAATCACCATGCTGAAAGTAACAGCGTTTGCAGCGCGCGTCTTCTCTGAGACCGTATTTATGCAGAGAGACTGGGGTGTAGTATATCTGGTGTAAGTATTTAAAATGAATGATGCGTACGTTTCCATTCAGCGTTAGAAGTGTAGTTAATGTGCAAGTGATTTCCCAGTCCTTGTCCGTGAGGGGGTCCTCTAATAGCGGGTTCCATCGTTCCCGAGCTTTAGCAGAGGTATGCCCTATCTCTGTTTGAGCAGATGCATAAAGTCTGGATACTAAGTGAGACGTGTCAGGGGACGTTAGAAGCAATTGCAATGTATCCAAGGTGGGTGGTTCCTCTGGGTAGGTGTGATAGAGGCGCCTAATTGCCACTTTCAGTCTATGGAACGTAAATTGAAATAGCAATGATGGGTTTTGTATGTAGGCTAAATCGGGTTCTGCGAGGAAGGTTCCATCTTTATATAAATCTCCCATTGAGACCAGTCCTACTTGTGCTAATAGACCCATACCTACTGGTTCATCTGTCACTGACAGCGCCGGATGATTATGTAGGAGAAGAGCTGGGGCGTAAACTGGTAATTTATGGGCTAACTTGCCTAACCTCTTCCATGCTGCGTTGGTAACATCTATGGTGTTGATGTCCTTATTGTGAAGTGGTGGTCTGTCGTGTGTGATGATGGCGTCGAGCGGAATGGGATCCGCAACCCCCTCCTCAACAGCCACATGTGTCATGTATGGGGTTCTATGAAACCAGAAGGCTGCATACTGTGCCTGTGCGCAGAGATAGTATAGGAAGAAATCCGGGACCCCCCACCCCCCTTTGGCCGTTGGCAGCGTCAAAGTAGTTAGGTCGATACATGCTTGCCTGCCTGCCCAGATCAGCCTCAGGACCAATGTGGTGATGCGCTTGAATACTTCTCTTGGGGGCTGAATGGGGATATTATTGAAGAGGTAAAGGAGTTTGGGGAGTATTACCATTTTTACTATCGCTATTCGATCGGCCAAGGACAATGGGAGTTGAATCCACCGTTTAGTTTTGTCCTCAAGGGCCTCTATCACTCTACCATAATTTGTCCTGATGACTATTTCGGGGTCCCTATGGAACCATATGCCTAGGTATCTTATGGGGTCTGTTTGCCATGCCAATGGATATTCTACTACGTGCGGTGTGGTGGTGTCTGTAAGTGGGATAATCGAGGACTTCTCCCAGTTTATCTGTAATCCCGAGAACCCTCCAAATTTGATATATGTACGCAAGAGGGGATCTAGGTTACGTGGCGAGTCACGAACATATGTAATATATGATAGTTATGAAACAAACAGGCTGATTGGTTGTATGTGAGATTCGGCTGGTAATATAGCCCAAACAATACTAGGGAAGCACAATAATTCCTAAAAAGAGTAGACGGTAAACTTTAAACACACTAAAGAGTAGCTGTAGCTATTTAATGGCAATTTAGGACCATATGACCATGTAACCTAATTGACTAGGGTATTACAAGGGCAAGCCACCAATTATGTGTTATGCATTTGGTGGTTGGTAGAAAACTGCTGTGAAACAGAGACTAACGACTTAAGCACACTAAATAAAAGTTTGTTTTTATATCTATTTATGTATATTATAATGGTGTGGTACTGTACTGTTATAATTTATTTCAAAACAACACTATGCTTAATTAGACTGTAATAATTCTATTACTATAATATACGTACATACTTTATGAGACTTACTGTTCACTTACCTTCTCCTTTACTGTTTGATTGTATGTATTACTACCAGTACCTGCAAGTTAAAAGTTAGCAATAATAACCACCTCTTTATTATACAGATTTTGAAAATAGTTCTAACAAGAAAACTTTTCTTCTTTTTGTTTTTGTCCATAAACTGTAGGTCATCGGGACCAACTATTAAAAAAGGGAGGACAGCGGGAGCAGTGACCAGCTAGCAATGGATATTTAAGTTGTTCTCCTCTGCGACAATAACTATTTGGTAATAAGGACAGTAAGTCTCTACAATACTGCGCTGCTGCCACAGCTGGCTGACAGCAGCTTGCGAACCAGGTGCTGGAATGGTGGGTGGAGCTAAAGTAACTCCTTGTGGCAATGGTGGAGGGGGCACACCAGAACTGGAAAGTACAATATATAAAATAGAATGGTCCTAACAGACACGTGTGATAAACCAAATTAATTAACTTATCCTGATTTCATACAAGTAATCACTGACCACCAATCCAGAGGAAAGTGGTATCATTTCTAAAAAGGAAAGAGCATACAGAAATTACACCACACAAAAAAACACAATGGAATGCAGCTAATTCAAATTGTATTGAAATTCAACAGTATATATACATTATTTACATACAATGGTTGCTCCATTATGTACAACCAAGTGCTCAGAGAAAGTGCTTGTGCATAAGTGGTAGAAGAAAAAGGGGGAGTATCACAGTAAAAACATTTCAATTCGAACCAACAGTAATCCCAGAATATTGTAACGAGCCTGTATGTAGTCTTATGAAGCAGCTAAGTTTTCATCCATATCATAGAGGTAATTGCTTGAGTCATTATTGCCTCTTTGTGGATAATGAATTCAGTTTAAGCTGTAAAAATGGAGATTGTCGACCTTTCAACCCAAAGCTGGGGTAAGGGGGTCAATTACAACCTTCAAAGTAGGTCTTCATCAGGACAGGGTGATCAAAAGTAAAGGGGAGCAACCTGTAGTCAAGCACCATCCAGTGAGGGAACTGAACGATGAATGATGGCAACATCGAAGGCCAACCAGCTCTTCATTTGTGGAGGAGCGTCCTTCTTTCACTGAAAATGTAAACCATGTAAAATAGGGAGAGGCGGCCTTATAGAAAAAAACTCCAATCATGATCTGTGCTCGAAAACAGAACACATCTAAATAGATCTGGGTGGGCTACAAAACTATAGCCCTATACCTCCCCCCATGAAACAAAACCTGAATAACATTAACATGTTACCAATAAAATAAAGATATTGCATTACATAAAGATACACCTTTACAAAATTTACACTTTCATAACAAATTCAAATAGTGCTTTATTCGAGTGATTACTCATAAAAGCAGAATATACACAGAATTGTTAAAACAGAATTAAATTTACAGTCAATAACAATGACACTACACTAATGAATTCATAAAAGACACATAATTATAAAATTTCTCACAATGCTCATTGAATAGTTAAAAAGAGATAATTACAATTTAAAAGACTTGAGATTATAAAAAACATTAGGAGTCCAAAAAGCAGTGATGGCAATAATCATAAAGACAATTAGTACAGACAGAGAATAGTTAAATAACTAGCAGTCTCTATCTAAATGCAAAACATACAGTAGTAGCAAAGTCATAAAAACAAGTTTTGCAGTCAGAGAATAGTTAACCAACTAGCAGTCTCTGTATTTTCACCGATGTCCAACCTATATTTTTATCTATTGCTACTACTATCCATACAGGTCGGCTTAAACATATAATATGGAGTGAAAATATTACAGACAGAGAATAGTTAAACAACTAGCAGTCTCTATCTACATACAAAATAATTAGAGAAACAATAATAATAAGATCTTAAAAGAAGTTTTGCTAACAGAGAATAGTCAATTAACTAACAGTCTTTGCCTTATCGCCCATGCCCAACCTGTAAATTTAGCTATGGCTATTACTATCCATGTAGATGAACTTGAACATATAATACGAAGCGCAACAGAACTGCATGTAGTCCCAAGGTTCCTGCACATGGGTGCTAACCATACACGCCTTGGAATACAATAGGCTTTACAAGAAAACAAGAAATGACCAAGTGTTTCCTTACCCATGCCACAGGCTGGGCACACGTCACTCCCCCCTGTACCTCATTTAGCAGTCAATGATTTTAATGGGAGGGCTCCAGCTCTCAGTTGGAATAAGAGCTTTCTGTCTCCTGGCTTTGTAATAATATCCCAATACAGCTCATACACGGGATACAATTTAGCCTCAAGAAAACTCAGAGACATAGACCCTATGCTAGATCGGCTCAGGCTCCTATTGGCAACGTTCTCCCAATAGATGTTTTTTAGGACCAACTTGGTAGGGAATAGAGCACCAGCTGGATCTAACCCAAGCTCGTATAATATTGTTTTCAATGATTTTAACCAACTAATTTTTTTGAAAGCTATCCGCTTTTATAACGTCGCTAAAGCCTTCCGCATAGTGCAAGAACTCAGGGGTAGTCCACAGTCTACGCCAATACAAAATAAGCCGTAAACTGGCCAAGTCCTTAATTTGTTTCCTACCAAGATCATATGTTAAGGGCAATAGCGGAGTGCTTTTCGGTGTACCAGTGAGTAGCTGTAAAAATTTGTTCTCTGAAATTTGCAAAGAATTCAAATTTTCAAAGCCCCACATCTCCGCTCCATAAAGTGCAGACCCAATTGCCTTTGCTTCATAGACCAGCAAAGCTGGCTTGACAGGTTTAGTCAAGGACTTCTTGTGTTCTATATTGATGGCACCCACTAATTGTTTGTGTCTCAGCGTAGCAATGTTTATGTGCTGACTCCACCTATTATTATCTGCAATATGGATACCTAAATAAGTAAATGAATTTACAACCTCCAGAGGCCTACCACTCATAACAATTTTTGACTTAAAACTACGATGCGGCTTAAAAATCATGAGTTTAGTTTTAGATGCATTCACCTCTAGTCCATGTTCCCCACAAACATTTTCAAAAATTAACAGAGCACGCTGCAGACCACTAGGGGTTTTAGATAAAATTAGCGTGTCATCCGCAAACATCAATATTGGGATTTTTAGACCTGAAAGGGAGGGAGCATCTACTGCAGCTGGTACCATACGGGAGACAACACCATTTATAAACAACGTGAACAAGGTTGGAGCCATTGAGCACCCTTGTCGAACACCTCGCTCTACAGGGAAGTCATCTGTGACCATACCATAGCCACCCCACTGAATTTTAGCGTAAGTGGACTCATGGAGGCGCATTATCAAGGTAAGTAATTCCTCTGGTACACTCAGACTCTTTAGGACTTGCCACAATTTGGCCCGTGGCACCAGGTCGAAGGCAGCCCTCAGATCGACAAATGCCGCATAAAGACTGCCTCCACCCAGCACCACAGTTTTCCATTGTAGCAATTGAAATCGGAACACTTGGTCTACTGTGCTTGTTGCTCTTCGAAATCCTGCCTGATAGGGGGATAAAATGTTATTATCCTCTGCCCAATCAAGGAGCCTATTTACAACTACTCGACCAACAATTTTTTGCACAGTGTCTATTAGGCTTATTGGCCTGTAGTTACCTGGCTGAGCTCTATCCCCCTTTTTGAACACAGGAATAATCACAGCACCTCTCCATGATGCCGGAACCTGTGCTCCTTTAGCAATGAAATTAGTAAGTAAATGGATGTATTTACACCATCTAGCTTTATCATTTACAAAAATATCAGCAGGTACGCCGTCTAACCCAGGAGCACGCCCTCTGTTCACTACATTAATAGCAGACATAATTTCATTATAGGTAAAAAAATTCTCTGTGGGAAAAGACATAATAAACTCGTCCTCCCCTATAATCTGATTATTAAGAGCATATTGTGAGCTGAAAAATTCTACCCAATCCTCTTGTGGCACGTTGTTGTTAAGGGGTTCCTGTGCTCTCTCACTACCCCATTTTACAATATTCCAAAAGACTCTAGAATCCTTTCTGTCGCTAGCTTTTTTCAGTTTGCACCAGTGTTCCTCGTCCCAAGCTCTCTTCGCTTTAACTATGCAAGCTTTATAACCCTTTCTTGCTACGGAGATGGTCACAGGCTCCCTCCTTTTAATGGCTTGACCCAGAGCGAGTCGTGCAGTCCTACATTCTGCGTTGTACCATCTTGCACCTTTATAGGCAACTCCCCTGTTTTGCTTAACAGGTTTTAGAAAATGTTTTTTAATCTTGCCAAAGAGGGAATCATGAATGTTGACAACATCCCCCAAGTTAGAAGAGGAAGCATTAATTGCTTCCATCGCTAGTATCGCTTGGTCAGTTTCATAATTAATAGCATTAATAGCCTGCAGATCTGTCTCTATACTTGCCCATTTGAGCCTGCGCATATTATTTGCTGGGATGGTCAAAGGTGGAACAGAAGCAATCGGACAGATCGGATTAGTCCTAGCGGGCCACCATTTATGCTCCACGCATAAGGGGTTGTGATCAATCTCGGGTCTCTCAATGACTTCCATATCACTAATAAGTGGCCACAGAGTCATGCTGCATATGACATAGTCTATGCGACTTTTGTGTCTCCCATTATCAAAGGTCATGGAGCCGTTCTTATCCCGTGGTGTTCTTCCATTTAAAGCTCTCATCCCTTTCTCGAGACACATGGCGTTCAGGGCTATTATGTCCTCTGTCCAGCGCGTGACTTGCTTCACCTGCAGCTCAGGGATACCCCAATGGGAGTCCTCTTCTGCCCCAAGCAAAGCTTCACCCGTGAGCAGAGGCTCAAACGTCCGATTAAGGTCGCCTGCTATAACACTACTATTGTCATGGGAATAGGTTTCATGAATATTATCTAAAGCAATTAGGACATCAGATCGGCCACCCTTAGTGCTTCTGGCATATATATTGTAAATGTCAAGTGACCCTACAATATCATTAGTTATCCTAATCAACTGGATATCTTTGTGGTTCGTCCCTATACTTTTAATTGCAATTTTGAGGGATTGTCGGACCCAAATTGTAAGACCCCCCATTGGTCTCCCTTTTGGACCCTTTGTCGCTGGTACAGAAAAATTCAGGTATCCTATCATAAAAACAGGTTCACATGCCCAAGTCTCCTGGAATATGCACACATCAAATAAACTAACAAAGCTAAGCCAATCCCCACTATCTAATTTGTGGGATAACCCAGCCAAATTCCAAGAGATTAAATTCGCCCCCCCAATAGTCCCTCCGACTAGCACTTCAGAAATTACATTCGTTAAACTAGGTTCGCCTGCTGCTGTCACTACTAAACTTAGTTGGGCTAAATTACTTATACCACCATTATCGTTACCTGCCCCCAAAGAGCCTACTACAGGATTACAATGTCTAGAGGATAGGGCCTTATTTATTTGAGGTTCCTTCCTGTCATGCATAAACCCTGGTTTAGCCATCGTTCTATGTCTACAACAATTATCATTCTGAACGGGCAATTTACGTAAAGTCTGCTCGGTTGTGGCTGATAATACTGACCTTTTGCCCCCAAGGAGTCAATCACAATCGTTCAGATTAGAAAGGGTTGAGTACCTATTCTCCACATTTAATCCCCACTCATTGGATTGGGCAACCCTCCTCCCCTTTCTTGTAACAACGTTCCATTTTGTCCTTAACGTACACCGATTCGGAACCCTCCCGTTCCGATGGTAAAAGAAATCCAAAGTAAGTGGGATAATTTCAGTGGATCTACGCTGTGGCGGGAGGATATATGGCAGTATATTAGATGTAATATCAGGGTTTGAGAAGTTCAAAACAACACAATCACCCCGGAATTTTTTTATACTGTTTCCAATCCACTCCACCCTCCTGGCCATAACAAGTTCTTCTGCTAATTGTTGCTTCCCCCAGGGAGTTATCACCATGTTGTCTGTCAACCAGTGCAATGCATTAGACATCAAGGATGTACTGGTCTCGTTCTGTTCTGGACCCAGTTTGGGGACATTAGCTAAGACAAGGACTAGAGGAGAGGCCTCAACTATAAGTTCAACTGAGCCCTTCATAGGTTCTGGAACAGTAGATGCAGCTGGAGGGGCAACTTCCCCCTGCACGCTGTCCAAAGCTGCTACTTGGGGAGCCGCCAGTTGATTCAAAAGAGGGAGTGCCCCTTCGCCACCTACAGTTGTAGAGGTACACATCCCTAGCTCAACTCTATTAGCGACTTCCTCAGGCAGCTTTTCTACCTCCGCTAATGCTTTATTAAGTAAACCCCCCAGTCTGTGAACCTCACACGTAAGCTTTTCCATCATGCCGACCAACGGTTTTACAATTCCTTTAACCTTAGTGTCTATCATGCCCAACAGTGTCTTAAGTTGCTCATTAGTTAGGGAAATTGAATCTTCATCTGTAACTCCATCTTCCTCCACAAAAATGTTACTAGGAGGGGAAACAGGCTTTTTCCGACTTGATCGAAGTCCTCCTCGTTTGGGGAAACCCTTTCTGGCACCTCTATTGGTGCGCGTCGCTCGTACTGGGGTGGGTACTTTTTCCGCTGCTACTATTATCTAACTGGGCAAATTCAGTCAAGTCTGATGCCAATAGAGTTGGTGTAGATGATTTTGGGGATACACCCAGCCCAAGTGAGGATCTCCTATCACAGTTGATTTTCGCAACTACCTGGACTAGATAGTTGTCCATTGTATTTTTAGCCGAGGTTGACTTGTTAGCAGACATAATGCACCAGAACACAATACCCTTTCCAGATAACCTTTGTAGGTATACTAACAACGTGTGTCTCAATCCCTTAAAGTGTTTAGACCAGAGAGCATCAGTATCTATAGTCGTTAGAGTGCTGATGGAAGCTCAAGGAAAACAAGAGTCTCACCTTTACAAAGCAAAACGGGCAGAATATCTGGCCCAGCCCAGACTCTGACAGTCTCGGACTGTCTTAGACTGTCCGCCCTTAGTCCGGGCTTCGTCCGGCGCGTCCCGCGCGCGTCCTCGCGGGACGAGGGACCTGCCGGCTCTTTATGCACCGCCTGGCGTGCTGTTTGTTGTCGTCGGCGCCTCCCCCTGGAGGCTGCTGGGAGGTGGAGTTGACCGGCGGAGCCAAGCCCGGCCGGTCAATGACAAAGACGAAATGGCGGAGCAAAGCCCTGCCGCTGTGCCAACAGGTAGAATTCCTCGCTATTCAACAAATTCACACAAAAAACTAATATTAAAATCTAGTTATAGTGATAGGTTATTACATTACAACCACAACACATTTAAACTACACAAACATTAGAAACACCATAGTTATAGTTTTATTTTTCAAACTTTGCTTATATATATTGTAGGAAGGTGGAGTATTATGTGGTGCTGCTGGTTAGGCTTCACCATGCAATACTCTCACAATACCCCAAAGATGATCCTTGGATTCACAATAATAAATCCTTAGCTCAGTCCTGATAGAATGGCAAAGAGTGATCAGGCTTTACTAGAGGAACATGTGTTAAGCATTTCAAAGTACCAACATGGACAATAAGTAATTGACACCACTCTAAACACTCATTTATAAAAATAAAGCAGATTTGTATATAAATGTAGACACCAAAACGAAGTCAATTGGCTAAGTGTAACCGGAGTAATGGATTTAAGAAGCAATATTTAATAAGTGCAAAACATTGAAAACTTTTTCATTGCAAACAATGGTAAAAACCACTCGTGACAATCAGTCACTTGCAGGTAGAGTTGCGTGTAACCCAAGGAGGGTAAAAGTGATGCAGGTCTCAGAACCAAGCCACAACAGTCATTCGATTTTACCTAGCTTGAGTAGCCTGGGTGCAGAGTTGTCCTGGCTATCCTTGGTGCTGAACGCTGAGGAGCTGATTTTACAGCTTACGCTGTGCTGGTGGGGAACCAGGTGCAAAATGTCAACAACGAAGCCACTGCTGACATTGGATGAATGTTTTGCGGCGTTCCTTCGAGATGCAGCGTCGAGTAAAGGGGGTGGTTACTAGACTGGCGATCAACAAGCCTTGGAGCAGTAAGGTCAGCAGAAAGTTATTTCAACATTGGGAGGCACGGGGGAAAATGGTAGCCAACTGAAACTTGTGAAGGCCCGGGCTACTTTTCCCACTGGACCATCTACTTTTGGGTAATTCGTCGGAGGGCCTGATGCCCAACGATTCTTTGGTTCCAGTATGTTGTTTTTACCTGTGGTGTGCCGGGGGCTAGTGCCATTAGTCCAAGGGAGTCTGGAGTTACTTTTGGCTCTCGAAGGGGTCCCGCTGTCGGGTGGAACTGAGCTTTGGTACAGGATGAGTCATAGTTGCGCACTTCCAGGAAGATTGCCACAGGGGCAGAGTATCACGCCATTGTTTTGTGCAGATCCTATTGTCACAGACACAGGTCGCCTCTTTATCCTCTGTTGCAAGTCAGATTAGAACTGAGGTTGAGGGGACCACATACAGGGGGGTCTGACACTTTTTCTACCCAGAGCCATCTAGTCTACCTCTTTTATAAATGACAGGAGCCTTAATTAGCTGTATGGAGCAGGTAGCCCACCCTAGAGGTGTGTCTAGCCTTCTGGGGTGTACAACTCCTCAATACCTCATTTTCTCACCTGCCCGGGTGCAAATGTGTCTGGGGGCTAGAGCTAACTATAACTTGGGCCCCCGCCATACACTGGTTACGATCTTACATATTACATCACTCATGACATGTTCTATGACATAATTTATGACATCACTGATGACATCTCAAATTGCATCATTGATGACATCACTGTTGACATCATCCAATGTGCGTGCTAGTTTGTTTTATAGTTTACATAGTGGCAGGTAGCTACCATATTACCTTGAACCTCATTTTGTACAGCCGGTGTCCATGTACTGGGTGTATGTGTTTCCAAAACGGATGTGCTTCTAATACATCATAGGTGTGTAGAGGTATTGAGCACGTTATAAATCTTTGTAATGAAGAGTAACTCTGTGTGCAGACGACAGTTGAAGTGTACAGCCAACGCTTGGAAAAAGCTATGTATCAAATACAATATGACTGTGTTCTGTTCACAATGCATGATTGGGAGTACATAATGGCGATCGTAGAACGCCTATATAGAGAAATAGGTTAGCAGTCTTGTTGTTTTAACACAATGGAGAAAGGACTGCATAGGAGGTAGCATGTGACGTACATGGGTTGGCCTGTTTGAAGGTGTTAGTCGAAATGCATTGGCTTCCCAACATTTATGGTGCTAGTATATATTTTTATACAACATGATATATGTACATATTCACTGAAAAAACACATTACATCACTCATGACATATTCTATGACATCATTTATGACATCACTGGTGACCTCTCAAATGGCATCATTGATGACATCACTGTTGACATAATTCTGGGGGATTTTGAACACAACAGCCCGAACCGCTGGATGGAATCACACCAAATTTAACAGAAAGGTAGCTTTTGGTCCAGAAAGCATGCTTTTTGATCTTTGGCGTAAATTCGATTAGTTGTTTTTTAAATTTTAAAAGAAAACCAAATTTGTATATCAAGGGACGCAAACCCTCGGTGGATCGACCCGTGGTGGCTCCGTGACTCCATGCGCCAAAGCAAGGTCCTGACTGGCTGGCCGCAACTTGACAGAAAAGCTGCAGCTGATATTTTATATACCTCGAAAACTGTCCCAGGGGCTGAAAAGTAGCATGTAAACTAAACGAGAGGGTCAGGTTAGAGTTTTCCTGACCCCATGTGTGTTTTATAGATGTGGGAAACGCATGTACAATAGGCAGCAAAATGCCAGAAAATGTTGGTTTTTTTTTGCCACGAACGAGATCCGCTGAGCCGTCTAGGGGCTCAGTACAGTCCCCATGTAAATTCATGATGGATCCGCGTATAAAAAATGTATATATATATATATATATTCTCACATACCCACTCTGACACGCATACATGCACTCACACCCACTGTTACACCCAAACAGACACTCTCACACCCTGTCACACAACAAGACAGACCCTCTTACATTCACTGTGACACCGAGACGCTCTCACTCCACTCTGACATCGATACAGATACTCTCACACCCACTCATACACCCAGATACTCTCACAACGACTCTGATGCCCATACAGACACTCACACCCACTCACACACAAAGACACTTTCATACCCACTGTGACACCCATACAAACACTCTCACACACACAGAGACAGACACTCTCACATCCACTGTGATACCCATATACCCTCACACCCACACACACAGACACTCTCACACCCATTCTGACACCCATACAGACACTCTCACGTCCACTCACATATACAGACACTCTCACACCCACTCAGATATCCAGAGAGACTCTCTCACACCCACTGACATGTACAGGCAGACATTCCTACACCAACTGTGATACCCACTGTTGCCATGGAAACTTATCTGAAGCAGTGTGGGGAAAGGGTTCTGAAGAGAGAGTACTTTCAAACATAAAAGTAAAGTGATTTAGACACATTCCTTATAATGGTGGAGTTAGTCTCTAAATCAGTACTATCTTATAAAGTTAAATGTAGATGCAAACATATACTAGTACAATGTTAAATGGATAACTGACTCCCGCATTGATCTGCAAATGCACCTCAAAGTTACACAGGGTGGAGGGGCCACACTGAGTGTCGCAGAGGATTCGTGGGAAAAAAACAAGTTAGGTTTCTTCTCAGAAAACATGGAAAGGTTAAAAAGAATACTGACCAAAAAATTTTAAAGGAAACCTGTGATTTGTTAACTAGAGCAGCATAAGTAAGAGCACATGGTAAGGGGTATCCATTTTACCTGCTTTTCTACCCAGAGCGGGGGTGGTTTGCAGGAGTTCTGACTGGAGATTTAAAATCAAAACAGATGTTACTATAAATAGAAATAAAACTAAGGGTCGTATGTTTCAACACATTTCCCCGGAGACACAGAATGGGCAAAACCATTTGATACATCTGGCCCTTAGAGAACAGCAAAGAGCTTTCACAGGTATGTTAATTAGGTTGTAGAATATAAAGTATATTTAGAAACAAAATGGCGAGTGTATGTAAGCTGAAAATAATGTGTAGTTTCTAGAGAGTATACCAGAAGGAAAAATAGTAAGGTGCTTAGATGAATCATTAACTAAAAATCCAGTGAGTTGGAAAAGAGATAGAGGAATTGGTATACTGAATTACTAGTAATTTTATTATGGCAGTATAAGTGAATGTTTTTGAATTTAGATGTGGGTGCTTGCTTATAGTATGTAATTTAATAGTATGTAATTTGTATACACTCATACTTTCAGGCAGGCTCTTACAGACCCAGTTACACTCCCACAAAAGCACTTATATACCCATCACTCATACAGCCAGCCAGTGACTGTCACACTCACTCAAACACCCACAGAACCATTGACACACCTAATAGGTCACCTGTACGTCCAAGTTTGAGTACTCGTTTGCCTTTACCGTCTGGTAGGACATCCGCAGAATGCCAGCTGTACCACAGGAAGAGTTTTAAGAGGACTACTTTAGCCATCTGGAGAAGGGAGAACACTGACTGTAGTTGACCTTAGAATGAGGGCCACTCAGGGTACTGGCTCTGAGAAGGAGTAAAAGGAGTAGAGAGATGACTTGCCAAAGGCTCCCGAGGAGAGTCTGGATTCTCCAAGGAGAAAGAGTACCCTACTGAATTTGATGCAAAAAGTAATGTTTCTTTCTAAACCCAGTCCACTAAGGAGCTCAAGGACAAACAGGCTGAGAGGGACATGAGGCTGTAGCTGGCCCGGGTAGCTGCAGAGGAAAAGCAAAGATTGTTACAGGAATAAGAAGTAGCTCTAGAGGTACAGAGAGTCTCAGAGGAGGATTGAGGAGCTAGCATTTGAAGTCACATTCCTGGTGATGGAAGGGATTCCCTACTGGAGCTAGAATAAGAAAAAGTTGATGTATCCCATCATAAAGGAGACCCTTGTCAGTAAGTATGAATTCCCCCAGAGGAGTGTAGGTCAAAATACAGGGGCAGTCAGAAAGTATGTATCAGGATTTTTCGGTTCCTCAGCAGTAGCACCCCCAAGAAGCCCACCTACTGGCAGCTTCGACTCAGAGCGTAATACTACAGAGGTTCAGAGTGGCCAGATGAGGGGAAAGGAATTAGGAAGGGTACTGTGGGGTAGGAGATCTGGAACAGAATGCGTGAAACGTTAATTTCCTGCCCTGCAGTTGTCACATATAATCATATAAACATAGCATATACTCAATGGTTAATCAAATGTTAGGACACTCCCATTACCTGTGGAAGAAAATGTGCAGCTTCTATAGTTCATGGAAATCACAAAGCATATTCAAGATCACCGTTCCTAATACAGCAAGGTGTGATCTATTTAACATGGAATCACCCAGTCTCAAGATACGGAACTCAAATGTGACATAGCTGTAGACTTCGCAACTGCCCTGGGTGTCTTTACATTGGATTAACACATAATGCTTGCATTGTTCCTATGTGAGTAACCTTCGTAGAAAGGTCAAAGCTCCAAGTTTCTGTTCTATATGCACATGTAAACATATCATGCAATTCACGAATTAATGGTTTTTAATCAAAACTCAAAATCAGTTACACCGTTCTCAAAATACACCCATGAGTGATAGTGTTTTATGTAGAAATGAGCATCAATGATAACTTCCTGAATTCCAAGAGGCCTTGCTAACAGCCCTTGACAATTTTTGCTTGAACAGTTCAACTGCGGGCGAAGGCGGCACTCATTGGTTCCACCCAAATAAAGAACTGAACGGCTGTCCTCTTACCTGGATACAGCACGGCTTTGCAAGTGCAACCTACCGAGCTTCAAAGGCGGATTCAGGAGCTGCTGAACTTCATATTGCTACTTACTATGAACCTCAATATTCTGCGGTCAGCGATTGGGCCTGGCTGTATTTTCGCGCTGGAACCTGGATGGTGTCTGCAATGTGGGAAGTCTTGCAGGACCAACAGATACTAAAAAGAAAAAAGGACTGTTTGTGTTAGGAATATAAACACAAGTTGCATTGTGCGCATGACCAGCTTCTCACCACCGTGCGTGAAACCAGGCTGGCAGGGAGTCTACACCACAAGTAGTCTATACCTGCAAGAACCATTGTAACCATTATGCAAGAAACCAGGCAGTAATCTATGACTGCATGAATCATTCAGTGAGGGTTGTTAGGCTTGTTAGTCCTGGCATACACATACCCCACTCATGGGCCAGTAGCAGGGGTTATGGCAGTGTGTCACCAGTCCTGGGAGGATTTTGTCGGGTACTTTTGAAATGCTTGTGAAGAGCACTGTTGTTTTTTAAGACTCTATAAATAACAGGGGAAACCCATTAGACCAACCTGTACCTGGGTAAAGAAGACTAAATTAATATGAAACTGGTACCTTGGTTCTCGGTATAAATTCTGAATTGAAATAAGGAATAAAACTAAAATATTCCCTATTCAGTGTTTATATCACTATGGCCACACTTTATCTATGTTTACCTTTTACAATCTCCTGTCTCGTCATGAACCACAACCACGCCTTAGACTATTACTGATTGATTTTTTATTTTTTATTTTATCAAAGTAAAGAGATTTTAAAATATTTCTTGTTTTCAATTCAAACACATTTGTATATACAAATAATTTTTACATATATACAATAGAAGCCCTTCATTTCCAAACTAGGATGTCACAATGAAAGAATAAACCGGACATTCCTATCGAGATCAAACAGAATAATGTGAGGAAAACAAATAGGTAAAACTTATTTCAACCAAATGTTTTTTTAGTTCCTCAACAAATTATTTAAATTAATCAAAATAGTTTTTTATATATCTGTTGTCTCTTTACAGTCGACGCGTTTCAGCCAATCAATTCTGGCCTCTTCAGGACTAGGGCTATTCAAAATCCATCTATAAAAATAAAAATTGGAACAGACATCACCTATAGATCCCATAGACTAATAACATAGTTACCTATCTACATATATACATATCAACATTAGATTGAGCATCATTTTTCTGGATATTACTCCTGTGAGCAGACTGACCATTGTGACACTCAATTGATTGATTAAATAAACGAGGGCATGTTTCTGATGACTAGATTCCTAATATACTGTATTCCAATAATTTCCTGAGCTTCTACATCTTGTTATATTGTAAACAAAGTTATATTCTACAAGATGCAATCTTAGTTTTAGTTATTGCAAGGGCATTAAAATTTTAATTTTTACCGGGTTCTAGAGTCATCAGAGGCTGGAGGTAATTTTCAAGTTGTATCAGGACCTCTCTTTCCCACTGAGCTCGGATTATATCCAGAAAATGGAAATAGTTCGTGCACTGCCGGTGCTTAGGTGAAATGTATCTCCCTGTTACCTTTTCTACAGCATCTGGATAAAGAGGGCATAGAGAACCCCTGTTAGTACATTATATCAGTGGCCCGGTGTTCATAAGGCGCGCGCTCAAACTACATAGGGAGCCCACTTACTTAGCTGTCACCTAGAACGCCTCTTCCTTTTGTTCGCTCGCGTTTGTTTACCGAACCTCGGCCATGTATGATGCTCTCTTCCCGGGGTCTGTAATATACAACATACCCCGCACTTGTCAGCCTCACGATATCACTGAGCAGCGCTGGCCAATATATAGGAGTTTTAAACAGCACTTACGTTTTTATGTGTCTCTTTCTTTCAAGTGAAAAGTCGATCTGCTGACTCTGTTGGAGATTCCCCGCCTCTATATGTAGGCGACATGGACAAGAGACTACCTATTCCAGGTTCGTTGTAAAAAAGGAAAACGGACTGCTATACTTCCTGGCTGAAAGAGTTGCCACAAACGAGGGACTATTTCAATTCTCTATTACAGAGACATTGCCCGATGCCTACCCTTAATAAGATGCTCGAAGCTGACATAGAACTCGAGCTATATGTTCTATAAACTAACTAGCTGACCAAATTAATACAGTCAAACGACTATATTTAGACAAAGTTTCTTTTAAAAAAAAAATAGAACTTATTATTAGTAATATTGCGCCCTTAGTGTTAGTAATTCTAGTGTCACAAATGATTTCATATTTACAATCTTTTGAGGTCAGTCGCTCCTCACAATCTAAATAATGTTTTCATTATTTTATTCTTTGGTAGTATCATTGCATGTTACATCAAGGAACAGAACTACAGTGTATTACACTTCAAATTCATTTCATCTTTACAGTAAGGACCAGATTTCGTCTTTTTCATTTAACCCTGTGATTGCTGTTTTATATTTTTCAATCATTCTCGCTTCCAATCTATTCAGTTTGGATTCAGTCTCTTCTGGTCTAGTTTTATCTAGTACACAAAGTACTGACCAGGTTATGTCTTCCTCTGAGTGTCGATGAGTTTCAAAATGTTGTACTAAAGGAGCCCCTGAAGTTTTACATTTGATGCGTGACTTGTGTTGCAGGATGCGTTTCTTGACCAACTGGGTGGTTTGCCCAATATAAGTCTTTTTGCAAGGGCAAGTCACACAATAGATTGTGTTTCTTGTGTTGCAATTAGAAAAACTTCTTTGTTGGTGCATAGATCCATTAATCTCAATTTCTTTTGAGTCAGATGTCAAAGTACAGGCCACACAATTTAAACACCTATAATGGCCAATTATAGGGGGTAATTTCAACATTCCTCTTAAATCCGTTATTTTTTTGTCTTCTTTTCTCTCTGCTCTCACAAGCATTTGTCTTATATTTTTGCCCTTTTTAAAGGCGAATAGTGGTTTTTCGATTCCTAGATGTTCTATGATTTTCCAGTGTTTCTGGATAATCTTTTTGATTTTATGAACTTTTGGGTCAAATGTCAAGACGCATGTTAAACGTGACTCTTTTTCTGTTATTTTTGGTGTTAATAAATTTTCTCTTGGCGTAAACCACGCTCTTTTTAGAGCATTTTTTACTAACCTCCTTGGATAACCTCTGTTAACCAATTTTTCTTTCAGGAGTTCTGCACTCGCAAAATAATCCTCTTTCTTGCTGGAGTTTCTTTTTATTCTTAAAAATTGGCCATACGGCAAATTTTCTTTTAAAGTTCTGGGATGGCAGCTGGAGAAGTGTAATAATGTATTACGATCTGTCGGTTTAGTGAAAAGCTAACTTCAAGTTCTCCATCGTCAGCCTGTACATAAACATCTAGAAAGTTCAATTTCTTTTGGTGGTACGCCATAGTGAAGTTAAATTCAGCTGTGCGGGAATTAAGCCAGTTGTGAAAGTCCTGTAGTCTGGAGATATTTCCCTCCCAAATTAAAAAAATATCATCTATAAAGCGACACCATAATTTTATGCAATTAAAACTGAAGCAGTTAAAAAAGAAAAATATAAGAACACAGCTACATGCGAAAGTACTATCTGAACACCTGACAAGTAAAACAATTCCTGTAGGATTACAGGTAAAAAACGTACCTGTCATATTTATTGGGGACAAAACATATTTGAACAGGTTTGGGGGAGTAGGTACTAAATGCTCCATTGATTGGATGGTACTATCAGTAGAAACAGCTCTGAGATTAAACGAAGAAGAGTTGAAGGAAATTGAAAATTTAGAAAACGAGATAATAGGAGACACTACTATTAAAGACTCCAAACAATTGTTGGAAGCTGTAGATAAAACTATTGTTGAATTTACAACATATAACACAAATTTAAAAATCACTAAAGTAGGCAAGGATATAAAGAACTTCAAATTAGACGAGGTATATCCATATCTAAAAGAAGATTTCTTTGTTAACAATAATCCAAGCGCGCTTAACTTACAATATAGAGGTAGATCGAGGAATAAATTTATCACCTTTTCTGAAAGTTCATCAGACTCAGACCAAGGGGCATATAGTGGCCTTTATCCATACGCCCCGTACGGCCAATACCCAATACCCTATCCTCCTTTTTTAGGCAGAGGCAGGTTTCGACCGAGGGGAGGGGGTGGCAGATGGAGAGGGTACAACCAACAAATGAGGGTGCCTCAGCCACAAGGGATGTACCCACAACAAGAACAATATCAGAACCAAGAGGCAGAACCCTTCAGGACAAGGAAGAAAACCTACAGACGTTAAGCTTGATAAATACGAACAAAGAAAAAAACCTAATGCCTATTTACAATTTATCAGAGTATACCCCGACTGAGATAGAGATAGCAATTTTAAGCAAGGGGCTATCTTTTGTACCTACAAACCTACAAAACCCAATAGAAACAAAAAAAGAAATATTGACTTTTCTTAGAAAAATTAGACTTCAAGCTTTTTTCCTAGAAAGAGAAGCCAAAGAAACAACAAATATCAGTGGCTTGAAAAATAAATCTAAATTCCTACCAGAAAGTGTGTTACTTCCGCCAGATATTCTGGCATTTGAAGATGTAGTTTTGCGTGAACTTGATGAATTGCAGTCTAAAAAAACCTTTTATAATGCCAATTGCAGCAAAATGGAGAAAATAGCACTAAAAAATCTATCAGAAAACGCGTCTTTAATTATAAAGCCCGCGGATAAGGGAGGTGGAATTGTGTTGTGGGATGTGACCAAATATGACCAAGAAGTAAATAGACAGTTGTCTAATCAGACACATTACAGAAAATTGGAGACCAATCCTTCGGTAGGACTAAAAGAAAAAATCTATGATATCACTAAAGAGGGCCTAGACCACGGTTGGCTGTGTAAAAAAGAATTTGATTTTCTAAACACAGAAGATAACAAAACACCAAACATTTATGTACTGCCAAAGGTGCATAAGTCAACAGTAGACCCCCCGGGAAGACCTATTGTGTCGGCGTGTGGGTCTTTATTAGAACCCTTGGCCAAATATACAGATTTTTTTCTGATTCCAATTGTCAAACAAACTAAATCATACATAAGAGACACTATGGATTTTATATCTAAAATTGAAAAACTACCGTTCAACGAAGAAACCCAATTGTTAGTGTCTTTAGACATAGAATCGTTGTACACGAATATACCGCAAGATGAAGCTATAGCGGTAATGGCTAGTGTATTAAATGCTAGAGAGAGACCACATCAAGTCCCTTCAGAATTCATTGTATCTTTGGCTACCATCTGTCTAAAAAACAATTTTTTTAATTCCAAAGGTCAATTATATTTACAAACGTCAGGAGTGGCTATGGGATGTAGCTTTTCACCGGAAATAGCAAACCTTGTGATGGCCGAATTTGAAAATAAATTAATCTATAGTGATACTAATCCCTTCAAAAATTGCATAAAATTATGGTGTCGCTTTATAGATGATATTTTTTTAATTTGGGAGGGAAATATCTCCAGACTACAGGACTTTCACAATTGGCTTAATTCCCGCACAGCTGAATTTAACTTCACTATGGCGTACCACCAAAAGAAATTGAACTTTCTAGATGTTTATGTACAGGCTGACGATGGAGAACTTGAAGTTAGCTTGTTCACTAAACCGACAGATCGTAATACATTATTACACTTCTCCAGCTGCCATCCCAGAACTTTAAAAGAAAATTTGCCGTATGGCCAATTTTTAAGAATAAAAAGAAACTCCAGCAAGAAAGAGGATTATTTTGCGAGTGCAGAACTCCTGAAAGAAAAATTGGTTAACAGAGGTTATCCAAGGAGGTTAGTAAAAAATGCTCTAAAAAGAGCGTGGTTTACGCCAAGAGAAAATTTATTAACACCAAAAATAACAGAAAAAGAGTCACGTTTAACATGCGTCTTGACATTTGACCCAAAAGTTCATAAAATCAAAAAGATTATCCAGAAACACTGGAAAATCATAGAACATCTAGGAATCGAAAAACCACTATTCGCCTTTAAAAAGGGCAAAAATATAAGACAAATGCTTGTGAGAGCAGAGAGAAAAGAAGATAAAAAAATAACGGATTTAAGAGGAATGTTGAAATTACCCCCTATAATTGGCCATTATAGGTGTTTAAATTGTGTGGCCTGTACTTTGACATCTGACTCAAAAGAAATTGAGATTAATGGATCTATGCACCAACAAAGAAGTTTTTCTAATTGCAACACAAGAAACACAATCTATTGTGTGACTTGCCCTTGCAAAAAGACTTATATTGGGCAAACCACCCAGTTGGTCAAGAAACGCATCCTGCAACACAAGTCACGCATCAAATGTAAAACTTCAGGGGCTCCTTTAGTACAACATTTTGAAACTCATCGACACTCAGAGGAAGACATAACCTGGTCAGTACTTTGTGTACTAGATAAAACTAGACCAGAAGAGACTGAATCCAAACTGAATAGATTGGAAGCGAGAATGATTGAAAAATATAAAACAGCAATCACAGGGTTAAATGAAAAAGACGAAATCTGGTCCTTACTGTAAAGATGAAATGAATTTGAAGTGTAATACACTGTAGTTCTGTTCCTTGATGTAACATGCAATGATACTACCAAAGAATAAAATAATGAAAACATTATTTAGATTGTGAGGAGCGACTGACCTCAAAAGATTGTAAATATGAAATCATTTGTGACACTAGAATTACTAACACTAAGGGCGCAATATTACTAATAATAAGTTCTATTTTTTAAAAAAAAGAAACTTTGTCTAAATATAGTCGTTTGACTGTATTAATTTGGTCAGCTAGTTAGTTTATAGAACATATAGCTCGAGTTCTATGTCAGCTTCGAGCATCTTATTAAGGGTAGGCATCGGGCAATGTCTCTGTAATAGAGAATTGAAATAGTCCCTCGTTTGTGGCAACTCTTTCAGCCAGGAAGTATAGCAGTCCGTTTTCCTTTTTTACAACGAACCCGGAATAGGTAGTCTCTTGTCCATGTCGCCTACATATAGAGGCGGGGAATCTCTAACAGAGTCAGCAGATCGACTTTTCACTTGAAAGAAAGAGACACATAAAAACGTAAGTGCTGTTTAAAACTCCTATATATTGGCCAGCGCTGCTCAGTGATATCGTGAGGCTGACAAGTGCGGGGTATGTTGTATATTACAGACCCCGGGAAGAGAGCATCATACATGGCCGAGGTTCGGTAAACAAACGCGAGCGAACAAAAGGAAGAGGCGTTCTAGGTGACAGCTAAGTAAGTGGGCTCCCTATGTAGTTTGAGCGCGCGCCTTATGAACACCGGGCCACTGATATAATGTACTAACAGGGGTTCTCTATGCCCTCTTTATCCAGATGCTGTAGAAAAGGTAACAGGGAGATACATTTCACCTAAGCACCGGCAGTGCACGAACTATTTCCATTTTCTGGATATAATCCGAGCTCAGTGGGAAAGAGAGGTCCTGATACAACTTGAAAATTACCTCCAGCCCCTGATGACTCTAGAACCCGGTAAAAATTAAAATTTTAATGCCCTTGCAATAACTAAAACTAAGATTGCATCTTGTAGAATATAACTTTGTTTACAATATAACAAGATGTAGAAGCTCAGGAAATTATTGGAATACAGTATATTAGGAATCTAGTCATCAGAAACATGCCCTCGTTTATTTAATCAATCAATTGAGTGTCACAATGGTCAGTCTGCTCACAGGAGTAATATCCAGAAAAATGATGCTCAATCTAATGTTGATATGTATATATGTAGATAGGTAACTATGTTATTAGTCTATGGGATCTATAGGTGATGTCTGTTCCAATTTTTATTTTTATAGATGGATTTTGAATAGCCCTAGTCCTGAAGAGGCCAGAATTGATTGGCTGAAACACGTCGACTGTAAAGAGACAACAGATATATAAAAAACTATTTTGATTAATTTAAATAATTTGTTGAGGAACTAAAAAAACATTTGGTTGAAATAAGTTTTACCTATTTGTTTTCCTCACATTATTCTGTTTGATCTCGATAGGAATGTCCGGTTTATTCTTTCATTGTGACATCCTAGTTTGGAAATGAAGGGCTTCTATTGTATATATGTAAAAATTATTTGTATATACAAATGTGTTTGAATTGAAAACAAGAAATATTTTAAAATCTCTTTACTTTGATAAAATAAAAAATAAAAAATCAATCAGTAATAGTCTAAGGCGTGGTTGTGGTTCATGACGAGACAGGAGATTGTAAAAGGTAAACATAGATAAAGTGTGGCCATAGTGATATAAACACTGAATAGGGAATATTTTAGTTTTATTCCTTATTTCAATTCAGAATTTATACCGAGAACCAAGGTACCAGTTTCATATTAATTTAGTTGTTTTTTAAGAAGCTTTTTTGAACTGTTTTATACTTTCTTTATTTTCAAAGAGAACTGGGAACCAGGAACTGGATTCAGACTGCAAAAAAGATCAAGGTTCAACGGGAAGCTAAGAAAATAATTAAATATTTCTGCTGACAGTAATTTGCATGTCTGTTTCAATGGAAATACAGTACTTGCTGCTTTATGGTTTTTCCCTAACCGTCTTTTGGAATGCTACATGTAATATACTGTTCTAGGAAAAAAGGTACAGACTCATTTATTTTATTTTATTTGGGCATTTGTAAAGCGCCTGGTTACGCCACTGGCGTGTCCCCGCGCTGTGATAAGTGAAATGGCTGCCCCCCCCCCTCCCACAGAAGGCTACCTGCTGAAAAGGTATGTTTTAAGTTTTTTCCTGAACAGAACTTCAGATCGTTCTAGTCGCAGTTCCAAAGGAAGGGCATTCCAGCACCTGGGAGCGAGGTATCTAAAAGATCTGCCTCCCATACGCGCCTTCGATACTCTGGGGACCTTTAGCAGCCCAGTCTGCGAGGACCGTAGACTGCGTGTGGGCTCATAGTGGGTTACCAGACTCTTGAGCGGAGCAGGCGCTTTACCGCTCAAGATGCGATGGCATGTAGTGAGGGCCTTGAACTCCACTCTCCTCTCAATGGGAAGCCAGTGGAGGGCCCGCAAAGCTGGTTTGGAGGATGACCTCCTAGGGAGCCTGAGTACAAGCCGCGCTGCAGCATTTTGAAGGACTTGCAGGCGACCCATGGCCTTGCCTGTGGCCCCCAGATAAAGCAAGTTCCCATAGTCAAGTCGTGAGGTGACGAGGGCATGCACCAGCGTCCTTCGAGCAGAAATCGGGAGAAGATCTAACACTTTCCTTAAGGCTCTCAGGACACCGAAGCATATACCCGCCACCCGACTGACCTGGGGACCAAAGGCAAGATCTTTGTCCAGCCACACGCCAAGGTTCCTGGCCTCACGGCAAGGAGCGGGGACTTCACCCAGACAGGGCGGCCACCACGCCGACGACCAGGCAGACGGCCCTCCCCCCACCACGAGCACCTCGGTCTTACTGCCGTTTAGTTTTAAGCAGTTTGCGGACATCCAGGCAGCAAGGTCTTGCATGCAATTCCTGAAGATGTCCGCTGCGAGGCCGGGTGCACGCGACAGGGAGATGACCAACTGCGTGTCGTCGGCGTAGGACACCAGGCGTAGACCGTATCCCTCCACGATGGCCGCCAAGGGGGAGACATAGATATTAAATAGGGTTGGGCTCAGGGACGAGCCCTGAGGCACGCCCTGGCCCAACTCAATCTCCTTCGAGTAGCATTCACCCAGTCTGACTTGAAAACACCTGTCAGACAGGAAGGACCCGATCCAGCCAAGCGCTGCTCCTGTAACCCCTCCTTCATTCAGACACTGTAGCAAGATGGAATGTGCTACAGTGTCGAATGCCGCGCTTAGGTCGAGTAAAATCAATGCCATGGTTTGGCCCTCGTCCACACCTTGTCGTAGCGCTTCAACCGCCACGAGGAGTGCCGATTCCGGGGGCGGAAGCCAAATTGCGAGTCATGGAGTAGCGAAGCCGCCTCCTCGAACTGCATAAGTTGTACATTGGCTATTTTTTCCGCCACTTTTGCCATGTAGGGCAGGAGGGAGATTGGGCGAAGGTTGTCGAGTTTTTCAAAACTGACATTGGCTTTCTTCTGCAGGGGAAGTACCACTGCTTGCTTCCAAGCATTAGGGACAACCTGGGATTTAAAGGAGGTATCCAGTAAATGACGAACATAAGGCTCAAGTACTGGCAGGCTGCCCTTCAACCGACTAGGAGTGGTCGGGTCTCTTGGCGAAATAAAATACATTTTACAATAAGTACATGTGTGACTTTTTATGTTTTTAAACATACATAAACTATATTTATAAAAAAAGTCTACAGTTTAAAAAAACTAAATTAGAAATTAAAATAAATTGTAATACATTTAACGTAACAAATAAACCCTAAAAATAATTTTTTTTTAAAACTAAACATTAGAGGAACATAACACTTTAGAAATGGAATTTGAAAAAGCTTTGAAATTCACTAAAAACGTAAATTTACAAGGAAGTTATAGTTAGGACATAGAATAAAAAAAAACCTTAGAAATTCACTGAAAAAAACCCAAAGGATACAGGGAAGTTATAGTTAGGCTCAGATTGTACACGCACAAAATCATAGAAATTCAGCAGTTATAGTTACCTGAGCTAACTATGACTTACGCCCCAGCAATGCAATGCGTGCGACCTCACATATTACATCACTCATGACATGGTTAGCGATATCACTGATGACATCACTGATGACACCTCAAATGACATCACTGATGACATCTTCCAGTGATTGTGAGTGATTTTTTAATAGTTTATGAGTGTTAAACATATGTACTAAGGTACAACAAAAGTTAAATCAGTGTACTCTGTGTACTACTAATGAGTGATACTATTTCTAACTTATAATATGTTAGTGGCTGTATGACTGTACATTTGTGTGTGATTGGGTGTGGGAGTGGGTGTATGGGTGTGTGACCAGATATATGGGCAAATAAGTAGGTGTGTGAGCAGCTGTGTGGGTGAATAAGTGGGTGTGTGAGTAGCTGTATGGGTGAGTGAGTGGCTGTGTGAGTGGCTATATTGGTGAGTGAGTGGCTGTATGGGTGAGGGAGTCCCTATGTGAGTGGCTGTATGGTTGAGTGAGTGACTATGTGAGTGGCTATATGGGTGACTGAGTGGCTGTGTGAGTAGCTGTATGGGTGAGTGACTGGGTGTACAAGAGGATGTGTGGGTGAGTGAGTGGCTGTTTGAGTGGGTGTTTGGTTAGCTGAGTGTCTGTGCGAATGGCTGTATGGGTGAGTGAGTGGACGTGTGAGTGCTTATATGGATGTGTGAATGTGTATGTAAGTGGTTGTGTGGGTGAGTGAGTGCTGGTATATGTGGGTGAGTGCCTCTGTTGAGAGGCTGTCTGGGTGAATGAGTGGCTGTGTGAATGAATGTATGGGTGAGTGAGTGACTGTGCGAGTAGGTTTATGCATGAGGGGTTGTATGGGTGAGTGAGTGGGTATGTGAATGGCTCTATGGATGAGTGAGTGGGTGTGTAAGTGTATGAATGGTTGTGTGGTTGTGTGAGTTGTTCTATGGATGATGTCATCAGTGATACCATTTGAGATGTCATCAGTGATGTCACTAACCATGTCAGGTCATAAGCAGTGCATTGCGGGGACATAAGTTATACTTAGCTCAGGTAACTATAACTTCTGAATTTCAATGGTTTTGTGTGTCTACAATCTGAGCCTAACTAATACATTTCTTTAACCTTTGGTGTACTTTTGTTAAGCAATCTTTGCAGTAATGCTGCCTAATGAAGTCTATGGAAAATGCAATGGGAAATTTTTTTCTTATCCCCACTTGACAGATCACCCTGAAACTTTCCAGGAAGGAGCTGAGGTGGACAATTCTTTTTTTTAAAAACTTTAGTGGAGATTTATTAAATGGCATCAAAATTATTAGCAAAACAAAAAGCACCTTGTCTATGAAAAAGCATACCCAACTATAACTATCCAGTGGCAACCAGTAATATTCAATGGAAAAGCCAATGGTTACAGGGACGTTATAGAAAAGTTGACATTTTAGCCACACAAAACCATAGAAAGTCAGCAATTATAGTTATAGAAGCTATAATTTATGGCCTAAAGATACTTAATGGCACAAGTTATAGTTTCTTCGGATAAGCATAACTAGAACTATAACTGCTGAATTTCTATGTTGAATTTCTATAGTTTTGTGTGGGTAAAACATCAACTTAACTATAGTGTCCCTATAACCATAGCTTTTTTTGCAGCGAATTTCTATTTTTAAGTTATATATAACTAGCTTACCCGTCGCGCGTTGCTGCGATCTCCTAAGAAAGGAAATTCAAGGAAACCTGTTATGATAACATTCAATTTACATTGTGTCATTTTTATTGAAACGTATTCATTTTAATATGGAAAACATTTCAAAGTGTCGTTTTAATTCTATTTATTTTCTGAGTGCTTGTGGATACACGATTTTTTGTTTTTCCGTTTGGTGCGTACATCAGTATTCGAAAGATTATGAGGGCCCTGGGGGGCCGATATTTAAACAAAATGTATGCCAGAAACCTTCGCGGGAGCGTACTCAACAACTTCCGAAAGTTTCCTGATGATCGGATGAATGGTGTTTTAATTCTATTTATTTATTCGAGTGCTTGTGGATACTCAATTTTTTGTTTTTACGGCTTGTGCGTACATCAGTATTCGAAAGATTATGAGGGCCATGGGGGGGCCGATATTTAAAAAATATTTATGCCAGAAACCTTCGCGGGGGTGTACTCAACAACTTCCCAAAGTTTCATGGTGATCGGATGAATGGTGTTTTAATTCTATTTATTTGTACGAGTGCTTGTGGATACACAATTTTTTGTTTTTCCGTCTGGTGTGTACATCAGTATTTGAAAGATTATGAGGGCCCTGGGGGGCTGATATTTAAAAAAGAAAATTGACACAAACCTTCGCGGGAGTGTACTCAACAACTTCCCAAAGTTTCATGCCGATTTTTTGTTTTTCCGTCTTGTGCGTACATCAGTATTCGAAAGATTATGAGGGCTCTGGGGGGCCGATATTTTTAAAAAAATGTATGCCAAAAACCTTTGCGGGAGTGTACTCAACAACTTCCCAAAGTTTCATGGCGATCAGATGAATGGTGTTTTAATTCTATTTATTTATTCGAGTGCTTGTGGATACACGATTTGTTGTTTTTCCGACTGGTGCGTACATCAGTATTCGAAAGATTATGAGGGCCTTGTGGTGCCAATATTTAAATAAATGTATGACAGAAACCTTCGCGGGAGTGAACTCAACAACTTCTGAAAGTTTCATGGCGATCGAATGAATGGTGTCGTAATGTATAAAGGACAAACAGACAGACAGACAGACATACATTCGTTTTTATATATATAGATTATCGGTGGCAGCTGGCCTAGGTAGAAACTGCAAAAGACAATGGTTTTCCTCAGACACAAGAAAGATAAGCAAGAGTGGATACAGCGCTTTGTGCATTTTTATACACCATTAACTCATGTGGAAGGGAGAAATGTCGAGACTGTATGTTTCCCCTCTATACAAGTTTTCAGTTGAGTTAAAAAATGTTTATATATAAATTTGTTAGGAGGCTGGTACTTGGTCCCCAGGTTGTGCTTTTTCTGACTTGATGTTAATCTGTTCAGTAGTTCTGGAAAAATTAAGGTACAAAAATATTTGAATATCTGGATGTTTGGGTCAGAGGGATACCTGCAAGAGTCTCGCAGGAGCGCCAATTCTAAAAGAGAGTGTTCTGATTGGCCTGGGGTGATTTTTTCCCCTAGGGCCAATTCACTCCTGTGGGATTCAGACTCCAGTCGGAGCGAACTCGCTGATTGGCTGCCAGCATCATGAGAAAAATGTTGCTGGCAGCCATTACACGACTCGGGGACTAAGTCCCTTGTCCTGATGTTAAAATAAATAATATAATGTTGCTGGGTAGGGATACCCTTCCCATCTAGGCTCTGTGAGGGGAATCCAGAGAAACCCCACGGGCAAAAATCAAGGAACAATTTGGTGGTGTTTGCCGCAATTCCATGGGCCTCCCCCAGGGTGGTGGGAAGGGGGCGTACGTAGGGCCCACCTCCCGACCTATTTTGCACCCCAAGAACCCCTTTCCTTAGGCCCAATGATTTAATAAAGGTGAGGGGGCAGATGGCCCCTCACCCTGAGTCTAAGGAGGCCCCGGGGACCCATCCCCCTAGGCCTTATTCAAAAACAAAAGGGAGGTGGCACTCAGCCCCTCTCCCGAGCCTCAAAAAAAGGCACTGGAGACCCCATCCTCCAGGGCTATTACTTTAATTGATAGGGGGGTGAGCCACGAGGAAGGCACAACTCCTTGAGCCATTAACGACCACCACCTGGACCCCATCCCCCTGGGACAGCTCAGTGACTGTGTCCGGGGAAGCCTAAATCTCTGGATACAGTTGTTTCCTTGCCTGTGCATGGGTTTGCTCTCATCTGGCAGGACTATTTTTATATATCCCACCAAACGGTTGCAAACACTAAGTCTGCTCCTAGCCAGCTGGGGATTTAGAAATCCTCCTGCCGGGAGCAGACTTGTGCTCTATTTTACTGCATAATTCTCCCACACGGAGGGTTCAGGTATAAATAGCTGCTACTTCCTGGTAGGAGCAATGCCAGGTCCGACACCATGTGGGGAGCTGGCTTGGGCTGCGGGGGCCCAAAGTGTGCTCTGTGAGTGCCACAGGTGGGCACTCACCTCTCACGCTGGGGGATGGGGTCTCCAGCGCTCAAGAAGGCTCAGGGAGTGAGGGTTGTGCGGCCCATCTCACCTTGTTTATTGTATTTGGCACCAGGGGATGTGGTCCCCGGGGCTTATGAAGGCTCGGGGGGATGCATGCCCTCCTCTGTTTAATTGTAGTTGGACCCAGAGAATGGGGTTCCCAGGCCTTTTAAGGCATAGGGGGGGCACACAGCACCCCACCCCTTTTTTACTTTTTCACAATATTTGGCCCACAAGGTTGTGGTCCCCAGGACCTATTAAGGCTCAGAGAGGGAGGCTGCATGCCACCACCCCTTTTGTATTGTATTTGGCCCAGAGGAATGAGGTCTCAGGGCCCATTAAGGCTCAGGGGAGAGCCTGCATGCACTCCTCTGCTGTTTAATTGTACTTGACTATGGGGGATGGGGTCACCAGAGCCTTTTAAGGCTTGGGAAGGGGAGCCACAGGGTTCCCCACCTTTTAGCAGAAGATTGCAGCTTGGGGTTGACTGCCTGTGGGGAAGTTTGGCCACAGGGCCTTGAGGCCAAACTCGCAGCATGGGCTTGCCTACCTGTGGGTGCTTAGCTTAAAGTATGGTAATAAAATTTTACTTTACGTTAAAAAAGCCCTAGAAATTCACTGAAAAAAACAAAGGTTAAAGCAACATTAAAGTTAGGTGAAATATTCAGTAACAACATAATGTGTTAAACTAGAAAAAACACAGACATTCACCACTTATATATATAGTAACTACAACTTGTGCCCTAAGGTAACTATAACTCATGCCATCGCTCTTTTATTTCACCTAACTATAATGTTACTTTAACCTTTGTTTTTTCAGTGAATATATACATAAATATATATATATGTATATATACACACACACAAACACATACATATGTATATCACCTTAGATGTTTTGTTTTCTTTTGCTTGATATAGTCTAGATCAAAGTGTGCTTGTATATTTGCTGTTATAGATGGTCAGAAAACAACAGCTGTGTCCTGATGCTCTGCATTCAATCCATCAACAACTGGCACAGACAAGCAAGCAGACCAACTGCTATCTTTTTATCAGGCAACTATGCCCAGAGGCAGTGCTGGCATGAAGTGATAGTGGCAGCAGTATAGCATGTTGCATTCGTGTTGCAGATGAGGGTGTAACACAGGACTGCTGGTAATCAGCAGAAGATGAATGGGGAAACACATCCTTGCTATACTAATCGATTCCTATCTCCTGAATGTATTTATGTTCTTCATTTGTAACAGTGAAATACTTTTAATTTTCAGTCCTCTCCTACAAGGGGTGCAATGTTGGCTCCTGCAAAGTAGAAAGCCATGCAAACTTCACAAGGAGATCCCTCATTTAGCTCAAGGCCTATGCAAACCTCTGAGATATAGTAGTCTCAGACCCATGCTACATTCTTCAGGAAGGGCATTGTCATGTTGTGCTATACCACAGTCTTCTACAACCTATATCAGGATTTAGCTGCCAGAAAAGGCATTTGACTTGCTTTGTTGTTACAGTTATAATTCTATTTGAAGAAGTAGGTTCTTAATACAACATTGCTGGTTCTTAAACAAGAATGACAACCTTTTTATTAAAGCTCTGCCATATATGCAGCAGGTGTTTGCTGGTAAGGGTAACAGCAAGTATGATGCTTTGCAGGATTTCACTTCTGCTATACAATTTGATTCTCTTTAACTGCGTTATTTCTTTTCAATTCTACTGTGAGCAGAACACAGGAGTGGAAATGGGTGATCCGCTTGAATTTGCCCCACTAAATATAAGGAACCTCAAAGCAAACGGTCTTAGTAGGCAGTTCTGGATTACCAAATAGGCAAAGTAGGCACTGGCCTATGAGCCCTACTCCTTTTTGGGGCCCCACGACAACAGATCAAAATATTATTGATTTGATCTTGAAAGAAAATTACAATCCAGCTTTCTTAAATAATTTCAAAATGCTTGATTGTAATTTACTGTTGTCACGGGCCCCTACAGGGAGTGTTTCGTTTTTTGTAATAAAATTGGTTTATTAAAATTGCTGTATGGTAAAATTAAAAACGTATTAAGAGATAATTTGCCGGTGCCTACGGTCAGCTGACAAGGGATGCTGTTCACCCCCAGAGTTTTAAGAGCCAGAGCAGATGGTTGTTCTTTTAAAGTTCTGGCTGCCAAACTCTGGAACTCTCTACCTATTGGTATCAGGGGGCTCCAAGATCATCTAGCCTTCCGGAAAGCCATAAAGGCCTGGCTTTTCCCAGCATAGCTCTCTTTCCCTTTCCCAGGCTGTCACTACTGTTGTTTGGGTAGCGCTGGGATGCCCCGTTGCTGGGGCAGCCATGCGCGATACAAATCTGTTACTAGTCCCAATCCTCTTTTTTTTAAATTTCCTGTGCTGTCCTGGGAGGAATTAAACTGTACCCTCGATGCCATTAAATCCTGCTCTCCTTTGGAACCCTGCCCTTTGAAAATCTTAAAGGCCTGCAGAGGTATCCTTTTACCGTCCCTTCTTGACATCTTAAATAGTGCCATCACGGAGGGAGTTTTTCCCCAAGTGTGGAAACTTGCTGTGGTGAAACCACTTCTTAAGAAGGCCTCCCTGAACCCTGAGGTGATGAAAAACTTCCGGCCGATTTCATTGTTGCCAGCACCGGCAAAAATTCTGGAAGCTCACCTAAATCGGCATCTGACAGCATTTCTGGAAAGGGAGAAGTGCCTGGATTAATCTCAGCATGGATTCCATGCGTCCCTTAGTACGGAGACTGCCCTCACGGTGGTAGTAAATAATATCAGATCTGAGGTGGATAAGGGCCAGACCCTGTTGGTCTTGCTGGATTTAACAGCAGTTTTCAATACCCTGTCCCCCTCTATCTTGGTGGATAGGTTGAGGGGGATAGGGGTAGCGGGCAGTGCCCTGAACCTTCTGTCCTCTTTTTTGCACCAGAGACAGCAAAAAGAGAAATTGGGCGGCTTCATGTCCCCCACCATGGCGGTGCAATGCGGAGTCCCACAGGGCTCGGCACTCAGCCCGGCTCTGTTTAATGTATATGTGACCCCCCTAGCTAAAATAATAAGAGAATTTGGTTATCAGGTGTTATCTTACGCTGATGACACGCAGATCATTGTCTCGACAAATCAATTAGGACAAGACTCTGCTGCAAAATGTAAGACCTGCATGGAATTGGTAGCATCGTGGATGATAAGGAATTATCTTAAGCTCAATGGTGAGAAAACAGAGGTGCTGGTAATTGGCAGGAATCAAGACCTCTGGAATGAGGAATGGTGGCCCTCCGCTCTGGGCGAATGCCCTCGCCCGGCAAAATTCGTAAAGAATTTAGGCGTGATTATAGATCCCACCCTGTCATTTGACCGACAGGTCAATAGAACGGTTGGCACCTGCTGTTCCATCATTCGAACCTTGAAGAAGATAGCTCCTTTCTTATCTCCTGAGGCACGCAAACAATCTATGGTCGCCCTGGTTTTATCCAGGATCGACTATTGCAACGCTCTCTACTGCGGGATAAATCAGAAGTAGATTAAAAAATTACAGGTAATTCAAAATGCTGCCGCTAGAGTGGTTTTAAATCTGCCGAGGCGATCATCAGCGACGGCGGCAAGAAGGGAACTACACTGGCTGCCAATTCAGTCGAGAATTTCATTTAAGATCCTTTGACTCGCCCACAGTGTGTTTTTTGGATCTGGACCAGAAGGGGTCAAATCCCTGCTGAAATCCTATATTCCCAGCAGATCCCTTCGATCTGCCTCAAAAAACTTGCTTATAGTCCAGAGGGTTAATAAGGCGAGATGGGGCGGTAGAGCTTTTTCTCTGCTCGCTCCAAAACTCTGGAACTCGCTCCCGCCCGAAATTGCTAGACAGCCGTCTTTGTCAATTTTTCGTAAACTGATAAAGACATGGCTGTTCTCCCTTTCCTACTAGCCCCGACTTACCTAGTCCTGCCACGCTCTTATGCTCGGCCAGCTGGTTATTTCTTATGCTGTTTCCATTGGTTAGCGCCTTGATGCCCCTTTGGGGTTAAGTTGACTCCTGCGCTCTACAAATTCTGTATTATTATTATTATTATTATATTAATAATAATTTGCGAGGTACGCCCTGAAATTTCAACTACCTAGGGGCCTCTTCAGGGTTTAATCTGGCACTGTTAGTAGGTGATAGATTTGTGGACAAATTTGCAAATGTGTGTGCTTCTGAAGCTGTGGATTTCCCTACATAAAGGTGTGCGCAAAGGTGGCCCAATGTGGATTTTGCAGTACAAGAAAGCAGACAGTTCATGTGCTTTATGTTTGGGATTCACTGACTGTTATAGTTTGTTAATTTATGTGCATTTGTAAAGTGCAATATCATCTACTAGGGTGTCCTGGTGTTGAGCAGATGTGTGTGCCTAGCCCTGCCTTTTGATAGGCTGGTTAATTGGAAAGCCAGGTCTCCCAAGTCTTGCAGAATTCAAGAGGAGAGGAGGACGCTCTGATGGGGAGTGGGACACCATTTCACGCATTAAAAGCATTGCAAGGGAACACCCGTCCTCCTGATCTGGGTCTGTGTGTTATGCTTGCCACTTACCTGTAAACCACAGGTCTTCCACAGGAGTGAGGATAGTCCACCCACTCCCTTCTGAACGATTCTCAATGAGCCTATGTGGACATTGGCAGAATTTATGAAGTGAAAGGGGGTTGGGGATGAAAGAGAATATGAAGCTTCACTTGACCTGAATTGGGTATTCATACTTTGTTATTGAAGAGATTTGGATATTCACTGATCACTTCTATGGTCTTGTCTGTGAAGTTATCTTGCATACAAAACATAACACAGGTACTTCATGGATGATCAAAGTAGTCAACAACAGCGATGTCATCTCAGTATTAAAGTCTTACCAATCAAAATAAGAAACTATTTTGCCCGTTAAAGAAAGTTCCTTGACTTATGTGAGCTGTTTTATTCACAGTTCAAAACTCACAGTCGATTCTTAATTGCTGAGTCCTTGAAAATGTTGCTTAGAGAACTGTACAAGTCTGTGTCTTGTTAAACATCTACTACACTAGCTCAGATATCATGTGGGAATTGAGTCTTGCAAAAACCATACACGTCTTTATCATGTTCCTCCAAAAATAATTCAAGTCTTCCTCATGTATGCACTTTTCCGTAAAGTACTTTGGTCTTTTGCCAATCTCTATGTTTGTGCACTACCTTGGCTTCAGACATTTAACGCTTTTTCTCTCTTGACAGAATTCAAAGTGGTGATGTCCCCGAAGCGTGTTGATGCTTGTCCAGTAGAAGCAGCAATGATGAATATCGGCACAGGGACACGGATGCAGGAGTTTGGCAGGTATGTAGAACAGAAGGGAAAGGATCCCTCCTTCCTCTGCTCTTCCAGGAAGCCAACTACGGTATTATGGAGGGGCACAGTATTTATACAGCTGCCTCCAAAATGGCTGCGGGAAATGTGATCTGCTCGAAATCTAGCAAGAGCTCACAATTGGACTGGAAGGGCAAGGGAGGGCCGAAGATGAGTAAAGGGCATGGCGCAGAAAGGAAAGTAGGGCGGAAAGCCCAAATGGAAATCGCAACTTAGGAACAATCTAAAGGCATGGCACATGAACTGTAAATAAGGTAATAAACCCACATGGAGGCCTTAACTTAGGAGAAGGGATGATAATGAAATCATGCAAGTAGGCTGGAAAAATAGGGGAACATAAAGTAGTTTGAATAGGGCAGAATATCAAAGGGTGCAAATGACACACGGGTTGTCAAATGCCATAATGGTGACATAGTGTATGCATGGATTGTGTGTGAGTAGGAGTCCTGCAGAGCACAGTTGTCTGGGTGGTTGACAGAAGGAGATGCGGCTGTTCAGGCAGGTGGAGCCTAAGTTGTGTAGTGCTTTGAGTATGTGCATGAGGAGTTTCATATCTGCGTGTTTGTGTATCACCAGCAAGTGGAGATCCCTGAGGTGTGATGTGGGTTCTGTTTGGGAGGTTTAGTTGGAGTCTTGCTGCCAAGCTCTGGATGGTTTGTGATCTTCTGACCCCATAGTCCCACCTGCTGGTGACTAGGGTATGATTGATATTTTTTCTAGTATTGCTTGGGAGCTATTTGAAGATCTCCCTCAGCATCTTCAGGGCATGGAAGCAGGATGCATTGATGGGGTTGACTTGTGCGATCATGTTCAGTTCGCTATTGATGATTATTCTGAGATTCTTGGCATAGAGTCCCATTGTGAGATGTTCTTGCCAAAGGTCACTACTTCTGTGTGACAGTTGGCTTTCTTCCAGTTAGTGATTTCGGTCATGCAGGTGGCAACACTTACTTCTTGTGATGGGGGTCTTGTTTAAGAGGCAGAGTATGAGTTGCGTGTCTTCAGTGGAGGAGAGGCTGTTGATGTCATGTGCATGGATGGCGCTTGAAGAGGGTGGGGCTGAGAGATGAATCTTGAGGCAATCCACAGATGAATTTGCAGGCTGCTGAGGATTACGGTGTCAGGCTGACGGTTTGTGTTGTATCTATTAAGAAGGAGCAGATCCAGAGGAGAGTAGGTCTTTGGATGCCAATCTCGTGCAGGCGCCTGATGAGGATGGGATGGGAGACCGTGTCAAATGCTGCAGAAAGGTCCAGGAGAATGAGGGCTGCTGTGTCACCTTTCTCTAGGATCATACTAATGTCATCTGTGGCAGCAATGATTGATGTTTCTGTGCTGTGGGTGGGCCTGAATCCAGACTGTGCAGTGTCAAGAGGCTGGTAGTTGCTGGGGTGGTTGAAGAGGTCTTGGTTGATTAGTTTGTCTGAGACCTTTGCTGGTTATGGCAAAAGGGAGATGAGTCTGTAGTTGGAAAGTGTGGTTGGGTCAGTGGGTGGTTTGTTGCGTATGGGTGTGTTCAGGCTAGTGTGCGGAGAGGGTGGAAGTCCGACCTCTTCTGTGATGTTTTCCAGCTGCGGTGGATGGTTAGTTCGGTGGTAGGTCTGTGGTGGTGCAGGATGAGTATACGAACATTGACATGGGTGTAGTCTGTCCAGGTCATAGTTTGGCTTGTCAACTGTAATATTGCTGATTGAGGAGAAAATCGGGTCCAACTGGTGTCAGGTGGTGTGCCTGGGTATGGTAACGTGCTGCGTGGGGCCAAGGTTTCCGAGGCTTTCTAGAAGGGCTGTAGAGTTTGGGTCTGTGTACTCTTCTAGATGGAAGTTAACATCTCAGAGGAGGATTAAGGTGCTGGCATTGATGATGAGCGGTGCGACAAAGTCTGTGATGTCTCTGGCTAGCGTGGGAAAAGATGGGTCTCTCACACCAACCTTTAAAGGAAGAGGATGCTCTTCCTTTATAGATTACATTCTAGTGTCCCGTCTTTTAAAAAACTGGATTAGCTCGGTAAGGATTGACTGGAGTATATTTAGTGACCACAATCCTTTAGTTCTGAAACTCCTATACCGAGGTTGACCCAAGAAGAGTCTACAGCCGTACACTGAGCTGAGGGCAACCGATCAGGGAAGACGGCTCAGGTGGTCAAAAATTGACAGTGAGGCATTTTATAAATCTCTAATAGCTAAGGGGAAATGAATGCCTAGATCTGACGATAGAGGGGTGTTCCCTGGTCAAGGCGTTCGAGTAAGTAACCTGCCTGGTAGAGGGGCTAAGGAAGGCAAAGGGCCCCAGGGAAAATACAACACAGCCAAGATAGTTCGATACCAACTGCTCACGAGCTTTGAGAGACCTAAAATCTAGCCTTAAAGCCAACCCTAGGGACAAACTAAGAGTAGCCTTTGCAGACAGACATACAAAACTGTGCTGAAGCAGAGAAAGGTTTCCCTTCAAGCTGAAGTGTGGGCAGACCTAAGGCAGGCTGGCGAAAGAAGGGACTCGACAGAATTCTGGAGGATAATCAACAGGCCTTGTTTTCAGGATAGTAGCGCCCCTGTGATTGGAACGAATATCTTACCCAAACAGTGGGTGACACACTTTGAGGGACTTTATAATCACAATCAGGACACTGACCAGGAGGGGGGGGTGGGATAGTAAGCGGAGCTCGGTTGTAGAATTCTCCCTTGAAGAAATAACCAAGGCGATCCAAGGCCTCACCCGCAATAAAGCCCCAGGCCCTGATGGCACTCCTCCTGTATTTGAGTAATGTAGACCTATGGGCCCCCATCCTCACAAGGGTGTTAAATGCGGCTTTTGAGACTGGATTGCCCCGCTCCTGGTCTACCGCAATAATCGTCCCTATATTTAGGAAGGGAAACAGGGACAACCCCCAATGCTATAGACCAATATCATTGATTGATGTCTCAGCCAAAATCCTGGGCCGGGTAATCTTGGAACGGCTCATGGATTGGACGGAAGAGCATCATACCATCTCGGACACCCAGTCTGGTTTTAGGTCTGGACGGTCCACTAGTGACCAATGTCTTAACCTCTATTTGCTGGTAGCAAAATATACCAAAGCCAGCAATGAAGCTATTTACTTGGGGTTTATGGACCTAGCAGCTGCGTTTCACCATGTAAATAGGAATAAGCTATGGGTCATGATGAGTAACATGGGAATTGACCCAGGTTTGATCGACATTCTTAGAGAGCTACACTGGGACACTACTGCCAAAGTCCGCTACAACATGGAGGGGGGGAACACAGAACCCTTTCCATGTACTAGTGGAGTGAGACAAGGTTGCATTCTTGCCCCTTTTTTGTTCTCACTTTACATTAATAACCTGGAGAGAACCTTGATTGCCCTGAACACAGATTACCCAAAAGCAGAAACGCGCCATATACCGGTGCTTTTGTACGTGGATGACGCGGTCCTGCTTGCCCTTACCCCGAGGGGCTTGCAGTGTTTAATTGACGGATTTGTAAATTTTATGGATACCCTAGACCTATCAGTGAATTTGATTAAGTCCTTCGTGATGTTGGCTGGCACGAAGCCCTGTAGGAACTTTGCATATAAAATAGGGACTCACACTTTAGAGAAGGTGAAGACCTTCCCTTATCTTGGGCTACTATTTGACGGGGCACTAAAATTTAAAACCCTGGTAGAAGAGCGGTGCTCAAAATTGATATCCTCAAATGCTATAACAAATTTTGCCCGAAGGTTGTGTCGTTGGTCCCCGGAACAGGTTATGAACCTATATGACTCGATAAGTACTATGAAAGCCATGTATGGTTCAGAAGTGTGGGGCTTTGTGGATGCCTAGCAACTACAGTTAGAGGAAGATAAATACCTGCGAAGGATTTAAAAAATCCCCCAGAGCACCCCAGCGGTAATTGCGCACAGAGAACTGGGCAGACCATTCATTGAGGATCAGGTTAAGCTTAGCCCTATTATGGCATGGTTAAGAATTTGGGCAAATCCTGAGGTAGACCTAAGCAGACTAATTATGAGGGATTGTCTACAAAGGGATAAAGGTCTACAGATCCCATGGTTAAAATACATCAAGGTTACTCTAGAGGATCTAGACCGGAAGGATCTCTTTACCAACCCAAATGCAATATTAAATTTTGACAAACTACAGATTAAAAAAATGTTGCTTGAACAGTTTGCCTCACGCAGAGCAGGAATAGAACTGTCCAAACGGTCAGTAAGCGCCCACTGTCTCATTAAGAATAGTGAGGGCATGGAACCTTATTTGTATTTGATGTATAACTCTCAGGATAGGTTTTTAATGTCTCGTTTAAGGCTCAATTTATTACTAAACATACTGGCTGACCCACCAGGTTTTACTTTAACAATTGAGCAGAAGGGTGCATGCGGCTGCGACAATCGGTCTCCGCAGGACACCCTTCATTTTGTACTTTTGTGTCCTTTTTATAAGATGCCTAGATGCAAATTTTTGGTAGATATTTTAAAAGAGGCAAAGTTCCGTCATGCTAAAACTGCTTTGCTCTTTTTACAAAGAGCAACTGACATGCGTACATTATGTTGCATTATGAATTTTATAAAAGTCTCGGTGAGGTTAAGAAATACAAGAGGACAGGGTTAATTAATGGTCCCAGATAAAATCCTTTTTAACTTTTTAATCTATATTGGGGATTTTAGATGGAGTTCAGATATGTTACTTAAGTGAATTTTTAAATTGTATATATGTACTTCTATGATGTTTTTTAATCATCGAATAAAGATTTATTGAACTGAACAGTGGATGGTTTGTTGCGTAGGGGTGTGTTCAGGCTAGTGTGCGGAGAGGGTGGAAGTCCGACCTCTTCTGTGATGTTTTCCAGCTGCGGTGGATGGTTAGTTTGGTGGTAGGTCTGTGGTGGTGCGGGATGAGTATACTAACATTGACATGGGTGTAGACTGTCCAGGTCATAGTTTGGCTTGACAACTGTAATATTGCTGATTGAGGAGAAAATCGGGTCCAACTGGTGTCAGTGGTGTGCCTGGGTATGGTAACGTGCTGCGTGGGGCCAAGGTTTCTGAGGCTTTCAAAAAGGGCTGTAGAGTTTGGGTCAGTGTACTCTTCTAGATGGAAGTTAACATCTCAGAGGAGGATGAAGGTGCTGGCATTGATGATGAGCGATGCGACAAAGTCTGTGATGTCTCTGGTGAAAAGAGTGCAGAGTAACTGTGGTCTCCATACAAGGGTTCTTCCCAGAGAGTGTTGGCTTTCTGCATTCTGAATGGCATCTTCTGTGGTCACATTCAAACAATGTGAAACCTTGACCTTGCTTGGTTCTACAGTAAATATCCTACAAAAAAGCTCTTGTTCTAGTCAACAATAATGCTAGCAACATCATCCTGCCTTCCAGATACCACCCTCAAGTCAGTATACACAGCCTACCGTGGACCTGCTGACCTGGTCTCCAGAAAACATATATTCACTCACATCACCCTTACCCTAAGAGAGTTACACTGGCTCCCACTTCTATCATATATCACAATCCCGTGCCTAGACACATCCGGGTATTAACACGCATTATAAATCTAAATTTAATTTCATTCCATTTCAACTCATATTCTTTTGCTTCATTTACAAGGCTGTGCACACTCAAAAACCTACTTACTGGATGGATACACTCCCCAGATCAGTGCTATCGCTGAACTTGCATCACTGACCAAATGACCCTTGAAATCCGGAAAATAAAGAACCTCTCTATCATCTAAGCATTACAAATCTAAAGGTCCTGCTCTGTTCAGCTCACATCCTCACCCACTATAAAACACTTTTTAGAAAATACTTCTGGATTCCACATCAGCCTTATTTGTCTCACTGTAAAGCCTGCCAACTGCAACATCTGACAAATCTCACACAATTGTGCCTTCCAAGCACTTAAGTTCATGTAATTTCTGTATATTGTTTTAAATCATTGAAAACTAGATCTTTTTGTGAAACTTTTATCTGATTGTGACCCTGAAGTATCCTTGCCTCTGTATCACCCCAATCTAGGTTAGTGTATGAGTGCTACCTATCGTAAATATCCTATTGTTGTTCGTGTAGAGTCAACATAGTGGCAATCATAAGGTTTTGTTCTGCGTAAAATACTTTGTTAACCTTCTGGGAAAGGCGTGTGCAATATAAATACCAATAATTAGAGAAAATAATTAACAAAACTTACACAATGACCCGCCAGCTTACAGCAGGCATTCAATAGTGACACCTCTTCATTTAAAAGCAATGTTATGCCTGCCACTCTTTTTTCAAGCAGCCAATTTGCTTGGTGGCTTAGACCCCTGTAAGAGGTGTGCCCTTGAAATATTTAGGTAGGAATATCAATGGTATCAAATATTGTGGACATAATAATGAAGAACAAAATATAGAAAGGTAAATAAGTATAGATATTCTATACCTAAGTCCACACACATAGCATATATATATATATATATATATATATATATATATATATATATATATATATATATATATATATATATATATATATATATATATATATATATATATATATATATATATATCAAAGCTCCTTTACACCAATACTCAAAGTCACTCTTGACAGCGGGTGCTGTAATGCGGTGGTGTCCCGCGTAACAAATACACGCTCCAATTTCCTCTATCTGAAGAAATACAGCACTCACAGGGTTTTCTCAGCAATCAGCAAAAGGTTTATTTCAGAACAAACGCGTTTCGGGACCCAACCCCTTCGTCAGTGTTCACATTGAAGAACGCGATGCAACACCCTTATCTATGTTTGTTGGAATCATTAACACAAACAAAGGACTTACACATGTGTGCATTATTGTGCGCCATCTTTGAATGTGTTTAAACATAACAAATCCTTGTTACAAATTACACATTTAACAGCAAGGCTGTGTGGACACTACCTGCCGTGTATCGGCATAAAAAACTTGAGGCAGACAGATGTCTCCAATTCTAATTCGGAAACTCTCTCACATGGTTCATTTGCAGGATAATTTCCCTGAGACAATAACGCTCTGGTACCACAGCGTCACTCAAAATACGTGTATCGTAAGTTTACAATTATCAATTGTTTACAACATCTTGCCGTGTATCGGCGTAGGCAGCCAAATGGCTGCTAGCAATCTCAGAAAAAAGAAGAATCATGAGCATACAAATGACAACGAGCCTCAAACGTGTCTAATGTCCAACAATATTCACAGGTGGGTGCATCATCAATAATAATAAAACCTTTTTAAACTCATATTTCCACTAGTGTGATATTTCATTCACAAATCATTTAAACATTTACGAATACAGTCATTGCTCCCATTAGCCAAGGTGGGATGCCAATTCCTCTCCCATGTTAAGACCCCCCGGAGCCCTGCTTTCCAAATCGATAATATACCTGTGGAATTTTAGTTCGTGAACTGAACATCATCTGCGCCATCTTGCCCATTCCTCAGACTCACGTATGAACATACACGACAGCCATTTTAGGTACCATGGTCTCCCTGTTTACGATCGATCATCAGCGCACTTCCCTGACCCTGCAAGCATCCCCCATGCACCCTGACTGCCCCCGCTCTCACATGCACAAGTCATGAACCCTCCCCTTCCGCATGACTCTGTCTCTGGGAATCACACCCCGCGCCTGACCAACACCTCCTTTCCTTCCATGAATACCCCTCTTTTGATAAACCCTTTCCTCTGAACCCGATTGTCTGCACGGACCGCTGGTCATACCTTGGCCTGAGGATACAGTTTATTGCCCACTACTGTATGCACTCGCCCCTCTTCAAAGGAGCTACTATTGATCATGACCTCCCCAACCCCTGAGATTCGATCAGGCGCACACATTCCAAAGGAATCGGCGGAACACTCAGCTGCGTGATAGCCCCCTCCTATTGTATGGGGGGTGAGGACCTCTACTGTAGCCACGTGTTGGAATGAGCCGGAACTGGGGGGGTACCGGGGATGTCGTTTTTCATTACTTCACAATGTCTTTATTGTAATAAAGAGCGGTCACATGTCGTAAACCAGTGTATAAAAGGCCAGGCCTCAGAGAGGCTAGAGAGAGCACCTCGAGACGATACCTCGTTGTCCGATCTGATGTGTTCTGCCCCGTCGGAATAGAACTTGTTTCCTGTCTTCCTGTCTCCAGCGCCTGCCTCTTTATTTGATAAACTTCGTATGGTATTAGAGGCGTTTAACGCCGGGCAAAATTACTTAAGAAACATCGACTAAATCGCCTGACCATTTTTCTGACTTTCCTCAATTGGCGTCCCAAGCGTGGGGCCCATCAGCGACACGTGGATCCAGTGGGAGAGGTCCCGACGACAGAGTGAACGACTGCAACGATCAGGAGAGCTCCTGTCCGATAGACCCTCGTCTAACAGCCGATCATCCGAACTTCACTGGTTCCGAGCAGACCTCTCCCGAGTGATCTACGGTCCTGACTGGGAACCATCAGGAGTGCCGCGGTAGCAACAGAGAGTAGAGGACGATCGGGCGCTAGAAGCGGAAGACGAGAAACTGTCCATGCGGTCCGGGTAAGGTCTTGACACACGACGAATTGTGAATTGATTGATTGTTTGATTGATTGAAATACTAGTATTTGCTTTGTCGCTCTTTGAGATATTCGCTGCCTGCAAACGGGGAGGAATAGGAATATTCTATCTCCCTTTGCGGATAGTGAAGGATAGGTAACGCGGACTTTTGACCCCCATTGTAATCTGCCGTACCTATTTTTCTCCCCACTGATTGATTGTCCGAACATAGATTGTTTTGGAGTATAGTTCTTTTGAGGTTCTCTGCTTGCAAATAACGTAGAATAGCAATATTCTGTCTAGTCTTTGCAAATAGTGAAAGAAAGGTAGTGCGGACCTTTGTCCCCCGTTGTAATCTGTCATGCCTGTCTTCTCCCCACTGATTGGTAGTTGGTACAACCCGGACCGCTTATTAGAGATGAACCATCCAGCTCCATTGGAAGGCACCCCTAATAAGGACATGTTCACTAAACAAGGACTAGTCGCTATAGCTTATAGTAAGTTATGGCATAAATATACAAAAAAGGACCCCGAAAGTCAGTGGCCACTGATAGGTTCCTTTGATGATCATAAAATAAAAACGTTAGAAACAGCTGTTAGAACAAATAAGGCAACGCCCACCATGCTCGATAGTATCGGCATGTGGCGCAAAGAAGCAGAGCAACGAAGGAAAAGAGAAGAAGCAAAAATAGGGAAAGAGTTACGAAAGGCAGCCCACCTGGCCGCTAAGGAACTAGATGAAGAAATAGGAAGGAGAGAGGAAGTTAGACAAACGCAAGAATCAGGGTCGGCAGGCCAATGCCCTGTTAGGACCCCCTCTACGCTCTACCCGGAGATGCCCTCCAAACAACGGGCAAACGACGAGTTACTGCTAGGTCCTCCGATTACCTACATGCCCCCTCCTTATGCCCCCTGCCAGCCTCCAGCACAGCACCTACCAGTTCTGAGTGCGGGCGAGGGTGACCCTAGCGCTAGTGCCCCGGCTCTTACGGCCTTCGCACCGGCCACATTGGTAACAACATCAGATGAACTCGAGACTAGCAAGCAGCCAACAGCCAGACCAAATAGGTTGAGCAAAGACGAGCGGGATGGGATTGACAAGATAGCAAAGACACTGGTAGAACGGAAAGAGAGCGAAGAATATACGATGGATATGCACAATTCACATGCCGGTAGCCACAGACGGCATTTCATTTTACGGTTCAGCTACCACACCTTGAACGCATATGAGGATAGATATCAAACTAAGGGTCCTGCTAAGCTGACGGCTCTATATAGAAAGGTCGATGTTGGAGATGGGACTGAGCGCGATGTGACGGACCTCTTCATGCAAACGCTTAAAGTCTTCCGCCACCTCACGGAACAGAAACCAGAGGTCAAGATCACAGTCCCTGAAACGGCTGAGTCCCCATTAGAAGTAGCCAACACTATGATGCCTATCAGAGAAGCCGCCCCCTACTGGGTTCCCCCAAGAGGTCAGGGAACAAACGACGATATCAACCACGCAGATGCAAAAGGATGGGTTGTGTACAATTGGGTTTACCAACCATGGGATCGACAAGATATTTTAACCTTTAGGCAAACACTGCCTGATTTAAGGAAGAACCCGACAGCATTTTACACCGAATTAGGCACAGCCTTGGGCTCAACGATAATGACTCTAGCAGACATTGATTTGTTTTTCGGGTTATGTCTGCCGGCTGACGTGTGGAAGCAAATCCGGAAAGCTGAACACACAGATCTGTTCGGACATACCTGGAATCAACTCAGTGAGCTAGATAGACGACGAGAGCCCGGAAGGAAACCGATAAAAGACATACTGGAACTTCCGGACAAAATAGTTCAGAAGTTAAAAACCTTGATCCCAGAGAAAAAGGTAGATTGGTCAATAGTCACGGATTGCCGTCAGAAACCCCAGGAAGACGTATCAGAATACTTCTCCCGATTTGAAACGGTGTTCTCCGACTACAGTGGCCAAGACATGACCACCGCAACCGGACAACACCTATTTGTGCAAAACTACGTAAAGGGTCTGTCACGAGAGGTTTCCCAAAAGTTACAAACGAGCGAGAGTAGTTGGGGGGCCTCCAAACCCGCCGCTATTCTCCAAATGGCTCAGTACTACGAACACCAAAAGGATGAGAATGATAGGGCAATCGAGAGAAAGAAGAAAGATTTGAAAGAAAGGGTGATGATAGCCCAGATACAAGGGGTGGCAGTCGGGAAAGAACTACACAGGGGGAGCTACCAATCAATCGCCCCTAGAAATCCACCCCCAAAGGACCGCACACCCACTCCCTACTCTGGACGTAGGGATATAGAAGATAATCAGTGTGCATTTTGCAAAGGATTCGGGCATTGGAAGTCTCAATGTCCGGTTCTTCTGGAACTAATTAAAAATAAAGAAACGAGGGACATGACGAATGGCCCCAGGACTAGAGGACAGGGACGGGGGTACACAAACGACACCAACAGCGACAGACCAGGAAGATCGAACACATTTGACCGTCCCCGACAGAACCAGTACCAACTATCTGACAGTGAGAACACTCCCGACTTCGCATAGGACTGCCAGGGGCAAGGGAGGGATCCAGTCGAGCTCTGTGTTGACCAGCAAGGTCCTTACGTCACCGCTAAGGTCCTGGGTACAAAGTCTCCATTCTTGGTAGACACTGGAGCGACACGTAGTGTATTATCAAAGCGACTGATTCCAAGGGCACCCTTGTCTGGCTCACACATTACATCGATAGGTTTCGATGGAACGCCCTCCCCTAATCCCCTGTCTGTACCTATCTCCTTTGACCTAGGAAACAACCCCACTGACACAACATTTCTGCTCTCTTCCAACTCCCCTGACGCCATTATGGGTATTGATTTACTGGGGGATTCTCTGCTGGACCTGCTGCTACTGTGGTCTCTTAGTTTTCCTGCACCGGGACTGTCACTGGTTAACGCAGCTCCTCGCCGGACCCGCTCCGCGGGTCCCGCTTTGCTGCGTGGTGCGAGGCGCTTGGTGAGTCGAGGGGCACTGCTTGAGGACTCTGGACTGGGGAGCAAGGACAGGCAAGTTCAGGGCTGCGAGCGGACCCGCAGGGACTCTAACTACCAGGAGTCCCTGCGTGAGGTCAACCCATAACACCTGGGTCGCTCTCCCTGACTGCCCCGCCCCTGCATTGAAATCAGCCTCCACACCACATCCCTTGGGATTCTCTGCTGGACCTGCTGCTACTGTGGTCTCTTCGTTTTCCTGCACCGGGACTGTCACTGGTTAACGCAGCTCCTCGCCGGACCCGCTCCGCGGGTCCCGCTTCGCTGCGTGGTGCGAGGCGCTTGGTGAGTCGAGGGGCACTGCTTGAGGACTCTGGACTGGGGAGCAAGGACAGGCAAGTTCAGGGCTGCAAGCGGACCCGCAGGGACTCTAACTACCAGGAGTCCCTGCGTGAGGTCAACCCATAACACCTGGGTCGCTCTCCCTGACTGCCCCGCCCCCTGCCCCTCCTCTTCCTCTTTATCATTGCACTGTGATACCGCTGCGCGGGAGCGCGCCGGGAGAAGCCCGGGACAAGGGCGGGACCGTCTGTGGCCGTCCGGGGCCGAAGGAGGCCGGGCTGGGCCTACCCTCTTGGATTGTGCATTCGACCGCTGATCTCAACTACTGGATGAGAACCCCCTGCGGAGTATAACCCATTATGAACACCATGCCGTCCCCGGCAAGAGAGAGTACCCCATTAAAACCGGGTGGAGTTAAAAATAGGACTCTTGAAAATTATTTCTCCCGGGCAGTAGGGGAGGGTGATAAAGAGTGTAACCTGTCCAGGCTAAGGGCAGAACGGAGACGCTCAATAGACAACATGAAAAATACCCCCCTTGGAGACCAACTTATTACACCCAGGGAGGAGTTGTCTCAAATTGATGATGTCCCACTATTGCTGAGGGATTGCACTAACATTTCATCAGGTGCAGTTATGAGTATAGCTCCAGCCATTAGTCCTAGCCCAACTAGGGTGACCATTGATTTAGTGTCCCAACCCCCCCCAGCCCCCAAAATTAGGAAAGCTAAATCGAAGCTAACTAACACTCAAGTAGCTTTTGGACCCCCTCCCAATAAACGCAGGAGGAAATCTAAGGGAGTTCAAGGAAAGAGTAAACCCAAGGTTCCTCATTCGGACTTTGGCAAGTCCCTAAAAACCCCCATGTCAGTAGAAAAACCACCGGAGAACTTACAGCCTAAACCCATTGCTCATACGGATTCAGCTCCTGTTGCGATAAAAGATACAGGAGCTGTTAGTGTCAATATCCCCGTGTCTGTTGTCCCGCTTGGAAACTTAGAATTTTTGCTAAGGTCTCTGTTATTGCCGATCAGCGAGAGTATTAAAAAGATTGAGATCAGACTAACTATTCTGGAGGCCACATTAGGTAGTCTGAAAACTCCAGCTGGTCGACAGGGAACGCAACCAGAACCCACTCTCCCTACCGTAGTCCCTCAACCGACGGCAAATAGTGTTGTCAATCCAGTCCTTTTACAAGCCGCGAATGTGGCACCCTCACAACAACCCTTAAGGCCGAAGCCTGCAACATCTAAACCCCTTAATGCCAATATGCCCAACCATCCGCCAGGACCTGTACCTCCGGCACAGCCGGTAGATAACATCATCCCGACCCCTTTAATGAAGCTCACCCTGAGACCACGTAGACCTAATTTACCCCCAGAGACTAACGCCTTTACTGTAGTCATGGCGGGTGTTCCCCCACTCGAGGAAGGTGAAATGGAGGACTTTTGTGCCCTGAAAAGTAGGGTAATTAATTGGTTAAACATAAACAGACCCCTCCCGACATATCTCAATAATGAAATTATAATGGTAAGAAGGGTACCATGGGTGGGGAGAACACAAAAATCCATTAAAGGGGATTGTATACTGGTGAGTTTTAGGGATATAGGTACGGTGTCCTATATATGTCAGGGGAAAAATAGATCTAGGGAATCCACCATCCAAACCCTCCATGTGTCGTTCTTCTTTCCCATTACCCCAGTCCCATTTCAGCAACCCCAAACTGATGATAGTTGGGAGAGGGTTGGGAGGAGGGGGAGACACCAGGCCTTATACTCCAGACCGATAGCTGGCCGATAAGAACAACCCTTTTATACCTACAACCGGTTCAATTGCCTGAATGGCCTAGAGGGGGTCGATTGACAAACAGATAATACCCCCCAGGGTTGCATAGAAAAGGGTGCTCTGGTAGAAACATTGGTGGAGCAAAGCTTCAAGGCTCAGCAAACTTCGGCGATTGGTGTGGGGGAGCTAATGTGTGTTGAACTTGATGCACTAGCTAAAAGCAGTATAGGAGGGGGACATGAGCAGGAAATGCAAAGGCCAATGTTGGAAATAAGATCAAGGGACCAGGGGGGTGTAGAATGGAGTGGAGAGGGTGTGAGATGTATCTCATGGAACATAGCCGGCATAGCGGGCAAATTTTACAATAAGGAATGGGTTGACTACATTAGAAAATTTAATATCATATGTGTACAGGAGACATGGGCTGTGGAGAATAATTACCATCTGCAGGGGTACAAGTGTTTTTTTGTTCCCGCCCGAAAATCCAGATCTGGGAGAGCAATGGGTGGTTTGTCCCTCTATGTAGATTTAGACCTCCAAGGCACCTGGTCCTTCCCAGACTGGTCCTCATATGGGATCCAGGCAGTTCGGTTCTATGGAAAGGGGTTATGATTCTCTGTTTTTAACTTGTATAACACCGAGTTAGCAAATAACCATACCCCGGTACTGACTGAACTCGACCAAAGGTTAGGACAAGAAATTATATCTCAGAACAAGGGCCCATCACACGGGCTGCTTGTGGTGGGGGACTTTAATTGTCACCTCTGCCCAGCACTGATTCAAGTAAACACTGATTGGGCGCAATGCCCAATTGAGAAGGGGCCTCATTTTTCTCACTCGCCTACTGGGTCGGCTCTCAGGTTGCTTCGGCTTAAATACGACCTAGAGCACACCATCAACATGATAGACCCACAGTCGGACGGCACACTCCCACCATCTTTTAAGGGCAGGGGGTGTTCATCTATTATAGATTATATTCTGGTTTCGAGATCCCTGGTTAACAAAGTAACTAGTGTAGGGATAGACTGGAACAGCTTCAGTGACCATAACCCGCTTGTCTTAATGCTCGTATATAGGGCGGGTTCTGGATCCAATGCCCACCGTTTAATTGGGGAGAGGGTCACCGATCAAGGCAGGAGACTGAAATGGTCTAGAATAGATGGGGAAAAGTTTTATAAAAACTTGAGCAATAAGGGTTTGCGGGCCATAAACGACTGTCTGGATCTGGAAGTACAGGGCCCAAGATTACTAGAAACGTTCGACCACATTGCAAATCTGATAGACGGACTACTAAGGTCCAATGTGCCCACACGTAACCTGGTCAATCCCCGGTGGTTTGATCAGAATTGTTCTAAGGCACTGAGGGAACTGAAATGCTCTCTGAAGTCAAAACCACGGGATCCACAAAAAATTAGGGCAAGCAGAGAGAAATATAAAAAAGAGACCAAAAGGAGGAAACTCACCCTGCAGGCTGAAGCCTGGGCAGATCTGAGAGAGGCAGGGGAAAGAAGGGACCTAGCGGGGTTCTGGAGAATCATTAATAAACCGACCTTTCTAGAAAATGATTCTCCGGAAATAGGGGCCAATATCCTACCGGAGCAGTGGGTTACCCACTTTAGGAGTTTGTACAACCATGAATCGGGCACTTTTGTAGAGCCATCAGCAAACCCAAGTCAGGCTCCCCCGGTAGTATTTACTCTTAAGGAGATTGTGGCAGGGATGGAGAGTCTAACTAAGAACAAGGCCCCGGGCCCGGATGGAATTCCACCTGACCTTTTTCTTAGCAATATAGACCTATGGGCCCCCCTGATGACTAGGGTTTTAAACACTGCTATCTCCTGTGGTCTCCCTCCATCATGGTCTAAAGCGATCATTGTGCCAATTTTTAAAAAGGGCACCAAGGACGACCCTAGGTGTTACCGGCCCATTTCCCTGATTGACGTTTCGGCTAAACTTTTGGGAAGGGCAATTCTGAACAGATTGTCCGAGTGGACCGAAGAGAATAACATCTTCTCGGACACTCAATATGGGTTCAGGTCAGGGAGGTCCACTAGCGATCAATGCCTGAACCTATATATGCTGACTGCCAAATACACTCTGGCCAGTGATGAACCCATTTATATGGGATTCATGGACCTGGCAGCAGCATTCGACCACGTCAATAGAGGGAAGTTGTGGGACATGATGGCAGGCTTGGGGATCGAGAGTGGTTTAATCACCATATTAAGAGAGCTGCATAGCGATACTACGGCTAAAGTAAGATTTAATAGGGAGGGTGGACTGTCTGACTCCTTCTCATGTAAAAGTGGAGTCAGACAAGGTTGTATTCTTGCCCCGTTTTTGTTCTCCCTATACATTAATAATCTGGAGCAGTCTCTTTTGGGCTTAAAAGCAGATTCCCCAAGGGTTGGGACGCGGCATATCCCTGTCCTGCTTTATGCAGACGACGCGGTTTTGCTTGCGCGTACACCCCGAAGCCTACAAATTCTGATAGATGGGTTCGTCAAGTTTATGAGTGACCTGGACCTATCTGTCAACTTAGGCAAGTCATACGTGCTCCTGGCAGGCAAAAAACCTTCTTCTAAATTCTCTTATACAATAGGTACCCATTGTTTAGAGGAGGTTAAAACGTTCTCGTATCTCGGAGTAACCTTTGATGGTGCTCTCCAATTCAACTCCTTGGTGGTAGAACGCTGTAATAAAATGATTGCCTCTAATGGGGCAATAGCCGGTTATGGCAGGAGGCTGGGCAGATGGAGCCCGGAACAGGTGATGAACCTATACGGCTCCATAACATGCTCTAAAGTAAGCTACGGGGCAGAAGTTTGGGGCTTTGTGAACACTGCTAGAATTGAACAGGAAGAAAATAGACACCTGAAATCTATCCTGAGGGTACCACCCAGTACTGCTGGACACATAGCTCATAGGGAGCTAGGGAGGCCATACCTGGTTGACTTGTTAAAACTTAGGCCAATTGTGGCGTGGCTAAAAATTTGGGCAAACCCAGATGCGCACTTAAGCAGAGAAATTTTATTGGACTGCTTGGGTAGGACTCACTGTATGCGCATCCCCTGGCTTAAATATGTGAGAAACACTCTTGAAGATCTAGGGTTCGGAAACCTCTTCAGGAACCCCACAACCATCTCAGCACTGCACAAAAAACAAGTAGGGGAAATTTTTCTAGAGCGGAAAACCCTATGCCGTGCTGAGGTTGAAGGAGAGAAAAAGTCTGTGAGGGCTTATAACTTGGTGAAGAGTGTGGAAGGTATGGAGCCCTATCTGTATCTTGTGTATAACACACAGGACAGATTTCTTATGTGTCGTTTTAGACTGAACTTACTTCCTTTTATGTTGGCTTCTCCAGCAGGTTTCACCACGTCAATTGAGCAGAAGGGACCCTGCGGCTGCGACAACCGGTCTCCGCAGGATTCCCTTCATTTTATCTTGCTTTGCCCCTATTTCTCCATGCCCAGGCGTAGATTCCTAGTAAACATCTTAAAAAAAGCCCAATTGAAACACGCCAGGGATGCTTTAGTCTATTTGCAAAAAGCCTCTGACCCGCTAACCTTATGTTGTGTTATGAATTTTATCAAGGTGGCGGTTCGACTAAGGATGACGAGGAGAGAGGATTGAAAGACTTGGGACCCTTTGTTTTAAATTTATGGCCCTGTATGTTAGTATTTTTACTGTATTATTATGTACAAGGATCTTGACTAATATTTAATGTCTTTTTATCTATGTATATGTATGTGTGCTTTTATGGTGTTTTTTAATCACCGAATAAAGATTCTTGACTATGACTATGACTACTAAAACATTTCCAAGCTACTATTAGGTGTTCTCCAGATGGAGTCCGAGTCATCCTGTACGACAACCCGAGCATGTCCAGATCCCGCCCCGCACGACATATGTACTCTATAACTGATGCTGACCCATCCTTGCTCGACACCCTACCCCTGTACCTATGGGCCAGAAACGACTCGGATGTAGGACGAATGATGATCGACCCTGTGCACATAACTGTTCGACCAGACGCAATACTCCCGAAACTCCCACAGTACCGGATATCGCCCGAAGGCGAGAAGGCATTGGTAGCGATTATTCAGTCCCTGGTAGATGCAGGAGTGGGAGAGGAAGTGGTTAGTAATGTCTGCAACAGCCCTATCCTACCCATTGTTAAGAAGCAAGGTGAGGGAGATGAGAAAGCGTACCGCTTCATCATCGACCTGCGAGAAGTCAACAAAGTGGTGGTGCCACAGTACCCCGTAGTCTCAGACATCACCACCATTCTGACCCTTATCCCGTCCACTGCCACCACCTTCACCGTTATTGATCTCAAGAATGCATTTTTCTCTATCCCCATCCATCCAGACAGCCGTTATCTTTTCGGCTTCACCTTAAAAAACCGTTTGTACCGATTTTGTAGAGCTCCCCAGGGCTACACTGAAAGTCCCAGCATTTACAGCCAGGCCCTCAAAAGACAGCTGGACGCCGTCCAGCTACCGGATGGAGTGGTGTTGATCCAATATGTCGATGATATCCTTTTGGCGGCCGACACCACTCCACTTGCAATCACAGCCACTTTCCAACTCTTGCACTTTCTTGCGGAGAATGGCCACAAAGTCTCCAAAAAGAAACTGCAGTTCTGCCAGCCTCAAGTGACATACCTAGGCCATCTCCTGTCCAAAGAAGGGAGGAAACTTACGCCCGACCGAATCCAAACCATCCTAGACACCCCCATCCCCAAAACACAGAAGCAAGTCCGCTCATTGGTGGGCCTTACCTCTTTTTGCCGACAATGGTTACCAAATTTCAGTCTCATTATAAAGCCCCTACTTTCCCTGTTGACCAAAGATGTTCCCTTCCCACTCCCTTGGACCCCCGAATGCCAAGCATCCTTTAAGGAGTTGCGGGATGCCCTTTGTTCGGCACCCGTCCTAGGAACACCAGATTACTCCAAGCCCTTCTCCCTCTTCACTCACGAAAGGGAGGGATGCGCATTATCTGTTCTAACTCAGCCCATCGGCTCCAAACAACGCCCTTGTGCCTACTTCTCTGCCACTCTTGACCCAGTCGCCAGAGCTTTACCTGCCTGCCTTCGAGCAGTAGCCGCCGCTGCTGTGTCTATCTGTCAGAGTGAGGGAATTGTACTTTCGAACTCTCTCACGGTGTTAGTACCCCACGCAGTTGACACCCTTTTGAACCAGACCAAGACCCAACACCTGACTAGTGCACGACTGACGGGGTACGAATTGACTCTACTTGCACCCCACATCACTCTGAAGAGATGCACAACTTTGAATCCTGCTACACTGTTGCCCTTGCCTGAAAATGACCCCGATGTGCCCCCTATACACGACTGTGTGACCCTCACGGACGAACAGACTAGGAGTAGAATTTGCCTCCGAGACATTGCTTTTACAGACCCTGATGGAGAACTAGGGGTAGACGGCTCTTGTATCAAACTCCCAGACGGCACCACTTCAGCTGCCTATGCGGTGACGACAGCCCGAACAGTAGTTGAAACAGCCCGCATCACGCAACGATCCGCACAGGCGGCAGAGCTAATTGCCCTCACACGAGCATGTATCATAGCAGCAGGAACCACGGCGAACATTTACACGGACAGCCAGTATGCCTTCGGGGTGGTTCATCATTTTGGGCGCTTGTGGAGGGAAAGGGGATTCCTGACGTCCCACGGCACACCCATCCTTCACGGAGATCTAGTCTCCGCCCTGATTGAAGCAGTTCTCCTCCCCAAACGATTAGCAGTGATCAAATGCCAGGCACACAAGAAGGTGACGGACTTAGTTGGACAGGGAAACGCACTGGCCGACATCACTGCCCGAACCACAGCTGAGAATAGGACGACGACACGCATATATGTGACCAGGTCACAAGCAGAAAAATGGACCGACGCAAGGGAAACGATTAGGGACATCCAGTCAGCCAGCACACCTCACGAACTGACTGAGTGGGCACGGGTGGGTCTAAAGGACGATGAAGGCTGCTGGCGGACAAAAGACACAAACAAATGGTTGCTGCCTGACTCATACTTGATTCCCATACTGACTATGGCACACTCCCCTGCGCACATAGGTTCTGCCCCCATGATTGAACTCATTTCCAAAGTCTGGCACAACAACAAAATCCCCGACTCAGCCAACCGCCTGGTCCAGCAGTGTCTTATCTGCCTACAACACAACCCCGGGAAAGGAACTGTGGTACCCCGGGGAGGGTTTGGGATCCCCGACCACCCCTTTGAGGTCCTCCAGATGGATTACATCCAGCTGGAGAGATGCCAAGGCTTGAAGTACGTATTAGTCATTGTATGCGCCTTCAGCAAGTGGGTGGAAGCCTATCCAACCCGTGATAACACTGCCATGACTACTGCCAAAGTACTACTGAAAGAGTTTTTCCCTCGCTACGGCCTTTGTCGAATTTTATGGAGCGACAATGGCCCCCACTTCATAGCTGAAGTTATCCAACTAATCTTGAAGGGGCTGGGGGTAAGGCAGAGGTTTCATGCGGTCTTCCACCCCAATCCGCTGGCCTAGTTGAGCGACACAATGCTACACTGAAACTGTCAAAAATAGTGGCCACCACAGGACTTAAGTGGCCAGATGCCCTCCCACTGGCATTGCTATCGATGCGCTCCACTCCCACTAAGCACCACTTGACCCCCTACGAGGTTGTGTTTGGGCGACCAATGAACCTCTGGACTGCCCCCAAACCAACCTCCATTCACGACGTCCCCGACATCCTGCTGTCAGATTATTTATACAAGTTAACTAAAACGTTGTCTGTCATTCATCAACAGGTGCAGCAGGCCATCCCCGATGCTTCCAGGGGTCCCGGTCACGATATCCAACCGGGAGATTATGTTTTAGTCCGGAATTTTCAACGGGCAAAGAGTCTGGAACCCCGGTGGACGGGCCCCTGGCAAGTACTGATCACCACTCGGACGGCTCTTCGAGTAGAGGGAAAAAGGCACTGGCTGCACGCCCACCACTGCAAGAAGGTCTCCTCGACCCTGGCCACGACAGAAAACGTCGACACCCAAGAAGAGCTCCTGAACAAAGACCGGCCATCACTGAACTGCTATCCTGATACCGAGGCACTTGAACTTGCAAACTTCTCTGATCCCACTGTGCCATCCCGGGAAGGGTATTTCCTGCGTCGAAAGGAGGGAGCTTCGGCTAAGTAGACCACGGACTAAGTTGAATCTCAGAACGGTGGCCTAAAACAACCAAGGGTTACCCGGAGAGAAGCTAAACAAAGTCTGTGGTTCTGCCCATTACCGAGCACCTTGAAGATGATGGAAGCGCCAGATAAGAAGATGATGGAAGCGCCAGATAAGAAGATAATGGAAGCAACCGGAAATACCCACTACAGGAACCCAAAGGCTGACAATTTGCACAAATCAAAGACAATCGCCTTCTTCATTTTCTTCCTCCTTTGCCTCCTCCTCATGACTTCCTTCTGGATCTTGGAGGAAAGCACACCCGCTCATCAGATATTGCTGACCACTGCACAGCCAACCACCATGAAAGAGCATCACCTGATCTCCCTTTCGCCTCAGCTCCAAGAAAGGCGTAAGGAGTTCTGGAACAATTCCTTCGTGCAACTATTACACCAGCACAACCTTGCTGCAAATGCCACGAACTGCTGGGTCTGCGGGTTGCTCCCGCATGCCACTGGACACTCCATCCCCTTCATCCCTTCTCCTTTCTCAGTTCACGGCTCCTGCCTCGCCTGGTTGATCCTCTTGCAGGAAAGCCACAAGGACAACGCCGCTTCTGGTCAAACAGTGTCGCACTTCTACTATGGGTTCTGGCTGAACAAAACAGGAAAGACGTCTGCCCCCTTTTGTCCTGTGACCTCAGGTTCCGCCTTCCATATGAACATCCCTGCCAAAGAACGAGTTGAAATGCAAGTGCTCCACAATCCAGCTAGACCCACCTTCTCCTACCTGCGGAAGCAAACGGCTGCCACTCTGACTGTGGCCCTGTCTGTCATCAATGTCACAGGTCACGTGTGCCTCGAAGGCCAGGGAACACAGCTGGTGGGTCACAGTTCCTGCCACATCACCAGAACATTGGTCTCAGTTGATCCCCCTCCTTTGTTGCTTCTCCGAATATGTACTTTGTTTGTGGCATCAAAGCTTACACTTGGCTCCCGAAAGGTTGGAGGGGTACGTGCTACATCGCCTTCATTCTCCCCCCCACGTATGTGGCCCCAGCCTACCATCACCGGCAAAAGCGCGCCGGAGACATTGGACAAGCCGACTCCACCGGAGCACAGTTCCTGGATGCGGTGAAGGGACTTGTTCCTCTGTGGGGCCCAATGGCAAATAGCCGCGCTATCCGACACCTGACTCAGGCAGTAGAAACAACCATTAACATCACGGCTGGCATCCTCGCTAACAACACGGCTGAGCTTCAGGCAGTCCGCCTGGTGGCTCTTCAAAACCGCCTTGTTCTAGATGTGGTCCTGGCCGACCGTGGGGGAGCATGCCGCATCATCGGCTCCAGCTGTTGCACCTACGTGCCAGATAACTCGCCTTCAGTCTACAAAGCAATCGAACACCTCCACAGACTATCCTCAGAGGTTCACCAGGAGCAAGAAGGATGGTCGCTTGGAAGCTAGTTTTGGGACACTTTGAAGTACTGGGGATGGAGGTTGTTTACATTTATACTGATACCAGTCGTGGTACTGTGTGGGTGTTGCTTAGGTATTCAATGTTTGCCACCTTTGTGTTCACTCATTTCTAACTGTATGTGCCCTAAGACTTTGGACTTTAGATCTGAGCACATGAGTCCCCTCTATGAGATAGAAATACGTGGTCTTATGGGGATCGATCCGAATTGACAAGCTGGCGAGACATGTTAAAAGGGAGGACTGTGGAATTTTAGTTCGTGAACTGAACATCATCTGCGCCATCTTGCCCATTCCTCAGACTCACGTATGAACATACACGACAGCCATTTTAGGTACCATGGTCTCCCTGTTCACGATCGATCATCAGCGCACTTCCCTGACCCTGCAAGCATCCCCCATGCACCCTGACTGCCCCCGCTCTCACATGCACAAGTCATGAACCCTCCCCTTCCGCATGACTCTGTCTCTGGGAAACACCTCCTTTCCTTCCATGAATACCCCTCTTTTGATAAACCCTTTCCTCTGAACCCGATTGTCTGCACGGACCGCTGGTCATACCTTGGCCTGAGGATACAGTTTATTGCCCACTACTGTATGCACCCGCCCCTCTTCAAAGGAGCTACTATTGATCATGACCTCCCCAACCCCTGAGATTCGATCAGGCGCACACATTCCAAAGGAATCGGCGGAACACTCAGCTGCGTGATAGCCCCCTCCTATTGTATGGGGGGTGAGGACCTCTACTGTAGCCACGTGTTGGAATGAGCCGGAACTGGGGGGGTACCGGGGATGTCGTTTTTCATTACTTCACAATGTCTTCATTGTAATAAAGAGCGGTCACATGTCGTAAACCAGTGTATAAAAGGCCAGGCCTCAGAGAGGCTAGAGAGAGCACCTCGAGACGATACCTCGTTGTCCGATCTGATGTGTTCTGCCCCGTCGGAATAAAACTTGTTTCCTGTCTTCCTGTCTCCAGCGCCTGCCTCTTTATTTGATAAACTTCGTATGGTATTAGAGGCGTTTAACGCCGGGCAAAATTACTTAAGAAACATCGACTAAATCGCCTGACCATTTTTCTGACTTTCCTCATACCGAGATTCTAACCTCCTGAGTGTCTGTAATTTGTTGCCACCCCTAGGGTTGTCAACAACATGGTCCAAACAGAAGTATCTCAGAAGGTCCCTATTGCTATTGTGTTTGATTGCAAAATTCCGGGCCACCGGATAAGAAAAATCTTTATTCACGATGGCTCGCATATGCTCCAACACCCTCAGTTTTACCGGATTGATGGTATTACCAACGTACCTCAATTGGCAGGGACACATCAGACAATAGACCGCATGATCTGTATGGCAGGACATAAATGTGTTAATCCTCCTGCCTCCTTTACAACCTTTAACATCATAAGTTAGAGTTCTCTTACTGGCTGAGCACGCTTTGCATTTTCCACAAGGGAAAAAGCCTTTAGCATCTTTCAGCGTGCCTTTCTGTTTCTCTATAGGCTTCAAATGGCTATGGACCATTTGGTCACGAAGTGATCTGGCCTTTTTAAAAGTGATCAGTGGAGCAACAGGTATATCAGGCCCCACAATCTGGTCAGCTTTTAAGAGGTGCCAATGCCTGGTCATGATGGATCTCAACTTAAAGGAGTTGGATGAGTAAGGTGTTATCATGCGGAATTTGCCGTCTGTATTCGGACGAGTCTGTTTGGAAAAGAGGGTACTCCGTGGCAGTTTTCTGACTCTATTCAAGGCATCGTTTAAGAGATTGGGATTGTAGCCTCTATTGGTAAATCTTTCTACACTATCAGTGGCTGCATTCTCGAAGTCTTCGTTTAGGGTGCAGTTGCGCTTAAGTCTTAAGAATTCCCCATAGGGGATGTTGTTGATGAGTTTCCGGGGGTGACTGCTGGAAGCGTGTAACACGCTATTACCAGCCGTGGGTTTGCGGTACAATTGGGTGCAGATTTTGCCGTCCCTCACTCTCCCGTGAATCTCAAATTACACTGATTATTATTAAGCATCTGTATGTACTCATTTGCCTGAGCTATTGACCCATTCCACACAAGGAACACGTCATCGATATACCTGCTCCATGCCACCACTTTGTTGCTCCATGTGGTGTTTCTGGGGGCCCAGGCTACCTGCTCCTCCCACCAGCCTACGAATAGATTCGCGTAGCTGGGGGCGAAGCAGGAGCCCATCGCCGTCCCAGAGAGCTGTCTATATATATCATCCTGAAAGAGAAAAATGTTATTATACAAGCAAAATTTAATTAGCTCTAGCAACATTTTGTTGTGCATTGCGTATTTCAATTCTCTTTTGTTCAGGAAATATTCTATAGCAGAAAGACCTTGTTCGTGCTCAATACATGTGTATAAGCTCGTTATGTCTAGGGTTATGAGTACATAAGATGGTTGCCAGTCAAGCTTTTCCACTTTTTGGATAAAAATTGATGTATCCCTTATGTAAGACTTCAAAGTAAGTACAAAATTGAACAAATGATAGTCTAGAAATTTCGAAAGACTCTCAGTTAGACCTCCCATGGAGGAAATAATAAGTCTCCCCGGGGGATTGGTAATGTTCTTATGGACCTTGGGCAGATCCCTGGGGCTTTTTCTAAAATATTTGCAGGGGGCCCGGGGACCGCCACCCCCCAAATGACATCACTGATAACATCCTCCAGTGAATGTGTGTTTGTATAAAGTTTAAATATGTTTTATATATATGCCAAGGTGTATTGAAGAATGAGTGGGTGTAGAAGTGTCTGGATGGAGGATTTAGTGGGTGTGTGACTGACTGTTTAAGCAATCTTTAGGAAGGGGCTCAGAGTCCAGATGCACAGGTACAGTGCATAAATAGCTGGTCGCAGCACCCTACTAACCATCCGCTTCCGTATTCGGCAACCCTGTTCAATACTATATTCCACATAGCTAGGAACCCTCGCTCTCAACATCAGGATCCCTGGCAGAGATATCATGCCATGGGTACCCTCCAACAAACGTTTTTTCCAGTTGCCCCCCTCATCCAGCCAATGTATTGCGTGCTGCAATTGAGCAGCCAGATAATAAAGCACCTTACAGCAAGCCTCCAGTAATGGTGATTATTTTATGTTTATTCTTCTGACTTTAAATTACTATTGCAAGTGAATTATAACTTTTGGAAGTAAAATAAGTGTGTTTAGAGTCATTTTCCTGCCCGAAATAGGTCAAAATAGAAGTTTCTGAGTAGGAGGAAAAGTCTGTGAGTATGGCAATTTTGGTCACTGTGAGGCTTTAAAAAGTGGTTATTCAACATGAGGCACAATCCAAATGACATTTTTAATAATTTTTTGTACAGTCCAAAAAAAAAAAATTCTGATGAAAAACAATGACTCCGGACCTGTCGAACTTTCTCCACATGGTCAGTAATGGTGATTTTTTAATGTTTAATCTATTGAATGTAAATGACTGTTGGATGTGAATTATCACTTTTTCAACTAAAAGTGTGTTTAGAGTCATTTTCTTGCCTGAAATTGGTCAAAATAGTATCTTCTGAGTAGGAGGCAAAGTCTCCAAAAATGGCAAAAGGTCTCCTTTTTTTAATTACAGATATCCCATCACAATCTTAGATGGTATTGATGGATTGTGCCTAAGCACTTTTCTTTCTGGATCAGCAGACTATTGGGAAACTGAAGGTTTTCAAAAGGTGGGCATTTTAATTTCTGAGCGGATTAAGGGCCTTATTTAAAATTTGGAGGAGCAGGACTCCTCTCCAATCCAATGGATCCAGTGGTGGCTCGTGCATTTTAAAAGTGGTGGGGCAGAACGCTTTGTGGTAAATATAAAGTGTGAGCGAGCATGAATCAAAACGCCCCTCTCCCCAATCACACACCACTCACTCTGAACTCACAGATATACCACTCACCTGAAGCTCACAGACACACCATTCACCCGGAACTCACAGACACACCATTCAAGCTGCCCTCACACAGACACTATACTCAAGCTGCACTCACACAGAAACATCACTCACCCGGAACACACACAGACACATCACTCTCCCTTTGCTCTGCTTACTCCGCACTCACAGATGCACACTGCTTCGCTCGCCCTTCAGTCACCAAAGCATACCACTTGTCCTGCACTCACAAAGGCACACCACTCACACAGTGCATTCACACAACTCCCCCCTCATAAATTAAGTTATGCACACCCGAGATTATGCATATCAGTGTACATTTCACAGACTATCTCAACTTGTTAAAGACATCCAGGGTATGTACACTTATATTCATTTTAGGATTTTCCCCTCATTATATGCTTCTTTGGCAGCACTATGCACACAGGAACTCAGTTTCCAGAAATCTCACCTCATAATTTAGCTCTACAGCATGCACAGGAGTCTACAATTTTTCGAGTATCATACCTCGTGATATATGGCCAGAGCTTGTACACTTGTGATCATTCTAGAATTCATTCTAGAATGTCCCTTATTATACACTTCCAGGGTAGCAACAAGCATACTGGTCTTTGGTATCTCATCTGATGCCACTCAACAGCATACACATTGATCTTTCCTTTGTAATATCTCACCCCATGGCACTGATCAACTTTACAACATGCACGCTGGTCCTTGGTTTGCAATATCTCTCGCGATGACACTGATTCTACTCCGCTTTATAAAGATTAATTCTCAGTTTGTAGCACCTCACCCGGTGGCAGAGTAAAGCTCTGCAGCATGCGCTCCGGCCCGCTGTTCGCAATATCTCCATGCGTAACGCTGATAAAACTTCACAGCGTTCACGAAGTACACACTTCTTCCAATTTTCATTATATCTTTTTGCTATTTGTAGCGTAGAGCTTTTACTGCATTGATGTTTTGTTTGCATTTTTCAAGAGATTCTCTAAATTAAAGTCGCACTGACGGCAAATATTTTTCAGACTTTTTGTTTACTATTGTGTCGGCCTCTATTAATCAGGGAGGTTGATTTCAAAAGATGTGCAGCAAACTTACCCCCAGATGCATCAAGCATCCATTTTGTGATTCCTAATTAGCGAAAAATAAGGATTCGCTAATAAGGAATAGCAAAATGCTATGCATGAAGAAATCGCTAAAAAAATTGCGATTTCCTAATATTCCTTAATTGCGACTCGCAAATTGCGAGTCGCAATTAAGGAATACCTCCCCATTCATTCCTATGGGCCTACAGGCCCATAGGAATGAATGGGAAGACATTCTCAGTTTGCGATTAGCAATTAGCGAATCGCAAATTGAGAATGCAATTTCAAGGGTGCAGGGGTGTCCAAAGGACACCCTGTGGCACCCCTGAAATTAATCTGTGCAGATATGTTACGCACACACATGCCCTAAGGGCATGTGTGTGCGCAACATGAAACTTTGAAAAATGCACAAAAGTGCATTTTTCAAAGTTTTTGCAAATTACCATGAAGTTCAACTTCATGGTAATTTGCTCCTCCTAATAGCGAAATCGCAATTTTTTTTACTTTGTTGCATTGCATTTAAGAAATCTCAATTTGGGATTCCTTAAATGCAATCGCAATTTAAGGAATCTCAATTTAGAGATTCCTTAAATTGCGATTTTTGCATTTGGGATGATGCATCCCAAATGCAAAAATACAGGTCGCAAAGGGGCAGATTCTGAGAATCTGCCCCTTTGCGACCAGATTTTCCTTTCATGCATCTGGGCCATAGTTTCGTTTATTACATCCCACTTCACTTACAGCTAGCGTTGTATTTACTCTAACTTTTTACTGAGCTAAAAGTAAGCTCGACAAAGTGCACGGACACTTAAACAGCATAAATTGGCTATGGGCTCTTTGTCTATCTTTTTATGTTGCTGCACTTTGTGTTCAGCGTCACCCTACTTTTGGAACACTTCAGCAAGCCTCTCATTTTAACCTCACAAAGCACAGAAACACCCGTTTACCTTTCTGAGTCACAGATAATATAGTCGTCACGCCCTATCTTTATCCTCACATCTTGGTTTACTCAGTGTGCAACTGATATTGTACTTAAGCCAGTGGCAGCACCCTCATTAAATCCTCACTAATCACAGGAATACAACTTCCATTCCTAAGGTCGTAATAGAAATTTTAAATACGCTAATTTGTTACCTTTGCTAGAATTCTATACAACTGGTGTTACGCTGCAGAGGATCGAGTCAAGATCCAAGGAAGAACAGGAAGCAAAATCCTCCAGCAACGATTTGGAAGTGAATACATGAGAATCCCGCCTTCTATTCTCATAGGCTCACACTATAACGGGTGCGCCAGTCAGAGAAGAGGCGGAATCCTAGAATGATGTTCTTAACTACGCGACACATCCGGGCGAGCCGAGAACTCGACCGAAGCCCTGGAAAACTGCTACTTTAGGCAGCGCCTGATTGCCCTTACCACTGCCTCACAGACTCATACTGCACATGCGGGATTTGGGCGATATTTACGTCGTCCACCTCGCATGCGCAGCGTGTTTGTACACGGCTGTGCTGCACTGCTACAGTATAAGTGCCTCAGACCAGTCTTTCAATCTCCTTCGCCTTTCTCCAAGATTGGTGGGGCTCCGCCACTTACGCCCTCATGCAGGAACCGCCCCTGCTGCAATGCAATTTTGTATAGCATCCTGTTAGATTTTGTTGACTTTGGTAGGCGTGAACCTCGGCCAGCTTAATCAGTATTATGTCCATTGTATCTTTGATGTCTGTTTTCCTTTTGCTTCGGGAATCTGGATTAGGCAGATCAGCTTTAGGTTTCTTATGCGTTGGTTTGGACTCTCTTTCGGCCATTGCAACACTTCTTTTTTTTTTTTGTGACACTTCTTGTTTTTAAGGCAGATGCAGGGTTGCTGGCAAATGTTTAAGTGTCATACACTATGAGGTAACTGAGGCCCAAGTGTCTATCTCTCCTATTAGTGTATACTTTTGACTTTCTTTATTGCTCTTAGGTTCTATTTTGCTTTCAGGGGAGAGTAGTGGACTGTTGTTTGCGGCTGTTGTAGCCGTCATGAGGACAGGGTAACAGACGAAAGGATTGCTCACACACAGATGGAGCTGCATGTTTAGCAGCTCCCTGTGTGTAGGAGCAATGCCAGTTCGTACTGGAGGCGCGGAGCTGGCAGGGACCACAGGGGCATTATGGCTCCCACCGCAGTCCCCAACGGGTCAGATTAGGTGCCCTGAGTAGGCTACAGGGCACCCAGCATAACAAGGCCGGACCCCGGGGGATGGGGACCCTAGGGCCAAAATCAGTCTAAGGAGGGGGCCGTGTGGCCCCCCTCACTCAATAATGGTGGGGCCCGGGGATGGGGTTCCTGAGCTGAAATCAGACCAGGGATGGGAGCTGTGTGATCCTCCTCCCCCACTGAATTATGTCCAGGCGCTGGGGGATGGGGTTCCATGTGGCCGAAATTGGCCCATGGAGGGGAGACATGTGGCCCCCCTCCCCTTCTAAAACTTGGCCAGGCCTCTCCGCCCACCTTATTAGTGTGTAAAGGTCTTACTGCCTTTTTCCTGGATGAAGGACAGCTTACTAAAAGGCTCCACAGCACATTTCCTGCCAATTATGGTGATACGTTCTTCATGCCGTGGAATATGAGGACATCACCACCAAACAAAGAAACACTTACTTCATATAGTCAAGAAGAAGGACCCTTGTTTGTTGGAGATTTACCTCTTTGTAGTATTGTTGTTCTTTATATAGGAGTATTCATGTTATCACAGATTTCTGGATAAAGACACACAAGGTACAATCACATTGCCAAAACACACACAAGGTCACTGCAGAGTTCCTCGTGGTCCATTACAAATATGTAGAGCAGAATTTGCACTGGACATTTACCCAATGAGGTAGCAGTTTTTAATTAACCAGAAGAAAGTAGTAATTTTGTGCAAAACTGTGGACTCTCGTTGGATAAAGGGGCAGGTGTGGTTCCTTTATGTCCCAGTCACTCACACAGCTAATGACAAACAATGCCCCTTGTTATTCTCTCTGGTCAGACACTAGCACCTAGACATAACATGAGAAGACAGCTGCTCTTTGTGAGAAAACATGTTTTGTCAGATAACTGAGGACAGGAGTTCAAAACACCCTACGGCATGATTACCATGTCAGCTGAGATGTTGAATGTCCATCTATGTATGAAGAACCGGGTTTTAGAACCCAGCGGCGCCAGGGGCACGCCCAAAGTCTTCGGGTTCACCTGTCTTAGAATACAGAGACACTGGATACTTTTGAGAGGCGTCAAAGATCAAATTTATTGGCTGCAGCCAGTAACAGAAGTCCTAGAAATCATCACGGTCTGAGTTCTCAGGAGACTGCTCAATTTTACAAAGCAAGTCATCCCTTTTTATGCCAAAAATCACATTCCAGACAAATACCTAACATTTACAAATTGTCCAATCACATGTATCCATACCAGAGGTATCGCATGACGGTAAAACCCACTTTTCAGTTGCCCAGCCCATGATCAATCATCGGTCAAACCCAACATTCTTCTTTAGACAGGTCGAACGAACCCATAATAAAAAAGGGCACAACCCAATCGTAAATAGACCATAAAGAAAGGAGCAGAAACAGGTGAGAGTAGGTTAAGGCATATTTGTGTGCAGTAAAACTTTATGATGTCCTGTGCTCTGATCCTTAATCTTGATCAGCTAAAGGGCAGGAACTGGTTTAACAAGGTCAGCTTCAGGCAACAGGGTCAGTTCGCTCAGGTCAAACAGGAGTCAGCACGAACTCGAGCTAAGGTGTACATGTCCTTAAAAAGACTAGTTCAGCCACAGTCATCGGCCTATGTGAGGGCAACCACAAAATGGCTGCCATACACAAAATGGAACCCAAGGGTTCAGAACGAAATCCCTAAATACGTAGTGAATCCATCGGTCTAACATGACGAAAACACTCATACTTGCCGCACTAACTAGTTACGGTTCGCTAATATCAAATTCGTAACGAAACCATGACCTTTATTAAACGGGTTCAGAATTCACGGAACCTCAGTCCCTCCTTTTGCCCTTACATAGGCAATCTGAGTCCAGGTCTATATTCATCAGATCATCAAGATGTTGCTGGAGCATAATCCTATTACTTAGTACCTCTCTTGGGACAGGTCTCCTTGCACACGTAGTAGCACAGAGGCCACATATAGCAGGAGCGCACTGCACTCAAAGACAGAACAGGAAAAGAATCGCTAAAGCCATCCCAATGATCATCAGAATCTTCCATCCCCAAGTGGATAACAATCCCCAAAACCATCCCATCAACGACCAATCTCCTTCGTCCATGTGTACAGACTCGGAGATCTTATGTAGCTTGGAAATGGCCTGGTACACTGTAGGAGCATTGTCTGGAATAAAAATGCAGCAGCTGGATTGAATCAATTTACATACCCCTCCTCTGTCTGCAAGTATGACGTCTAACGCAACTTGATTCTGCAACGTCATAAGACGATCCGATTGGAGCTCAGCAGTCAAATTACTAAGGGCACCGGCAGTCTCAACTATGGTGGACTCAACCACTCTCGTCAATTGCCGTATGTTCCTACTATTAACCATAGGTCCCCAAAACCCTTAAGAAAATCTCCCAATTCTTGTCCTGAAGTATCTTCCTTACTGAAGACACCTCTAACTACTCTAGTTCTGTGGTAATCTGCTGCTGCAGTATACGTAGGGGGCAACAGATACGAAACATAACATGTTCCCGAAAAATCAGGGGGCAACCATGTATATGCTCTATCATAGCACACAAAATACGTACCCTTAGCTGCTAAAAAACGGTGGGGAAGTCTGGGACGCAAAAACATACGTCTCAGTACAAACACTCTTCCCTAACTGAGCTCTCGGATTCTTGCCACTACCTTGCAGACAAAAATGACCACGATGGGGCACGATCCAAACCGGGGATGATTTTTCCCTTCGCTGCTTTTCACTCAGACTAACACCATATCCAGTCACGTTCCAACCAATATAAGATAGTGTCTCATCTTTAGGGATAGTCTCATAGGAATTGATTCCTCTAATCATATCTACTATTCCTTTCACTAGAGCACTATTACTTGGATTATCTTTCATAGAACGCAGGGGGGTAAACTTCATAGGCATAAATAAACATCGTCCTATATGCCCATACAGATCCATTATAGCTGAATGGCAGAACCAGGTAAGGAATACCCTTATCCGTGGTATGAGGCATAAGACCACACACCCAGCAATTAGTGGTGTTCACTACTAACTGATACTGATGCAGAAGCTGCACAAAGGAATTATTAACAAATTCAAATCTTCTGATAGATTCATGTTCAGGCAAAGGATGAAAAGAATGCGAAGAAGTAGTAGTAGGGAAAGACATAGGTTGTATGGTGGGTGCAAAAGTCACTTGGAAAGAAAAAACAAGATATCCCACTAAAAACATCGTTATGCTAAGTAACATTAAAAGACATGTTATCAAAAAACATTTGATACTCATTAGTCTACACAGTCTCGTCTTAAAGTTCATTTCTACAACAGCTCTCTGGATCTCAAAAAACTCCATCCTCTAACCGTGCTGTTCGCGGCAGGTGGTTCTCTTCGGCTCAGATGTACGTCTGTAAGTCCAGGGAACGCCCTAGAACAAACCAGAACCGTCAACCTTATGTCTACACGGCTGTACACTCCAAGGCTTCATACCGCGACCCTACAGCTGAACCCGGATGGCGGTTCGAAAAAGAAAAATAGATCAAAACAGCTTTTCGGATGAGAGAGCGTTTTTTTGTAAAAGCAAGAAGGAATTAATAGTTTATTACTCCATCGGCTCTCGGTCGTAGATTATAGCGACCTTTACCAGGCAATGTCTGATCTCGGAACAACAACTCAGGCTCAGTAGTGTCCAATCGGGCAGGTGGAGACACAGCTTCTTGCAAAATATCGTTATCCTCGCGCTCAGAATTTGTCCCAACCAAACGTGCGTCACTGAATGGAACGTAACGTGGCACTGTATCAGTCTCTGAATCACCAACACCCTCCTGGACCCACTGGTCGTACGGCAGAGGCAAAGATACCCTCTTACAATGTAGGCCGTGGATCCAGTTCTTCTTGCCCTGAACTCTCACTGCGGTACGCGTCGATAGAAGAACTTGAAATGGTCCAATCCAGCGGGGCTGATCATTCTTTGTCCGCTGAAAGTTGCGCACCAACACCCAGGAACCAGGGTCAATGGCGTGTCCTGAATCTTCAGATGCTTGAGGAAGTGTATCGTAAACCTGTTGGTGTAAGACACGCAATTTAGCCGTCAAATCATACAAGTAGTCAACCAGCACGGGATGTTCAATCTCGCTAAACTTTGTTGGCCTCGGCACTCCCCATACATTTGCCAGGTGGCCAAACACGATCTCATAAGGACTAAGACCAATTCGGGAATGCACTGTAGTCCTTGTTGACAAAAGTGCCAACGGCAAAGCATCGGGCCATTGGAGACCAGAACTCGCCTGAATTTTAGCTAACTTTAGCTTCAAAGTGCCATTGTAACATTCCACTAATCCAGCTGATTGGGGATGATTCGCAGCGTGGAACTTCTGACGGATGCCCAAACCCTCACACACTTTCTTCATGATCTGGCCCACAAACTCACTTCCATTATCACTCCACACCATCCTTGGCAATCCAAACCTAGGGAAATATTCTTTGAGCAAGACTTTAGCTGTGGACAAGGCAGTGTTATCTTTTAGGGGGTATGCCTCGACCCATCTCGAAAAGGCACAAACAACTACAAGGACGTATTTTAAATTATTACACCTTTCAATTTGTATGAAATCCAATTGTAGCACCTCGAACGGATACGTCGGAGGCGCAAAGTGACCAGCTGGAGTTGGAGTTTCCTTGCCAGGATTATACATCAGACAAACCATGCAGTTCTTGACCAGATTCTCCGCACACTTAGGAATTCCAGCATTCTGCCATACTGGAGCCAACAACTTACAAATCCCTTTCGCACAAATATGAGCCATTCCATGCGCCATCGTAACCACTGCAAGCACATACGCATCAGGTAACAACCATCGCTGATGTTCTGACAACTCAGTCCAACAACCAGTCGAATCCAATTTTCCCTTACTCTCTCTCCACACACTCAATTCTTTCTCCGTAGCTTCTGCCTGAATTGCCTTCACACTCTCTATCGTATCTTCACACATTCCTCTATCCAGAACCCATCTTTCTGGGCCTCCCAACATACATTCGACTCGTCACATCTTTTGCCGCTTCTTTCGCAACTTCATCCGCAAACGCATTACCACGAGAAACATCATCGGTAACCTTCTTATGTGCATTGCATTTCACTATCGCAACTTGCATCGGCAACGTAAGTGACTCGAGAAGCTCATTCACCAACTGACCATGCTGAATCTTCGTACCATGCGAAGTAAGAAATCCACTTTCTTTCCACAAACGCCCAAAACTATGAGCAACACCAAACACATACTGGCTATCGGTATACACAGTCACTCTCTTTCCTTTCGACAACACAAACGCTCTCGTCAGTGCAATCAACTCTGCTGCTTGGGCTGAATTTTGTGGGATACATGCAGCTTCAACTATCGTACACAATGTCGTCACAGCATATGCTGCAGTCGTATCACCATTCGGGAGCTTGTAGCATGACCCATCAACCCATTGCGTACCATCAGGATCCGAAAGAGGAGTATCTTTTAAATCGATTCTCCCCTTCGTTTCCTCCTCCGTCCTAAGAAAACAATCATGCTGTTCCTGACCATCTGTGTCCACAGAAATCGGCAACAATGTTGCTGGATTCAACACATTACACTGCTTGATGTGCACATGACTAGCCAAAAGCGTCAACTCATAACCCGACAACCTCGCACTAATAAGGTGCTGAATCTTGGTTCTATTTAACAGAGTATCCACTGCATGTGGAACCATCACGACCAATGTATTATCCATCACCAATCCAGTAGACTGTCGGATGGAAACAGCCGCTGCAGCTCTCAAACAACTCGGCAACGCTCTAGCTACCGGATCTAAAGTTGACGAGAGATACGCACATGGACGCTGCTTATCACGAAATTGTTGAGTCAAAACTGACAATGCACAACCCTCTCTCTCGTGGACATAGAGTGTAAAAGGCTTACTGTAGTCAGGAGTACCCAACACTGGAGCAGAACACAACGCATCACGCAATTCAGAAAACTTTTCTGACAATCGTCGGACCAAGGAAGAGAGTTCGGTATATCCTTACAAGTCAATGCCAATAGAGGTTTTGCCAATAAAGAAAAGTTCGGAATCCACTGTCTACAATACGACGTGATACCCAAGAAAGCACGCACTTCTCTCTGTGTACTTGGCACAGTCATTCGAGCAATCGCTTGAATTCGTTCTGGGGTCAACCTTCTTCCCTCCTTTGACAAGAGATGACCTAAGTAGGTCACTTCTTGGCAACAATACTGCAACTTAGAAGGTAACACTTTATGATGCAAGTCCGACAAATGTCGCAACAAAGAAAGAGTAGCTTCTTTACAAGTTTTCTCATCATCAGCACCACTAACAGATCATCCACATACTGAATAAGAGCAGCACCAGTAGGCAACACAAGAGTATCAAGCTGAGTCTTTAAAGCCTGGCTATAAATAGAAGGACTTTCGCAATAGCCTTGGGGAGCTCTCTTAAACCGGAAGCTTCGGCCTCCTAAAGAGAAGCCAAAAATATCTCTACTTTCCTCGGCAATTGGAATGCTGAAGAAAGCATTCTTCAGATCTATAACAGAAAACCAGGCAGCTGAAGCAGGAATCAAAGTCAACAAAGCAGTAATGTCCGGAACAACAGGAAACTGTAGCACAACAATCTTATTAACTTCTCGAAGGTCGATCACAAACCTATAAACAGGTGGCTGAGAAGAGTCAGTGCGCTTCAGGACAGGCAAAACGGGACTGTTACACACATTACCTCTCATTTCTTCGATCACATCTTTCTCAATCAAATCATAGATGATCGCTAAAAGCGCTCTTTCACCATCGCTAGAAATCCGATATTGGGGAGTACGCGGCAATTTAACATTCGCTTTAAGCGTTACAACATTAGGTGGAATCTCCAAAAGACCCACATCATTAGGACCAGTAGCCCAAAGAGTATCAGGGAGAGAACGCAATTCCGGTGGAAGCCGATCTTTAGACAAATACATCGGAGAGATCACTTTCTTACCCAATGTAAGCTGTACTCCCGCAGGCAACCTTTTCAACAAATCCAAACCCAACAAATTCTCACCACAACCTGTCGTTAAAATGAGAGGTGCTTCCAACTCACAAGGCCCTATAGAAAGAGACAAGGGACTAGAAACTGGGTTACGAACTGAGGCGCCAGAGAATCCTACTGAAACATTAGTTAAGCCAGACAAAGGTGCGCAAGGGAGTTTAGAGTGCATGATAGAACTCTTCGCTGCACCAGTATCCAAAAGAAAAGGCTCTACCACACCCGATGTGGCTACTGCAACATATGGCCCACTCTGATCTACTGGAACCGACACTACTCCCTCTCTTTGTCCATGGCTGTCCTAACAATCATTATAGTCAGCATTCTCACTCTCCACATAATAGTCATCAGCATAGTACTGAGTCGACTGACCAGATGCAATTTTCTGTTGATCAAAGCAATTCATAGAATTTTGTGGGGGAAAGGAACGTTCGTTCTGAGGAAACACACCACGTCCTCTACCTCTTGACACTTGCTGAAAACCACCACGGCCTCTTGGAGCCGGCATACCACTCGCGCGTTGTCGTAAAACAGGGCAATCAATTTTATAATGACCTTCCTCCCTACAATACGCACACTGATTCAAACCCAAGGGGGGTCTTGGAGGAAAATACCCAGCGTTCTGTTGCGGTCTCTGAAACTGTGGAGGTTACTGAAACTGTGGGCGTTGCGGTGACTCTTGCTGATTCGAGCGAGGCGGATACGCCTGCTGTAAAAGAACCTTTGTCTTTAAGTCTTTTGTCTTTTTCTCTGCTCTGTCTTTTTCGTCCTTATCCCTATTCTCATTGTACTGTGCAGTTGCCAATATCTGGGCCAACGAGGAAACAGCCCAAGAGCTCTCAGAATCTTTCCACTTATTACATAGTTCAGTAAGTAAGTTAAAGACAAACTTATCTATGAACAATCTTTGTCCACCTTCCGTACTCATATCCTGACCACTATGATCTATAAATGTCTCTTCAAACCTAGTGAAGAAATCAGATACACTTTCGTCCTTCCTCTTGTAGTGTGTTTATCTAGGTACCTATATTGATACTCCTATTTCTGACCCTTGTCCGGTTATTAATTCACTAGTGTCCATACAACGGCACAGAAACCCGTTTTCAGATTAGGTCATAGCACATGCTGTCACATTAAGCAAGCACTATTCCTCCAGCCCCCTAGAACGCACACCGAGTTCTCAAAACAAACCAACCCATCAGCAGACCTGGGAAATCCCCCGCTGCTATTGTTTTGATTTCGCTCGAGAACTCCTAAAAGGAATGTAAGAACGACCAGTCCTTATGACATTCTTACTGACGTCTTATGTCCATCCTTACGTCAAACTCGGCACCTTTCAGGTATAAATATACTGACGCTGCCCTAAGCAAACACACGGTGGTGATGAGCTTGGAGCAGCGCTACTTGCCGGAGAGCCCAGCTGATGCAGGAAGCCCACGGACGCTGCCCCTCCCTTTTGACGCGCTGAGAGAAACGCTGCCTTTTCTCCTGCCGAGAAATCCAGCCTCCGGTGTTTCCGGCTTACCTTCGCGGGTAACTGGGATATCGAGTCATGAGAGAGAGATACCAGCCCTCCTGCCTTCTAAATCCCAGGTACTGAACTGACTAACCCCTTACAGAGAATTCTTGAGTCAGATTCTTGGCAAAACAAACTTAACTTAAACTGCTACTTACTTACTCCCTCCCACGTATTAGGCTTAGGTCAGGTACACCGGGGTAGGCGTAGTTAGAAGCACCAGTTGAGTACGATTAGTCAATGTATATATGTATGTATATCTTTTATCCATTTTAAAGTATCATATGGCTAAGAAACCATATCAATGCTTTTACAGTATTATTTTATAATCCTGCTTTTACTGTATGCACTTTACTTAACCTTAAGTATTGCTACTGTAGCGATTCATTTCTCTTGTATGAGAAAAAGAGACTGATCAATAAATAACATCTTTTATTGAACACGCCCATCTCTTCTTTCTCTACGAACTGGTGGAACTAAGTATGCACGTATTGACTGAGTAAAATAGCTGCCTTTTGTTTTCACACGACTCTGGAGATATACTCTTGATTAGGGAGAGCAAAGTTGTCATGTTCTATGGTTGTCAGAAACTAAATCCCTTCTTGTCTATCCAGGGAGGTTAAACTCCTCCTCGCCTATTCGAGAAAGTTTCTAGCGAACTCTGAGCTAGCTGGCACACAAAACTTAAGTCTAATATCGTCAGTAGAAGACCTAGTTAACCTCTGTCCTACGTCTATACTATTGAAGATATTATTCCAATGCGCAGAGCCTATTGGGAATATAGGAACTACACTACATTCTGCTTATATGCTGCTAACTTGTCCCAATTTACTCGTAACGCTAGCATCATCGTTTTCATAAGATTTACAATTCTGCCAGGTAGATCTGCCACTAGAGCTTCAGGTTTAGCACCACCAACCTGTCTAGCGTCCGCAGCAGCAATATTGAGCCATGAGTCACCTAATTCAACTGCATGATCCTCATGACGAATCTTTGCCCATAGAGGTTGAGGTACTACATTACCCAACAGCATATCTATGTCGGCTAAATTCATGATGCATGCGTCAACTGTCTGAGGCAGTTCTTTGTAATAGCCAGCTGGATTCTTACGGGGATCAGGTAAAGACTATTTAAGGGCCAAAACTTCTACTCTCTTCCATGGCACATGTACCCATACTCTTTGAAAATGTGCTGGTATAGCTGGGGGAACATTATTCGCACCAGCAGCTACCGCATCGAGTCATACTGGAGGAACTTTTCTCATCGGATACTGTCTCACTTTCCTCCTAACTGCGGAATCAGGTTCAAACAGTCGCTGAGAAGGGAAATCACTCCTTAACGCAAGTACCATCGCAACTGCATTCTCAATTCCGGGACCCACTATCGTCCCTTTCGCAAACTCGGACTGGACATTTAGGAATTCTACAGGGACTGAACCCAAATCATTATCTTCCCATTCCTCACGAAGGAAAGTACACATAACTTCAAAAACATACCTTTGCTTGGGTGCTTCCCACTGCTGGAAAACATCCATAACTGACTCTAAGTTATACCTCGAAACATTCGAAACCCATCTGCGAGCCAAGAGATCTAACACTGCCCGTTCTTTGGGACCGCGTAGCTGACTACGCATTTGTTTACGTGCAGAAACAGGGGTCATACTCAATGACCCAAAGAAAGGAGACAAAAGACCAGTAACAGTATCAGTCATTCGTTGTCGAGCAGAAGGAGAAACTGTCATAAGGACAGGAGACAGAGTATTTTGAGGTGATAGAAGCGTAGGGTTAGTAGCAAGAGAAGTTGAAGGTACAGGAGAATAAGGCAAAGTAGTTCCAGACAAAACTGATAGCAAAGTCGGCGGCTCCAGAGGCGGCTACGCCGTAGGAGGAAGAACCAGCTGAGGAGGAGCCAGTGGCTGAACAGCAACAACTGGAGGTTGCGGAGGTGACGTAGCACTCTGTGCATAAGGGGGTGGTAATCTCAACAAATGTGACATCAAAGGATCCTTCTCAGGGTCCTTCGTTGCATTCTCAAGAAGAGATGGCAAAGCTGGATAACATTTATCAATAGCCATATTATGTTGCCTATCTGACACCTCAATTGCTTTATCTTCTTTGTTTTCTTTAAACTGCCTAGCAGCTTGCAATATTGATACATCCTTTTCTCTTCTATCTCTTTTAGCTTGTTTAATTTCTCGTTGTCTGGCTTCTTTACGCCAAAGGCGAAAGGAGTCAAACATTGCCGGCCGGGCTTTCTTCTTAAATAGTTTAACTTCCAAATTATCTAGAATCTCTGTGTCATAGCTACCATGATGTGGCCATTTTAAAACACCGTCTTTCCTAGTGTATCGGACCCATACTTCATTAAACGTAATGGGGCCCACGCCGTGTTTAGAATAGAGCTCATTAGTCGGAGTTCCAACTGGAGGTATCGGACATGAATCCTCCAATCGGGAATCCCTGTTACAACCACAACAAAATATCCTCCTAATTTTGCTAAGACTAGGCATCTTCGCTCACTAATCTAGCTTCAAACTTCAAGGGATTATCTACAACCATAGTCTCGCAAATATACGAGACCCTCGGCTTTGGAAATTGCAATTTCAAATCAAAACTAAGGACCAAACAAACTAAGTACCAAAGATCCAAAAACTAAGGACTGGGAGTGACCCACTTATACTTAACTGAGGTATCAGTCACACCACCAGAAGACCCGTCTATCGTCTCGCCGTACAAAGCATCACAAATGGGTCCAAGACAGGGCGACAGTCAGGGCAGCAGTCCGTCGTAGCAGTCAGGAAAGCGGGAAGCCTCGCAGAAAAGACCTTCAGTCCACGTGCGACATGCCGGGGTCGATGAAGTGGTGGCCGTCCTCTAGAATTTCCTCACAAAGCTCCCCACGATCTTCAGGCTTGGACTGGTACCGTTGAAGTCGCCCCACGTGGGCGCCAACTGAAGAACCGGGTTTTAGAACCCAGCGGCACCAGGGGCACGCCCAAAGTCTTCGGGTTCACCTGTCTTAGAATACAGAGACACGGGATACTTCTGAGTGGCGTCAAAGATCAAATTTATTGGCTGCAGCCTGTAACAGAAGTCCTAGAAATCATCACGGTATGAGTTCTCAGGAGACTGCTCAATTTTACAAAGCAAGTCATCCCTTTTTATGCCAAAAATCACATTCCAGACAAATACCTAACATTTACAAATTGTCCAATCACATGTATCCACACCAGAGGTATCGCATGACGGTAAAAAACACTTTTCAGTTGCCCAGCCCATGATCAATCATCGGTCAAACCCAACATTCTTCTTTAGACAGGTCGAACGAACCCATAATAAAAAAGGGCACAACCCAATCGTAAATAGACCATAAAGAAAGGAGCAGAAACAGGTGAGAGTAGGATAAGGCATATTTGTGTGCAGTAAAACTTTATGATGTCCTGTGCTCTGATCCTTAATCTTGATCAGCTAAAGGGCAGGAACTGGTTTAACAAGGTCAGCTTCAGGCAACAAGGTCAGTTCACTCAGGTCAAACAGGAGTCAGCACGAACTCGAGCTAAGGTGTACATGTCCTTAAAAAGACTAGTTCAGCCACAGTCATCGGCCTATGTGAGGGCAACCACAAAATGGCTGCCATACACAAAATGAAACCCAAGGGTTCAGAACGAAATCCCTAAATACGTAGTGAATCCATCGGTCTAACATGACGAAAACACTCATACTTGCCGCACTAACTAGTTACGGTTCGCTAATATCAAATTCGTAACTAAACCATGACCTTTATGAAACGGGTTCAGAATTCACGGAACCTCATGTATGCTAAGGTACGGGGTCCACCACTAATCCCAGAGATCTTTGATATATAATCATTTAGCTTCAGTACGAAAGGGGGGTTTGGCTAATCTGTCTTATAACATGAGGCGTTTTATGGTATTTGGTTTGTTAACCATGCTAGCGATATTTTTGCTATCCTTTTGTTGTTAATTGTGGTGCAAATACTGCATCTTAGAGCACAATAATTTAAATAAATATTTTAAACTTCCTTTGTGGCTCTTGCTTATCTTATTTTGGACAAGTACGAGTGAGAGAGTGAAAGGGTGTGTCCTGTTACCACGATCCCAGAGATGATCAATACTGTTGTGTTGTGGGGTGCAAACTCACTTGTTTCTCTGGAAAGGTTGGGAGGAAAAATGAGACACTACAGCTAGTCAGACTCTGGCTCATAGATACTGAGGTAGTATAGTTACTCAGTCCCTACATGCCGATGTTCTTTGGTCACAAGCATAGTTCTGTTCCTGAGCAGAATCCCTGCAACACTTGCCCAGTTTCTGACGGTGTTGGTGAAGGCGGGCTATCAGAAAATGCATGAACGAAGTTGAGTTCTAACTGCTCCCCCTCGATCTCAAGGTGTATGGATATAAGACCTGCTGTAGCTTCGGCAAATTTAGGTGTCTGGATATAACATCTTTCAGCTTATCCCACATCCTCCTTTAAAATATTGTTATTTTAACATCTTCCTACCACTTCGTCTCAGCTATCAGATTGTTAAATCGGGCAACGTATACCACCAATTGTCTCGGCCCTTGTTTGATGTTGAGTAGTTCATGACAGAAAATAGGATCAGATTTGACTTTCAAACAAGGTTTTAATCGAATCAAAATTCATCAAAACAAATGCAAATTTAAAGGTATCGGAGGCATAAACCATAGGATGGTTTACAGAGCGTGAAAGACACTCGGGAACCCAGAAAGACTTTCCCTTTGTATTTATACATGGAAGGAAAGTTAGCTCCTATTCTCACTAATACAGGACTGTCCACAGCTGCAGCAGCAACAGTAACACTAGGGCTGAGGTTACGGGGCTCAAAGAGTCAATAGTCTAGGTCCTGGTAACTGTGAGGGTATAACTGGTGGTGTATTATGCGGAGTAAGTGGCTATGCCAGGGAATAAGGTTACATTCTCTGACTGATATGCAGTCCCATCTGAGTATACATTCTTAAGAGTACTGACCACATCATATATTGAATGGTCTATTCTGTGAGGGGGCATTTTGCAATAAGGTCTTTGCAATCTGCCAAGACAAAGGCCACTTGAACAGGCCAGACATACAAAGAGTTGCAGCTGGGCTTCTTTAACCCACAGACAGGACTTCCTCTCTCATACTGAGGTTTAGGAATATGATCCACAATCTTCTTAGGAGGGAACACAAAACACAGACACAGAAGGAAGTGAAATATTAAATAAATGGAATTCTTCAGTCCCTCTCACCATTATATTAACTCCTTCCGAGTGTCACATGGGCAGGTAATACTCCTCCCCCTAACCTGAAAGTGCTGGATTTATTGCTGGCAATGCTGTCCTCAAAAAACAGCGGGAGGTCCCTGGTATAATCTTGCATGCTTTGAGAGTTAATCCAAGTTAAAACTTTGCTCAGTAATTTAAATCAAATTTCGCTCCTTCCTTTTCTTACAAACTTCTAGAGTCACAGGTCAAGAGCTACTACTCACAGTTTGGATTTCAGAAGCGGGTAAGCAAATTAACATGTATTTCTCAGATTATGTTAGTCCTAAATGACAATCTCTCAGCCCTACAGAACTGAAAAATATTTCTGCTTCTCTAGAGGCTTAAAAACTGAACAAAACCTGCCACTTTACAAACTTCTCTAGGATCCCCACTAGTCGAAATGAGGACAGACCTAAACTTAGCTTACCATGTTATTTGTTTGCTTTGCACCAAACTCTATGAAAACTTTCCAACTCAATTAAGATTTATGGCCACTGAATCCTTCTCACTGCAATAAAGTTAACAGCCTGTGAAAAGATACAGCAGTTATTTCACTGTGCAGTGGGCGTATTTTCAATTGGTGAGCATTCTACTTTACCACAAAACTACATAATAATTCTATATATCAAAGGCCATGAACAGCTAATACCAATTATGATATAGTGCCATCTAACATAGCTGATGCATGACATTTTGAATGCAGTTATATCTTCCTGCTAACTCTGACCGTGCCTCTTGTCTATTCCTGGAGCCTTCATGTCGTCCACATGTCAGAGTGCTGGGCTCACATGAGAGAGCAGGCAGTTGAGATTCATCGAGGCATGTCGATCACACGGCACACACCAGAGTACAAACCCAATTTATCAACATCAGCAAAGGGAAGGTGACAAATATTGTCTGATGAGTTTTGTTTGCCATGCTCGCAGACGAAAATGTGCTTCTGCGTTTACTGTAATAGATGGTCAGGAAACAACAGCTGTACCCTGGTGCTCTGCCTTCATCAACAACTGGCACTGACAAGCAAACAGACTAACTGCTATTTTTATCAGGGAACCCTGCCCAACAGCAGTGCTGGCATGAAGTGATAGTGGCGACAGCATAACATGTTGTACACGCACGGTAGAGGAGCCTTCCACGCAACAATGTTTATTTCTCAGTATATGAAGGGGAAAACAATAATTAGTGAAATTAAGTTTTACATTTTTACCCTTTTTTTCAACCTTTTTCAGATTACTGTAAAAAGACATATTTTTTTTCACCATATGTAATTTCATTGTAAGATGAAGGCAACTTTTGGCTTACCCATGAATACCAAAAAATCATTTTAAAAGACACAATACATGTACAGCAGTTCCTCGCGATGCAAGTAGCTCACTTAGGCCCTCATTACAAATCGTGTGAGGTGTATCCACCCGCACAATTCTGGGTTTTAACGGGTGCGGGAACTGCCCCGTTAAAGCACAATGAGTTTCCACATGCATTGTTCCTCGTGCTGAAAATTCCAAGACTCTTCTCCGTGACTTCAGTGGTTCCCGTTTCAGAAGCCAGAACATTCTCCTGGTGCACAAATGCATGCTCTTTCACACGCATGCACAACACAGGCTGCACCGGTGCTAGCACATAGCATAATGCATTCTGTTCTGTGCAGTGCAATCACTCCACTCTCTCAGTCCCCTTGTTGGGTAAGGCTAGGCTACGCTTCTGCTGTATCTAGCAACCATTACAGTATGGTTGCTTTGAAGGGGGAAGATTGCAAGTTTGCTTTGGGGAACGTAGATTGTAGAAGATGTCTTTAAGTGCTTAATTTAGACAGAACTCATTTGAAAGGAGTCTGGTGGGGAGGTCCTATTGTTGCATTTTTAGGGGATATGTGTTTGTATGGGTGTGTTTTTGCATTTTAGACCCTCTAAGCAAGTGCAAACTAAATTGTATTATAAGGCTAAGGGTCTTATCTAAAACCTTGGATTTCTGGAAAGACTAAAGGGCCTCTTAACGTGTTTATATTTCTTTCAATTGTTCTTCTTATGTTGTATGCTTTAATGAACTGGCCTTCATTTTTCCCTAGGCCACAATTTCACTTGAACCGGGTTACTATTACCGTCACATTCATATGAACCCTAGAAGTTAGGAAGTGTTTCATGTCTGAACCCGAGTACACAGACGACAAAATGGCCGCTTAATCCTCAGTTCAAACTGCCACACCAGGTGCTGAACCTGGTGATGAAACTAAAGCTCAAGACGGCAACCATGTCGGCGTTGCGACAATAGTTCAAAGGCCAGTTGATGCTCACACTGCAAGTCAATTGTTGCTGTGATGAAACAACTGCTGTGCTTTGTAATTAGCAAATTAGACTCACCACGGAGACTCTCGGGCACCATGTCTTACTAAGGCAGTCCTTGGGGTGAACATGACGTTGATCCGTGAATTAGGGAGAAATAAGTGTAAAACAAACACCAAGAAGGAGTGAGTGGCAATTTAGAGTGGTTATTCTTTAAATACAACTAATTTAAAGAAACTCCTTAAAAATTCAAACTTGTTGACCTAGCTAACGCTTGTCTTCCACCTGAATGTACCTGTCTAGTTGGTTAAATTTCAATGCTCGCACAAACAGATTCCTGCAGGGCTTGGAATTCTGAGTTGTGAAATAAGAATTGTACCCCCTGTTTTTGCCTGACAGATTTCAGCAGGTAAAAGTCTCGCAAAATTTGCCAGAGGTAAAAGCCAAGTTAAAAAAAACGCAAAACGTAGGTTTCTGCCCTTTAAAATTAAGATTTTGCAAATTATGCCTCATTCTAAAGTTAAAACTGTACAACATTGCTGTGCCAGCATTCGCTCATTTATCATTCCATTGGCTGGGAGTAAGCCATTTCAATCAATCAATCAATCAGACAATTTGTAAAGCGCACTACTCACCCGTAGGGTCTCAAGGCGCTGAGGGGAGGGGAAGCTGCTATTGCTCGAAGAGCCAGGTCTTGAGGAGTTTCCTGAAAGTGAGCAGGTCTTGGGTCAGACGCAGGTGGGTAGGGAGGGTGTTCGAGGTCTTTGCGGCGAGGAAGGCGGAGGACCTGCCACCGGAGGTCGCTTATTGGATGTGGGGGGCGGCGGCGAGGGCGAGGCTGGCGGAGCGGAGCTGGCGCGTGGGGGTGTAGAAGCTGAGTCTACTGTTCAGGTAGGCTGGTCCGGTGTTGTGGAATGCCTTGTGTGCGTGGGTGAGGAGCTTGAAAGTGATCTTTTTGTTGACGGGGAGCCAATGTAGGTCTCTCAGGTGGGGGGTGATGAGGCTGCGGCGAGGGATGTTGAGGATCAGTCGGGCGGAGGCGTTTTGGATGCGTTGTAGTCGTCGTAGGTGTTTGGCCGGAATCCCTGCGTAGAGTGCGTTGCCGTAGTCCAGCCTGCTGCTGACGAGGGCTTGGGTCACCATTTTTCTAGTTTCAATCGGGATCCACTTGTAGAGTCTGTGGAGCATGCGGAGGGTGTTGTAGCAGGAGGAGGAGACAGCGTTGATCTGTTTTGACATGGAGAGGGAGGGGTCGAGGATGAATCCTAGGTTGCGTGCGTGGTCCGTGGGTGTTGGTGCTTTTCCCAGTGAGGTCGGCCACCAGGAATTATCCCAGGCCGATGGGGTGGGGCCGAGAACGAGGACCTCCGTCTTGTCCAAGTTCAATTTCAGACGCTGCTCCTCATCCATTCAGCGACGGCCTTCATTCTCTCATCGAGGTTGGTCTTGGCGGTGTGCGGGTCCTTGGTGAGGGAGAGGATGAGCTGGGTGTCGTCGGCGTAGGAGATGATGTTCAGGTCGTGCTGGCGGGCTACTTGTGCGAGGGGGGCCATGTAGATGTTGAACAGGGTTCGGGCTGAGGGATGATCCCTGGGGTACGCCGCAGATGAGGTCAGTGGCTTCGGATCGGAAGGGAGGGAGGCGGACTCTCTGGGTTCTGCCAGAGAGGAAGGACGTGGTCCAGTCCAGGACCTTCTCCTGGATTCCGGTACTTGTATTCAAGGTGCTACAAGTCCCGCACAGGTAGTCAGTACACCCATGCTCCTATCACTTACATGGTCTAAGATAGCATGAAGGCATCAAGCAGCCATCTGTTTCAAAAGAGACATCCTGTAGGTAGGACGCTTGTACTTTGCATTAGACATTATGTCCTTACTACAAATTGACTGCCCAACTTGTGTGTTGCTACCTTGATGTCATTTGTGAAATGAGTGACACATTCATAACTGCGCATGTTTTTTTTACATTGATATTACAAGAATAAATTGACCAAAAAGGTAAGTGTTGAACAGATTTGGCACCCTTTCAATTCATACTATCAAGCCCCCAAAAAAACAATCTACCCGCCCATGTTTATAACTGTGCAAAATGACCTTGCGGCCCTGGTGTGAGGAGGGAACCCTACGCTGACGTATGTCATCCTTGGGAGAGTGAGGGTTCTCATCCTAAGAGAGGTCTCTCCCCTATATGAATAGGGCAGTGCTTTGAATGGGGCGGTACTGCCGGTATGGAGTACCGGCACTTTTTTATATTGAGAGAGAGAGAGTACCTGCACTTCTCAATAGGAATGTAATAATTTTAATTGGAGAGTACCGGCACTTCTCAGAAATGAGTAGGACTCTGGTACAGATTACCTTCACTTCTGATTTTCCAATTCCCTTGGTCCTTATTGTCAACACACCACACCTGGGGACTTCTCCTCCATCAGTTTCCCATTTTTTATATTTCGAGAGAATGTCCTTTTAGTGAGTTCCAGCTCTGATAATAGCACCAGAGAATGCAAACTAAAATACAACATGCAAACTTTATTTTTATGCAGGGCTTAATTTATGGAATAATACATGCCAGTAATCCAAAGATTTCTCAGAAGGCTGCCGAATGTCAGGGTCGCTGAATATCATGGTTACCTAGTCAATCAATCAATTAAATAGGATTTATTCGATTTATATAAATCATAATAGCACAGAATACATATTCACATCATAAAACCTCTAAGAAAACATGCAAATCTAAAAAAAATCCTTCTATAAATAAACATGACAGCATCCCCCTCATTAATGAGGTTCCACAAGAACAATTGCATTTACATGCCAGTCACCTCATCCATATCTCTTTATGATTACACTTGATCCTTTTATAACGCTAAAAACTATACAGCAGGTACCCTTTGAATCCAGAGACAGTAAAAATGTATAACCTTCTAAATTGCGTATTCTTGATTCCACCTCATTCCTCTTTCACCCACTCTCCTACACTCTTGCTCCCTTTATCACACTCATGCAGTTTCTTTCTATTCACTGCTTTCTCCCTTTATCATATTTTTTTCTCCATTTTTTACTTCCCTTTTCTTTGGTCTTTTTGTGAGTTTCTCTCTCTTGATCTAGCTCAAAGTCTTAGGCGATAAAAATAACTGCTGGTCCCCAAAAATGAGCATTTACGAGCCCCACCTGCACCCCGGCTTAAAGCAAGCACTGTTTTTATGAATTAAAGCATCAATCTTTCCTAATGAGTTGAAATTATCATGTTCCCCTTTAATAATTGCTTTTTCAAGGCCAGACCAAAGTCCAGTAGCATCCCCTGTGAGGAAGTTCTACTCCACTGCCTATTTGTTCATCCATTAAGTAGTAAAGGCAACTAATTGCTTTAAGTATCTACGATTAGCAACTCTATTCTCACCAGTGATAACATTTAAAGAGTCTGCACCTTGGAAGAGATAAGGATGGTTTAACCCTTTGCGTGCGTCGGACGGCCCCCGGGGGGTGTGTGCGGAGGACGGCCGGGGGCCGTCCGGCGCACGCCGAGTCATAAATCTCCTGCACCCGCCGCGGTCAACGGGTTAAGCAGCCAAGTAGCTGGAAGGCCTTACAGAGCCTTACATCTTTACTGGAATGAGATGGTGTTGCACTCAAGTATACAAAAAGTGATGGATAGAATGCGTGAATTAATCTCAGCCACTGGTAATTACTCAGGGCCATAACCCAGTCCATCATTATTTTATGCACCAAACCATCTCACTTTGAACCATATGCAAAGAAGGTCCTCCTTGAGCCACTCAAAATTTGTGATCATGATATATACGGTAGAGAGGGCCATTGTTTTCCCTTCATGTAGGGGGTGTTATTTGTGAGTTTTGAAACACCCTAGTCGCACCTAATGTGTTGTTTTTATGTAGTTTAGCACTGTGAGCACACATTTTTCACTTTATCTTATCTTATATGTATATATTGATTTATCACTGTACAGATTGCTTTCACTGTTTTTATTCTTTCCATTTACAGTTACCATCTGATGAGTAAGTGTATTTGAATGCTCCAGACTTACAGGTGGGGTAATACTTAGTACAGTGGGTATACTAGAAGGGATTTTTTAATTGGAGAAGTAGCATAGGGATCCTGCTTGTCCTGACGAATGCTGGTTAAAGAATCGGAACCCGGTAGAAACATGTGGTGGTGAGTACATAATTCACTCACACCACCACCATCCGAGGGTATTTTGATGCCCCCTTTTTTCTATCTGACCAGGGAATCTAGGAATAACATTTATTGTGATGATATCTCATAGTCAGTTTTAAAATCAATGTCTGTCTGCACCTTTGTAAGATCCTTTTCTTTTCCTTTTTCTAATTGTTTGTATTGTTTACCCCTCCCTATTGCTCCGCCTCTAACGTTGGGTTGCGCAGAGGCATTCATTAGCAGCCCTATGATGTAGCATGCCACAACTTGTTGTGGGTGAGGGGAGTTTTAATAAAGTGTTTGTGCTCCCTTTGTAACTACAAATTTTTATCATAAACTTTTGTGACTGATATTCGTCTTACCTCTTTTTGTGTATATCTAACCTCTTTGAACCAGAACAGCTGCAACCCAAGACCGGTTTCACCCTGAATGTCGGGTGGAGTTAGGTTCCAGTGGCACAGCAAGTATGGAACCCATGTCTGGGCACATCCGTCGCACTTATGGCATTGCACTGAAGAAAACACAAGACATGAAGTTAGCATGCATCAGAGTGTTTTAACATGGAATTCCAGGAGAGACGGCATAGGCATCAGCCAGGGGTATCCAATATTGGTCGAGAAGGGCTGGAGGCATGTTAGATTTTCAGGATATCCACATGCGGTGCAGTCATATACAATACATATGTATCCGAATCATTTACATAGCCAGTGGCTGTCATGAATATTTGGCATCACTCCGACCATTGTCGACCAACGTTGCACAACACTGGCATAAGAAAGCGCACCTTGAAGGTACTGGCAGTGGAAACACACAGATGGTTCAACAGGGATACGGACATTCAGAGAATATCTACAAGGGTATTTTTACTGGAGCCTGAAATAAGATTTGCCATGAGAGACGTAAGGGGCAGCCAAACTTCCTCACAAAATAAAGTTTTTAATTGGTTGACATGGGATTACCTATTACAGTATCAGAACAAATGTTGGAAGCACAATGTATCTAATGTGTATTAATGATAAAGGACTAACAGACCGATTATGTGGAAACTGTGAGCGCTTCTGAATGATCTGCTGTGTGAATGTGCCATGTGTTTATTTATACTGCTAATGTGACCATATACGATGTGTCTGACGTGCGTATGTATGGAATATACCTATACTTTATTATTTATATAGAGCACTGCTGCATGTGGCACTCCAAGACAACAAATAATACACAAGAAATAACAGCAAGATACTGAGTTTACAGACGATGGAAAGAAGGCAGACTCTCGGCGAGACTGTATCGTAGGCCCTCAATAATCATTACAGATACCACGAGAACTGGTATTTTCAAGGGCGGGAACATCCGACCCATTAGGAGTTGGATCCAGAGAGCCCACTAAAACATAGATAATTCTGGGCCTAATTTATCTCATAATTCCTCATTCACCCACTGACTTTCACATGGCGAGTTCATAAAAAAACATATAATTACTAAGGGACCGAAAGGAATTAAAGAGGGCTCTTGCACTGAGGGTCTTAGAGTGCTTTTAGTTGACTTGTTTTTAGATTAGCAGCTATAATGTTGCAATTACTCTGCTATGTCAATCAGTGGCATGGCATGGATGAATTGGGTCCTTGAGAAATCCAAGAATGGAAAGCTGCTCCCCATCGCCTTGTATGATAGTTAAAAAAACATCCATAAGGGGGTTTTGGGGGGTAGCCGAGCCTCGAGGTCTGCCCCCAGGCAGATTGGGAGGGGGAGGGGGGCGAGATGGTGGCAGCCATGTTGTGCCATTTTGGGCTGCTTTGGGGATAGCCCAAAAGCAGCCCAAGTTCAAAATAGAGCCCAAGGGATTATAGGGGGTTCCTGCGCTTACCCAGCCACCATTTTAGGTTTTGGTAACCTGGTGGCTGGGAGCGCTGTAGGATAGTTTTTTGTCTGAGGTTCGGTTAGTGGTGTTTTTTGTGGCAGTTTAGGCAGTGGTGAATTGCTTGGAATAGGATGGCAGCTGATGATGTTCGCGTGCTTGAGGCCATCCGCCTGCTCAGTGAGGCAGGGCGGATGGACCTCCTTGTGGCCCCCCAGGGGGGGGCGCGGCCAGCATGGAGCATGCGGCGGGGTAGCGGCGGCCGTGTTGGCGTGCCTGCCTCCCCGGAAGGCCGCGAAGTTACAGGTGAGGCAGGCTGGCTGCTCTGAAGGTTCGGGCGTGGCCTCGGAGGAAGGGGCGGAGGGCGTGGGGGGAGCGGTTACCCGCGGGAGGCCGCTGACACGGAGGGGAGCCGGGGCGTCCTTTCGCAGGTGTCCGTGGCTGTGACTGACGGCCCCGCTCCTTCGGGGGCCGTCTCGCCGAGGCGGGCAGAGAAGTCTGGGACAGAGGTCGCGCCTCTGTCCGGGACCCCATGAGCGGTGGGGAGAGGGCCGGAGAGGCGGGCTGCGAGCAAGCGGCAGGGAGGCGCGAAGAGCGCTTTCCCCGCTGCCAAGGTGTCGGGGCAGGACGAGGGGCTGGGGGGTGCGGGAGAGTGATGCGGCGGGGCGGCGCGAGGAGCGCTCTCCCCACGGCGCATGAGGAGTCATTTTCTGGGGCGGGAGACGGAAAGCGGAAGGCGCAGGCAAGCGGCGTGGGGGGTGAACAGAGCGCTTCCCCATCGGCGGCGAAGAAGGCAGGTAGGTCAAAGCCGACAGGAAGAAGGGGGGGCGGAGGCCAGTCCCCCCCATGGGTAATGGAGGAATGCGGGGGAGTCGGGGGGCTGCGAGGGTCGAGAGGGGAGGGGCGGAGCGAGAGGAGAGGGGGGAGGGGTCGGCGGGGGGCCCAAGAGGCTGGTAAAGGTGGGGAAACGGAGCCATAAGTTGGGCCGGGTAGGTTGGAAGGAGGGGAGGGAGGGGAGGGTATGCAACAAGGGGGTCAGCTGGCAAGGGGAGCCCGGGTGGGGCAGGGGTATGGTGGCCACAAGTGGATGGGGGGCTTTCCAGGAGGATGGTCTGACGGAGGTAGGTGTGCAGGATGAAGAGGGGGCAGGGGAAGGGTCGGCGCCCCAGTGGGGGCATGAGTAGGCGGGGGGTTATTACCCTCTGTTAATTTTGGAAGGGAGTGGGGGGAACTGGGAGTGGCTGGATGTTTTTGAGTCATGGAGGGAGGGGGTTAGAGAGGAGCGGGGGTGCAGGGAGGGTCTGGTGGGTCGGGGTGGCTGGGGTTGGGGGGAGGGTTGGGCGGGTGGACTGGCGGAAGGGCAGGGGTCTGGCACAGCAGGCTGAAGGGAGGGGGGCATGGTCTGATGACGGGGGTGCGGGTTTTGGGGGTTTGGCAAGGAGTGAGGATGAGGAGGAGGGGGAGAGACAGGGGTGAGGGGTATTGGGGACGGGGGCACGGGGGATGGGTTGGAGGCAGGTTGGGTCGGGGTTCTGGTTGAGTGAGGGACCCAGCACACCAGTCCGGCCATTTTTCTTGCAGGAAGAAGAGCGGCGAGGGGCTCCTGAATTGGCAGGGCTGGGGACAGCCCGGCGGCGCCAAGGCGAAGGGAGGGCGGAGCCTCCTGCGGTGAGCCCGGTACCGGCAGGGGATCCCGTCGCGGCCGGCACAAGCAGGCCCGAGGCGGGCTCGCTGACCCCAGCACCCACGGGGCACCAGCGGCCTGGGGAGTCTCGCCGTTGGAGGAGCGATGCGAGCTTGTTGTTTAATGTTGCTGGCAGGGGGCAGTCGGCGCCGCCGACAGGAAGGGTGTACGGGGCAGGTTCTGGGCAGGTGGTGGAGGACGAGGATAGTTTGGAAGAAGGAGAGTTGAGGGATGGCGAGGTTGGGGGGGCGTAATAATGGTGTTGTTAGTGTCTTGCAGAGGTCACGGGGCCAACGAGAGCAGACGGCCCGGACGTTACGTTGGGAGCCGAGAGCGGCATCTTTGGAGCGGCATGGTGGAGGACGGCCGGTGGATTCATTGGTGTCAGGTATGGGAGCAGCGCCGGCAGCAGCGCGTTTGGTGTCAGTGGGGGTGGGGAGGAGGGGGGGTTGGGGGCATGTGACTGTGAAAAGGAAAGTATGTGACGGACAAAGGGGTGGGGCCTCACGTGGTGCTCCTGGAACGGGTGGGCAAGGACTCGGGCGCGGCAGGCAAGGAGGCAGTGGTGACTGGGTCCGCTGTCGGGGCGGGATCGGCAGGCGCGGGCGCAACGGGGGAGAAAGTCGCAAAGCCGGAGATTAAGGAGCTAAAGATTAAGAAGCTTCCGTACATGGGGCTCACGAAGCCGCTGGGGGCCCACTTGATGCTGGCTACGAAGGAACGGATTTGGAAGGGGGAGTACGTGGAGATTCTTAAGTTACTACACCGGGAGGTACGGGCGAAGGAGGGCTCAAAGGAGGAGGAGTATGAGCTCCAGAAGAGGCCGAAAGTGCCTCTCACGATAGAGAACTGGACAGCGGCTTTTTAAATTTTTGCGAGTGTGTATTGCGAGAAATTTCCGGAGCGGACGGTGTCCTTGTTTAAATACATGGACGTAATCAGGAAGACCCAAATCACAGGGGGCGGTTTTGCCTGGGCTCAATATGACGAGGAGTTCAGGGCATGGATGGCCTGGGATTCGGAGGGGAAATGGGGCGAGCTGGATACCGACCTTTGGCAATATACAATGGGGTTGGCAGGGTCGGGGAAGACCATTTTTACAGCAATTGGGCTGCCTAACATTTATCAGCCCTTTCAAGGCCGCCTCACCCGGGGAGGGGTGGGGGCAGGGGCCAAAAATCGGCCGGCAACGGTTTGTGTACGCGAGAGCATTGCCGTTTCCGGCATGAATGTTCCAGCTGCGGGAAATATGGCCATCCCCTGGTCCGGTGCTGGGATGCGGCGGGCACATACAAAGGCGGTCAGCGAGGGGCAACAGGTGGTCAGCGGGTGAGCTCCAATCAGGCAGCCGGGATAGGTAGATGTGACAAGGGTCCTGGGCCCAAGGGCTCATACGCCGGTTAAAGTAGATCGGTTGGTGGCTCTACGCGAGTACCCCGACGCAAGGGCCGCCGAACGTTTGTGGGTGGGGTTCCAGGACGGGTTCCGCCTGGGGTAGGAGGGGCCCAGGCGGCGGAGGTGGGCCGACAATTTGAAGTCCGCCAGGGAGCACCCAGAGGTGGGGCGGAGCAAACTGGAGAAGGAGGTGAGCGAGGGCCGCATGGTGGGTCCTTTTGAGGATTGACCATTGGAGGAGTTAATTGTCTCCCCGGTCGGGGTCATGCCAAAGAAGGAGAGAGGGCAGTTTCGGCTTATACAGCATCTGTCCTGGCCCGAAGGGGGCTCGGTGAACGATTTCATTGACGAGCGGGAGACTACGGTCTCGTATTCCTCTGTTGATGCGGCCATGGCTTTGGTGGTGTCGGCGGGTGCTACGGCAGGGATGGCGAAGTGTGACATCAAGTCGGCTTTCCGGCTGCTCCCAGTCCATCCAGACGATTGGAGCCTACTTGGAATTCAGTTCGACGGCCGCTGGTACGTGGACAAAGCATTGCTGATTGGCTGCTCGATGTCATGTGCACTTGTTGAGGGCTTCAGTACGTTCCTACAATGGCTGTTCACAGAACGGATGGGTCACCAAGGTGTCACGCACTACCTGGATGACTTTTTTTTTGTTGGCTCCCCCGGTTCTGCGGACTGCCAGGAGGTGTTGGACAGGTTCCAAGAGGTCATGGGGGAGCTGGGGGTGCCACTGGCGCCGGAAAAGACAGTGGGGCCCGGCACGGCACTGTACTTTTTGGGGATTGAACTGGACTCGGTGGCTATGGAGGCCCATTTACCAGTGGATAAAAAGCAGCACATGCTGGAGCTGCTAGAAGGAATGTTGGCATGACCCAAGATTACAGTTTTGGAGACTCACGTGTTGCTGGGCCACCTCAATTTCGCTTGCAGAGTGGTGTGCCTTGGGAGGACTTTCTGTAGAAGGCTGGCCAGGGCTTTGGCGGTGTGGCACCCGCCGCATCACCACGTCCGGCTCCCCGCGGGAGTCAAAGAGGATTTACAGATGTGGCGTTTTTTCTTACAGCATTTCAACGGAATCCCCATGCAGCTGGGAGAGGCACTGGTCTGGGACCTGCAAATCTTCTCGGACGTGGCAGGGAGCGACGGTTTCGGTTTGGACTGGCAAGGTCGGTGGTGCGTCGAAAAGTGGCCCCCGGAGTGGGCGGGGGGACAGGAGTATCGCCTTCCTCAAGCTTTTTCCTTTGGTGGTGGCGGTGGCGTTGTGGGGGGGAATGCTGGCACATAGGAGGTACGTGGACAACATGGCGGTGGTGGAGGTGGTCAATTGGCAGTCGGCCAGGGATGTACAGGTGTTGAAGCTGCTGTGTGTGTTTGTGCTTGGCTGCTTGCGTTTTGATATTGCTTTTTGCGCGGTGCATGTGCCCGGGGTCAACAATGAAATAGCGGATGCCTTGTCTCGTTCGCAGTGGGGGAGATTCCGTGGCTTAGCCAAGGACGCAGATCGTGACCCGACCAGCATCCCCCCTCAGATGTGGTACGTAGGCAACACAGGATGTTGCAGCTGGTTCTAGGGTCCTTGGCGGTGTCTACGAAGGTGACATACTTTTCTGCTAGGGAGGATTTCCTGCCGTCCGGGGCGTGGTGGCGGTCCAAGGGAGGGGAAAGGAAGGAGGACGTGGTTCAGTTCATTCTGGATTTAATCGACAAGGGCCTCTCGCGGGTCACGATTGTGGACAAACTGTTGTCGGGGTATGCACCGTCGGCAGGGGAACTTGGTTCTCGGATGTTGGAGAGGTGGGCCCGAGAATGCGGGAGGGAGTGCAGGGTCCATCAGCCTTTGTTGCTGGGGTTGCTGGATCAGGTAACTGATGCGTTGCCAGGTGTGTGTTTTACCGCTGGGGAGGCCTGTTTGTTCGCCACTCTGATGGCATGGATGTTTGCCGGAGCCTTTAGGGTATCCGAGTTGCGGGGTGTGTGGAAGGAATCAGGTCTACAGTGGTCAGAGATGGCGTTCGGGGAGGGAGATGTACGTTTGTGGTTGAGGAGAGCAAAGACGGATCAGAGGGGTATAGGTCGTTGGGTTTTATTGTCGGCGATCGCGTCGGGGGGGTAGGTGCCCTGTGAGGTGGGAGTTGAGACTGAAAGCAGCAGGGCGCCTAGAGGGGGCTGTTTTTCATCATGCAGATGGCCGTCGGGTGTCGGGGGCGCAACTGCTGGTGGTTCTGCACAAGGCGTTGCGGGGGCTGGGGCTGGACGGGATGCGCTTTGGCACCCACTCTTTTAGGATTGGCACGGCGTCGGAGGCGCACCGGCAAGGGCTGGGGCGAGGGGACATTATGCGGCTGGGCAGATGGTCGTCGGACTGTTATCGGCGTTACATTCGGGGGGCGCCCAGCGTCTGAAGCACGCGGTGGCTATGGTGACTGTGATACTTACTGTTTGTTTCTTTTTTAGGTTCGGTGGCGGGTCCCCTCGCCAGAGACATGGTGGTCTGGATCGTGGGGAATTCTTTTGTTAGGAGGGCCCAAGTGCAGGCGCGATCCAGTTTTTTTGGCGAAAACTTGTGTTTCAACCCTAATTTGTTTAGCATAAGTTGGAAGGGTAATGGGGGCATGTTGTGGCGGGAATTGGTTTCCACCCTCAATACCATGGTGGTGGCGGGTAGGTGTACGGACGTCCTAGTGCTGCATTTGGGGGGAAATTATATGGTGAGGGAGACTGGTTTGGTGCTTATGAGGGCCATGAAGAGGGATTTGGGTGAGATTAAAAGAAGGTGGTCAGGGTGCGTGGTAGTTTGGACAGAGTTTGTGCCGCGTAGGGTGTGGAGGGGCGCGGTGCATCCGCAGCCAATTGACAAAGCAAGGAGGAAGGTGAATGTGGAGATGGTGAGGTTCTGTAGGCACCGGGTTTCTCTCGGATCTGGCACAAGGATATAAGGTATGATGCCCCGGAAGTGTTTAGCGGTGATGGGGTCCATTTGTCTCATCTGGGCATGGATCTTTACCTGCTGGAACTGCGTGAGGTGTTGTCACGGTTGTTAGGGGTTCGCTAGAGATCTGGATGGTTCGGCCCTTTTTTGGGGAGTGGGGGGAGGGGGGCAGGGAAAGTAGGGAGGCGGTGTATCCACCTATCGTCCCGACTTTTCCTGGGTGGCGGTGTTTGTTTTGGAAGTTGGCCAAGTTTGGCTAGAGTTTTGGTAGTTAGCGTTAATTTGGGTTAACAGGTTGGAGGTTTTACATTGGTGCTCATTAGTTACAGTTGCAGGAAGATGGATAGGAGGTTAGGGGGGTTAAGAAGGTCAAAGGTTATGGGATAAGATTGTGTATTATGGTGGATTTATGTAATGTATTTGCATTTTATGTATTGTGTTTTGCAGGGTCGGGGATGTTTTTATCATGTGGGGATCATAGGGGCGGGGGTGGGAAAGGCAAGGGGTCAGGTAACTCGATGTTTAGAGAGGTTTTAGTTTTGTAAGGCGAGGAGCCAGTTTAATAAAGTTTGTGATGTGCACCTGTTTCAATAAAGCGGCCTTTTACACACACAATAAGTTGTCAGTCTGGCTTGCCCCCCTTCTCCCTCCCAATTCCGGTGCAGTAGGGAACCGCACGCCTCAGCCGTGGGCCACTGCACCCGCTGCACTATTGATAGCTCCACCCCTGATTTCAATATGTAACAAGAGGTCTCACAATAGGTCACATAATTGAACGTTTAAAACAAAATAATTAGTTAAGCAGTATTCTACCCCCTGCTTAGGGTGTAAACTGACTCTTCTTTATGTCACCTTCTATAAACCTAGAATGCAGGAAAACACTAAAAGTGCCAGTCATTTTAGCTTTTTGTTTGGCTTAGCCAATCTCCACATTTGACTATGTGTACCAGTTTTGGTACATTACTTTTGTATTGCTTTATTCACACTTTTTTTTATATAATTCCTTTTCATGCGGGTCTTTCCTTTGAATTAACAGTTTTCATGAGTAATTTTTCATTTGGCGTTGCAGTAAAAATACATCAAATCTGAAAAACTGTACCAAAAAAATCTGTGTTCAGCACCTGGATTTCGTAAACAAAGACTTTGGGTTTTACATGCATTACATTCACTGTTATGACTCAACAGTACATCTGAAAAAGTTAATGAGCGTTTTACTCTTTAACTATGTTTTATGCAATGCAGGTACTTGGATGGAAAAAAATTTGCTTGTGGTATTGAACGTCCAGGTATTGTGAGGCAGAAGACTATTTGGTGGCGTAGGTGTGGCCAGGGATGAGTAGCTCCTTTACGAATCTTCTAAAAGAAAACACAGACATCAGGCCTCTTCAAATCTCCCTTGAGATTTGGAATGATACGTGGAAAAGTTTGAATTAGACTTCCTCGACACCCATTGGGCTCACGGGGCTTCAGCCCCCTCCGTCGTGCCTGTCAGCCCGGGCTGACACAGCTTCACGGGCTGGCGAGCATGTAATTGCAGCCGCACCCGAGTACTTAACAGCTCTTTAAAAGACCATTTAGTTGTAAATGAGGCTTTTGTTGTGTGGTCACCCCTTCTCACAGTAACTTTGTCCGTGATTGGAAGAATTAGCCCCCCCCGAAATATTTTCAGCCCCCCTGCACCCCCCCCCCCGAAATTTGGCTCTAGTTGTCCACCTGGACAAATAAGCCATTTGTGCCATCAAATTATAAAGAAATTCAGCTCAGTGGATTAATGCGCCTCCTACAGATGTCTGTTTATAGCAATTTGGAATGTAGTCAGGTACGCCAAACCCATTATTATCGTTTAATTTAGCTCATACAGGGACTTGGGGCGGGGCCGAGGTGATGATAGGCTGGAGGGGGAGTGGTGGGCTCTACCCATACAGCGCTTGTGGTTTCTGGCCAGCCGTCTCAGACTGGCCAAAAACCACATGCACAGTAAAGCTCTCTCTAACCCCAGCTGCATTTCTGGGGTTGGAGAGAGCAGGCACTGTTCTGGAGTGCACACCATCAGCGCCCAGGCCAATCCTGAAGCTGCTCTCATCAATGAGAGCAGCTTCAGGATTGGCCACAGGACAGGCTGGGAGCTTGTGCCAGCCTACAGCAGCAGAGATGAGCGAAAGTGAGCGAAGGGATGCTGGAGGGCAGCAGGTACGTTTTCATTTTTTGTCTCCAAAGTCCCCCATTTCCCCCCTCCCCGGACCTCTCCCCTGCCCACCTCTTTTCCCCACTACGAGCTGCTCCTGCAGATAGGGCTACAAAAGGGCAGTCACATGAGTGGCATGTATGCGTAAACCATTCATCCAGCTGGTGTAAAAAATGGTCCCAGACATGTGATGAATCTGACTTACACCCTATTGGGCTACTGAGATTCGACCAGTCAACGAGTTGCTCGTGAATCTTGTGTTTTCAAAAGCATTTGGATTTGCTGCATTTTCAATATAATTTATCACCTCCTGCATAATCTGCAGATGTTTTTTTTTTTTTACCTCAAACAGATCAAAAGTTACTAAAAAGGTTGATTGGTCACCTTCCTGTTCCCTATTGCTGTCTTTGGGGTTTAAACTGGTACTAATGAGGTGAAACATTTGTCCAGACAGTGTTAACATGTATGAAAATGACAAAATAATAAAGTAAAACTATCATAAAATGTGCCACTCTGCGCTGTATATTTTGCAATTTCTTGTCGCTTAATTTAGTCAACCCTGCCACATAATTTCAGCACCCCTGCATAAGAGCGAATGAACATTTACAGCACCTTAATTAGTCTCTTAGGCTTACTATACATTTCGATAAGACAAAACCGAATGCTTTTATAAGTAAAATAACTATATCAAACATTTAGAAGCATTTACGACTCCCACCAGACAGTTTGTGCTACAGAGAACCTTTATAGCCACAATTAAAATTCACATTGCTCTAAAAAGAACAAACTAGACAAGTCCACTGATATACTAATGCACACCACAGAGCACCAAACCTTAATAATTGTCCCCCTGCACCACACCAACATACATCTTGGGATTCAGGCGGCAAGAGACGCTTGTACCAGGCGGGGGAGAGTGTTCCATGCCCTCCCCCGCCCTCTATTCTGGAAGAGGAGATCAGGCAGTGACTGAGCCACGCTTGTGCCCACAGGCAGTGCCCAAACAGTAAATGAGCTTACTAGCTGTATTTTCCGGCCTTTTAAATCCTGTTTGATGTTCCTGCATCCAGAAATTACTGTTGTAGAAACACCGGTCCTCCTGTGATTGGCCACAGCTGGATACCACTCTGCTGGACACATAATTGGTCCAATAAAGTTCTTTAGCAGGTTTTACCTTTCTTTACTTTACTTTTACATTTACCAACAGGAACCAGGACTGAATTAGACACATGCCCAGATTAAGAAAGCGCTTTTGCATCATATTAATGGTACAAGGCGCTACATACCTGTGGGCACCAAAGCATAACATTAGAAAACCTGTAAAAAAGATTACTGCAAGGCAAATGTTAGTCTATACTGGTTGCTGAAACTGCTTAAATGAACAGAATTATGACTCACAAAGGGGTTTTTAGAATGTATTTCTCATCCACGCATAGAGGCTGTAACCAATTGAGTGGTGTTGCAAACGGTGCAGTTCAGGGATTCCATCAAGTGGGCTACAGTGGGTGAATCCAGTGGGAGCCATTTTGTTTTCAAGGCACAGAGGAGCATAAACAACGCTAGACGTATGCTATGTCTACAAAGAGTTCTGTGGCAGAAACGGATTATTTGGCGAAAAGGAGCTGAGGGGAGAAAGCTCCCTAGATATGAACCTGCTCACATGGTCTATTCTTAAGATATATATACATTTCAGTCTTCTGTGTTGCTTGACTTTAAGGTGGACTCGTCAGAATCTGTGCCAGGCTGCCAGAAGTGTGATTTTCTAGAAATCTCAGGATAACAGCGAAAAGCTTTGCTGGAAAGTTTCCAGCGTTAGCCTCAGGTAATTACATTATGAGCATATGGGCGCAAGTTATAATTGGGATCTATTAATTAAACAGGGAAATTGTCTGCAGATTGCTATGAAATAAAGATGTCGTAAATGCTGCTAAACTATCATTATTATATTCTCGTATGTTTTACATAAAATCTCTCATCGATGATTAAATGGCATCTGCTATTTGGCGTGATATCAGGCATTGTAACATTGATCTAAAGAAGTGGTTAGGTAGCTCAGTGGGTTGGGTGCCCGTTGCAGAAGTCTGTGTGCTACTGGTATATTTAAAGGTTCTTGTCTCTTCGGAGCTAACTGAGTGCCTGATTTAAAAGTTGGGGGGTAATGGCAAATCCTCCCATTCCCGAAGAAAACAATACATTTGGAGTAAAATCCACTGGCACAGAGGGAGCTTTAAGGGTGGTGCTTGCACAGCTTTTGATTGGCTGATAGCAGACGTTCAAGCGTGAGTCTCCCTGCTCTTGCCCCCTTAGCCTTAGGCAGATTATAAGACATTTTTAATTATTGACAACTATCTGCCGGCTAATGCATACTTTCCAGGCGAGTGGTCTACTTAAAATGTGAATATTTTGAGCTCCATTAAAGACCATTGGCATTTATTTCTGGTACAGATCCTTTGTCCCCAGTTGTCAACACCCTCTCCCTGTTTTGTTTAAAATATTCTATTTAAAATGGGTGAAGTTTTCTTTTTTTATGTTTGAAAGCTTTATTAAGGTAAAATTGAATATTACAATAAGGTGACATCAGCAATAACAAGAGAAAGGTTAAATGTTGGGAGAAACCAAACAGAATTAGCCGATGGCACAATGAAAAAGCAAAGCATTTTGAAGATTTTTTTAGGGGGAGGTGGGGGTGGAAGGGAAGGGAGGGAGATAAAAACATGCTAATAACATAGAAGAATGAATAAAAAATAAAACACAATGAGTGTCGGCAAAAAAAAGTACAGTAAATTCACAATGTTCAGCAAATACCTGAAATATGAACCTTATAAAAAACATGAATAAAGCTTAAAAACTGCATTAGTGAAATTGAAAAACATCATAAACTGTAAGCAGGAGTACATATGCTCAAGGGGGTTTGAAATTATCAGAGGAAAGCGAAGAATATGTCTTTTTGGCGGATTGATCCAGATATAGGGTGAGACGTAACCAGTATAGTTCAAAATTTCGAGAAGGTTTGCAGGAGGACGCAAAAGCAACATCCAGTCGATGTGAATGGCATACTAGATTCCACCAGCAGCTTAGGGACAGAGTATTCAGGGATTTCCAGTTAGAAACAATGTGTTGTAATGCAAGGGCCAACATAAGGTCAAAGAGACCATGAGAATGTGGAGGGAGGTCCAAAGCTTCTGAAAGGCTACCCAGAAAAACGAGAGAGGTGGAAAAAGGAACAGAGATGTTAAAGATACGGGAGAGACGAGACCATATCTGTGTCCAAAAAAGGTGAACTGAGGGACAGAGGAAAAAGAGGTGTAAAAGATCAGCATTAGGAGCATTACAGGTCCAACAATTAGCTACAGGAGAGGGTGTAAAGCGAGAGATAGAAAGAGGAGAAAGGTAAAGTCTGTGATAAAAGAAAAAAAGGTATTGAGTAAGAGAGGCAGTACGGGAAATCTTCAAGGACCTAGGCCAGAGCTTGTCCCAAAGAGACGTTGACCAGGAGTAACCCAAGTCTTTCTCCCAAGACAGTTCCAATTTCGATTTGGGACGATCCGGATCAGGGGCTGAGAAATACCGATAAATAAGGGAAGCTTTAGGAATAGTAGAGAGAATGGTAAGTAAAGAGGGAGACGAGGCCGGTAAACCGTCAGAAGTAAGAGAATAATAACGATCAAGAACGGTTTCCATAAGGAGAAAGAATTTCTTAGCAAAAGAGGAAGGGCAATGAAATTGAGATTGGAATTGAGGAAACAAACAGGGAGATGAGCCATCAAAAAGATGACACACCCAAAGGATACCTTTCGATCTCCACGAGGGCCATGCAATAGGTCTATTATGTATTAAAATAAGTGAGTTGTACCAGATAGGTAATAATAAGAAGGATTCCTGAGAGACAGAGACAGAGGAGACTAAAGGCCGCAAAAGAGAAGAAGTGTGTATAAATAGAAGGGGGTTAAGACATGGGGCTTTAGCAGTGAAACAAATTACCTCCTGGAAAGAATAAGGAAGTAATAATTCCTGTTCAACAGAGAGCCAAAGGGGAGAAAAAGGGGAGATCTCCTGTGATAACCAGCGGGAAGCTTGACGAAGCGAGAAGGACTTATGGTAGAGGCGAAAGTCTGGAAAATTAGTCCCACCATTAAATTTAGACTTACGAAGGGTTGAGAAAGATACACGAGCCTTTTTCTGTTTCCAGAGAAACTTGGACAAAACAGAGTCAATGCGGCGGAAGTAGAGCGCTGGGATACGGACTGGGAGCATGGACAATAAGTAGATTAAAATCGGGGCAATCATCATCTTGATGGAGTCAAGACGACCCCACCAAGAAAGAAATAAAGGATTCCAAGAGGAGAGTAAAGAATCTATTCTAGAGATGACCGCAGTCATGTTAAGTTGAATAGAGGAGGAGATAGAGTTAGAAAAAAGAACACCGAGATATTTTATTTTCTTAGAGTTCCAAGCAAAGCCGGTAGAAGTGAAGAAGTGAGGAAGGCAAAATTTAGTTAGAGGAAGAATTTCTGTTTTATCAGAATTTATTTTATAGCCAGAAACCAAAGAGAATTTTTCAAATTCAGTTAATAAAGAGGGAACAGAGGTAACCTGGTCTGAACTAAATAAAAGGATATCATCAGCATAGGCAGATAATTTAAGATGATGATCACCATACGGGAATCCAGAAATGGAGGGATTGTTACGTATAGAAGAGAGGAAGGGCTCAAGCGCTAAAATAAACAAAAGAGGTGACAGAGGACAGCCCTGACGAACTCCACGCTGAAGTGTGAAAGGGGAAGTGAGGTGACCATTGACGAGAACGGAAGCCTTGGGCATAAAATATATTAAAGAAATATAGGAGATAAATTTAGGACTGAAGCCATGCCATTTCAGGGAAGCCATGAGAAAAGACCAGTCAACCCGATCAAAGGCTTTCTCAGCATCGACTGAGATGGCTGCAATGGGAATCGACAGCGAGGGGGCCTTACTTAAAACATTAAGGAAGAGTCTGGAATTGTCCGAGGTGAGACGGCCCTTAACAAAACCACATTGCTCTTTCCCGATGAGATGTGGCATGAGCGGGTCAAGGCGAAGAGCTAATAATTTTGCAAAAATCTTATAGTCCACATTAACTAGAGATATAGGACGATAGTTCTTACAAAATTTAGGATCTCTACCTTCTTTAGGGATAAGGCATCTTGAAATGTGCCTTGGGCCAGTCCAGAAGAACAAAAAGATTGAAAAAGAGAGAGAAGTTTGGGTAAAAGAAGATCGGAAAAGTGTAAGTAAAACTCAACTGGAAAGCCATCAGGTCCTGGAGTTTTGCCTTTAGTAAGAGAGGACAAGGCAGTGGATAACTCAGAAATAGTGAGATCAATATCAATGTCCGAAAAATTAAGTTGGGAAGTATCTGGCTTCGGTAGGTTATCAAAATAAGAATGGAGAAGCTCTGGGGTAGGGGGATTTTCAGGGGAGTATAAAGATTCATAAAAGGAGTGAAATTGCTCTAAAAGTTCTGCATTGGTATGTAGAAGAACATTAGAAGGAGAATAAATAGAGTCTATGTTAGTGCGCTCTTTACGCGATTTTAGATAATTAGCCAATAATTTACCCGATTTATTGCGACCTCCATAGTAGCGTGCACTGCTCCGGAGAAGAAAAGAGGAAGCTGAATCCGTAGTAAGTTTGTTAAAAGCAATTTTAGCCTTAAGAAGTTCAGGAGACATATGATTAGGAGAAGAAGTGTAAAATTGATGTTCTAACGACTTAATGTGTGCAAGGGTAACTTTACGTTTTTGAAGGAACTTTTTCTTCTTTTTAGAGACAAAATCGATAATAAAACCGCGGGCTGTGGCCTTGAAGGAATCCCAAAGAACACGAGGAGGGGTGTCAGGTTTAGAATTAAGGAGGAAAAATTCAGAAGTGAAAGAACGAAAGGAGGAGGAAAAAAGAGGATCAGTAAGAAGAGAAGAATTAAAGCGCCAGCGAGAAGATTTAGGGGTAGGAGGAAGAAGATCAAATACAGTGATAACAGGAGCATGGTCAGAAATAACAATAGGTTCAATAGAAGAGGATAGAAGGTGTTGAGATAAAGATGAGGATAGAAAAATGTAGTCCAAACGAGAGAAAGAAGCATGAGGGGGAGAGAAAAAGGAAAAGTCTATAATATCTGGGTGAGTGAGTCTCCATGAGTCCACAAGATGTATCTGTGTGACAGTATCAAGAAACTGTTTATGGGGCTTGTGAGGGGTAAAACGAACAGAGGATTTACCATCCAGAAAAGGATCGATAATCTGATTACAGTCTCCACCTAACAGGAAAGAATCATCTTTGTATTGAACACATTTTGCTGTAATGGAGGGCCAAAAAGAGGTGTCAGAGCATGTAGGGCCATAAACGTTAAACACAGTTATTGGAATAGCATTAATGAGCAATTTAGCTAAAACCCAACGACCCTCATCATCCTTTTCTTCAAGAAGTACTTTACACTTAAGACGTTTATGAATCAAAATAGCAACACCGTTCTTTTTATGAGAAGCAGGAGAGAACAAAACAGTACCAACCCACAATCTCTTTAGCTTTAAAGATTCAATATCTGAAAGATGGGTTTCTTGAATAAGAACAATATCAGGATTGTAAGAGGAGAGATGTGAAAGTACTCTCTGCCGTTTAATAGGGTGGTTAAATCCTTTCACATTCCATGAAACAACTGTAAAGGTGAAAGAATAATAAACTGTTCAAAATTGAAAAATGCAAAAACATACTGTACAAGTAATAATTCAAACTTTAAAGAGGTAAAAAATATGAAAACTGCTAAAAGGGTAGAAGGAAGAATAGGAGGAGGAGGAAAAAGAGAAGGGGAAAGGGAAAAGGAGAGAGGAAAGGAAAGAGGGTCATCAAAAGAAGGAGAAGAAATAAAAGCGAGAAGGCATAGAAGACAGTACAAATCCAAAAGGATGACTGTAATAAACATACCTGAAAGGGGAAGTACACAAAGGGGGAAGTGGGGAGGTGGTGATGCGTTACAAGACGGATGGACCAGGACCAGGAGCAGAACCACACCGAGACCTCACAAAAAAAAAAAAAAAAGAACAAAGGATGGAACAAGATGGTGAAGGAGGGATCCGATACATATCTGCATGGGGAAAAAAGAGACAATTGTTAAGATACGGAACAAGTGACACAAAATATATAGCCAGAAATTTGAAAAAGATTTATGTAGAACATACTCAAGGAGACATAGGAAAAAAGAAGATAAACAAGATGAGAAGATTGAGAAGACTAAGAGAAGGAGTAGAGAAGAGTACATGAAAGCAGAGAAACACTACTAGACAACAATACATGGAGACAACAAAAACATTTCAGCCACTGTTCGAAGGAGAGGAAGAGGAAGAGGCGTCCATCCCCTCCTCACTCTGCAAAAAGATGAAGTTGCGTAGTTCACCAGGATCTTGAAATGACCAAGTCTTATTCCGATAAGTGACTCTGAAGGTACAAGGGTGAAACAAGCCATATCTTGCTCCCAGGGAACGCAGAGAAGGACGCATTGCTAGAAATTCCTTACGTCTGGAGGCAGTGGCATTAGAGACATCTTGAGATAAGTAAACTCGTTGACCTTGCCAAGTCAATTGTTTTTTGCCCCTTGCTGCTGAAAGAATCGAGAGAAGGTCAGTGAATTTCAAAAATAGGATAATAACTCCACGAGGTTTAGGAGATGAGTCTGTTCTTGCGCCAAGTCTATGAGCTCTTTGAATACTGATGGATGTAGAGGGAGGCATGTCCAAAAGTTTCGGTAGGAAGGTGGTAAAGAAAGTCACTGGATTGTCACCCTCAAGATTTTCTGGTAAATTGTAAATACGAAGGTTATTTCTTCTATTGCGATTTTCCAAATCCTCCGTGTGCTTTTGTAGAGAGAGGACAGTCTTTTCTAATGCAACAATGCGTTGTGTGTTGGATTGAACCTCAGGAATCTGTAGCTCAACAGACGAAAGGCGAGCATCCATGGATTCCCATTTGTCCTTCAAAAGCTGCATATCCTTGCTTGTCTCTTCGACAAAAGGACGCATTGCACGAAGCTCTTCCAAAATGTGATCAATAGGAGATGAGGAAGAGTTATCCTCCGGTGTTGGAGAATTTTGTTTAAGACGTTTGCCAGATGGAGCAGGTGGAGAGGTTCTACTGGAAGATGAGTGAGCCGAAGGGGCTTTCTGAGAGGAAGAAGTCGACATTGTTGCAGATTGGGGCGATTTAGATGCACCAGTTGAAGAACCCACCGAAGAATTCATAGAGGAAGCAAAGACAAATTGAGGTTTTTTTACGTAATCTCACCATAGAAAGTTCTACTGCAGCCAATAACTAATCTCAATGCACTGAGAAGTGTAGAAAAATGCGTGACTCAGAAGGTCATCTAGTAGAAGGTAAGCCAGGCGCTTAAATAATACAAGGTGCTCCAAAAATACAGCACTGCGAATAATGCCAGCAAAAGAGCAGTAGTAGCATTGAAGAACTTATCTGAGCTTGACAGGGTACACCAAAACACCTTTATCGGGTCCAAAGCATATACTTGAAAAAGTAGTATATAGATAATATAGAACATAAAGGTGGCATATCATGAAGAGAAGAAAATGAAGTTAACTCCTTGAGGAAGTTCTTGTAAATTGCACAAGAAAGCGCCAGTGAATTGAATGGAGCATATGCTGGCAATTTGAAGAGAGAGGGCGCTGAGAATGGCAGTTAGGGAAAGCGTGTCATCAGGCAGCTGAGGTGTAATGGGATACACAGAGAGTCAAAAAGTTAGTAAAAAGCTATGAGGAATAGCAGTGGCGTACTTGCAATGAGTAGCGCTGAGGTGACAGGGCGTCTGAAGAAAGCGGGTCTCACAGAGGAAACACCATGACGAAACGCCTGAGCAAAGATTCCTCAGAGAGAGAGCCAGACAAACGTAGCAAAAGGCACAGAACACTTTAGTTGCTCACCCCCAAGGTCGTTGCTGCCGAGTGACACATGGCAGTAGAGGACGACCTGGCTTGTTGTGGAGGCAGAGGTCCGGTAGTGCGAGGAAACACCTAAAATGGCGGCTCCGTGAGGAGCGGCAGAAACATCGCGGACACGGACGAAGAGCAGCACTCCAAAAGCCGCAAAGCCGCTCCGCTTGTTCCTCCGAGGTTCCGATAGAAGAATCCGGCAAGGAGGTGTGAAGGCAGTCCCGTTCACATCGGGAAAAAGACTTCGAGGTGTAACGGTGCAGCGGAGCTCAGCACCTAGCCGGCCATCTTGCGCGGCATCCAAGCCACGCCCCCCTAAAATGGGTGAAGTTTTCTAATAGCAATACATCCTTTAAGATAAAGCCTACATCAGTCGTTAAAAAGCCCTTTTCCATCAAATATGCCCTTGTGTTTAGGGTGGTCTCAGACTGGGGAAATGGGCATATTATGACTGAAATAGGAGAAAACATAAGAAAAACCATTAAAAAAATTTATTTAACAAGTATTGGTTGAGCCAAAAGCACACAAATTGGCTGTGTCCGATAGTAGGTGGCAGACAGCAGTGGATGGCAACAGGGCTATGTCCTGCACTGGGAGGGCACAGGGAATATGAAGGAAGGTGAATGCTCCGGCCTAAAGCCCCATATAGCCGGCCACAAAATGCCATGGCCTTAAGGATAAAGCGGTACAAAAGGGGGTGGTGATGGACGGAGCATTTGAACCAATCAAACACTCACACCCAGTCAACAGATCTGGGTTTAATCCATCACCGTTCTTTAGCCCACTCTGCCACCCCAGTTCAGACATGGCCATATGCAAATCAGTCTGACCCTGTGCCTCATGGGAACAGTCCAGCCCAAACTGCCAAGCCATGCCTTCCCTTTACCGGAAACAAGCTTCCTAGGACCGGTTTCTGGCATTTCAGCCGTCTTCAGCCAGGCTTGCTTGAATCCAGTGGCAAAGTGAGCAAGGGACTCACGTCTGAGCATAACCTCCCAGTTTATGGCGAACAAAGCGGTACAAAACGGGGTGTGATGGACGGAGCATCTGAACCAATCAAACACTCACACCCAGTCAACAGATCTGGGTTTAATCCATCACCGTTCTTTAGCCCACTCTGCCACCCCAGTTCAGACATGGCCATATGCAAATCAGTCTGACCCTGTGCCTCATGGGAACAGTCCAGCCCGAACTGCCAAGCCATGCCTTCCCTTTACCGGAAACAAGCTTCCTAGGACCGGTTTCTGGCATTTCAGCCGTCTTCAGCCAGGCTTGCTTGAATCCAGTGGCAAAGTGAGCAAGGGACTCACGTCTGAGCATAACCTCCCAGTTTATGGCGAACAAAGCGGTACAAAACGGGGTGTGATGGACGGAGCATCTGAACCAATCAAACACTCACACCCAGTCAACAGATCTGGGTTTAATCCGTCACCGTTCTTTAGCCCACTCTGCCACCCCAGTTCAGACATGGCCATATGCAAATCAGTCTGATCCTGTGCCTCATGGGAACAGTCCAGCCCGAAATGCCAAGCCATGCCATCCCTGGACCGGAAACAAGCTTCCTAGGACCGGTTTCTGGCATTTCAGCCATCTTCAGCCAGGCTTGCTTGAATCCAGTGGCAAAGTGAGCAAGGGACGTCTGAGCATACCCTGCCAACTTATGGCGAACAAAGCGGTACCCCTTTTTGTATGGCCTTAAGGATAAGCAGCCCAGGCTAGGGGAACTCTTAAAAATGACAGTAGCTTAAGAGGGCTTACCATAAGCTCACTTTATGTGTATGTAGCTATGATGTAGTGTATTGGTAACATGAGGTCAATGACTGACAGCTGCTGCTGGTTCTAAGCAAGATGTGAAAAGGGTATATGATCATTGTGGTGGCATCTGGCCAATTTGTTAACTCAAGCCTTACAAATAATTAATATCTTAATTATTTATCCTGAATGCTGCTTCCCAGCTTAATGGAATGAATTGTTTCCCTAATAATAACAGACACTGGCAAAGCCAATAGGTCACGCCTGTGAGAGCTTTTGGTTTTGGCAATGATTTTTAGCCACGCTGTACTGGGCAGCATGGCTAAAAATAATAATGAAAAAAAGCCCTATGACATGGCAGGTCTAATGTGTATTGTTGTATTAATTGTGGGTTCGGGGACGAAGCAAAATGGAGGGAGGAAGAGAGGACAAGAGAGAATGACACAGGTGGGAGCGGGGACACGTGAGAGACAATGCAATAGCTCAGGGACTATGAAGGGTAGGTCAGGGGGTCAGCGGAAGATGTCACTGGAGGGTTAGAATGTAAGCTAAGGGAGCCAAACAGACAATGGAGAGTGACTGGAGGAGCTGTGGATGCAAACGGACAATGGAGGGTGGGCAGGAGGGGCTAAGGAATCAAGCTGACAATGGAGGGTGGGCGGGAGGGGCTGCAGCAACCTGAAAACAGAGCCTGGGTGGGAGGGGATAAGGAAACAAGCTGACAATGCAAGGTGACTGAGAAGAGCTGGAGAAACAAGCCAACAACAGAACAGCCAGTAGGGGATGGGAAGCAAGCTCTCAACCTACTGCTGGCAGTAGATGGTGAGGCGGCGAGCTGACAACAGAGACCGGTCAGAAGAGGATAGGGAAACAAGCTAAAAATGGAAGATGAGTGGAATGGGCTGGGCAGCAGGCTGGCAAGGGAGGGCAGACAGGAGGAGCTGGGGCATCACGATGACAATGAATCTAGGAAAGCAATCTGACAATGGATGGAAAGTGGGAGGGGCTGCAGCAGCAAGCTGACAACAAAAGCCAGGCAGGGGTGTTAGGTAAGCAAGCTGACAGTGGAGAGTGAATGAGAGGGGTTGGAGAAACAAGCTAACAATAGTGGGTGGGTATTTGGGGATGGAGAAGCAAGTTCACAACAGAGTGCTGACAGCATGGTGTAAGGCAGCAAGCAGACAACTGATGGTGGGTGGGAGCGGCTGGGCTAGCAAGCTGACAATCTATGTTGGGCAGGAAAGGATGGACCGGTGAGCTGACAATAGAGGGCGGATGGGAGGAACTGAGGAACCAGACTGACTACAGAGGACTAGAGGGAGGGGCTGGAACAACAAGATTAAACGAAAGATAGATGGGAGGGACCTGGTAGCAAGGTGACAACAGAGGGTGGACGGAATTTGATGGGGAAACAAGTTGGCAAAAGACTGCATGCTGGAGGCGCTGGGGCTGCATACAGACAATTAAGGACATGCAGGCGGGTATGGGATGCACACAGACAACAGAGGGGTGCAGGAGGGACTGGGGAAACACTAGCACAACAGAGAAAAGGTAGGAGGGAGTGGGAGCAAACGGATACCAGAGAGTGGTTGGGCGGGGTTGGGGGAGCAAACAGACAAGGAGTGGTGTGGAGGTAAAAATGACAAGGGAAGGTGTGCAGGGAGGAAGCAAGAATGGCAATGGAGGAAGGGTGAGAAAGAGGAACCTGGAAAGACTCAGCTGGAAAACATACAGACTCTCATAAAATGCTTACATAAAAAGAGAAAAGTAGCACCTCGAAAAAGGAGCAGTGGAAGGACACAAGTGATGCACCATATACCAGGGGAGAGACAACCACATAAAGAGGAAGAAAAAGCTACAGACGATGAATCAATCAATCAATCAATCATATCATTTGTAAAGTGCACTACTCACCTGTGAGGGTCTCAAGGCGCTGGGGTGGGGAATGCTGCTACTGCTCGAAAAGCCAGGTCTTGAGGAGTTTTCTGAAGGTCAGCAGGTCTTGGCTCTGCCGTATGTGGATGGGGAGGGTGTTCCAGGTCTTGGCGGCGAGGTGGGAGAACGATCTGCAGCCTGAGGTTGCTCTTCGGAAGCAGGGGACTGTAGCGAGGGTGAGGTCAGCGGAGTGGAGCTGGCGGGTGGGGGTGTAGAAGCTGAGTCGTCTGTTGAGGTACGTTGGGTCGGTGTTGTGGAGTGCCTTGTGTGCGTGGGTGAGGAGCTTGAAGGTTATCCTCTTGTTGACCGGGAGCCAGTGCAGGTCTCTCAGGTGGGGTGTGAGGTGGTTGCGGCGAGGGATGTCGAGGATCAGGCGGCAGAGGCGTTCTGGATGCGTTGGAGCCATCTCAGGAGTTTGGCCGAGGCTCCTGCTTAGAGGGCGTTTCCATAGTCCAACCTGCTGCTGACAAGGACCTGGGTGACTGCTCTTCTCCTTTCAGTGGGGATCCACTTGTAGATCCTACGGAGCATGCGGAGGGTGTTGAAGCAGAAGGAGGAGACGGCGTTGACCTGTTTAGTCATGGAGAGGCTGGAGTCAAGGATGACCCCCAGGTTGCGTGCGTGGTCGGTGGGAGTTGGAGCGGTTCCCAGTGCGGTCGGACACCAGGAGTCGGTTCCAGGCCGAAGGAGTGGATCCGAGGATGAGGACCTCCGTCTTGTCTGAATTCAGCTTCAGTAGGCTGTTCCTCATCCATTCAGCAACGGCCTTCATTCCTTCGTGAAGGTTGGTTTTGGCGGTGTTGGGGTCCTTGGTGAGGGAGAGTATCAGCTGGGTGTCATCGGTGTAGGAGAGGATGTTGAGGTTGTGCCGACGGGCGACTTGGGCGAGTGGTGCCATGTAGATGTTAAACAGAGTTGGGCTGAGGGGTGAGCCCTGGGATACGCCGCAGATGATCTCGGTGGCTTCGGAGCGGAAGGGGGGAAGGCGGACGCTCTGTGTTCTGCCGGAGAGGAAGGTGGTGGTCCAGTCCGGGGCCTTCTCTTGGATCCTAGCGTTGTGGAGGCCTGTTGATAGTGTGTGGTGACAGACCGTGTCGAAGGCGGCTGACAGGTCCAGGAGGATGAGGGCCGCCGTTTCTCCGTTGTCCAGCAGGGACTTGATGTCATCGGTGGCGGCGATGAGGGCAGTCTCGGTGCAGTGGTTGCTGCGGAACCCGACTGGGAAGGGTCCAGGATGTTGTTTTCCTCGAGGTAGCTGGTCAGTTGTTCGTTGATGGTCCTCTCAATGACCTTTGCCGGGAACGGGAGCAGGGAGCAGGGAGATGGGCCGGAAGTTCTTGGGGTCCTTGGGGGTCCGCCTTGGCTTTCTTGAGTAAGCTCTCCGGGAAGGTTGCTGTCTCGAAGGAGGTGTTGATGAATTTCCGGAGATGGGGTGCGATGGATGTGCTGGCTTTGTTGAAGATGTGGTGTGGGCATGGATCTGATGGAGATCCGGAGTGGATGCGGTTCATGATCTTGAAGGTGTCATCGTCGTTGATGTTGGTCCAGTAGAGCAGGCGGTTGGTGCGGATGGTGGTCGTGGTGGTGGAGGTCTCAGTGGTTGTCGGGGCGGTCGTGGCATTGAAACTGTTGTGGATGTCTGTGATCTTGCGGTGGAAGAATGTGGCCAGCGAGTCGCACTGGTCTTGCGAGGGTAGGACGTTGTTGGTGTTGGAGCTGGGGTTGGAGAATTCCTTCACGATGTTGAAGAGCTCTTTGCTGTTGTGCGCGTTGTTGTCTAGGCGGTCTTTGAAGGAGGCCCTGTTGGCAGATCTGATGAGGTGATGGTGTCTGCGGGTGGAATTTTTGTGGGCGGCGTGGCTGTTTGGTGTTCGTTCACGGAGCCAGATCTTCTCCAGCTTTCGGCAGGTTTGCTTGGAGGCCCAGAGGTCTTCAGTGAACCAGATGGCTTTCTTGTAGGTATGATTGTTGGAGGGTTTCTTGATCGGGGCGAGGGTGTTGGCGCAGTCGTTGATCCACTGTCTGAGGTTGCGGGCGGCGGTGTCGGGGTCGGTATGGTCGGCGGGTGGGCAAGCACAGCAGAGCGAAAACAAAGCCAACCAATGGTAAGCAATGGGCGGGCTCTAAACCCACTGTAAGCTAACAACATGTCTTGCAACAGACAGCACGTGTTTTATCTTAGGCGAGACATAAAATGTGTGCCTGGTAAATAAGTAGCATATATACGATTTGTTGATTTAAAGGACTTGTTGGGAGTACTCATTTTGTTGGTTGCTTTATTGGGCTGCTTTGTGAATGATGTTTATCCTCAGACAATTTTCAGAAGATATTTTGAGACAAACAAATCGATGTACTTAATATTGGATTGGATGAGTAATGAATGAATGGTTGGTCACATTTATAAGAAACACTTTTATTTATATTGTCTCTAGGCACACAGAAAACAGATAACTGCTACGCTAAGAGCAACCCTGCAGAAGAGTTAAGAGTAGAAAAAAAACAAGGTAGGTCTTCAGAATAGACCAGACCAAATAGGTAATTGTATGAACTTGCACAGTGTGTAGTTTGTAAAAGAATAAGTGCTGGTTGCAAAGGTTTTCTCAGAAGCCAGCAGCCAGCACTGCAGAATGTCGGGATTGCTTAATACCAATGTTGTGTGTTATTGATTACACCTCATTCGGCTTTTTTTCATGACCTCACACTCCCTGACCCTTTATATCCCTCTTGCAGGCTCTTTTCAGCTCTGCTTTCTCCATTTGTCCCTGTTTTCCCATATTTATTGTCATCCTCCTTTCCTACTTGAGCATTTTTATCTCATTTGCTTTGGGTCAAAGTTTGAAGAGGAAAAGTTAGTGCCAATGCCCAAAAATGAATGCCATTGGGCCCCACCTGCAACCACTGACTCAAATTAACCGATGATGAAGCATAACACTAGTGGAAGAGAGTTCCATGATTTGGGAACGAGGATTAAAACGCAGGCAAACTCTATTGACATGATTTTAGACTATACGTGTCAGGTACCCCATAGCAGTCAAATGCTGAATGCTGAAGGACTGAGGGGTTATGATCAGATTTTGAATGTTGGTCGGGACATGAGTCTTTTGGGTAACCCATTTATGAGGATACCACACATTCTGAATGTAGCCAATGAAGATTATTTTGAGGGACAGAAGCAAAATGTTGTTTCTTCAGCTCAGCAGAGAGTTGGCAGGCATTGCCAGCTAGGAGTTAATGTTATTGATAATGACCAAAGAGCCACCAACATCGAAAAGTCCCTTTATTCAGATCACCTTGTATTTAATGGGATTTTACTTGGCCTTCTTCACCTGGTAAATGTCATCAAGTTTGCCCAGCCGAAATGTATTTGAAGTCCAGACATTATCACGCCTGGAAACAACCATATGCGGTAAACTACAACCAACGTTTAATTGAAAACGCCTGTGCAAACAGGTGTTTCTGCCAGAGTCGTTAAATTACCGAGGTACTCAAAATGGCCGACGAACTATTTTATAGTTCTATTTCTGTGTAGGCTGATTGGTTTGAAGGTGTAGCAGAAACGTCAACGATTAGTTGCTGCACATACATATTTTTCAGAATTACTTCGAGTTCATTCTTCAAATGGAAATAAAAATGGAAATCCCAGAACAGCAACTGCTTGCTCAAATAAGTCCAACATAACCATACCGGCTGCTCAATGTGAGCAACCTTTGGTAACAAAGAACTTCTTTCTATGGGTCTCGACATGCACAATTGATGATCCTAGCCAGAAGGAATCAAATAAGGGATCTTTTTTTGTATATTGAATTTTTTTTTTTGCACAATTCTTTTTATTAGGTTTAATCAAGAACAGTTTACAACCAAACCGGTGCAACTAATTCTTAATAAATTTGTTTGAAACTTTACTTTAAAAAAACTGTCTCGAGAGTCCCGATGCGTACAGGCAAAGCTTCAGAGAAAAGGTGGGGCAGCAGCATGGACCATCTACAATATTCAGAAAATAATCCTCCGATATGTATTATTGAAATGAGCTCTAACCCTCTGAAGACCTCGACCTCTCCAAATGCCCCGCGACAACCTGGGAGCGCCTTTTGAGGTCCCGTAAATGACAGAGGTTTTTGTTGAAGAACAACTGAAGCGCTGTAACATCAGCACACATCAAACGAGGCCCTTTTTGTCCTGTGGGCAAGATAACAGCTGTGACTGCGGCGCGGGGCAGGCCTATTCACGGCAGCGCCGAGAGATCCAGTTTCTGCAACAGCTGATGTAAGTGACAGCATCTGCTGAAATAGGACTCCGGGTCAAAATCTCCTTCGGACATTGTATGGAGCACAACGCATAACCAGCAGCACACCCCCTCCTCTGGGCATGGACAAAGAGCTCTCCCCTGCATGCAGTGACAATGGGCAGATATTGCTGCTGGAGGAACTTGGGCCACGGCGGAAGCCACGTGAAATATAACAAAAAAAATACGAATTAATAATGTATTTCGCGTTTATGACGACGCGTTTCGGAACTGTACTAGACTTCTAAATAAGCGCAGTTTGAAGGTAGTGTCATTTCACCTTTCTGCGCTTCTGGAGGTTAAAAGTAGAATCTGCATTGTGTGTGCCCGATTTACTAAAACACACAGAAATGTGGGAAAGGAAGCAGCCATCAACCCTGTTTTCACACAGGGGGTCGAGTGGATAGCGGACAAAGAAGGTACAATGGAGAATTATTTTTAAGTGAGAGAGGAAAGGACTTCTATACTTAGTTTATTGAAAAATTGTTCAATTTATTTGCATATGTGACATTTCCTTTACGTTGGCGTAATCTGGCATATTTCCGACCCAACAGAATGCAGCAGGCCCACTAACAGCCCCAAAAACGGCCAACTCACTGACTTGTCAGACCAGCCCTTCGGGATTCTGCCAGATTGCCCTAAACGCCAGCCCTACCCTGAACCCATACACCTAAAAGTCATCCTATGACATCTGTTATGCCTGTTTGGGGAGCAAAGGTCATGAAACACCCTCAAAAGGTGTCATTTAACAACAGTCAAGTGTAAGTTAAATGAGTCGTGAGCTACCCCTATTTCAGTGACATAGGGCCCTTATTATTTTTGTCAGACTCAGGTATGGAGAGAGAGCTGCATAAGGTATCAACCACTTATAGTGAGCAAGCCTGAAATGCTTGAGGGGCGTTAAGGTGCAAAATTATTGATTTTACAAAAATTTCAAACATTTTGGCTAACAGCTATAAGGAGGGCAGCTAAAATTCATGTGATATTAGTGTTTCAGCACCAGGCATAGTACTGATGAGTATATGTCTCTGCAGCAGCAACTTATGATTGTGCCTATAGGAAAATAGTGTGTGGTCCTCCACAGTTGCTCTTAGGGCTGAATAGGATGAGGATCTGTAGACCCATCCTGATAGTAGGCCCCAGTCTTCCAGGCTATAGGGAGTTTTTTACTGGGTCCTCTACACATAACGCAACTCTGGTGAGACGTGAAGTGAAAAACACAGCAGGCTTTATTTATTTATTTGTCTGGTTACCTCCACTGCATTGCTTTTCTGCAGCCAGTTGTGTAAAGGTGCCAGTTAACATCACTCAGTGTCAGACCTAGGACATATGTTGCAAAAAATAGTGGAGAGCAAATGGTTGCAAAAGGCAGAATTACAGCACACAAAGGCAAAGAAGTTGTGATAACAATACTTGTAACTGTTTATCATAAGCTATCAGACATATACCCATTGAGAACCATGTAATCACCTTTTTTTAAACTCTTTGTGCCAACACGAGTTTGTGTAGAAAATGATTTGATTCTGCTCCAAAAGGAGCAGGAGAAATGCATTGAAACCACTTTGAAAGAAGCAGTGAAGCTCATACTGCTAGTCCACTTCTTTTCTAAAGGCATCAAAAACAACCCTAGTTGTGTTTCTGTCAGAACAGTACAGTGGTGAGCAATAAAGGGGATAAAAGGCGTTTAAAATGGTATACTGTCAGCAGCTCAGTTGCAGTCCTTCTCAACACAACGTTTGTGTTGCTTTTTAAGTCTCGGCTTGGACAGCGCACTTGCTGCCAAGACATTTTGTTAGCTCACAGTGTGCTTAGAACCTGCCCATTGGTCAGCTTTATCGTCATTCTCATTTGCTTGCTTCTCTTTGGTCAATGGGTGCCAGCTTCACTTCCTCTCAATCTGTTTGATCATCCCCTAGAGCATGGCCCAAGTACTTGTGTCTTTCCACTACTGCCCTGTGGGAGCAACTTTTTTATTTTTCTTGAAACACTACCTGCAAGTGCATATGTTTGCGACATGTCTACATCATGTGTTCACCTCTCAGTGCCACTCTCTCACCCATATCCTTTTGTTCCCCACACAAGCTCATGTTCACCTCTATCACCCATGTGCTTCTGCCTTTCACTTACTTGCATTCACCCTCCCTCCCCCGTTCTACCCTCTGTTGCTACTTGCCCCCACCTCCAGTCCTGCTAAGCATTGTTGCTTGCCCCCACCCTCCCATCCCACTGTGTTCTTTGCCCTCACCCATCCTCCCATCCAACTCCGTATTGTTTGCCCCACCCTCCCTCACATTCCACTCCATTTTGTTGCTAGCCCCCACCATCCATCTCTTCCGCACCGTGTTGTTGCTGGCACCACCCTCCTTGCCATCCAGCTCTGTGCTGCGTGCCACCACCCTCCGTCCCATCCCACGCTGTGTTGTTGTATGCGCCCACCCTTCTGTTCCTCTCTGTTGCTGTTTGCGCCAACCCCATTTTGCACCCTGCCCTGTGCTGTTGCTTAGCACACCCAAAATCCTGTCCTACTCCATGTTGTTGCTTGCCACCCACCCGCCAGTCCTGCTCTGCTTTGTAGTGTTTATTGCCCCACCCTCCTGTCCTGCTCTGTGTTGTTGTTTGCCCCACCCAACTTGTCTCGTTCTGTGTTTTAGTTTTCCCCGCCTACCTGCTCTGTGTTATTCTTTGCAATCCCACTCCATGTTGTTGCTTGTCCCCACCACCTTCCTGTCCCACTCGTATTATTGCTTGTCCTACCTACCTGCTCTGTGTATTACTTGCTCTACACACCCTCCCATCCTACTCCGTGTTGTTGCTTGCTCCTCCTTCCCTCTTGTCTTGCTCCATGTTGCTGTTTTCCCATACTCACCTGTCCGGCTCTGTGTTGTTGCTTGCACCTGCCTTCCCTCCCGTGTGACTCTACATTATTGCTTTATCCCTCCCATCCTACTCCATGTTGTTGCTAGATCCACCTTTCCTCCAGTCCTGCTCCAGGTTTCTGCTTGCCTTCACACACTCCCCTGTCCCACTCCATGTTGTTTCTTGCCTTCAGTCTCCCTCAAGTTCCGCTCCATGTTGTTCCTTGGCCCGAACCTCCCTCCCACACAGTCAATGTTGTTACTTGCCCTACCCACTCTCCATCCCCCTCCATGTTGTGGTTTGCCCACACCATTCCTGCTTCCCTTCCTGCTCTGTGTTTTTGCTTGGCCCACCCTCCCTCCTGTTCTGCTCCATACTATTGCTTGCCCTCACCCACTCTCTCTTCCTGCTCTAAAATGTCACTGTAAATGCATGTGACAATGTAATTATATTTCATGCAATATTATCATTTAAAAAAAAATCATAATGCCTCATTTATTAAATGCATCAATTATGCTTAGATACAACAAATGTCTGCCCTATTTCTAAGAGAAAAGCAATGTTCCCTCTGAAGACTATGAGACATCTTTTTAACATAGACTACCTGAGGAGGGGGACTGATTTACAACCTAACATTATCAGGGAACCTGCAATCCACATAGCTACAAAATCATTTTACACCTTCCTGAAATGAAATGAAATGAAAAGACCATTTATATAGCGCGGTAGCTACCTTCAGGCGTCCTAGCGCTGCAGACAATCATGCTTGATCCGCGGCAGTCTTGAGCTAATCAGGTTTGTTAAAAAGCCAAGTTTTTAAAAGTTTGCTAAAAGAAAGCAGTTTAGGTTCTGATCTAAGTTGGAGGGAGAGGGAGTTCCAAAGCCCGGCCGCGTTGTGGGAGAAGGAGCAGCCTCCACACCTGGTTCTCCTGACCCTAGGTATTACGGCCAGGAAGGGAGACCCCGATCTAAGCTTTCTAGTTGGGTGGTAGGCGGTCATCAGAGGTTGGTTGATGATGGCACCTGTCCCCCAAAAGGATCGGTGCGCAATTCACATTGCTTTGAACTGAATCCTTTCCATGACTGGGAGCCAGTGAAGATCCTTGAGTCTGGTTTTGACAGGAAGACGGCGAGGAATTTGGAGGAGGGTTCTGGCTGCACAGTTTTGGATGATTTGCAGTTTGTTTAAAGTGGTCTGGGGTGCACCTAGATACAGGGCGTTTCCATAATCCAGACAGGACAGGATTAGGCCCTGGACCATAGCCTGTCTTGCGTGGAAGGGTAGAAGGGGAAGGATTTTGCGCAAGAGCCTCAACAAGCCGAAACAGGTAGCAGGGAGCTTGGCCACCTGACAGTTGAAATTAAGAGACTTGTCATGCCAGATTCCTAGGCTTTTGATTTTGTCCTTAGGTGTAGGGGTAGCTCCTAGGCATGGGGGCCAGAGTGAGTCAATGGTGTTATTCATGGGGCTGCCCAGGAGCATCAGCTCTGTTTTGTCCCCGTTCAGCTTGAGGCAGGAGGATGTCATCCACATGTGGACCGCTTCCAGGCAGTTCTTAAGGTCAATGGGTGCGTTTTGTGAAGGGTTGAGAGCCACCACTAGCTGAGTATCATCCGCGTACGTGATGATTTTTACGCTGAAAGGGCAGACGATCTCAGCTAGGGGGCTCACGTATATATTAAATAATGTAGGGCTCAGGGAAGAGCCCTGCGGTACGCCGCATCCAAGGAGCTTACTCGGAGATGTGTTGTTACCCTCAAATACCTGGAAAGAGCGATTGGATAGGGAGGATTTGAGCCAGGTGAATGCCAGGCCCGAAATTCCTTTGCTGCTGAGTCTGTGCAGTAGGATGTTGTGGTTCACTGTGTCGAAGGCGATACTTAGGTCAAGGCTTATGATGGCAGCGAACCTCCATTGTCCAGGATCCTCCTGGCCTCCTCCGTCACGGCAACCAGAGCGGTCTTGGTCCCATGAAGGGGGTGGAAGCCGGTCTGGGTGGGGTCTAAGATGTTTTTAGACTCTAGATAGTCTGTTATTGCAGTGTTTACGTGTTTTTTGAGGATTTTGCTCAGCCATGGCAACAGGGAAATTGGTCGGTAGTTGGCCGGGTTATTTTGATCCAGATTTGTTTTTTTCAAAAGGGCCCTGACCATGGCTCGCTTCCATAGGGGAGGGACGATACCAGTGGAGAGGGAATTATTTAGTAATTCCAAGATGGTGGGTATAATGTGGGTGGCGACTGAAAGTAGGATGCAAGGAGGTGCCGGGTCGTTAGGGGAGCCAGATTTTGCCTGGTGCATGATGAGTTCTAAGCTGCTCGCGTCTAAAGGGGGGAGGTGATCGAGAGTAGTGTGGGATTGGGACTCCAGTTGTAGGAGGGTTTTTGTATCAATCGGGGGTTGGTGGAAGGAGGTATAGATATTATCAATTTTTTGGTTAAAAAAGTCAGCCAGGTTGTCACAGTGGGTTTGAGTGTCTGAAACGTCCTGCTCTTTTTCTGGTAGTTGGAGTAACGTTTTTGCAATACGGTATATTTCTTTAGGTTTGCACGCGGCTTGGGTGATTTTATCCTCGAAGAAAGATGCCTGCGTGCGTTTAATGCTAGCTTTATAGGCTTTAATTGCTGCTCTGTAGTCAGTTTTTCTGGAAGGAGAGTAGTCAAGGCGCCATTTCCTTTATAGTTTTTTGCAGGTGCGCTTCAGGCCTCTAAGTTCAGGGGAGTACCAAGGGGCAGTCTGGTTGCTAAGTTTGAGTGTGGTAGGTTTGATGGGGAGCACGGAGTCGAGTGACTCGGAGATCCAATTGTTGAAATTCTCATTAGCCAAAAGGGGGTAGGAGGAGCTGGTAGGTCTGGTTGTTTCAAGCCCTGCCCTGCACTCAGCTAGGGGAAGTTCCAGCCATTTGCGGCCGCTGCCAGCTCCCGGAGGTAAAGGGAAGTGCGGTTCGGAGGTACGCCAGGATATCGGAATGAGGAAGTGGTCTGTTCAGGATAGAGGGGGTGCTCCTACATGCAGATCTGAGCAATTAGAGAATATGGGGCCAAGGAGATGGCCCTTGTTGTGGGTCGGGTCGAGCACTCGCTTTTTTAGCTGCAGAGCCGAGAGGCTGCTGATCATTTCTCGGGCAATGGGGTCTGTGGGGTCATCAAAATGGATATTGAGGTCCCCTAGGAGGGTGAAGTTAGATGGGCTGAAGGCCAGATACGCAATGATTGACAGGAGGGTGCTGGGAAACTGCCCCGGTGGACCCGGCGGACGGTATATGAGACTCCCCGAGAAGGTGCTGGTGGGGGAAAACTCTATGGTGAAGGAGAGACTTTCGCAGTCTGGGATTGAAATGGAGGAGCTCCGGCATCCGCAACCATTTTTGTAGATGACTGCTAGTCCTCCTCCTCTTCCCCCTTTGCGATCGCCGCTGAGTATTTGGAAGCCTTGGGGAAGGGTTTGAACAAGGTCAGGTTCCGACTGATCATGCAGCCATGTCTCTGTTAGAAACAGGATGTCGGGCTTGAGCTCTTCTAGCAGCATTGAAATCTCTAGGGAGTGTTTGGGGAGGGACCTACAGTTCAACAAGTACATGCTATGCTGTGCCACCTTGGGTGGGGAGGTGGGGTGGAACCGAAAGCCACACTGAAGGCAGATGGTGTGTTGGGCTGCTAGTTCCCAGGAAGGGAGGCAAGAGACAGGGGTACCTCTTCTTAGTTGATGTAAAAACGTTGGGCTGTATCTCCTGATAATGGAGGGTGGACGGGCAGGGGTTATGGCCCCTGGCCCCGGCCGGTTGCGGACGGGCGCAGACGGGCTTGACTTTGGCGCGCCCGCTACGCGCGGAGAAAGGCATCTGGTTTTAGATGGCGGTGCAGGGGGCGGTGCGAGTGGAGTCAGCCAATAGCGCTGCGCCCTCCTCCCCTCTAACCCAGAGATGTTTTTACTATTCCGTGCCTCCCTCCACAACAATTGGGAAGAATCCCGTAGTGGACCGGGGAGGTGCGGGTAGCCGAGCGTCCAAGGGTGCAGGGGTGCGGGTAGGTGCTATCAGGCTTCGTGAATTCCTATATCTTAAAATACGGCGACAAATTATACAGTTTTTAAACAGACAAACTTTTTAAAAAGCTTCAGGAGGAGCGGAGACTGCTGTGATCGGGCGCGCGTCAGCTGCGCAAATGATGAGCCTCTAGTTTTAAGGGCGGTGCGAGTGGAGTCAGCCAATGGAGCTGCGCCCTCCTCCCCTCTAACCCGGAGATATTTTTACTATTCCACGCCTTCCTCCACAACAATCTGGAAGAATCCCGAGGTGGACCGGGGAGGTGCGGGTAGCCGAGCGTCCATGGGTGCAGGAGTGCGGGTAGGTGCTATCAGGCTTCGTGAATTCCTATATCTTAAAATATGGCAACAAATTATACCGTTTTTAAACACTCAAACTTTTTAAAAAGCTTCAGGAGGAGCAGAGACTGCTGTGCTCCGGCGAGCGCCAGCTGCGTGAATGATGAGCCTCTAGTTTTAAGGGCGGTGCGAGTGGAGTCAGCCAATAGCACTGCGCCCTCCTCCCCTCTAACCCGGAGATGTTTTTACTATTCCGCGCCTCTCTCCACAACAATCAGGAAGAATCCCGTGGTGGACCGGGGAGGTGCGGGTAGCCGAGCGTCCAGGGGTGCAGGAGTGCGGGTAGGTGCTACCAGGCTTCATGCATTCCTATATCTTAAAATACGGCGACAAATTATACAGTTGTTAAACACACAAACTCTTTTAAAAGCTTCAGGAGGAGCAGAGACTGCTGTGTTCCGGCACGTGTCAGCTGCACGAATGATGAGCCTCTAGTTTTAAGGGCGGTGCGAGTGGAGTCAGCCAATAGCGCTGTGCCCTCCTCCCCTCTAACCCGGAGTTGTTTTTACTATTCCGCGCCTCCCTCCACAACAATCGGGAAGAATCCCGTGGTGGACCGGGGAGGTGCGGGTAGCTGAGCGTCCAAGGGTGCAGGAGTGCAGGTAGGTGCTATCAGGCTTCGTGAATTCCTATATCTTAAAATACGGCGACAAATTATACCGTTTTTAAACACACAAACTTTTTAAAAAGCTTCAGGAGGAGCGGAGACTGCTGTGCTCCGGCACGCGTTTCCTAATAAGAAAACTTCCAAATCTCACACATATCCACAACGTGTTGTTAATTTGACAGTTTAAATGGCAACCACAACAATGACCTTTAAAACTAACACTCACACAAGCTTATAAAAAACACACACACATTCTGTCACATTACACTCTATTATAACGACATCCACACAAATCACACATATTAATGGAAAGATGTGTTAGCTTGTCCAATGCTTGTTTTAGCTTGAGAGACTCCCATCCCTACAATCTGGTAAAGATACTTTCAATGTTCTTCTTGTCTCAAAAAGTGACAGAAGGTAAGTGTCCTTTTTATATACATATTCTCAGATGAGGCCACCGTAAGGTTTGTGAAGACACTCTGAATGCACCCTTTGTTTTTGCTCCAACCAGTATCACAGATAATTTTAATGCACTGCTTAATTATTGTTCCTCAGGAGCTGGCCTCAGAGCTAGCAAGCTAGCAGAAAGACAAAAATATAAAAAAAACAGCGTCAAAAACGCCAGATCTTGTGCGACCAGGCTGCTAAGGTGCTGATCTTCGAACTTGGGGCTCAGGGCTCCAATCCCAGCTACAGCTCGTGAAGGGAAACCATTGGTTTTGAGGTTACGTAGTTTTCGGCTCCGCTTCGCATACAGCCGCCATTTTGTGTTTAGCCGCCATTTTATGTTGCCTCACTCAGGCAGCACGGCTAACGCGGTAAATATGGTCTTTCTGCTTTTTCAGCTGCTCCGTGACTTTCCTGTTAAAGAACAACCTTTGTCCTTGTGCACGGCACTGATGTCAGGGTCTGGCCGAGGTCGCAAAGTCATGTCTAGACTGATTAATCCATGTCTTACTCCACTGTTTGGGTCCCACCATTCTTCTCTACTTTATCTTGTTTAACTGGCCTTCACTATTCTCTTTGTGTGTTCTCTTGTTACATAGCCCTTCTTTTGAAGCATTCTACACATGTTTTGCCACCTGCAAATTGAATTACGGGCACTAGTGTTGATTAACCTGAGGGGAGGAGAGCACACGGGGTCTGAAAGGAGGGTGTTTTTTAGACATCCGATAGCTTGTTTTCGAACTATTCCTATTTGTCAGTTTTGTGTATATTGGGAGTTGTCATTGTAAACTTGTTCTGTATAATAGACTGTGCGCCACGGATTGAAGTGGCAGTCTCTTGAGAACCTACCTGTGTGGTACTTCTTAGATAACTGTACTTAGCTGCAGCTAATAAATCTACTTTTCTACGCCTAACCGAGTGTCTCGTGTCTCTGTCTGTCGAAGCCGGTGAACCCGGAGATCCTAGGGATGTCCTGCGCCGCCTGGCCCATAAGGTCAGGTTCTCCAATTGGCGGGCCAACGTGTGGGCGACTTCAGCGGTAGTAGTTTTTGCCCGAGAGTCGTGAGGAGCTTCGCAAGAAAATTCCGGAGGATTTCGCGAACCACATGAGCGACCCCTGCATGTCGAAGTGGACCGAAGGTCTTTTGAAGCGTGGCTACTCCTTCCCGACGGCTGCTGACGACTGCTGCCCTGACTGTCGCCCTGCCTTGGCCCTTTAGTGATGATAGGTATCGCGAGACGTTAGACGGACATCTGTTGGCGTGAGAAAAACATTTAGTTAAGTATTTGTGGGTAGCGCCCACTCTTTGTTTTTGTTTTTGTTATTCGATTAGCGCGCTAACCGAAGCCAAGGGGTAAGTACGCTTGTGCTGTGACTCTATTGTCTAAAAAAATCCCTTGACGTTTGTAAGGAAGTCCAGTTCGTTACAAAATGCTTGGATTTAGTAAGTTTAAGAAATTTTGCTGTTTTGGTTGTTCTAGGGATTCCCAGCTAGAGGATTCTTGTCCGATTCCTCCAGTTGGAACTCCTACTTACGAGCTTTACTCAAAACATGGTCTGGGTCCTATTGTTTTTAATGAAACATGAATCCGATATACTAAAAAGGATGGTGTTTTACAGTGGCCACAAAATGGTTCTTTTGAGCCCGATATATCAGACAATTTGGAAACAATTCTATTCAAGAGAAAAGCCCGGCCGGCAATGTTTGACTCTTTTCGCCTCTGGCGTAAGGAAGCCAAACAGAAAGAAATTAAGCAAATGAAGAAAGATAAGAAAGAGCAGAGTATGTCGATTTTACAGGCTGCCCAACAGTTTAAAAATGACAAAGCTGATCAGGTGATTGAGGTGTCGGAAAGACAACATCGTATGGCAATAGATAGATGTTATCCTGTGTTATCTACTGTATCGAAGAGTAAAACACCCGATGACGATTCTTTTATGTCCCATTTGTTGACATTACCTCCACCTTATGTGTTAGGTGCTAATGCACCGCCATTACAACCTGCTGTTAATCCAGCTGTTTTGGTTCCTGCACAATTGCCTATTCCTGTGATTCCAGTTCCGCCCCCTTTGCCAGCGACTTCTGTACCCCAATCTTCTGTGCCTCAGCCTCCTCCATCTGTCGTTTCTTTTGCTACGGATTCTTCTTCTGTTTTACAGAATACGCTGACTCCTGTTTTAGTGTCAGATTCCCCTACAGCTCGACAACGTTTAGTCGACACTGTTTCAGGTCTTTTGTCGCCTTTTCTTGGGCCTCTCTACTTTTTCCTGCATCGTCTAGGAGACAATCCCCTAGTCAGTTTCCGGATATGGAAGAACGAACTAAATTAGATTCTCTTGCTCCTAATTGGATTATGAGTAGTGTACAGTACAGTGTACGTGATATTTTAGATACTTTCCTTCAATGGAACGCGCCTACACAGAGATACGTGTTTAATGCTATGTGCAATACTCTGATTAAAGAATGGGGAGATGTGGATCTGGATTCACCTCATCAGGATTTATTCGAAATACAGGATCAATTTGATAAAGGACTTATTGTGGGTCCTGCTATAGAACATGCTATTCAAAAGCTTGTTACTTTTCGATCCGCCTTTTTCTCTCAAAATTCTCTTGAGCCTGATCCCGCGGTTCGTCGTAAGATGGCACAATATCCGATGCGAGAAGTTCCTCCAATATGGAGAGATGCGGTTGCACAGACAGGTAATGTTCCTGGTGTCCCCGCTCATTTTCAGCGTATATGGGTACATGACCCTTGGAAAAGGTCAGAAGTATTGGCACTTAAACAGTCTTTACCGGACCCTCGTGAGAATCCTGCTGGGTATTATAAAGAGTTGTCCCAGACTGTTGACGCTTGTATTATGAATTTGGCAGATATTGATTTACTTATGGGAAATGTAGTCCAACAAGCAATATGGACCAAGATTCGTAAACAGGATCATGATGCAGCTTTAGGCGGTAATTGGGCTGCTATTACAGCTGCGGATGCAGGACAAATAGGTGGTGCCAAACCGGATGACTTGATTACGGAATTACCTGGAAAAATAATAGATTTGATGAAAACTATGATGCCTGCGGTGCGCGTTAACTGGGATAAGTTAGCGACGTGTAAGCAAAAGACGGATGAAAGTGTCTCCGACTTCTTTACTCGTTTCGAGGAGACTTTCATCGACCATAGTGGTCAAGACATGAGTACTGAAGGTGGACAGCGATTGTTCGTAGATACATTTGTTTTTAATTTACTTCCAGAATTATCTCATAAATTAAAACAATCAGAGAGTTCGTGGGCTGTTTCTTCCACTGCCCAGATATTGGCTACTGCTCAATATTACGAGAATAGGGATAAGGAAGATAAGGAGAAAGTGGAGAAAAAGACTAAAGAATTAAAAACGAAGGTTCTTCTGCAACAGGCTTATCCCCCTCGTTCTGCTCAGCCCCAATTTCAACAGCCCCCGCAGTTTCAGAGGTTGTTGCAGAAACCGGTACCCTCAGTTCCACGAGTTCCATTGGGTCCTAATCAGTGTGCCTACTGTAAGGAAGATGGTCATTTTAAGAATGCTTGTCCGATTTTATTGCAGCGGTATGGTGGACCATTAGCACCACGGGGTCGTGGTGATTCTCGGTCCATATCCAGAGGTAGGGGATGTGGTGCGTCGACTCAGGAACGACGTCCTTCTCCCCCTCAGGATTCTACAAAATATTTTGATCAGCAGACTTCTCAATCTGCACAATATTACAATGATGACTATTGTCTCGATAATGAGGACGTTGATTTTCATACTAGCTAGGACAGCCATAGGCAAAGTAAGGGAATCGTATCAGTTCCAGTAGACCATTTCTCTTGGATACTGGTGCAATGAGAAGTTCCATAATGCATTCTAAACTCCCTGGGGCACCTTTGTCTGGCTCAACAAATGTTTCTGTAGGATTCTCTGGCGCCCCAGTTTCAAATCCGGTTTCTTGTCCTTTGCCCATTTCTATTGGTCCATACGATTTGGAAGCTCCGCTTCTCTTAACAACAGGTTGCGGAGAGAATGTATTGGGTTTGGACTTATTGAAACGTTTACATGCCACGCTGTATTGTTCACCCTCTGATGTGCACCTCACTTTGGGTGATAAATTGACTTCTCCGATGTATGTATCTAAAGAACAGCTACCACCTGAATTGCGTTCACTTCCTGCTACACTTTGGGCTACGGGTCCGAATGATGTTGGCTTATTGCAAATTCCACCATATGTGATTACCGTTAAACCCAATGTTAAGATGCCACGTGTTCCTCAATATAAAATATCTAGTGATGGTGAGAGAGCCTTGTTGGTCATTGTTCATGATTTGGTTCAGAAAGGTGTGGTTGAAGAGACTAGAGGGAATGTTTGCAATAGCCCTGCTTTACATATTCTTAAACGTACTGATCCCTCTCAGCCACCTGTGTATCGTTTTGTAATTGATCTTCGAGAGGTCAACAAAATTGTTGTCCCTCAGTTTCCTGTTGTGCCAGATATAACTGCTTTGCTTACTATGATTCCTGCTTCAGCGGTCTGGTTTTCGGTTATTGATCTTAAGAATGCTTTCTTTAGCATTCCTATTGCTGAAGAAAGTAGGGATCTCTTTGGCTTCCCTCTCGGAGGCCGAAGCTTCCGGTTTAAGCGTGCACCTCAAGGCTATTGTGAAAGTCCTTCAATATACAGCCAAGCTTTGAAGTCTCAGCTTGACACCTTTTCTTTGCCCTCGGGTGCTACTCTTATCCAATACGTGGATGATTTGTTAGTGGCTGCTGATTCGAAAGATGTCTGTAAAACTACAACTGTGTCACTCTTACAACATTTGTCTGATTTACATGATAAAGTATCATCTTCTAAGTTGCAATATTGCCGACAAGAGGTTACCTATTTAGGTCATCTCTTGTCGAAGGAGGGAAGGCGATTGACCCCAGAACGTATTCATGCAATTGCACGGATGCCTGTACCGTCCACACAAAGAGAAGTGCGTGCTTTCTTAGGCATTACCTCTTACTGTAGACAGTGGATTCCGAATTTTTCCCTACTTGCTAAACCTCTGTTGGCACTTACACTTAAAGATACGCCCCAGCCTCTTCCTTGGACCGGTGAATGTCAAAAGAGTTTTTCTGATTTACGTACTGTTTTGTGTTCTGCTCCTGTGTTGGGTACTCCAAATTACAGTAAACCTTTCACGCTCTATGTCCATGAAAGGGAAGGTTGCGCATTATAAGTTCTGACACAACAATTCAGCGACAAACAAACGCCGTGTGCCTATTGTTCGGCAACATTAGATCCAGTAGCTAAGGCATTACCTAGTTGCCTCAGAGCAACAGCAGCAGCGGCAATTTCTATTCGTCAATCTGCTGGACTAGTGTTAGATCATACTCTTAATGTTATGGTGCCACATGCAGTAGATACTCTTCTTAACAGGACGAAAACTCAGCACTTAACGAGTGCCCGTTTGTCTGGATATGAGTTGACGCTTTTAGCCAGCCATATACACATAAAAAGATGTAATGTTCTGAATCTAGCAACATTGTTGCCTATTTTGGATGCGAAAAATGTACAAGATCAGCATGATTGTTTTCTTCGCACTGAAGAAGAAACGAAGGGTCGAATAGACCTGAAGGATACACCACTTGTGGATCCGGATGGGATCCTATGGGTAGATGGGTCTTGTTTCAAGCTTCCTAATGGCGAAATGACAGCTGCTTATGCAGTAACAGCTTTGCACACAGTGGTAGAAACTGCACGCATGTCGCAAAATTCAGCGCAAGCTGCAGAGTTGATTGCGTTGACAAGAGCATGTGTGTTGGCGAAAGGGAAAAGAGTGACTGTTTATACTGACAGTCAGTATGCGTTTGGCGTTGCCCATAGTTTTGGTCGTTTGTGGAGGGAAAGAGGATTCTTTACCTCCCACGGCACCAAGATACAGCATGGTCAGTTGGTAACTGACCTTCTTAAACACTTGCTTTGCCTACTCAAATAGCGATTGTGAAGTGCAGTGCACATAAAAGGATTACTGATGACGTGGGTCAAGGAAATGCATTTGCGGATGAAATAGCGAGGGAGACAGCGAGGAATGTTGAAAGTCGCATGTATGTTGCGGGCCCTGCAAGATGGGTCGCAGAAGGTGGTATGTGTGAAGACACAGTGGAAAGCGTGAAAGCGATTCAGAAGGAGGCCACCGAGAAAGAATTGAGTACGTGGAGAGAAAGTACGGGAATGTTGGATAGTATGGGATGTTGGACGGAATTGTCAGTGCATCAACGATGGTTGTTACCAGATGCGTATGTACTGCCTGTAGTTACTATGGCCCATGGACCAGCCCATATTAATGCAAGGGGTATATGCAAGCTTTTAGCTCCAGTATGGCACAATGAAGGTATTCCTAAATGTGCAGAAAATGTGGTGAAACGCTGCATTGTTTGTTTGATGCACAATCCAGGAAAGGGAACTCCAACTCCAGCAGGTCACTTTGCACCCCCTACGTACCCATTCGAGGTACTGAAAATAGACTATATCCATATTGAACGCTTTAACAATCTCAAGTATGTCCTGGTGGTGGTTTGTGCCTTTTCCAGATGGATAGAGGCCTACCCCCTAAAGGACAACACTGCCTTGTCCACTGCAAAAATACTTTTGAAGGAATTTTTCCCGAGGTTTGGTTTGCCCGCATTGTCTGGAGTGACAATGGAAGTGAATTTGTAGGTCATGTTATGCAGAAGGTGTGTGTGGGCCTAGGTATTAGACTGAAATTCCATGCGGCAAACCATCCTCAGTCAGCGGGTCTTGTAGAGTGCTATAATGGCACTCTCAAACTTAAATTAGCAAAGATTCAGGCCAGCACAGGCCTTTCTTGGCCTGATGCCTTGCCTTTGGCACTCCTTTCAACTAGAACGACTGTTCATTCTCGTTTGGGGCTTGGCCCATACGAGATTGTTTTCGGACGCCCAGCTAATGTTTGGGGAGTCCCCAGACCCAAAAAGTACTCAGACATTCCGTATCCGTTGTTGGTTGACTACTTGCATGATCTCACCACTAAATTGCATGTTATTCGTCAACAGGTCCAAAACGCTTTGCCGGAGGCCTCCTCAGATCCCGGACACTCCATCCAGCCTGGGGACTAGGTGTGTCTGAAGAACTTCCAGAGGGAAAAAGAACTTGGAACCTCGTTGGGGGCCGCCGAGACAAGTGTTACTCACAACTCGTACAGCTGTCAAGGTCCTGGGAAAGAAAAACTGGATCCACGGCGTGCATTGCAAACGGGTACCATTGCCTTTACCTTTTGACCAGTGGGTCCGAGAAGGTGTTGGTGATAGCGAAAGTGAGAAGGTACCCAGCTTCGTACCGTTCAGCAGTGCACGCCTGGATTGGACTAGCTCAGAGAAGGAAGACGATGACGTCTTACAGGAAGCTGTACCTGTACATTTAAGACTCAATACAACAGATCCTGAAAATTTATTTAAGGACCAAACGATACCTGGAAAGAGACAATACAACCTGAGAAGGAGGTTGCCTAAAGACAATTCATTTTGTGTTTTATAAATTCTGTTTGTATTTCAAAAAAGAAAAGTTCCTTTTTCCTTTATCCATCAAGTTGCAGGGTCACGGTAGGAGTCTTGAGCTGTGACCTGAATAGTGACTAGGTCAACAGGACTTGCAGTGTCATAGGACGGCTAACAATCACAGCCAAGTGATTAAGGAAGATTATCGTAAGCAACGCCTTTAGAGTAATGGATAGTACAGGAAAAGGGAGTGATATTAAAATAATGAAAGGAGCTCATTATAAGAAATTATTATTCAGTCGTTGTGGCATAGCATTGTGTGTTTTAGTATGTTTATGTAGTTTATTAGCATGCATAGGATGGCTTATTCCTGTCCTACAGTTAGTACCTGTTCCCACTTCTGTCCCTCTAACTCCCTCTACTACTGTTTCTCCGCATACATTTTACTCACTCCCAGACCACGAGCAAATGAGAAGAATGGAATATCTTAACAATTCGTTCATTCAATTACTACACCAGCATCAATTGATAGTAAATGTTACTGATTGTTGGGTTTGTGGTCTCATACCACATAATACACAGAGAGGAATGCCGTATCTAGTCCTCCCATTTTCATATGTAGGTTCTGCTTGGGCCTATTTGGCTATGTTTTTCAATGCATACCAAAATCAACTTCGATATCCTCCTGGTGGATCCTATATTGGTGGAGTGGATTTCAGTCACAGTCCTTTGATAAAGGGTATTGTAACGATGGCAAAGATTGCTGACATTAGCAAGATTCCCAAAGATGAGAAGAGAGCATACGATGGGTGGAATATAACTCGTTATACTCTCAGCCTCACTGACAAGGTTAAGCAACAGAGTTTTACACCGATTTGGGTTCTACCCCAAAGAGGTCATTTGTGCTTACAAATAAATGGCCAGAATACCAAAACTAAGCAAGAGAGGAGTAATTGCTCTCATACTTATGTTTATACTCCTTCTACTCCCGCACCATTGGTGGCATCTCAAGGTACATATTTTATCTATCATGACAAAGCTTATACATGGCTTCCAACATACTTCTCAGGAACGTGTTATATAGCTTTTCTCCTTCCCCCTACATATACTGCTCCTGCTGATTATCATAGAAAGAGAGTTGGTAGAGGAGTTGTAGATTCGGAAGATATAGCAGGACAAGAAGGAGGGGATTTTCTGAAAGGGCTTCTTCCCTTTTGGGTTCCGATGGTCAATAGCAGAAATATCAGATAGCTAGTTCGCGTGGTTGATGCCACAATCAATGTAACTTCCGGAGCATTAAAGAATTTGACCGCCGAACTTCAGGCGGATCGACTTATGACTTTACAGAATAGAATGGTTTTAGACATTGTTCTTGCAGATAAAGGAGGAGTCTGTAAACTGATTGGATCTAGTTGTTGCATTTATATTCCTGACAATGCCCCTACAGTATACCAGGCCATCTCTAAGCTACATGTCATCTCTAAGTCTATTCACCAAGATACTGGAGATTGGTCTGTGAAGGGATGGTTTTGGGGACTACTGTCCACTTGGGGATGGAAAGTGCTAACTTTCCTTGGAATGATTTTAGCGATCATCTTTTCCTGTTGTCTTTGTCTACAGTGTGGCCCAGCCATTTGTGGACTTTGTGCCACGATCTGTGTCGCCAAACCAGTAGCACAGCAGACAGAAAATATTAAGATGATGGTGCAACAACACCTGAATGACCTCATGACCATTGATATCGACTCAGACTAACATGGGTCCCTTTGTGCACTGCCTGAGTATGGCAAAAGGAGGGTCTGAGGTTACGTAGTTTTTGGCTCCGCTTTGCATACAGCCGCCATTTTGTGTTTAGCCGCCATTTTATGTTGCCTCACTCAAGCAGCACGGCTAACGCGGTAAATATGGTCTTTCTGCTTTTTCAGCTTCTCCGTGACTTTCCTGTTAAAGAACAACCTTTGTCCTTGTGTACGGCACTGATGTCAGGGTCTGGCCGAGGTCGCAAAGCCATGTCTAGACTGATTCATCCATGTCTTACTCCACTGTTTGGGTCCCACCATTCTTCTCTACTTTATCTTGTTTAACTGGCCTTCACTATTCTCTTCGTGTGTTCTCTTGTTACATAGCCCTTCTTTTGAAGCATTCTACACATGTTTTGCCACCTGCAAATGGAATTACGGGCACTAGTGTTGACTAACCTGAGGGGAGGAGAGCACACGGGGTCTGAAAGGAGGGTGTGTTTTAGACATCCGATAGCTTGTTTTCAAACTATTCCTATTTGTCAGTTTTGTGTATATTGGGAGTTGTCATTGTAAACTTGTTCTGTATAATAGACTGTGCGCCACGGATTGAAGTGGCAGTCTCTTGAGAACCTACCTGTGTGGTACTTCTTAGATAACTGTACTTAGCTGCAGCTAATAAATCTACTTTTCTACGCCTAACAGAGTGTCTCGTGTCTCTGTCTGTCGAGGCAGGTGAACCACGGAGATCCTAGGCGTGCACTGCGCCGCCTGGCCCATAAGGTGAGGTTCTCCAGTTTTTCTGCAAATTGCTTTATTTTTCAGTATCTCTAATTATGAATATATGTGCAATGGAAATGTCAAAAACAACTGTAATGAATCACTTACACGCTCTTTACATCCCATCCTACAGTTATTAGTAGTGGCAGACAGTCCTTTACAAACTGCTAACACAAATAATAGCAGTTTTTATGAAGCTTTGACTATGATGACTTGAAACTGAGAAAATCTCTTAGAATCTGATTTATTACAATACGTTATGTCTCTGGGCCTCCTTTTAAGGTCTCCAGAGGGAGACCTTGTAGTTCATCCGCACACATCCTGGATTTACTGGTACAAGAGGCATCACTTACTATCATGGCGTGGCATGAGAGGTGGGGAAGATCCAGAAAAGTCTACTGAGAAATGAACAAATACTAGTGAAATCTGTAAGTCAGGTACTGATACTCTTGATTATTCCTCTTTTCTCTCAGTATTTCAGCTGGATATCTAACTCCTTTTAACAGTTGGAATATCAGTTTAAAAGACATCTGATCATTGGAATTACCATGGATCTTGTAATTCTGATCAGGGCAGTAACTCTGCATATTGTATTGGGATTTATATAGCACTTACTACCCCTGAAGAGGTATCAAATCGCTTTTTTGTAGAATAGCACGCGGCTCCGGAACCCACAAAGTATTAGTGGTGAATTAGTATAGTGAATAATGAGATTAATTTGACCGGTGGATATGTTAGTCTGTTATTTGTATTGAAAAGGATAGTGGAAGGATAGAAGAGGAAAAGGTTTGCATTTATATAGCGCTTGCTACCCCTGATGAGGTGGTGAAGTGCTTTTAGTCGAGTAGCAAATTTGGTGATATTGACCATCCGACCCATCTAAATGAGTGCCTCCTCTACATCCAGTAAACAAAATTAATCCTAACTAAAGGTCCCGAAGCTGGTCTGGCCCTGCCACTTCACAGTATATCCTCATATGTAGCTGCTCGCTTATGATCTCAACCAACCCCATTCTAATGATGGCCCACCAAATAATTCAAGGTTTAACCACCGATAGACCTCACAAATTATTTGTTTATGATCCGTGTGTTGGATGCACACAGTTGATTGCTTACCAGCACTACGCGCCTTACTTGGGTATTCCGTATATAAACGTCTGTACAACATGTCTTTTATACATTTTACTTGTACTGTACGAGCATCTGAGCCCTAAACATATTTGACAAGAGCTTTTTCCAAAATATTGTGATTCAATTAAAGCAAACAGATTTTGATTTATTCCTTGGATCATTAGTCGTATGACATTATAAAATAAGACATCTATTGCTTGGTTTCAGTAGGTATAAAACATAATTTGTTTGCAAATACTGATATCACAAAACCATACCACATTGTACCTTTGTTAATCTTATTAAACAATCACTATCATAATATTGTGAATGCAAGTGCATATAGGTAAGTATAGATTTGCCATTTTTAACTCCACATCTATGTACCTTGAATAAATATATCACATATAAATCACAGTCATGGAGTTACAGTGGACAGCATCCCACTTATAGTGGGTGGGAATTTTCAATATTTCATTTGATTACATACCATGATATCCATAACACTATAAAACCGACAACTTTGAATGTAATATTATTTATTGGTTTGAAATTGTATTGTATGTACTTATGTTGTGCTTTTATCTACTATCACTTATTGGGATAAATTATTTGTAGCCATAAGCAGTGCATTTCCTGTGCAAGTTATTGTCTGCATGTTGGTTGAGCAAGCTATGGGTTGCAGCGCGGAGAATTTCTGAGTAATTTTGGTTTTACTTTCCAACTATAACTCCAATTTAAATATGGCTTTTTCAGAGAATATATATGTAAGTAAGAAAGTAATATTTATTTGTTGATTAGTTAAAATTATTACAATCAGCAAAATACATATACAAAATAAAATTAGGTTAAAAAATAAGCAGCTACAGTGTACATTTATATCCAAACAAAAATCTACAACTAAGCCCTAACATACTTTATTTAACTGCAAATGATCAGCATGCAAAAGTAAAGTGAATTGTGCCAGCAGCTATAATTTACAGTATACAATACATTACTCTGAGAAAGACTTTATAACAATGGGAACTGTGAAGATAAAAAATGCCCAATAAAATAACATTTAAAACAGCTATCGCAATAAAGTGCAATTGTGCTAGTAAACTTTTAGCAGCGGAAACTAAAGTGCATTGTGCTAGAAGATAAAGTTGTCAATACACCAAGAAACTTTAGAATAGTGAAGGATACATAAAAAACACAAACAACCATAGTAGAATTGCAATAGGAACGACGTTAGCAATAAAGTGGATTTGTAATAATAGACTGTAGCAACAAAAATAAACTGCTTAATGCTGGCAACTTTGATGTACAATATACCATACATCAGTCTAAAAGATACGTTATAGCAATGCGAACAGAGACAAGGAAATTGAAGTCGGAGTAGATTACAAACGTTCAAACCTCGGAGATCGTGTGTGTTTCTGCTAAGCAGACTTTAACTATTCTAATTTAACTGATGCTAGCACTATCCCTAAAACCATTTAATAACAATATAACAAACAGCAACAGTACACTTGGGCTATCAAACCCTAACAACTACGATTTAAAGATCGTGCATAACCCAAGAAATACATTACAACATTTTATATAATAGAATATATATGTTTTTTAACATATGTCACGTGAAATAACCAAAGCCAATCAAAACTTCACTTTAACCTTTGTTTTCTGTGAACATATACCACATGCAACAGTTACTTGTGCCCAACCAACCACAGACAGCCAGCCCTCACTGTCCCAGGCCTTGCGCCCATCCCTGAGGTGGGTTGTTGAACCCTGCTGCGCACTGCCTTTGGCCATGCATAGCGGGTCTGAGCTGCAATGCTTGGCCTTCGATCAGACCTGATGCACAACACTTCAACAGAGGCCATCCTTTGCACACAAATTTCAGCAATACACAGATGGTGTTAGCTACAGGCATCCAGGTCTGGAGCTCAACCCACAGCTTGCGGCCAAACCCTGCTTCAGAAGGCCTTCAGCTGTGTACCGCCCCATTCAGTCGCAGCTGGCCAACCCCTGCTGTCCAAGGTGTTCAGTCGTATGGAAAGGGAGTTAGTGGCAGGGACTGATCAGCAGTCAAGTTCTACTTGCAACCTACTTTGTACAGCCAACTTCTATGTGTGGGCGTTGACCAATTGCAGCCATAGTGCACTGAATATATTTTTACAATTTTTTATCCAGAGAGGGTCCACTTCACCATTCCACTCTACGCAACTCCATTATGTGCTATTTCACTCTACCCCACTTCACTGTACACTACTCCAGTCTACACTGTACGTCACTCCACTCTATGCTACTCTACTCTACACTACTCTACTCTACGCTATTCTACTATACGCATTCCACTGTACTGCACTCTAAGCTACTCCTCTATACCCCATACAATTCTACGCTTTCCCACTGGATGCAACTTCAATCTTTGCCCCCTTATGATTTGAAATATATTTTTATTGGCATTTATCATTTATAACGATTTGAAAAATGCATCTACCGTAATACATAAGTCACCCAGTCCCTGGGCTCAGAAGTAACAAGTGCATAAGTTCTTGTAGTAAATATCAAACATCCATCGTATCAGAATTGGAGATATCCATCTTTAAAACTAAAGATATTATCTTGTAATCATTCAAACCCCATATACTGAAAATTATATCTAAGGTGTGTATGAACATGTTACATCATCCGATATGCGCGTATCCGTATCATTAATAGGTGCTAGCCTCATTAAGTAAGAATATCTGAGGGGAAGCCTATAATAAAATTCCCAACGATGTAAACTTCGAAAGAACAGTGCAGTGTGCGCATGCAAGTGAAAGCCTTGGGGTAATTAGTGTGGGGTAGGTCCCGGGAGGGACGGGCTAACTTTAGTGGCCAGTTCCTGTGTCTTGTGTATGAATGTGGCCCCTAATTACTATTGAGGGTACATGGGGTCCAAAGGGTAAGTAGATCACATTACTCACTATTATTTCTATACTGTGTTGGATTACTCAAGGGAGGTCTGTCTGTCTCGGGTTGCAGAGCATCGAGTTCTGATACTCCCAACTGTCAAGGCACTATTTTTATGTTGGTGTCTCCTCTGCCATCTGTATATCCTCCCGGTCATGCAAGTTCTCAGTCAACTCTGTCTCTGGGTGTTCCCAAGAGATGAGGACTTCCATTTACAACTTTGCTATGGAGCATCACCGTAGTCCCTGGCCGAAGACTCCTCCCTAAGCAGGGCCCCTTCCTCTACTCCAGCCTACTGGGTCACGTCTCTTATCCAAATCTCAACTGCAGGCCCACTACCTGATTTCCAGGCTTTCCGTATTTTGGCCAGCACCAGCACCAAGTCAATAAATATAGTTCCCACTTCCGTTAAGATTGTCGTGGAAAAGTTCCAGCAGACAAACCACTACCGAGGTGTCGAGGGCACGTCCCAGTGTAGCCTCTAGGGCAGCCATGATGGACCCCCAGAAGGGACGCAACACATTGCATTCCCACGTCATGTGTATGAAGTCTGCATCTATGTAGTTGCAGAAGGGGCAGAGGCTTGGCTCACCACGATAAACTACCTGAAGTCCATGAGGGGCCATGTATGTCATATGCAGTTAATTAAACGGTGTGTTTTTCAGTCTTGTGTTCCTCAATACTTTCCAGGAGCAAGCTAGGATCTTATTCCAGTCCGAGTCTGGAAGTTCCCGGTCTAGAATTGCCCACATTTCTGTCTCACTTTCAAAAGAGGTCTGATAGTCATCTCTAACAGCGAGCCATACAACCACTTTACTAAATGTCTCGCCGTGCCCAAAGAAAGCAGGCATTGTAGCACTGCATGAGTCTTGGGTTCCTCACGGTTCCTACCCCAGTGTCCCTTGAAAGTACGTGCCAAAGTCTCGTCAATGAGGAATTGGCCGGCTGACAGACCAGAGCTGGATACTAGTTCTGCAAAAGGGACAAGAGCTTTCTGCTGGTAACAGTTATCAACAGTCACCAATTCCTCATCAGTCCAGGCCATTAGTTGTTCAGCCGTGAAGAACCTTAATGGATCTCCATGCGGAAGGCTCACCAATGGCAACTCCGATGCATACACAGGGGTCTCCGCTGTCTTAACCACACAACGCTTCCATCACTGCAATGCAGTGGACAACAACAGCGGTTTGCGAGGTATCTCAACTGCAGGGTTTAGTAATTTAGCCAGTAATGCTCCCATGTATTGTATTGTATTGTAATTGCATTTATAAAGCGCTTACTACCCCATATGAGGCGTCAAAGTGCTTTTTCGGTGAGTAGCACGCTACTCTGGGACCTATAAAGGAATAGTGTTGAATTAGTAGAGTGGAATATGAAAGTAATTTAAGTGGTGGATAGGTTAGTCAGTTATTTGGATTCGGAAGCATAGCAGAAGGATAGAAGAGGAAAAAAGTTTTGTATTTTTATAGTGCTTGTTACCCCTAACGGGGTGTAGAATCACTTTTTTTGGCGAGTAGCATGCTACTTCGGAAACCCATAAAGGATTAGTGTAAAATTAGTATGGTGAAATATGAAAGTAATTTGAGTGGTGGATACTAGTCAGTTATTTGGAGTGAGAAGGATAGCGGAGGGATAGAAGGGGAAGAAAGGTTTGCATTCATATAGCACCTGTTACCCTTTATGGGTGTTGAAGCGCTTTTCTGGTGAGTAGCACGCTACTCCAGAACCCATAAAGGATTGGTGTTAAAAATTAGTATAGTGAAATATGAAGTAATTTGAGTGGTGGATATGTTGTTCAGTTATTTGGATAGAGAAGGGTAGGCGGCAGGATATAGGAGGGAAAGAGGTTTATATTTATGTAGCGCTTGCTACCCTTGATGGGGTTTTGAAGCTTTTTTTTTATGAGTAGCACGCTACTCTGGAACCCATAAGGATTAGTGTTGAATTAGTATAGTGAAATATGAAAGTAATTTGAGTGGTTAATATGTTAGTCAGTTATTTTGATTGTGAAGGGTTGGGGAGGGGTTGAACAGGGGAAAGGCTTGCATTTATATAGTGCTTGTAACCCTGATGGGGTGTTAAAGTGCTTTATTGGTGAGTAGCACGCTACTCTGGAACCCACAAAGGATTAGTGGTGAATCAGTATAGTGGAATATGAAATTTGAGAAGTGAACATGTTAGTCTGTTATTTTGATTGAAAAGGATAGGGGAGGGACACAAGAGTGAAGGATTTTGATATTTTTTTATTTTTTTTAGGTCATAGCAGTAGCAGGAGGCTTATGGATGAGCAAAAAGGGTGTTGTGGAGGGGAAACAACCTTTACAATGCAGTCATTTCATCGCACTACCTTTGCGTAGCAGACATTACATCGCAACATCCTTTACATCGTATGTCAATACAACGCAGCCATTACATTGCATGTCACTACAACGCATGTCATTACAATGCATGTCACTACAACGCAGGCATTAGATCGCAAGTCATTACAATGCATACCATTACAACGCATAGTACCCTTACACTATCCAACACTTACCTTACTGTTGCACTTACTGGAGTTAGAATAGTAATTTTTACCCCTACACCCTCCAACCCTTACCTTACTGTTGCACTCACTCGAATTAGAATAATAATTTTTACCCCTACACTATCCAAAACTTACCCTACTTTTGCACTCACTGGAGTTAGAATAGTAATTTTTACCCCTATAGTATCCAACACTTACCTTAAATGCAATTTAATGGTATGCATTGTAAAGGTATAATTCGATGCAATGGAATGCGTTGTAAAGGTAGTTTCTGAAAATGGGATGTAATGGCATGCTATATAAAAGAATGCGTTGTAAAGGATGTTGCAATGCAAAAACTGCGTTGTAAAGGCATGCTTTGTAAATGTATGCATTGTAAAGTCATACATTCGATGATGCAAGGAGTGGTAAAGTAGGGGAGAGTCTAGAAAGGGTTATTTTGGGGATCATAATAGTGGTATGGGTTTGGGATAAATGAGAGAGTGGATGTAGAGGATATTTTGATAGATGTGTAGGGTGAGAAATAGGCTAGTGCATTGGAAAGAGTAGTAGAAAAAAGTTTGAGATGAGGCAGAAAGTTGGGCTAGAAGATATATTGAGAGAAGTATAGGCTGAGAAATAGGGTAGTGCATTGGAAATGCTTAATTAGAAGATAGTGATAAATATATAGATCCATAAGTACATTGAAAGTATATTGATGCATAAAGGAGGTACGTATATGTAGATTGAAGATATTGATAGAGGTACAGGATGAGAAAAGGGTAGTACATTGGATATGCTTTTTCAGGAGAAAAGTAACAAACACACAGATCCAAGTGCATGGAAGGTACATAGATGCACAATGGAAGCAAGTACTTTTAGACCAAAGATGCACCAGATAAACTCCGGTTTTCAAGTGTTATAGTACTTTAATTATTGTTTATTATTATTATTATCATTGTTCTTTTTATTATTATTATTATTTTTAAACAACATCATTATTCTACAATTTTATACAAAGCAATACACAAAGATCAGTACATATCTATAGTGAAAATAAATGCTTATATACAGAGGGATATGCTGTAAATTTCTGTTTGCGTATGGAGTTTATGTGGGAAAGAGCCAATTCTTGAGTAGTTTTATGAAGATAAGGTGGCTGTCCGTGGATCTTATGTTGGGCAGTAAAGAGTTCCATAGTTTGGCTGCTTGAACAGAGAACAATGTGCCACCCGTGTTTTTTTTCTTGTATCTTGGGATTTTGAGGCGTGGTGCTCCTATTGAGCTGAGGTTCCTCTGTTGAATGTGTTTGGTGATTTTATTCCTGATGAAGAGCGGTCCCATTCCATGTATTGCTTTGTGGGTGATACAAAGCAGCTTGAAACTGGACCTTCTGGCAACCGGTAACCAATGCAGGGCTTTCAAGGCCGGTGACATGTGGTCTAGCGGTTTGATATACAAGAGTAGTCTGGCACCTGAGTTCTGAATCCATTGTAGTCTTTTTATGGTCGTCAAAGGTGATCCATGGTAGATACTATTGGTGTAATCAGAACAAGGGAGATGGTAGCTTGGACCTTTTGTGGAAGTCCCAAATGAGGTAAAATTCATTGCAGCGTTTTTATAGTGACAAAGTTTGATCTTGCTAGTTTGCCCCCTTGGGCATTCATCGATAGCTTGGAGTCCATAGTCATTCTGAGGTTTCTTACTTCCTTCGATACTTTAGGCAATGATCCCAGTTCATCAGGCCAGACGGCAAGCGGGTCATAATGTTCCCAATCGTCACACGTGAGTATTTCCGTTTTGGAAGCATTCAATTTGAGATGGCTCCAAGTCAAAATTGTGGATTTTCCAATGTCTTTGGGTCATTCCAGTTGAAGAAGTATTTGCATGTCATCTGCATAGTTATAGCATGTGAAGTGAAATTGATTGACCAGTACCGGTAATGACTTCATGTAGGTGTTGAAAAGCATGGGCGAGATGATAGAGCCTTGAGGGACTCCTGCTTTTGTTGAGTATGGTTTGGAGAAGAAAGGCGGGGTATGGATGACATTAGTTCTGTTTCTAAGATGGGACGCAATCCAGTTCTAGAGCAGTCCCCTCTATGCCGGCTTCATAGATTCTTTGTTTCAGAGTGTCATGGTCAACCGTATCAAAGGCAGCTGAGAGGTCCAAGAGGAGTAGCACAGCAACCCCGTTGCGGTCAACTGTATTCTTCAGGTCATCCCAGATGGCAAGGAGGGCAGATTCAGAGCCTCTTCCCAGACGGAATCCTGTTTGGAAGTCTGAAAGTATGTCATTCTCTTCAATGAATTGTGACATCTGGGTCGAACGCTGCTCTTTCTATCAGTTTGACCAGGAAAGGTCCATTTGTAATGGGTCTGTAGTTGTCAGGGTTCAGCGGGTCCAAGTTTGCTTTCTTCAGTAAAGGGCGTATGTGTGACTTTTTGAGTTCTTCTGGAAATATTCCAGTAGTTAAGGAATCGTTGATGATTCTTCTTACTGGAGTGGCAGCAGAGGTTGTTAAAAGAATGGTCTTGAAAGTTTGTGGTGGACATGGGTCAGAAGGGCTGCCGGCAGGCCTGCTTGCTTTGACCAGTTCCATAAATTCATCGTGTGAGATTTGTTGGAAGGAATGGAGAGGCTGGGTTAGAGTATTCTTGGATTGTTGTTTTGTATGCTTCTGCATTTGCACAGGTTCCTACCTGTCCTTCTCAATCGCTCAGCACGCTGCTACTTTGCTTCTTTGCACATTATTAATCGTGGAAGGTTTTTAAATATTTTAAAAATTGTTTTTACTATTGAATATATTGATTGTGTCTATTAGAGTTATTGTGCTCGTTCACACATTCACCTGATCACTGAGGATTCCCCAGTCTGCCGCGGTTTTACCCATAGTTGCGGAGGGAAAACCTCATTCCAGGCATTACTCTCAGGTATCCACTTCCGCTCACCCACTTCCTTTCCGGTTAGCGGGCCAGACTCCTGTTCCACCTATTTAGGACAGCGCTGAAACGGCCGCGCAGCGGTCTTATACTGCTGCTGCTAGAACTACGATACGCTTCTACATTTGTACAGGTTCCTCCCTGGCCTTCTCAATCGCTCAGCACGCTGCTACTTTGCTTCTTTGCACATTATTAATCAAGCAAGGAAATTGTTTTTACTAATAAATATATATTAATTGTGTCTATTAGAGGCATTACTCTCAGGCATCCACTTCCGCTCACCCACTTCCTCTCCGGTTAGCGGTCCAGACTCCTGTACCACCTATATAGGGCCGCGCTGGAATGGCTGCGCAGCTGAGGCGTGCAAAGGGCGCGCCGCCGGCATGCCAGAGGCGCGCCAAAGGCAAGCCCATCTGCACCTCTCTGTGACTGAACCGGGCCCAGGACCACAGACCCTGGCCCTCACACGGTATGTAAACCTACAATATTCTATTCAGGTGAGAGGTTAATGGCCTTACGCCGTCTATGCACCAGCTTAAGTGTGAACACTTAATAAAACCGGACGACCTTCAATGTTTAGGTTGTGATACCAAATTCCCTAAAATTTTAGATTTGCCACTCAACGCCCTGAGAGAACCAACGATTCAATACCAAACGGACAGTGACCTACAGTTAGCCCATATTAATGCTAGATCCTTGGTCAGACATAAATATGAAATAGCTGACTTCATCATAGACTACAAACTTGACGTACTATTTGTAAAAGAAACATGGGGTGATGTCTCATCAGATTCTGAGTTTAACATTGCAGCTCCGCATGGTTACAAAGTTCACAGAAATGATAGATAATTAAAAAGAGGCGGCGGACTGGCATTGATCTATAGGGCTGAACTAAGCTCTTTTTGTTCAATAACTGCCACTCCTGACTGTGAAGCCTTTCTCTTCAAATTACTCCCTCGGATCAAGAAACTTTTAAAGGCCTCTTGATCGATTGTCCTCCAGGCCCCCGATCTAAATTTTTGGTTAACTTCCATTCATTGTTAGACCTCAGTCTCCACTCTAATTCCTTCACAATTTTAGGGGATAAGAACTTTCACCTAGAAACAATTGAAGATAGAGATCCTGAGGAGCTACTCGATATGACATCAGAGTTTGGCCTCAGACAGTTGGTTCATGATGCTACGCATATTGCAGGACACACCCTAGACGGCCTGTTTACCAATAACCCAGCCATTTCCAATATATCTACCCTTCCGTTAATTTGGTCTGATCACCATGCCATTCTTTTCAGATACAAGTTCCCACGAATCAACAGCCCTAACACGGTAAATTCAAAGATCACTGGCAGAGCATGGAACAAAATTGACCCCACAATTTTGGTCAACAAGCTAGCACAAAGCCAACTGGACTTGGAGAAGGATGTGGAAACCTCAGCCATAAATTATACCACTTGGCTTGAGACTAACTTCGCAAAACTAGCTCCTTTCACATGGATTAATAAAAACAGAAAAACACCATCTACCCCGTGGTTCTCTGAAGCACTGAGAATAAACAAACAGACTTGCAGAAGGCAAGAAAGGATTTGGCATCAAAATCAATATAAATTCATACTTTTAGATTTAAAAAAAACTGATTTTGGAGAAAAGTCTCTACTATACAGCACAGATAGAAAAAGCCGGCAGTTCCAGTAAAGAATTATTTCTAACTGTGAAAAATTTGACCACAATTACAAAAGATGATTCTGTTAATCATAATCAAGAATTCTGTGATGCTCTGGCTCTCTCTTTCAGAACAAAAGAAGATCAAATCTATAATCAGTTCGCCCACTCCACGCCAAATGCTAACATCACTGAGCAAGAAAATAGTAGGAAAGTCTCTCTTCTTAACTTCTCTCCTACGCAAATCACCAAACTGATCTCTACGGCCAAATCAGGTTCTAAGGAAGATCCTTGCCCTCCTAGGATCCTACAAAATATTTGCCATTTCATTGGACCTTATTTATCTAAGATATTTAACCAGATAATAGCACAAGAACACTTTCCCACTGCGTGAGGGCAGGCTTGTATCTTGCCTCTTCTAAAAAAAAATTTTTTTTAATGCAACTGACACAGCCATCGACCCATCACGAGAATCCCACTACCAGCCAAAATAATCGAGAAAACCATAAATGTGGACCTCTCCACTTTTATTGCAGCTAATCAGATTCTAGATCACAGCCAGTTTGGCTTCAGAGCTAATCATAGTACAGAGTCGGCTCTGATTGAGACTATGGAAGAAATTTGTTCTTCACTAGATGGCGGTGAGTCGGCAGCCTTGCTGCTGCTTGACCTATCCGCTGCATTCGATACAGTGGATCATACCCTTCTGGTTCATCAACTAAAATCAACAGGGATAGGAGGGAAAGCCCTCTCCCTGTTAACATCATTTTTATCAGAGAGGACTCAAACAGTTCATCTTGGCAAGTTTTAGTTGGCACCCTTCACCCTCTCATGTGGTGTTCCCGCAGGGCTCTTCGCTGAGCCCCACACTCTTTAATTTTTATGTAGCGGCATCAGCACCACTGATAAGAAGTTTTAATCTGATTCCTACTTCCTATGCCAACGACATACACTTGTTGATCTCAACAGTGGATAAGGACATCAATTACTCTTTAAAACTCCATGATTGTATGCTTACCCCGAGTCACTGGATGAGCACTCATTGCTTGAAACCAAACTCAAGCAAAACAGGGGTGATTATGTTTGGAAACCTTTTCCCACCTCGGTCCCTAGCTTGGTGGCCAGATAATCTTGGCCCTCCCCGTACCCCTGTGGATAAAGCCTAGAACCTTGGCGTTATCATAGATGAGAAACTTATTCTTCACAATCAAGACTAAACGAAATATTCTCCCCTTCATTCCAAAATCCTCCAGAAAGCTAGTTGTAACCTCTTTAGCCTTGTCTAAACTTGATTACTGCAATGGATTATACATCAATGTGCAATCTACTCTGCTCAGAAAGTTACAGGCAGTACAAAACGCTGCCTCAAGACTGATTCTGGATATACCTAAACATCAGTCTGTTAGATCAGCGATTCGAGACCTTCACTGGCTACCAGTCGGTCAGCGGGTAAAGTTTAAGGCACTCTGCATCGCCCACAAGGCACTGCAAAAAAGAAGGGCCAACATTTCTAGGGGACCTTTTCAGATGGTGCTCACCTAATAGACCTTTGCGTTCGGCCAATGCCAATCTGATGCCAGTGGTCAGGATCAAAAAGATGAACTGAGGGGGAGGAGTTTCAGTTATAATACTATCAAGAAATGGAACACCCTTCCACTATATCTCAGAAAAATTCCCTCCCTTCTTGAGTTCAGAAAACACCTGAAGATCTGTCTCTTTTAGAAGCAGTAGTCTATAGCACAGTATGTAGCACTGGAAGCGCCAAGACACCTGAGGGTATACGTGTGCTGTATACATTTAATTAACATAACATAACATAACATAACATAACATAACAAGGGTTAGTGCTGGTGCTTTGTTTCTGTTTTAAGTATGAGTCCAATTTGTCTGCTTTGTTGGTGTAATGATTTGCCAGTTTGTCTGTGAAATCCTGAGTAACAGGATGAGTTCCCTCTAGGCAATTTTGTTTGCGAAATTCATTGAGTATTTTATAGGACTCTTTATTTTCACATTTAGCATTTAGAATTCTGTCTGAATAGTACCTTTTCTTAGCTTTTTTGATAGCTGACTTATATAATCTTTTAATTTTCTGTAGGTGAAGTTTGTCTTGGTTGGCATTTGTTTTGAACCAGGTACGTTGCAGCTTTCTAATTTTTTATTTAATGTATTTTATCTCTATGTTTCTCCATGGCACCTTTTTCTTTTGTTCTGGTGTGTGGTTTTAAGTGGTATCAGGATGTCAAAAGCTTCCTGTAACCACTCATATAGTTTTTGAACAGAATGTATTGTTGCCAGATTTGTACTGGATATTAATTGTGTTTCTAAGTGTTCCAAATTGAGTTTGTTCCATGGGCGATAGGTGGATGGATGCAAGATAGTTTTAGGTGAGTTGCTTAATGCTGTTTTATGTTGGAAAGCAAGCAAGTGGTGGTCTGACCATGTGACTGGAGTTATAGTTTGAAAGGTAACTAGTTCAGTATTAGCAAAATGACATCTAGGATATATCCAGTGATGTGTGTGGGTTTGTGGACAATCTGATGCAGGTTCAGTGCGTCTAGGCCAGTGATTATTATTTTTGGATGGGCCATATTGGGTTTGTCAAACCAAATGTTGCGGTCACCTAGAACGCATAGGTTGGAGTGTATTGTTATCAGGTTTGAAACTGTGTCTAAATGTGCGTCTGGGGATATCGCCTTGCTAGCTGGAGGACTGTAAAGGAGCAGGAAGTTACAGGAGGAAGATGGTGTAAGTTTGCATCTGGTGAGAAGAGCCTCACAATTTTTTATGGTGATGTCGTCAACTTTACTGGTATGTAATGTTTGCCTGAACACAACAGCTTGACCACGTCCTTTTTTGCCTATACGATTTGGGTGATTGTTTGATAGTGGTTACGCACCGCCTAATTTGTGCCGCAACAAAGAAACTACAAAGATGGCCGACTCCCGATTTGATGCATGCACGGGAGTCGACCAGGGGGAAATAAAGATGTACTGATCTCGGACTCTGACGCTTGGGGCCAACTGTTCTCAGGACACCCCCGTGCCGCACAGCCCCCAGCTGTGTGTGTGCCCCTAGTGTGCCCCTCGCTGCTGCTTGCAGCCTCGTTCTGCCGTCTGCCTGCCTCCCTAGCTGCCTGCCTCTCTGTACCTTTCCCCAGCTGTTTCGCCGTAAATTTGTCTCAAGTTGTTGTATTTTGTGCTTAAATTGTTAAAAGTGGTTGTATTTTGTGTTCTTCCCCCCTTCTGCCTGCCCGCCCCGCTCCCTGCTTCCTGCTGCCGGGTACGCGGCCACGCCCCCTTTTGTTCCGTGTCCTCCCCGCTCCCACCTCCCAGCTGCTCCACCCTCCCACTTGTCCTTAAATGGCGACCGCGCGGCGCAGGTGAGTGTGACCTGTTCTCAGGACAAACCCCACGCCGCACGGCCCACAGCTGTGTGTGTGCCCCTCGTGTGCCCCTCGCTGCTGCTTGCAGCCTCGTTCTGCCGTATGCCTGCCTCCCTAGCTGCCTGCCTCTCTGTACCTTTCCCCAGCTGTTTCGCCGTAAATTTGTCTCAAGTTGTTGTATTTTGTGCTTAAATTGTTAACAGTGGTTGTATTTTGTGTTCTTCCCCCCTTCTGCCTGCCCGCCCCGCTCCCCGCTTCCCGCCGCCGTTCACACGGCCATGCCCCCTTTTGTTACGTGTCCTCCCCGCTCCCGCCTCCCAGCTGCTCCTCCCTCCCACTTAGCCTTAAATGGCGACCGCGCGGACGATTGTGCGCCGAAGGCGCACCAAAGGCAAGCCCGTCTGCGCCCGTCCGCGCCTGGACCACGCCCAGCGCCAGAACCCCTGGCCCCCGAAGGCCCACACGACGGACCTACGACGCCGCCACTCTCAACGCACTCAACGCCGGCCCAACCCCCGCCTGCTGCAGAGCCACCCCAAAACGCACCCACGGACCCTTCACCTGCCAAGCCTGCAAATTCACCTGCCTCCGGACCTGCACCGCTCCCGCCAAGCCGAGCACCCGCGGTAACCACCTAAAGTGCATCCTGCTCAACACCCGTTCCGTCCACAGACATGCCGTCGAACTCTGGAACCTGCTCGACACCACATCACCAGACGTCGCCTTCCTCACGGAAACCTGGATGAACGCCTCCTCAGCGCCCGACATCGCCATCGCCATCCCGGACGGATACAAGATCATCCGGAGGGACCGCGTGAACCAGACTGGAGGAGGCATCGCCATCGTACACAAGAACACCATCCGCATCACGACCGACTCCAGCGACACCTTTCCCGCCGCCGAGCACCTCCACTTCCAGATACACACGGACCCCAAGACAACCCTCAGAGGCACCCTCATCTACAGACCCCCAGGACCACGCACACAATTCAGCGAAGACATCACGAACTTCAACAGCCTGCACGCCCTCCCCTCCGCGGACTACATCCTCCTAGGGGACCTCAACTTCCACCTGGAGAACAACAAGGACCGCAACATCACCGACCTGCTGGACAACCTCGCAAACCTCGGACTCAAGCAACTGGTCAACACCCCCACTCACTACGCAGGCCAAACGCTTGATCCCGTCTTCTCATCCAGCAAGCACATCACCGTCAGCCACTCCACCGGACTTCACTGGACCGACCACAGCTGCGTCCACTTCAGCTTCAGAAGAACAACGACCCACCACCACCCGCAACAGGTTCCTCACAGGAGCTGGAGCAAGATCACCGCCGAGCAGCTCACCACCTCCCTCAGCCAGAACCCGCCCGCAAGCACAACGGACCCAAACGAAGCAGCCCGTAACTTCACACAGTGGCTGACCGCCTGCGCAGACGACCTCGCGCCACTGAAGAACCCTCCCAGCAGACCCAGAAGCAAGAAAGCCACCTGGTTCACCGACGAACTCAAGGACTCCAAGAAGAACTGCCGCACCCTCGAGAAAGCCTGGCTCCTCAACCAGACCACAGACAACATGACCACCCTCAAACAAGCCACCCGCAAGCACCACCAGCTCATCCGCACTACCAAGAAGAAAACTCTGAAGGAACGACTGGACAACAACGCCCACGACAGCAAGGAACTCTTCAGCATCGTCAAGGAGTTCTCCAACCCCAGCACCAGCAACAACGACATCACTCCTTCTCAAGACCCCTGCGACTCTCTTGTTCTTCCACCGCAAGATCCCGACATCCACAACAGCTTCGGCGCACCAGCCACGCACCCCACCGTCGAACCAACGCCCCCCACCGCCACCCTCCGCACCTGGACCACGGTGACCACCTAAGACACAGCCCGCACGATGAACACCATCCACTCCGGATCTCCTACCGACCCCTGCCCCCACCACGTCTTCAACAAGGCCGACTCCATAATCGCACCCCAACTGCGGGACATCATCAACATCTCCTTCAACACCGCCACCTTCCCGGAGAGCTGGAAGCACGCCGAGCTCAGCGCCCTACTGAAGAAACCTACAGCGGACCCCACCGACCTCAAGAACTTTTGCCCCATCTCGCTCCTCCCTTTTCCTACCAAAGTCATCGAGATAACCGTCAACAGACAGCTTGCCGCCTTCCTCGAGACGAACGGATCCCTTGACCCCTCGCAGTCCAGTTTCCGAGCCAACCACAGCACCGAGACCGCCCTCATCGCAGCCACCGACGACATCAGAACCCTGCTCGACAACGGGGAAACAGCGGCCCTCATCCTCCTGGATCTCTCCGCAGCTTTCGACACTGTCTGCCACCGCACCCTAGTCCAACACCTCAGCAACACAGGTGTCCAAGAGAAGGCTCTGGAATGGATCATCTCGTTCCTCGCCGGAAGAACACAGAGAGTCCGCCTCCCCCGTTTCGATCCGAGGCCACCGAAGTCATCTGCGGCGTACCGCAAGGATCATCACTCAGCCCCACCCTCTTCAACGTCTACATGAGACCCCTCGCAGCCATCTCATGCCAACACAACCTCAACATCATCTCCTACGCCGACGACACCCAACTGATCCTCTCCCTCATCAGTGACCCCGCCAACGCCAGAACTGGCCTACACGAAGGGATGAAAGACGTTGCCGATCGGATGAAGAACAGCCGCCTGAAACTGAACTCAGACAAGACGGAAGTCCTCATCCTAGGACCGTCGCCCTCCGCCTGGGACAACACCTGGTGGCCTCCGGCCCTAGGCAGCGCACCCAAGCCAACAGACCACGCACGCAACCTGGGCTTCATCCTGGACTCCTCCCTCGCGATGACCAGACAAGTCAACGCCGTCTCCTCATCATGCTTCAACACCCTACGCACGCTCCGTAAGATCTTCCGATGGATCCCGACCGAAACCAGGAAGACGGTCACCCAGGCACTCGTCACGAGCCGACTAGACTACGGAAACACCCTCTACGCCGGAACCACAGCCAAGCTACAGAAAAGACTCCAACGCATCCAGAACGCCTCCGCCCGACGCATCCTGGACATCCCCCGCCGCAGCCACATCTCCGGACACCTGAGGGACCTGCACTGGCTCCCCGTCAGCAAGAGAATCACGTTCAGACTCCTCACCCACGCACACAAGTCCCTCCACGACCTGGGCCCCAAGTACCTCAACGACCTCTTGACCTTCTACACGCCCACCCGCCAGCTACGTTCGACAAGCCTCGCCCTCGCCGCCGTACCACGCATCCAAAGAGCCACCGCCGGAGGAAGATCCTTCTCCTACCTGGCGGCCAAGACGTGGAACTCCCTCCCCACCCACCTCCGGCTGACCCAGGACCATCTCGCCTTCAGGAGACAACTCAAGACCTGGCTGTTCGAGCAATTGCAGACCCCCCTCCCCCAAACGCCTTGAGACCCTCCGGGTGAGTAGTGCGCTATACAAATGCCATGATTGATTGATTGATTGATTGAACTTCGAGATCGGATAGTTCATTTCCGGGGCACTTACCTGGATTTCTGGATTGTCGTTCATCTCGTCGGCATCCCTCATCAAGGCGGCGTTTTCTTCTGAGAGATTCTGGTCTCGGGCATGACTTCCCTCCGTCTGATCTCCGTCTTCGTCTTCTTGGTTGGTACGGTTGGTTCCTGCACTAAAGAATAGACATAAACAAAGCTGCATTACGGTTATTTTTGTAACAGCGATTTTTCGCTGTATTCTTCAAATATTAGATGCGTTGTCCATATACTTATCTGATGTGTGTTCCGAGTCATGGAGATCGGCTCTTTCTTTTTGTTTTATCTTTAATTCCTGAAAGATAAGAAAATGTTTATTTACTTAACGCTAAGGTGGAAAATCCTACAATTTTCCAGAGTAATAAATGATGTTGAGAAGGACATTCTGTGCACAAGGTTTTTATGTATAGATGGGTTGGTTACTATACATTCACTGCAACACCTCTGCTCCTCTCATTTGAATACACTACTTACCGTGCTGTTTTCTCTTTAGATGCACCCTCTCTCTCACCTCAGTGATCAGAATATACGGAAGAAACGATTCAATCAGGTAGACAAATGTGCAGATAGTAGAGACTACACATACTTACCTCTTTTTATATTTATTTCTTTTGACAGACTTTCGCTTTTGAACAACGAAACCTGTTTCTGGCTAGGGTGCGACGTGGGACCTTTTTGTATTTCTTCTCCTGATTTATTTTCCCTTCTTCCAGATACCCTGGTTAGGGTGAACGTGCGCTTTACAAATACACATGGTATGTTATGTTATGATAGGTTCAGTTCTCGGGGGGCTGCCCAGATCTGTGTGCTGCCAGCTATTCCCAGGCATCTTTGAGGTCCTCACAGAAGTGCGTAGTTCCTTCCAGAATTATCCAAAGCCTAGCAGGGAACATCAAGGAGTACTGCAGTCCATCCACGCGGAGAGCCTTTTTGACCTCTAGGATGGAGGCCCAATTTATTGCACCTCCACTATGTAATCCAGGAATTTAGAAACCCTGCTGTTGTCTACAACAAACTGACCCTCTGAGCGTGCCTTCTCGAGTATCATGCTCTTTCTTTGTAATGAACGGGCCTTTCCACCCTTGGGGGGGGCAGTGCCGGGGGGGGTGCCGGGACCCAATGTACTCATTCCAGCCTGTAGAAGGCAGATAGAGCTTCTGGTGCAACCACTGTCTTGAGCCATAGTTCCAGATCTGCAATCATATTGCCATCTGCCGACCCTTCAGGCAGCCTCACCACTCAGATATTCTTCTACCTGTTACATCCTTCTGCGTGTTTGACTCGGCATTCAAGCATACGGACTCTGTCAGAGAGTTCCATAACTTGGTGCAACAGTGCCTGCTGTGCGGACTGGAGATCCATGACCAAGGTACCCACCACCTTGACTCTTTCTGCTAATTTAAGGTGTTCCGCTCTCAGCAGCCTCAACCCCACCGATACTGTGCTGATGTCTTGGTGCAATGCATCTTTGGTGTCAGCTATTGCTTCAAGTATTCTGCTTAGTTGCAACTAGACAGGGGTTTCTGGGGTCTTGGGCCCCTCCAGGGCTTGCTCGTGTGAGAGGTCATCTATTTCAGGGGGCACCCCTGTATGTTCTTATCGGGTCTTGCCCATAGTCTCTGAGGCGTGTGATCCTTGCACCCAAGGAGCAGAGCGTCTATCACCACTAACTTTCTTAGGTCGGTTGGGCCCTATTTATGTGACGGTTTTAACTGTCTGGCAGCTGCACTCTCACGGGGAGTCCCTATATGTGATGCACTCCCTAAAATCCTATACAAGTAATGTGACTCCTGCCCTTCGGGTCCCAGGCAACTTCAGGTCTACGGTGTGTTCTGTGTTCCTGGATCCAGCCATCATGCAAGATATGTGGGAGCAGAAGCGACCACACCCACCCCAGCAGGGGGCAGTCAGAGTATGCCATAGTCCTCTATAAGCCAATCTCTACTAGTGTATGTAAATGTATGTATGTAAATGTGCACCAGGATCTCTGAACTTCCAGGCCACGCTTCTAGCCACGGTGCCCAAGTTTGCATTTGCTGTAGGTCAAGCCTTTAAAGAGTGGGATTTTCATCACTAAAGCCTTCCCCACTCTAGTAGTGAACAGTGTCACCGCCTGGGCCCCGAACCGGGCCCGATCACCTCTCGTGCCCAGGGGAGCTGCAGCCTCAACCACTCTCCTATGCTCTAGTCACTGCTCACCAGGTTTCATGTGGTGATGGATCTGCAAAGTCTGAGCATCACCTTTGCAGCAGTAACCCCACCCACCTCAGCCGATAGAGCAAGCCCTTGGGCCAGTCAATAAATCTAGGGCTCAACTCCTCTAAACATTCATCAGTCTCAGCAGCCTTCTCAGATGTTTACAGCATCCAGGCCACGTTTTCCAGCACTGGTCCCAATCTCCAATGGTCTGTGGGCCTCGCCTATCCCAGTGCAGGGCATGAAAACCTCCCTCCAGCCCCCAAGCTGGACCACAAGACTTTCACACAACCGGGTGGAGCCGCAGCCTCAAATCGCTTACCAGGTCTCACGCTACTGCAGGTCCTCAGTACCTGGAAGGGATCACTGACATAATATCGACAGTCAAAATATCGACTTATCAAAATATCGAGGTAAAAATATAGAATGCCAAAATATCGACTTGCTATCTACAAACAGGTAAGTACAAAAATATCGACTCCAAAATATCGATAGGAAAAAATATAGACAGTCAAAATATCGATTTTTTTAAATATCTTAAAAGTAATTTTAAAGTACTAAAATAATAAATATAATTAATTTAAACATAATTAAAATGCTTAAATAAACTTAAAATTAAAAAATAATTAATGTAACTTTAAAAAAAAAAATATTTTTTTAAATATATATATATATATATATATATATATATATATATATATATATACATATTAACAAAACATATACAATTTATTTCCCATACAATAGCGAGAGGGTTAAATTTACTATTCACACTCCAAAGAGTGCAACAGTAGGGAAAGCGTAGGATAGCGTAGGGATTAAAATTACTATTCCCACTCCAGAGAGCGCAACAGTAGGGAAAGCGTTGGATAGCGTAAGTTTAAAAATTACTATTCCCACTCCAGTGAGCGCAACAGTAGGGAAAGCGTTGGATAGCGTAGGGGTAAAAATTACTATTCCCACTCCAGAGGGTGCAACAGTAGGGAAAGCGTTGGATAGCGTAGGGGTCAAAATTATTATTCCCACTCCAGTGAGTGCAACAGTAGGGAAAGCGTTGGATAGAGTAGGGGTAAAAATTACTATTCCCACTCCACAGAGTGCAACAGTAGGGCAAGCATTGGATAGTGAAAGAGTAAAAATTACTATTACCACTCCAGAGAGCGCAACAATAGGGAAAGAGTTGGATAGCGTAGGAATAAAAATTACTATTCCCACTCCAGTGAGCACAACAGTAGGGAAAGTGTTGGACAGCGTAGGGGTAAAAATTACTATTCCTACTCCAGAGAGTGCAACAGTAGGGAAAGCGTTGGATAGCGTAGGGGTAAAAATTAATATTTCAACTCCAGAGAGTGCAACAGTAGGGAAAACGTTGGATAGCGTAGGGGTAAAAATTACTATTCCCACTCCAGTGAGTGCAACAGTAGGGAAAGCATTGGATAGCGTAGGGGTAAAAATTAATATTCCCACTCCAGTGAGTGCAATAGTAGGGAAAGTAAATACTTCATATATAAATATAAATAACATAAATATTAATAACAATTACAAAATGATTAAAATAATTTTACATTTTATAAAATATATTAATTCATCAATTACAATTACAAATAAAAATTAATAATACAAATTACCTACTAACACTAATTATTTACCAATTACCAATAAATTAATGTACAATATAAAAAGAAATAAAAATTAGACAAAAAATAATTAAAAAATATAATTACTTACAATTAAATTACTTCCCACACTATTCCCCTATAAACCCACAGCCCACTACAGAAAATAAATTACTAAAATTAACACATTCATCAATTAATCAATTATAATTAACTACACAATTAATTTTAATTAATTAATCAATTAAAATTAATTACCAATTACATTTTAATTAATTACCAATTCATTCATAATAAATACCAATAAATAAAATAACATATTTAATTATTTATAATTAAATAAATTACATCCCACCCTATTCCCCTATAACCCCAAAACACGCTATAGAAAATAAATTACTAAAATTAACATATTTATCAATTAATCAATTAAAATTAATTACCAATTAAATTTTAATTAATTACCAATTAATAATTAATTAACAATTTATTCTAAATAAATAATAAATAAAACAACATATTTAATTAATTATAATTAAATGACTTCCCACCCTATTCCCCTATAAACCCACAACAGAAAATAAATTACTAAAATTAACATATTCATCAATTAATCAATTAAAATTAATTACCAATTAAATTATAATTAATTACCAATTAATAATTAATTAACAATTAATTCTAAATAAATAACAATAAAAAAATAACAAATTAAATTAATTATAATTAAATTACTTCCCACCCTAGTCCCCTATAAACCCACAACCCGCTACAGAATTATATTACACACAACTTTTTTTTTATTATTAACTTACCTTAAATTCGATATTTTTGTTGTCTATATTATGTCTAGTCGATATTATATCCATTCTATATTTTTGATTCGATATTATGTCCATTCTATATTTTTTATTCGATATTATGTCCATTCTATTCGATATTAAAATTTTCTATTCGATATTTTGGTGGTCTATATTATGTCTAGTCGATATTATGTCCATTCTATACTTTTTTACTCGATATTATGTCTAGTCGATATTAAAAACTCGATATTATGACCTGGAAGTCGCAGGGCTTGCACTAGGAGCTCCGTCTCTTCGAGCTTTCAGACAGTTCCAGGCCACCCCAGAAGCCAACACCATCCGCTTGTCTCTTGCAGTAACAGGTCAGGCACAGCCACCTCACAGTTAGCCTCACACCTCTCCGACACTGCGGTATGTGTGCGACCTCTGGCTCGCCCTCTGTTCCACACTCTCGCTGCAGGCATCCTCGGCCGACCTCTCACAAAGGCTGGTGCTGCAGGCTAAACGGGACTGCTCTGCTCCCCACTATATGTTTCTGTAGCCGACCTTTGTAATAGGGTGCCTCGAGTCACTTTCAAGGGGGTCTGAGCTGGTCGACCGTCAGCTCCAGGGCAAGTTCAGTACACCGCAGCTGCCATCTTAATCGAGAAGACCGCCGGCGTTCCGGCCTCCAAACTGTCTCCCTTCGGGTGTGCTGAGTTCCAGGGTAGGCCCTGTATTCAAGAGGGGGTGCCCAGATACTGGAGTATGTTGGACAGGCATGCGCGGAGCTGCAGGCTCACGTGTTCGCCAACTACCACTTTCAAGCCACGCCCACTTTGCTCCTCTACTGTTAATGTTGTAAATGTTAATTTTATTAATATAGTGCTCATGTACCCAAAGGTGTCTTGGCACTGCTTTGGCAAGAAGGTACATATTAGAATGGGCTGTTGTTATATAAAAGCAAGAAGTCATCAGGGCTAGATATTTTGACTAAAAAGTCATGTTTTAAGGGCTTTTCTAAATGGAAGGATATTAGCTGAAAGCTTAAAATTAAGAGGAACAGAGTTCCACAATCTAGTTGTTCTCACCACAAAGTTTCTCCCTCAAAGAGTTTTCCTAAATTTGGGGACAATTACATTTTTTAAAGATGAGGAACGTAATGATCTGTTGGGAGTAGACCAGTTACATTAAATATTCAGGGCCAATATTGTGTGGTGCTCTGAAAGCAATGCAAAAACTTTGAAGACTATCCTTTTCTTTATGGGCAGCCAGTGCAGTTCTTTTAAAGCAGAGGAGGCTGATTGATGTTTGGGTAATCCAAACAGGAGCTGTGCTGCCATTTTTTGTAATGTATGTAGTTAGTGAGGAGGTCTGGTTCAATGTTGATATACAGCGCATTACAATAGACCAGCTTCAAAAGGACTAGAGCTGTCGCAACTGTTCTTTGAAGATTGGAAGGAATGAAAGGAAGAATCTTCCTGATTATTTTTAAGATGTAGAAAACAGAAGGTGCTATTTGGTTGACCTAGCTAGTAAAAGTTAACTTATTACCAAAAATAACACAAAGATTCCTTACTTTTTCCACTGATATTGACAAAGCGCCCATATATTGGTGTCACCAACTGGGGGACCAAAATGCTGTGTTCTTTCCAAAAAGAAGAATTTCGTTTTTTTCTGAATTGAGTTTCAGACAATTTTTATTCATCCAATCTCCAATTTTCATTATGCAATTGAGAATTTTGTGGCCACGTGGTCTGGGTTGCCTGAGATTGAGACCACAATTCGGATGTTATCAGTGTAGGATACAACAGAGAACCTTAAACAATTTTACAAGTTTAATCAAAGGAGTCCTATATAAATGAAAAAGAGTAGGATTGAGTGAACACCCTTGTGGGACTCCACACGGGAGAGTGAAGAGATTGGATACATACTCATCTCTTGCTACACTTTGTTCACCATGTGACAGGAAGGATATAAGGAAGGCAATGGCAGTTCCTCTTATTCCCAATGAGGAGAGACAGTCAATCAGAATGTTATGAATAGATCATGTCAAATGCTGCTGAGATGTCTAACAGTATCAGAGCAGCATGTTCTCCTCTGTCTAGAGGTGCTCTTATATGCTCTGATGCCACAATAGGTGCTGTCTCTGTGCTGTATTGGCTTCTAAAGCCAAATTGTGTGTAGCCTAGAAGACGTTTGTGTTGATGAAAGCGGTCAACTAATTGTTTACCGCCTTGTCTATGATCTTAGCTGGAAATCGCAGTCGAAATATAGGCTGATAGTTACTTGGATAATTAAGTGGAAGATAGTTTTTTGTTATTAGCGGCAAGATAGATGCTCTTTTCCAAACTTTTGGAAAATACCCAAAATCCAGAAAGTGATTACAAATATTTGTTAGGTGATCTGAGATTATTTCAGGTGTTAGTTTGAGAATTGTAGGGGGAAAGGGTTCTTCTGGAGAACCGTATCTTTCCAATTTAATGAGTTGAAGTACCTGATCAGAGGTTAATGGGGCAAACTGGGTTAGCAGTTCAAAGCCCATCTGTAAAGCGGTGACTTCTGATTGGTTAGGAATTGTTACTTGTTTTGCAGTAAAGAGTGAAAAAACATCCTCAACCTTGGATTGGAAATGAGAAGCCACTGTATTGCAGAAATACTGGCTAGGGTTAGAGTTTTTGTTCACCGATGAATTAGACAGCAGTTTTACCGTTTTGAAAAGCTCTTTAAGAGTCTTTAGCCGTTGTATTTGCTGTTTTAAGTTGTTGTAAGTCTAGTTGTTTACAGTTCGCTCTCGAGCCATTGGCTACAAGGCTCGCGCAGCTGTTAGCTGACAGTGTGTATAAAAGTGACGTCAGTGCCTCAGCCGGCACTGACAGCTTCGCCCTTCTTTCCTGTCGGTCACCTGTTCCTCCCCGCAAGTTCCTTTATTATAATAAATTCTTTATTTAACGACAGTTCGTTTATTCGTGATTATTACACATTGTCACTACAATTTGGCGACGAGGGTGGGATGAATAAAGTCGGAACTTGCGGAGGAGAAGTTGCGGAGGACGTTCTTTCACTTGAGGCAAGTCTTTGATACTCTTTATTTCCCGAGAGTTAACATGATTATAATTCAAAGTTTATTATCTCCGAGATAATTGCAAGAATCCAGTGAAGACTCGAGGCAGCTGAGCTGAAGGTACGGGACCCGAAGCGAAGCAACCGGAGCAGAGCATATTAGGAGCAGCTGACCGGAGCAAGTTTTCAGGCAAGTTCGGATGTTTGTGTGAGGCTGTGGAAGCGTACGGAATTTAACACATATTTCCTGCATTTCAGCGGAAAGTGAAGTAATGGTACGCCTGTGAGGAAACGGTCGACAGGACCAACTGTCATCTGTCAACCGTCTTCGGCAAGCTGACGTCAGCGCGTCACTCGCAGCTGTATTGAGATCGACACCAGCTGAGAGTAACGAAGCAACGTGTGCACGTCATCACGCAAAATCGAGTGCGTGCCGCCATTTTGTAATTTTTTTTCCCTCACAAGATCGTTCGGCATTTCCTCATCACGGAACAATATTCCAAATGAAAACAGAGAAGTAGAGAATTTCAGGTATTTTAAAAGTAACGCGTGTTTCAGCGAGTGTTAAAAGAATTCTAAGTGCAATTGCGATTCCAAAATAGCGTAGTTTATTAAAAAAGAGACCCTCGAGGAGGATAGTGTTCAAATGGCTAATGAAAGCAATTTCTGTGCTCCGGCACATTTTCTTGAAACACCAGGCAAGCCTGTCATGTCATGGAAAAATTGGTACAGGGCATTTGACAATTATCTGGTAGCTATAAACGGTAAAAGATTCGAACCAGAACGCAAAAAAGCTATTCTCTATGGGTTATTGGGTGTTGCTGGTCAAGAAATGTTTTATAGTTTGCCTGAATATGAACCTGAGCCAGGACAATTTATTCCTCTCGACGAATTCCAAGAAGCCATCAAGAGACTGGAAAGACAGTTTGATGAGGAGGAAAACATAATGGTTGGCAGACATAGATTTGCTATGAGGAAGCAAACTGAGTCTGAGAATGCAGAGGAATATGTAGGCAGTTTAAGAGTTTTAGCTGCTAAATGTGGATTTGGTGACAGAGTTGATGAATATTTACGTGATCAGTTCGTATTCCATTGTCATGAGATCAAAATTCAGGAAAGGTTATTAGCGTGCAAAAATCCCTCATTGTCGGAAGTCATAGACATCGCTAAGGGTATTGAACGTTCATTGGAAGGTAGAAGAGAGTTGGCCAGGTCAAGTGTTTCAACAAATGCCAGTATTTCATATGTCAATGATAGAAGAAGAAAAGAGTATAATGGTAATCGTTATGTCAAGTCAAATTCTGTGGTTAATCCTGCAAATTTTGTATGTTATAGATGTGGTTCACACAACCACAAAGCAGATTCCGTGAGCTGTCCAGCTACAGGAAAAAGATGTACGAGATGCCAGAAGGTAGGGCACTTCGCCAGCGTGTGCAGCAATTTTGGCCATAAAAGAGTAGAAAGAGCAAAAGTAAATGTTATAGAAGAATTTGAAGAAGACATGTGCTCGAATATTGTATTAGCGCTAGGTGACAATGACCATGATATAAAAGGTCCTATAGGTACAGCACATGTAGGCGAGGTAGAACTCAGTATCATGGCAGATTCTGGGTCACCTATTACAATTGTATCAGATAAAAAATATCTGAAGTACTGGCCTAATACAAACTTATTAGCACCAGATGTCAATCCCAAGGCATTTGGGGAACACGACATAAACATGTTTTGGTACTTTTTGGATGTATTGAACATTAAGGGCAGATGCATTGAAACAAAAATTTATGTAGCGGAAAGGGGCAGAGATATAGTGGGATGGAGAGATCTCGCAAAGTTAAAAATAATCCTCAAACCAGGGGCAGAGGATCCCATCGTGTTAGATGAAGGCTTTGTATCTCTCATTACTGTACCAACAGAGTCCAAGAGTTTGGGTTACTCAGAATCAGAGGGAGAATTATCCACCATATTAAGTAAGTATAAAAGGTTATTTGAAGAACGCATAGGGTGTGTGAAAGGATTCATATACAGTATAGTACTCAAAAAAGATGCTTCCCCTGTAAAACACAAGGTAAGACCGTTACCCTTATCAGTTAAGGAAGAGTTACGGTTGCTGTTGGATAAACTTGTAAAAGAAAAAGTGATTGAACCTGCCAATTCTGCAGAGTGGGTGTCAGGGATAGTTTTGATTAAGAAGAAAAATGGAGAGTACCGTCTGTGTGCCGATTTGAGATCATTAAATAAAAACATATTGGTAGATTGTTTCCCGTTGCCTAGGATTCAAGAGATTTTAGCCAGCACATCGGGATCCAAAATTTTTTTGTTAATAGATCTCAAATCGGCATACCACCAGGTAAAGCTGGACGAAAAATCCAAAATGTTAACTACTTTCATCACTCCTTTGGGAGCGCTTAGATATGTTTGTCTGCCTTTCGGATTGGCATCTTCTGCAAGTGTTTTTCAGAAATTAATGGAGAACATGTTCGGTGGAATTGAGGGGGTGCAGAAGTTCCAGGACGACATTCTGGTTCACGCAGATTCAGAAAGCAGGCACAACGATATCTTGGATACGTATTGCACAGATTACAGGAAAGAGGTATGACAGTTTCGAGGGATAAATGTAAATTTTTGAAAAATGAGATTGAGTATTTAGGTCATGTACTCAGTGCTGAAGGCATCAAACCAAAACTTAATCTAGTACAGGCAATAACCGATGCTCCCAATCCCGACAATAAGGATGCACTCAGGTCATTCTTAGGCCTTAGCGAGTACTACTCCAGATTCATTGAAGGTTATGCCAGAATGGTAGAATCTTTAAGGGTATTGTTGCGCAAAGGACAGAATTTTAATTGGGAAAAGCAACATGATGTGGCTTTCAAGGAGTTTAAAGAAGCGATTGTTAAGGCACCCACATTGAAACCTTTTGATTCACAGGGTTGTAATGTCATTACAGTTGACGCAAGTTCAGTGGGAATTGGTGCAGTATTTACCCAGAAAGTAGATAAGCATACCCATACAGTGGCTTTCATTTCGCGAAGACTAAATGACACCGAGAAAAATTACAGTACCATAGAAAGAGAGGCACTAGCCTGTGTTTGGGCGGTTGAGAAACTAAAAATGTACATATGGGGCAAAGAATTTGAGTTAATCACCGACCACAAACCTCTCATATTTTTGTTCGATGGATATGGGAGGGACAACGGGAGAGCTTCATCTAGATTGGTGAGATTGTTGGCAAGACTTCAGGAGTATAACTTCAATATTAAACATATTTCGGGCAGGTGTAACATCAGAGCGGATTTTTTTTCCAGGTTGCCTACAAAATGTCATGATAAACAAATAGTTGATGATAAAGAATGTGTAGTGTCTAATGTAGATGTGATACAACAGAGCAATATGACCATTTCTAATGAAGAATGGGTAGAAGCTATGGGTAAGGATGTAACTTTATTTAAAGTTAAGACATATATGTCTACTTCATGGCCCCCCATACGTAATTTGTCTTCTGACCTCAGAACATTTGTGCAAGTGGCAAATGAATTGAGCATAGTGAAAGGGTGCATCAGAAGAGGGGATTTGCTAATTCCCCCCACCAGTGTCAGAAACAGAATAATAGACATTGCACACAAATCCCATTTGGGAGCCACCATGACCAAGAGACGCATCAAAGAACATTACTGGTGGCCCGGCATGGACATTGATGTGAACTTATTCGTAGAAAAATGTGAGGCCTGCACAAAGGCTGACAAACATTGGAAATTGAGAACTCATGAGATGCAACTTGTGTCCATCCCTAATTCAGCGTGGTTTAAGATTGCCATTGACATGGCAGGACCGTTCCAACTGCTGGGACAGAACGAGAAATTCATAATTGCAGCCAGTGACTACTACTCAAAGTGGATATACCACAAATTCGTTAGCACCATAGACTCTGACACAGTCATTGAATTCCTACGCACGTGTTTTGACATTGAAGGCAGTCCACGTATTGTTGTCTCAGACAATGGTAAACAACTTACATCGACCAAAATGACTGATTTTTTCAAATCACATGGAATCACCCAGGAGAAAACTCCTTTGTAATCGCCTAAATCGAATGGACAAATTGAACGCGTCAACAGGTTCCTCAAGGAGGGTATCCAACTTGCCCTGTCATCTAACTTACCAGTGAAAGACTTTATAAGAGAAAGGGTGTTTACTTACAACACAACACAAAACTCAGTCACAGGTTTCTCTCTGTTCTTTCTGTTGAGGGGAAGGAGATGCGACCAAGACATTACTCCCAAGTTTCCGTCATCAGGAAAAGAATTGCCTCCCTCTATCGTTATTGATGATGATCTGTTGCATGTTAAGAAAAGAATAACTGAGTGTCAAATGAAAAGTAAACTATATCATGACAAGGTACATAGGGCAATATGCAAAGAATTCTGTAAAGGAGATTGGGCGTTGGCCACCAAGCCAGGTCATCAGGTCAAGGGAGAGTCCAAGTATATTGCCCCCGAAGAAGTAGTGGAAGTCTCAGAAAGTGCTGTTTGTCTTAAATATGCAGGGTGGCGTAATAGAAGTGATGTAATCAGAGTTAGCAAGCAGCAGGCTGATGTGTGGCAAAGTGATCAAGTTGTTGGAAGAGGCTACAATGAGGATTACTCATGGTTAAACACTTTAAATGGCAATGAGGAATGTATACCCAATACCAATGCAGTCACATCTAGTTCTGAAAATGATGGTCATAAGGGTTGTGAAAGTAGAATGGGAAACAGTTATTGTGATACTAGTGATGTTATTGATGAACCAGTATATGACGAAGAAAACATTGACCAAGATAATTCCTGTGACAATGTGTACAGTAATGTTCCTCGTTCAGAGATCGCAAGATCTTCCACTGAAGAATGTATACATGGAGGGTGGCAAGGGACATGTACCAAGTCGGGCAGGATTGCAAAGTTACCCAGTATGTACAAAGATGATGATGTGAGTTAGTGCTTCCTTTAGAAAGGGAGATGTTGTAGGTCTAGTTGTTTACAGTTCGCTCTCGAGCCATTGGCTACAAGGCTCGCGCAGCTGTTAGCTGACAGTGTGTATAAAAGTGACGTCAGTGCCTCAGCCGGCACTGACAGCTTCGTCCTTCTTTCCTGTCGGTCACCTGTTCCTCCCCGCAAGTTCCTTTATTATAATAAATTCTTTATTTAACAACAGTTCTTTATTCGTGATTATTACACATTGTCACTACATAAGTCTATCTGAATTCCAGAGTTCGGTATGTATCCATCTGTTATATGTGACTTTTTTACGGGGACTAATTGACTGATTGCATCACTTAACGAATAATGATAACTGGCAACTTTTTGATCCAAGTTGTTTACAAAGCTCAGTACTGAATTGGAAAGAGTGAGTTTAAGGTTTTCTGCATCTAATTTATGCCATAAGCATATATTTTTGGGTTTGTTAGATTGGGCTAAGGGGGGCTGACTTTTTTCCAAGATAATTGTGAACATTATTGTAGAGTGCTCAGAACATGTGAGCAGTCAGACCCTAAGGAATCTTAACAGAGGGTAGCCCATAAATATCCCATCAAGGGTGTGTCCCGCCACGTGAGTAGGATCTGAGACTACATGGTTAAGTCCTTAATTGAACATTGTTTCCAATAAGGTTTCTGAATCTTTGTCTAAATGATTTTCAAGGTGAAAATTAAAATCACCTAAAATAGTGCAATTTATGGTATTAAATCTAGACTCCAAACTGAGGTTAAGTTTCTGGGCAAATGAGGATCTAGTGCTCAGAGGCCGATAAACAAATAGTCCATGGAAAGTTTTCTTAGGGTCTAATTCCATTTTAAATGCAAGTGCTTCGAAATCAGTATAGCAAGGGTAGGAGGAACAAGAAGCACTAAACTGCAATGGCAAACCCCCCACCTTTTTTATTTGGGCAATCTAATCCATCAATGGAAAATTCCACCAGTAAGGCTGCAACAAGATCTGGCTTGGATGACGGGTTAGCCCATGTTTCGGTGTCTAACGCTAAATCGGATTTGTTGGAATCCATAAAATGATTGAATTCCCCCTTGTTGTTATCGTGGATCTGGCATTTATCAGTGTATATACCACTGATTTTATATTGGTTCTGTTTACGAACATTGGTAATTTTGAGGAGGTGCCTTTGAGATTCCTAAGTGTACAAGTAAAGGAGGAACACATGGTATTTCTTAAGCTAGCCTGTGGGTGCAGGTTTCCACAAGCAGGATTCTTACCATAAGATTGGAGGTTGAGTAATTCCTCATGTGAGTAATAAAGCTTAGAAGTGATTTCTGGAGTGAAATGGACAGGGGGACTGGTGTGGTTGAGGTCTGGCCGTGGTCGGGGGCAAATGGGCTTGTCTTTGATGCACCTTCAGCATGCCAACAGCGTGGGTGTGCTGATCCAATGTGTTTCTAATTTGGCATCTGGGAGGCGGTGTGTCTGGGGACATGGTGACACGGCTCTGAGAGCGCTAACCTAAAACCATGCAAAAGTGAAAATTAAAAACCTAACTGGGGTCTAGCAACCACTCAGGGGCTACTGCAGGCTTTCTTGCCGGTATCCACTACTGATAAATCAATATAAACTAAAATAAAAGGTATTAAAAACTAACAACTCATAAACTATGTAAAAGCAATACTGGCCTAAAGCCCATGAAATATGGTGCTGCTGAAGCACGAGGAGCCAGGTAACTCCCAAATCACACTCTAGTGCGTACAAGGAACAAAAGAGCCATTATCAGCACCCTGCCTTCGGTGTAAGTAGCGCGGACTCTCTGATCCAATGTTTTCAAAATGTGGCATTGAGGAGGGGGCGTGTCTGGGGGTGTGGTGACACAGCCCTGAGAGCATTGACCAAAACTGTGCAAAGGTGAAAATGAAAAATATACTGTATGGTATTCTGCTCTACTCCCCTCCACTGTACGCCACTCTACCGTATGCTACTTCACTCTTCCCCACCCCACAATACACCACTTCAGTGTAAACCACTTTACTGTACGCCACTCCACTGTATGCTACAACACTATTACACTTTATGCCATTCCACTGTAGGCTACTTCAGTCTATGCAATTGAACTCCATGCTATTCTGATGTATGCCACTCCACTGTACTCCACTCTATGTCACACCAGTGTACTCTCTATAAACTCCACTTTATAAAACTCTACTACACTCTATGCCACATTACTAGACTCTACTCCACTCATCCCCTACACTCCACTGTCTTAATTTGTACTCAATTTTGTGCCTGTAGATTCTATTGTACAATACTCTACTTCCATCTATGACAGTTTCCAAAACTGTACGACACAGCACTCCACTCCACTGCGTGAGACACATGGTTACTGACATCATTGATGACATTGAAAATGACATCACTGATTACCTTATCCACAGATTCTCTGATGTACCCACTCACACCCAAATATAACCATTCCAACTTCTACACTAGCATTCTCAAATCAATTGACACACCCATACCAGTACTTATATAGAGAATCACTGAGAGGCTGCTAGTCGAGCGCTCAGTTGTTATTTTAACTGATAAAACTGTACTTGAATTTCCCTTTGTGTCCGATCCCCCCCCCTCCATTTGCACTACCTTTTAGAATTTAAAAAAAAAACGGAATTTTTAAAATCTATTTTACAATCTTCTTACTGAACGCTCCTACCCTCGTTTGGGCTGAGAATTCATTTCCCTCGGTCCCCGATCCCTGGGTGCTGTGTTTCGACCACGTCCCGGGCTCGATCCCGTTTTGGCGGCCATCTTAGGTGGGGTCACATTCGCCGAGCGGTCTAGTCGCCCTATAAAAGGAGGGCTTAGCGACCAGACCGGGAGATAGAGAATCACTGAGAGGCTACTAGTCGAGCGCTCAGTTGTTATTTTAGCTGATAAAACTGTACTTGAATTTCCCTTTGTGTCCGATCCCCCCCCCTCCATTTGCACTACCTTTTAGAATTGAAAAAAAACGGAATTTTTAAAATCCATTTTACAATCTTCTTACTGAACGCTCCTACCCTCGTTTGGGCTGAGAATTCATTTCCCTCGGTCCCCGATCCCTGGGTGCTGTGTTTCGACCAGGTCCCGGGCTCGATCTCGTTTTGGCGGCCATCTTAGGTGGGGTCACATTCGCCGAGCGGTCTAGTCGCCCTATAAAAGGAGGGCTTAGCGACCAGACCGGGAGATAGAGAATCACTGAGAGGCTGCTAGTCGAGCGCTCAGTTGTTATTTTAGCTGATAAAACTGTACTTGAATTTCCCTTTGTGTCCGATCCCCCCCCCTCCATTTGCACTACCTTTTAGAATTTAAAAAAAAAACGGAATTTTTAAAATCTATTTTACAATCTTCTTACTGAACGCTCCTACCCTCGTTTGGGCTGAGAATTCATTTCCCTCGGTCCCCGATCCCTGGGTGCTGTGTTTCGACCACGTCCCGGGCTCGATCCCGTTTTGGCGGCCATCTTAGGTGGGGTCACATTCGCCGAGCGGTCTAGTCGCCCTATAAAAGGAGGGCTTAGCGACCAGACCGGGAGATAGAGAATCACTGAGAGGCTACTAGTCGAGCGCTCAGTTGTTATTTTAGCTGATAAAACTGTACTTGAATTTCCCTTTGTGTCCGATCCCCCCCTCCATTTGCACTACCTTTTAGAATTGAAAAAAAACGGAATTTTTAAAATCCATTTTACAATCTTCTTACTGAACGCTCCTACCCTCGTTTGGGCTGAGAATTCATTTCCCTCGGTCCCCGATCCCTGGGTGCTGTGTTTCGACCAGGTCCCGGGCTCGATCTCGTTTTGGCGGCCATCTTAGGTGGGGTCACATTCGCCGAGCGGTCTAGTCGCCCTATAAAAGGAGGGCTTAGCGACCAGACCGGGAGATAGAGAATCACTGAGAGGCTGCTAGTCGAGCGCTCAGTTGTTATTTTAGCTGATAAAACTGTACTTGAATTTCCCTTTGTGTCCGATCCCCCCCTCCATTTGCACTACCTTTTAGAATTTAAAAAAAACGGAATTTTTAAAATCTATTTTACAATCTTCTTACTGAACGCTCCTACCCTCGTTTGGGCTGAGAATTCATTTCCCTCGGTCCCCGATCCCTGGGTGCTGTGTTTCGACCAGGTCCCGGGCTCGATCCCGTTTTGGCGGCCATCTTAGGTGGGGTCACATTCGCCGAGCGGTCTAGTCGCCCTATAAAAGGAGGGCTTAGCGACCAGACCGGGAGATAGAGAATCACTGAGAGGCTGCTAGTCGAGCGCTCAGTTGTTATTTTAACTGATAAAACTGTACTTGAATTTCCCTTTGTGTCCGACCCCCCCCCCTCCATTTGCACTACCTTTTAGAATTTAAAAAAAACGGAATTGTTAAAATCTATTTTACAATCTTCTTACTGAACGGTCCTACCCTCGTTTGGGCTGAGAATTCATTTCCCTCGGTCCCCGATCCCTGGGTGCTGTGTTTCGACCAGGTCCCGGGCTCGATCCCGTTTTGGCGGCCATCTTAGGTGGGGTCACATTCGCCGAGCGGTCTAGTCGCCCTATAGAAACAGTCCCCTATGGCTCCGCGCAGCGGACGCGTGCAGCGGATGCGCCGGATTTGCGCCGGAGTTTCGCCAGAGTCAAGCCCGTCTGTGCCCGTCCGGGCCCAGACGGGACCAGGGCTAGTGGCTATGCCTGTTGCGAGCCCCCATCAAGCTATTTTTGTCAGGTACACGAAGGATGAGCTCTTATCCTATAGAATACCGAAGTATGCCACATGTTGCTATATTGCTAAAGGGGGAAAACGTTTTAGGGGATGCAGAGTCTGTCAACCAGATTTAGGAGAAATTACCCCCACGACCTCTTGCCCTGCTGAACTGCAGGTCTCTTCCCTGCCACGCTATGGAGATTAACTCCCTACTCCTGGACCACAAGGTTGATGCCTTGTTCCTTACTGAGACCTGGCTATCTGACACCTTGGGTCCGGATGTGGTTACAGCGCTGGCGCCGGGATATTTGATTTACCATCTTGATAGAGGCGCAGGGAGGGGGGGGGGGTCTGGCCATTATTTACAGAGAGTCACTGGGCTGCAAGGCACGGGAGGCAGGGGTGAAAGACTGTGAGAGCTGTCAATTCTCCCTTCAATTCTCCCCTACCTGCATGTTGACAGGCCTCCTAGTTTACCGACCACCTGGGAGTGTGGGTGAATTTACATCTTCGGTTATTGAAACTACCACTCTCCTGGCCTCGGCTTCGTCCAACTTCATTCTGTTGGGAGATCTCAACTGCCATTTCGATGAAGCAACTGACCCTATGGCAACTAAATTGATGAGTGAGTTGAGTGCCTTGCAGATGAACTTGATAAATACCGGGGCCACACATGTTAAAGGGCATCTCTTGGACCCCTTTTTTACGAATATGGTGGGTTTATCAGCTATGCCCCCCCTCGCTCTTCCCTGGTCCGACCACTCACTGATCATGGCTAACTGGGAGGTAAAATGTGATGACACTCTGCCACCCAGGAAATTTAGAATAGACAGGGCATGGTCAAGGCTCCCGGTAGAGGCCTGGAAGGCCCGATTGGAGGGCTCCCGGCCGGAGAAAGGGCGGGATCCGGTGACCGCAGATGCTATGATGAGGAACTGGCTGACCAATGCAGTGGACCATGTGCTTCCACTCAATAAGATGCTTATTAGGGATAAGAGAGTGGGGTCCACCCCATGGTATTCCCCAGAGCTTAGAACCCTGAGAAAGAACTGTAAACGGGCGGAGAGATTATGGAGGAGGAACCCGGAGACAGAGAGCAGGGAAAAATATCGTATGGAATTAAGGACATACAAACTTGCAATACGCGCTGCTAAGGCCTCCTTTTTTGGGGAGAGAGTGAGTCTTGCTGCGTCCTCATCCAGGGAAGCCTTTCTAGTGATGAAGGAACTTCTTAAACCACCTGATCCCATTCTTGTCCACGATAGACCACAGGAAAAATGTCTGGAATTGGCCACTTACTTCAAGAACAAAATTGACATCATTATTAGTTCTCTTCCCCCGGTGATGGGAACCTCGGCCTTTTCTGAGGACTCAAGCAGGTCGGAAAATCTATTGACGTCATTCGGCCCCGTAACCTCAGGTGAAGTACTGAAGGTTCTCGGGAGCTTGAAAAGTGGCTCGCCTCGAGACCCAGTTCCAATGCGGTATTTAAAACAGGCCGCCTTATCGATAGGAGAGCCTTTGACCGATTTGGTCAATCTCTCCGGACTGGAAGAGCGCGGTTGTTAAAGCGCTTCTAAAGAAGCCTGGCCTGGATTCACAGAACCTGGCCAATTTCAGGCCAATCTCCTTGCTACCAGGGGTTAGTAAAGTTGCCGAGAGGTTGGTTAACCGCCAACTATCCAACTTTCTCGAGGAGAATGGCCGGTTGAGGGACTCCCAGACGGGATTCCGACCGGGTCATGGAACTGACACGGCTCTGCTAGCAGTGGTAGAGGAGGCCAGAGGCACTTTGGACACAGGGGGGTCAGTGGCAGTGATCCTCCTGGACCTTAGTGCGGCCTTCGATACCGTCAATCATGGAGTGCTGATACAACGCCTAGCAGAGTCGGGTGTCACAGGAGTGGCCCTGGAATGGTTGGCCTCTTTTCTGGAGGGGCGCACCTTCGAGGTTTGGGAAGGTAACGCGAAATCTCCTCCCCTCCCACTTCATTGCGGGGTGCCTCAGGGCTCATCCTTGAGCCCCACGTTATTTAACGTGTATATGGCACCCCTGGAGGGCGTGGTGTCTCCGTTTGGCTTTAAGACTATAAGCTATGCGGATGACACTCAGCTAGTGGTGGGTCTGACACAGCTGGAGAAACACCCTGAGACGCTCCATTCATGCTTAAGAGAGGTGTTTGATTGGATGTCCAGGTCATCGCTCAAATTGAACGGCTCAAAAACTGAGCTGATGATCTTGGGCCAGTCAAGTTTTGCCCTCTCGCCGAGCAGCTGGCCCAGCTGCATGGGCACCCCGCCTGACCCAAAGAAGGAGATTAAGAGCCTGGGGGTCTGGCTGGAGCCTGATCTGTCCTTCAGGACACACGCCAAGAAGATCGCTGGCGTGTGCTATGGATTGCTCCGATCGGCCCGTAAGGTTCTCCCCCTCTTGCCGGAACTTTCCCTGAAGCTGTTAGTCCAAGGTTTAATCATCTCATGCCTGGACTACAGTAATGCACTCTTTCTCGGAGCACCGGAGTCAACGTTCAAGATCCTGCAACAAGTGCAGAACGCAGCAGCTAGGCTGCTGCGGAACGTTCCGGCCAGGCAGTCAGCCAGGCCTGCTTTAAAAGCACTCCACTGGCTGCCTGTTAGAGAGAGAGTGACCTTCAAGGCCCTTTGCATTGCTCACAAGAGCATGCAGGGGAAAGGACCAGCTATTCTCAAGGACATGATTCGGCCCTATAAGCCCACAAGAGCTCTACGCTCTGACAACAAACACCTCCTTCAGACAAAGAGAATCAGGAGAGCCCGCTCAGGTGGCAGGAGTTTTTCTATCCATACAGCTCGCGCTTGGAACTCCCTCCCACTCTCATTACGCTCTGAACCTAATTTTCTCAGGTTCCGGAAACATCTGAAAACTTACCTATTTCCAGAATAACTTCAGCTCTTCTCCGCTCTGTATTGGTAGTGTGCTCTAGGTCTCTATAAGCGCTGGGATGCCTCTGGGTAACCGTGCGCGGTACAAAATTCTTTAATAATAATAATAATAATAAACACCCACTCACTGATTAATAGGTGTACACACACAGTCACTGATATATCCACTAATAATCCCACACAGCCACTCACACACAGTCAGTCACTCATAGAGCTACTCACACACCTACTCACTCCCCTACAGTGTTCATCACACAGCCATTTACTCAACTATACAGTAATAACCACACCCACTCATTTATTCATACAGATACTAACACATAACCACTCACCGATCAATCAATCAATGAACTTGTAGAGCGCACTACTTGCCCGCGAGGGTCTCAAGGCGCTGGAGGGAGGGGGTGCTGCTACTGCTTGAAGAGCCAGGTCTTGAGGAGCTTCCTGAAAGTGAGCAGGTCTTGTGTCTCCCGCAGATGGGTGGGGAGGGTGTTCCAGGTCTTGGTGGCGAGGAAGGAGAATGATCTACCGCCGGAGGTTGTTCGTTGGATGCGTGGGACGGCGGTGAGGGCGAGTTTGGCAGAGCGGAGCTGGCGGGCGGGGGTGTAGAAGTTGAGTCTGGTGTTCAGGTAGGCTGGTCCGGTGTTGTGGAGTGCTTTGTGTGCGTGGGTGAGGAGCTTGAAGGTGATCCTCTTGTTGACGGGGAGCAAGTGCAGGTCTCTTAGGTGGGAGGTGATGCGGCTGCGTCGAGGGATGTTGAAGATCAGGCGGGCGGAGGCGTTCTGGATGCGTTGCAGCCGTTGTAGGTGTTTGGCTGGGATTCCTGCGTAGAGTGCGTTGCCATAGTCCAGCCTGCTGCTGGCGAGGGCTTGGGTCACCGCTCTTCTGGTTTCGGCCGGGATCCACTTGTAGATCCTGCAAAGCATATGGAGGGTGTTGAAGCAGGAGGAGGAGATGGCGTTGACCTGCTTAGACATGGAGAGGAAGGAGTCGAGGATGAATCCTAGGTTGTGTGCGTGGCCCGTGGGTGTCGGTGCTGTTCCCAGTGTGGTCGTCCACCAGGAGAGGGTGTGGGGCCGAGGATGAGGACTTTCGTCTTGTCCGAGTTCAGTTTCAGGCGGCTGCTCCTCATCCACTCGGCAACGGCCTTCATTCCCTCGTGGAGGTTGGTTTTGGCGGTGTGGGGGTCCTTGGTGAGGTAGAGGATGAGCTGGGTGTCGTCGGCATAGGAGATGATGTTCAGGTCATGCTGGCGGGCTGCGAGGGGGGCCATGTAGATGTTGAACAGGGTCGGGCTGAGGTATGAGCCCTGGGGTACGCCAAGGGTGATGTCAGTGGCTTCGGATCAGAAGGGTTGGAGGCGGACTCTCTGGGTTCTGCCAGAGAGGAAGGACGTGGTCCAGTCCAAGGCCTTCTCCTGGATTCCGGCCTCTTGGAGGCGTGTTCTTAGTGTGCGGTGGTAGACGTGTCGAAGGCGGCTGACAGGTCCAGGAGGATGAGGGCTGATGTTTCGCCGTTGTCTAGTTGGCACCAGATGTCGTCTGTGGTGGTGATGAGGGCTGTCTCGGTGCTGTTGTTGTTCTCAAGGTGGCAGGTCAGCTGCATGTTGGCGATTTTCTCGATGACCTTCACCAGGAAAGGGAGCAGGGAGATGGGCCGGAGGTTCTTGAGGTCCTTGGGGTCCCCCTTGGGCTTCTTGAGGAGGGCGTTGATTTCAGCGTATTTCCAGTTTTCTGGGAATGTCGCTGTGTCGAAGGAGATGTTGATGACCTTCCGTAGTTGGGGTGTGATGGCTGCGTCTGCTTTGTTTAAAACGTGGTGCGGTCAGGGGTCTGACGGGGATCCTGAGTGGATGGAGTTCATGATCTTGCGTGTCTCGTCATCGTTGAGGTGGGACCAGGAGGTCAGCTGGTTGGTGCAGTTGGCGTTCGGGGTGGGGTCTGTCATGGTCGGATCGGGCGAGGTGTTGAAGCCGTCGTGAATGTCGGCGATTTTGTGATGGAAGAAGGTGGACAGTGAGTCGCACAGATCCTGCGAGGGCGGGATGTTGTTGGTGTTAGCACTGGGGTTGGAGAATTCCTTCACTATGTTGAAAAGCTCTTTGCTGTCGTGTGCATTGTTGTCCAGGCAGCCTTTGAAGGAAGATCTCTTGATTGCTCTGATGAGGTGGTGATGTCTGCGGATGGCGCCCGTGTGGGCTGCATGACTGTCAGGTGTGTGGTCATGGAGCCATTTCTTCTCCAGCTTCCGGCAGTTACGTTTTGAGGTCTGGAGTTCTTTGGTGAACCAGGCGGCTTTCTTGCTGGAGTGGTTGATGGAGGGTTTCTTGAGCGAGGCGATAGTGTTGGCGCAGTTGTCGATCCACTGTCTGAGGTTACGGGCGGCGGCGTCTGGGTCAGTTGGGTTGGTGGCTGGGTTCTGGCGAGGGTGGAGGTCAGCTGGTCTTCGGTGATTTTGCTCCGGCAGCAGCGGGGCAGCTGTAGGGTGTGGTGGTGTGTGGTTGGTTTGCCCCAGTATTGGAACTTTCATAGATTCCCATGCTTTGTATCATTCCCCGTCGTCGGACTGGGAGTCTCGGTAATAAAAAATATCATAGTAGTAGGTACAAAAGAGAAAGAAAAGGCCTAGGCCTCATTCCCTTTTGTAACATATCAGCCTCTTTTTGTAAAAGAGACCAAACTCTAGTAACTTGTTTTCTTCTTGAAGGTGAAGTGGATGCATCGGTGGTCGGTCCAGTGGAGTTCGGTGGTGTGGCTGAAGGTGACGTGAGAGCTTGTGGAGAAGATGGGGTCGAGCGTGTGGCCGGCGGCATGGGTGGGTGGGTTTGGTGACGAGTTGACGGAGGCCGAGGTGGGCGAGGTTGTCTGGAGTTGGTGTCGTTGTTGTTCTCGAGGTGGAAGTTCAGGTCACCGAGGAGAATGTATTCACAAAAGGGGGTGGTGATGAACAGAGTGTCTGAATTAAGCAGACCACTCTTACCCAGTCCAAAGATCAGGGCTTGATCCATCACCGTTATTTAGCTCACTGCCCCATCCCAGCTCAGAACCTGGCTATATGCAAATCAGTCTGTCCCTGGCCCAGTGCATCATGGGAACAGGGCAGACCAAACTACCAAGCCAATTCTTCACCAGAAAGGAGACAAGCTTCCGGGGACCGGTTTCTGCCATTTCAGGCGTCGTCGGCCCGGCTTGCTTGAATCCTGATGGAGCAGTGAGCAAGGGACTCATGTCTGAGCATACCCTTCCACGCTTATGGTGGACAAAATGATTCAGAAAAGGGGGTGGTGATGAACAGAGTGTCTGAATTAAGCAGACCACTCTTACCCAGTCCAAAGATCAGGGCTTGATCCATCACCGTTATTTAGCTCACTGCCCCATCCCAGCTCAGAACCTGGCTATATGCAAATTAGTCTGTCCCTGGCCCAGTGCATCATGGGAACAGGGCAGACCAAACTACCAAGCCAATTCTTCACCAGAAAGGAGACAAGCTTCCGGGGACCGGTTCCTGCCATTTCAGGCGTCGTCGGCCCGGCTTGCTTGAATCCTGATGGAGCAGTGAGCAAGGGACTCATGTCTGAGTATACCCTTCCACGCTTATGGTGGACAAAATGATTCAGAAAAGGGGGTGGTGATGAACAGAGTGTCTGAATTAAGCAGACCACTCTTACCCAGTCCAAAGATCAGGGCTTGATTCATCACCGTTATTTAGCTCACTGCCCCATCCCAGCTCAGAACCTGGCTATATGCAAATGAGTCTGTCCCTGGCCCAGTGCATCATGGGAACAGGGCAGACGAAACTACCAAGCCAATTCTTCACCAGAAAGGAGACAAGCTTCCGGGGACCGGTTTCTGCCATTTCAGGCGTCGTCGGCCCGGCTTGCTTGAATCCTGATGGAGCAGTGAGCAAGGGACTCATGTCCGAGTATACCCCTCCACGCTTATGGTGGACAAAATGATTCAGAAAAGGGGGTGGTGATGAACAGAGTGTCTGAATTAAGCAGACCACTCTTACCCAGTCCAAAGATCAGGGCTTGATCCATCACCGTTATTTAGCTCACTGCCCCATCCCAGCTCAGAACCTGGCTATATGCAAATTAGTCTGTCCCATGCCCAGTGCATCATGGGAACAGGGCAGACCAAACTACCAAGCCAATTCTTCACCAGAAAGGAGACAAGCTTCCGGGGACCGGTTTCTGCCATTTCAGGCGTTGTCGGCCCGGCTTGCTTGAATCCTGATGGAGCAGTGAGCAAGGGACTCATGTCTGAGTATACCCTTCCACGCTTATGGTGGACAAAATGATTCAGAAAAGGGGGTGGTGATGAACAGAGTGTCTGAATTAAGCAGACCACTCTTACCCAGTCCAAAGATCAGGGCTTGATCCATCACCGTTATTTAGCTCACTGCCCCATCCCAGCTCAGAACCTGGCTATATGCAAATTAGTCTGTCCCTGGCCAGTGCATCATGGGAACAGGGCAGACCAAACTACCAAGCCAATTCTTCACCAGAAAGGAGACAAGCTTCCGGGGACCGGTTTCTGCCATTTCAGGCGTCGTCGGCCCGGCTTGCTTGAATCCTGATGGAGCAGTGAGCAAGGGACTTATGTCTGAGTATACCCTTCCACGCTTATGGTGGACAAAATGATTCAGAAAAGGGGGTGGTGATGAACAGAGTGTCTGAATTAAGCAGACCACTCTTACCCAGTCCAAAGATCAGGGCTTGATCCATCACCGTTATTTAGCTCACTGCCCCATCCCAGCTCAGAACCTGGCTATATGCAAATTAGTCTGTCCCTGGCCCAGTGCATCATGGGAACAGGGCAGACCAAACTACCAAGCCAATTCTTCACCAGAAAGGAGACAAGCTTCCGGGGACCGGTTTCTGCCATTTCAGGCGTCGTCGGCCCGGCTTGCTTGAATCCTGATGGAGCAGTGAGCAAGGGACTCATGTCTGAGTATACCCTTCCACGCGTATGGTGGACAAAATGATTCAGAAAAGGGGGTGGTGATGAACAGAGTTTCTGAATTAAGCAGACCACTCTTACCCAGTCCAAAGATCAGGGCTTGATCCATCACCGTTATTTAGCTCACTGCCCCATCCCAGCTCAGAACCTGGCTATATGCAAATTAGTCTGTCCCTGGCCCAGTGCATCATGGGAACAGGGCAGACCAAACTACCAAGCCAATTCTTCACCAGAAAGGAGACAAGCTTCCGGGGACCGGTTTCTGCCATTTCAGGCGTCGTCGGCCCGGCTTGCTTGAATCCTGATGGAGCAGTGAGCAAGGGACTCATGTCTGAGTATACCCTTCCACGCTTATGGTGGACAAAATGATTCAGAAAAGGGGGTGGTGATGAACAGAGTGTCTGAATTAAGCAGACCACTCTTACCCAGTCCAAAGATCAGGGCTTGATCTGGTGTTCGGCGAAGTTGAGGGAGTCGTCTGCGAGGGTGTGGACCTGGACGGAGGACTTGTGGACGATGGCTATTCCTCCTCCCATTCCGTTGGTGCGGTCTCTGCGAGAGCTCTTGTAGCCGTCCGGGATGGCTATGGCGATGTCCGGTTGCCGAGGAGTCGTTCCACCAGGTCTCAGTCAGGAAGGCAATGTCTGGGGCGGAGTAGTTGAGCAGGTCCCAGAGCTCGGCGGCATGCTTGCGCGCGGAGCGGGTGTTGAGGAGTATGCAGTGAAGGTGGTTGGGTCCGGTCCTTGGGGTTTTGTCTGTCGCATGTGAAGTTGCAGGTGTGGCAGGAGAAGGGTCCGTGTGTGCATTTCGGGGTGGCCTGGAAGCAGCATTGGTCTCGGCCGGTGTTGAGAGCGAGGAGAGTGTTGGCGTCGTATCAGATTCTGGTGTTGTGGCATGTGCGGGGTCCAGGGGTTCTGGTGCTGGGCACGGTCCAGGTGTGGATGGGTGCAGGCGGGCTTGCCTTTGGTGCACCTTTCGGCGCGCAATCGGCACGCCCGCTTCGCACGTCCGTTGCGTGTCCGGGCGGCGGCCTCCATTTAAGGCATTGAGGGAGGGAGGAGCAGCTGGGAGGTGGGAGCAGGGCGGCGAAGGGGTGTGGCCACACAGGCAGCGGCGGTAAAGGAGCGGGATACAGAAGAGAAAGGGGGGAGCGAGATAAGAGTCAGCAAGGCAGCATAAAGAAAAACAATAATCCAGAGAGAAAGCACAAAAGCTATAAAGCTAAGAATGCAGAGAATGCTAAGAACGAACCTCGTGACAGCAGGAGCAAACTCAGGCTCGGGAAGGCAGCGGGGCTGACACACCGGTGGAGCTGTGCGGTAGTGGGGGAGTGACATGGCCTGCAAGCAGGGTCAGGAGTCACTCTATACAATCACCGAGACAAGCTCATACTATACTGCCTTTCACATATCCAGTTACTCACCCATATACCACTGGCACGTCCATTCACTCACCGACAAAGCCATACACACACTCAGCCACCTACACAAGGTGATTGAGTGTGTATAAGAATCTGTGGATGATGTCATCAGTGATGTCATTTTCAATGTCATCAATGATGTCAGTGACCATGTCATGAGTGATGTAATATGTGAGGTCATGAGCAATGCATTGCAGGGGGGGATTCAGCTAACTATAACTGCAGAATTTGTATGAGTGAAACTTGAGCCTAACTATAACATCTCTGTAACTTTTGTTTTTTTGTGTGAATTCCTATGGTTTTTAAAATGATATTTCTTTCTATAATGTCCCTGTAACCTTTGTTTTTTTCAGTGAATTTCTACATTTAAAACAAACGCTAATTCTTAACTATAATGTCCCTATAACCTTTAGTTTTTTCAGTGAATTTCAAAGGTATTCTAAACTTTATTTCCTAACTGTAACCTGTAAACATTGACAGTGGCTGCGTGAGTAGCTGTATAGGTCAGTGAGTGGGTGTGAGTGGCTGTTTAGGTCTGTGAGTGAATGTGTAATATCTGGGTAATTATGTAAGTGCATGAGTAGTACCTGGGGGATGTACGTTGTTACAATGCATGCTTTTACCACGCATGCTTTTACAACGCAGGTTTTTCAACGCAAGTCGTTACAACGACTTGCGTTGGGGGGTGCTGGATAGTAAATAGTTTAATTTACTATTCCAACTCCAGTCCCCGTGGATAGTAGGGAAGGTGTTGGATAGTAAATTAAACTATTACCTATCCTAGAGCGCCCCCAGCGCAATTCGTTGTAATGACTTGCGTTGAAAAACCTGCGTTGTAAAGGCACTGAGTGGTAAAAGTTGCGTCGTAAAGGATGTTTCCCGTACCTGGGTGATTGTATGATTCCGTACCAGGTGCCTATGTGATTCTATGAGTGCAACTGCCTAGGACACACTGCGAATACCAGGTGTTTTTGACAAAGTGTAAAATACATATATAGACATATTTTACATGACGTTTCAGTGTAGCTATTTAGTAAGATACTAATTTAACTTTCCCCTTTGTATTCATTTTTCAAAATAACTAAACAAAAATGCATTTTCCTTCTTCACAATGACTTCAGTAGTCACAAATACAAAAGAAAAAGTGTAAAACAGATATATAGACATATTTTACAGAAAGTTTGAGTTTAGCTGTTTAATACCATAATGGTTTAACTTTATTTTAACAACAACACATTTGTAAAAAAAAACAGTTCAAAAAAATAACTATCAACAGCGGAACTCACCAATAGAGCATAACTACCAAACAAATAAATATAGTTGGTTTATAAAGTTTTAGAGCTAAAATTACTCAATGCACTATATGTGACAAGACATTGTCAAGGGGTAAAAATAAAAAATAGTATTAAATATTATTATTGCGGGACTACGTCCATGCTTTACCATCTAAAAACATACCATGGCAATTGTCTACAAGCAGCAAGAAGGCAATACGAGCCTGAAGGACTCTCAACTTCAATAGCAGCTACAACAACACCGGAGCAGAGAGTCCCTTTAAAGGTCTAATCTCCACTCCAAGATTTGGCTCCAAAGTTTTCCCAGATGCCATCATACTGCATGGTTTGTGGAGCTGAAGTGAGTGCTGGAGAGAAGTCCATAAGAGCCCTTTGCAATGCTGCAAAGAATCATAAATGTTGTTTTCTTTTTTTAATTATTGGCCCTTCATAGTTTTCCTACATTAGCAGGCATTTTATCATCTTACAAAATGGGTATCTAATATCTATGTGTTGTTCATTTTATTATCTTCCAATTTATTGTAACACTACTTACATATAACATGCCGTATGGACGAGTCAAAGCATTAGTCTCCAAATAAATACACAGCTAACTTTTGCCAGATCAACAAATAAATACAGATCTAACTTTTGCCAGTTATCATTATTTACATTTTCACTTTTTAAACACAAGTCAACAATCTGTGTTTAAATCTTCTAGTGAGTGCGTCAACATGCACAAACATACTCTGGCTTTATAGATCACACTGTGTAAAATCTTGTAATCTCTTCTTCAAAACTATCAACGGTAATATCTGTGTCCTGTTCTATAACTTCTTCTCTTAACAACTCTTAATTTTCCCTAGAATCCTGCTGAGGACCAAAGAAACAAAAGTGAACATCAGTACAAACCTTTTCTACATCCACCACAATACTATACAAAAGTGCTCTATTAATTTCTCCTAAACATAAAGCAGGAGTTTTCACATAGTACAGTCTCCTAACTAAAGTTTGCATTGTTGAGTGGTGTGCAACAAACATCCTGAAATCATGAAAGGTGCTTTGGCACACATTCTTTGATAAACAAGCTAGTGAGAGTCCCTGCAAATCTTTATGCCTTCTAATTTTGCAAGGATCCAGTCCTTGTAAAGTACTTATTTTGTGTCTTCAGCTTGGAAATATATGTAAAATTGTTCTTAATATATCAATGGATTGCTGTTGAATACTACAAACACTACTACAATTCCATTTCTATACAAGCACCTGACTTTGCCTTCCTTATACCTGTTCTCCAATAACTTGTTCTACATTTGTAGATATCTTCACCTCTTTCGCTATAGGATCGTCATTCTTCATTTCATAACACTGTCTTCTGTTATCAATAGCATGAACTAATCTTTTATCCTGGAGACAGCGTTCTTCATTAAAGAATGACTCTGCATAGAACTATGTATGCATTCTCAACTAAAAAGTGTACAAAAGTTACTTCTATTCACTAATCTTTTTTTCTGGTTTTGTCTCCTCATGCACAACACATTGTTTTTCAAAAGTCTTCATTCGTTTTATAATCTAAATGAAATGCTTCCTTTTCAAAACAAAGGCCTTATCAACTACTCTCTCAACTCCTTGTTTCAGTGCCTTCTTCTATACTTCTTCATAGTTCTCTGTATATTAATAACTATTTTACTGTGAATCACCCTGTCTCTGATTTCCTTGAAGTGCTTCTGTCTCCTGGTTAAGGTATGCCCATCTTTGTTACATTATTTTCTCTTCTTGCAATATAGATTTTGTCCACTGTTACTCCTTCTCATAGTTTGAATTTTATTTTCATTATTTTGTCATCTTTGCAAATGTCCACATATATTATTAAGAAATGACTTTGTTCTCTTACCAGTAGCTCTTTTTTCTTTCAAAACTTTTTCTTCATTTTGCCCCTTTTGTGTCTCAGTTCTGCTTAGATACTGTACTTGTTTCTGTTCCTTTTCTCTCAGAACCTTTGTAGGCATTCTGTCTGAATAACTATTTCTTTATGTTATGTTTCAGTTTTACATCTACAAATCAACCAACCTAAGTAACTACAAGCACTTACTTCAATGTACCAATCCCAAACCAAATTACAAACCTAATATTATTACTTACCTTTTAATATTATAGCGTCCTCTACTACAGCACAGCTGCACCATATCTCAGTTCTCACTTATACATGCTAAAATACCACTTTATCCCTTATGTACTAATATTGAAAATAAAGTAAACATCAACCAAAGTATAAAAGTACATACAGGGTCTCAATACTGTAAATCTGAAAACATAAGACTATTTCTGTACCTCTTTACGACTATGTCACTGGTAGATTTAGTGTTTCAATAATTTTCTACTTTCATGTGTCAGATTTAAATTTTGAGAAACACTGCATATAAAAGTCTGCACATTAATCTGTATCACAGCATATAGTTCACTAATTCTCCCGAGTACATGCAAACAGTGTGTGACAGGTTACATATATAATTCACCACATGGTTCTAAAAGAGTACATATTCCTCACTAAAACTTGTAAATTCATGTGTTTCTGGTGGAGTACATAAATACTTCCTGGGTGATTGGATGAGTGCATAGATAGTACCTAGATGATTACCTCAGAATATAGGTAGTGCCTGCATGATTGCCTGAGTATGTAAGAACTACATCCATGGTTCCATATCTACATAATTAGTGTCTGTGTATTCACATAACTTTATCACTACTATCTGGGTGACTGGATGAACACGTGGGTGTTGGATGGGTAGTTCAATGAGTACATTTTTTAGAGTCTATGTGATTGGACGAGTGCATGTGTAGTACCTGGGTGATTGAATAAGTCTAGATATCACACTTGATATATAATTCCAAACATGCCTCTCTAAGAGTATACATTGCTCTGTTACTTAGCGTGCACATGCATCAGTATGTTTCTAAAACTGAAAACAACATTTTTCACCTTTTCAAAGTACTAAACTTCTTCTTAATGGCATACCTATATCATTTCGCAAATATTTCTCGTGTCTTTAAAACATATATTCAGCATTTCTCAAAGAAAAGTTGCATGCCAAGTGAAGCTAGCACCCACTCTCTGAAAAGACATTCTGCACTATTAACCCTCTATATTTTTAAACAGAGCATGTTTGATAGAAATGCACCACTCTCACTATATACATGAACATTTCAACAGCCTTGAAGAACATAGATAACCATGTAAACATACATGTGATTTCGTAATAGAAAAAGACCTTCAGGCCATCTTTCCAAAAATATAGTCCCCTGCATCTTTAAGTAATCGCAACACTCTTATCGTAAATATAACTAAGTGCAACAAGAAAAAACATATCTCACCATCTAAACATATGTAAACCAGTAATATAAGTTAAAAACCTCATTGACAAACACTTCCCAATAGATACCTAACAAGTATTACTACTTTTTCAGTTACATACAGGCACAACACATTTTCTTATGTTTTATTCATGACTACACTAGTCATATTTAACAATGTGATTAAAATTACTACAGTTCCCAGAATGCAAATAACATAGATCTGTCTGTTCTGCACATAATGCTTAGACATTGAAAATATTTTCATTTTTAAAGGCATTACTCATGGTGACTTTCAACAGTATAACATCTTAAACCCCACCCGTTCATCTGATATTTTATTTTTCATATCACTCTGATACTGTTTTTTGTAAAACTCCCATATACATCTTTATTTCTAATCTACATTTTTTAAATAATTAAAAAGTTATATACATATCAGTAAATTCAGTTTGTAGATTATGTTGTTGTTTCAGCTCTTTCTGGATAGTTTTGACACTTTTAAGAGTTGTAAAAACTAAGCAAAGAAATTGTGAACCACTCTCATACAATGCAACTATAAAATGGCAACCTCTTCAGCTTTCCACTCAATGATCATGAGGAAGGCAGAAAATTAAATCATGTTTTTTATTTTAGACCACTAGCTCTATTTGTGCATGGGTAGTATCTGCTAACCCTTTCCCTCTCTTTCAAAACAAGGTTCCTGTCTCTGCATGCTTGCAATGTTTTTGTGATCATCATGGAAAAAAAACAGGAGTCCAAATCTAGATCTAGCTTCAGTTTTCTTTTAATTTAAATACTGCACAACAGTTTGTTACATAGTCCTGTGTTGGAAATAAAGTTTGCCATTACTTAAATTGTGTCATAACTCCGCAACTTTAACCCTTCCCATGCCCATGACGAACTCAGCTCGTCATGAGCCACAGTGCTCCGGTGCTCATGACAAGCTGAGCTTGTCATGGCCTGTGGAACACTCACACTCAGGGCTAATTCCCCTGCTGTGCTGAACGTTCGATTAAACAACCGGAGCACCGTGGCTCATGACGAGCTGAGCTTGTCATGAGCATGGGGGCGCTGTGTGTGCCCCCCGCCCCCTAGCACAGCAGGGGAATAGCCCCAGCAGCCAAGGGGTTAAAAAAATGCTGGCTTTTTAACACCTTCCCCCCAATACACTCTTAGCTCAATGTACCTAGCAACCCAGTGGGACAGTAGGTTACAATTTCATAGCACACACAATTTCATAGCACATTGTGGAAGGAACATAAAACTTTCAAATAAGATACAGCAGGTGTGGTTTACTCAAAAGATTCAAAAGAATATCCATGTCTGTGTAATAATAGGACTTCTTGTTAGGCATCCAACGCACTACCTAATTTTATTCACTTTCATGCTGACAGCATCCAATGGAAAAAAAAAATATATATATAACAGTTCCCAATGGGGAAAAAAAATATATATATATATATAAGTCGACATGTGGATTGTTATGATCACAATGCTATGCTCAAAACCATGATGTTGTACTGTTTACAAGAGAATATTTTTCTCTTTGAGAAAGCGGTATACCGACAACGATCTGGGACCGCGATGGGGACCTGTTTTGCCCCCAGCCTAGCGAATCTTTTCCTGGGCTGGTGGGAGGAACAGGTCGTCTGGTCAGAAGGATCGGAGATGTACACTGACCACATCTTGATGTGGGTCAGGTACATCGACGACCTGTTCATAATTTGGAATGGCCCTGAAACACTAGCCAGACAGTTCATTAATCATCTTGGAACAAATGACCTCAACCTTCGCTTTACTTATACTATCAGTAATACATATTGTGAATTCCTAGATGTGGCAGTTGAGGTGAAGGAAGGTAACGTGACTACACGTCTGTTTCACAAAGCGACAGCCGGTAATGCGGTGTTGCATTCAACAAGCCACCACCCCATTCCACTGAAGAGAAGTATTCCCTACGGGGAGCTACTGAGGGCTCGCCGCAATTGCAGTACTGACATTGATTATGAGGACGAACAGAAGGCAATGTTGGAACGTTTCAGGGAAAGGGGATATGACAAGGAAACACTAGAAAGTGCCCAAAGTAAAGTTCAAGACCTTAGTCATGAAGAAGTCCTGTTTAACACATCTATCAGTGCCAAAAAAAGAAAGGAGATCACTGACAAGAATCAACCGAATGCACCCCGTATGATTACGAACTTTAGTAGGGGAGCATGGGCACTGGAAAAAGTGATGAGGGCCAATTGGAAGCTTTTGGTCTCCGATCCTATTATTGGAGAACTGGTAGGTAAGAAACCACAAGTAACATACCGTAGGGCACGATCCCTGAAAGATAGACTTGTACACAGTTACCTAGATGAATCATCGAAAGATAAGTGGCCCCCTATCCCTAAAGGCTTCTCAATTTGCGGCAACTGCAAATGTGATCGCAATGGGAAATCACGTAAAAATTATCAGATAGGGACTGGCCAAATGAAAACAATCAAACACCAAATAAACTGCAATACAGACTTCGTGATCTACTTGCTTGAGTGCCCTTGTGGCCTCAAGTACGTGGGCAGCACAAAGCATCCTCTTAAGGTAAGGATCTTACAGCACTTACGTGCCATTAACAACAAAGACCATAATTACCCAATGGCTCGCCATTATGAAGAAAGGCATAATTGCAACAATGGGAGCCTTAGGTTCTATGGCATAGATAAGATACCTAAGAGTATCAGAGGTGGGGACCGGGAGACACAACTTAGGATCAAGGAGTCTAAACACATTATTGATATGGGAAGCAAGACCCCAAATGGATTGAATTGTGGAGAAGAAATGTCATCCCATATAGGCTCTTAGACACTAAGATGGCACAGGGCAGAGGCCTACCCGCAGTATGAGCAATGTGTGTTTATAGCAATCACTAGCACAAATTTTAGTAGTGTAACTCTCTAGTAAAGGGCCGTCTCTATTTATAAAAAATGGATACAACAATCCTCATGGTTAGGTATTTCTATGCCAGCAACTTTTCAGATGGTCACGAGTAGAGTAACACAACAGTCACTGAGGGGAATAATATGTTGGTTTTTGATTATGTTAAATAACGAATTGTTATTTTAAAAAAAAATTATTTTCACCTTTACTCACTACATTACATCTCACGTTTCACTTATCCATTATTAATAAGCACTCGAACATTAGACCTGCCACCACCTTTACACTATCCCAGCCTCCTTTTGGATTTCTTAGGGGAATCTATGATGATGAAGGGAGCTCCCTTATCGCCCAGTTTTTCCATCTTTAATCTTAATTGAGAAAATGTTGAGACGGGTCAGTTATTTTTGACTGATAGAAGTACCGAACCTCAGTTTCTCCTATAACCAACCAACCCACCAAACAGATGGTTTGTCTAATCGATAACCGGAGTAGCAGCCTACACAAAACGTGCATGAAGGGAGCTCCCATGTTTCAGGATACCGAATAATATTGTGGGGTTATTTATATACCGATCAACATAAGATTCCCATACCCTTTTTTCAGCATAGTTTTTTAATTACCAAAACCTCCCGAAAACAATTGGTAACCCCGAGTTACGGGAGTTTGTGACTAGACTACATTTCCCGACTTCCTTAGCGATTGTGTAGTTCACGATCGCGGAGCTGAGGATAGTGGCTGTCCGGTGGGTTGTAAATCACTCTCCATGTCCCATTTACGTATCAGACATCAACATGGATATTTACCGAAATGTGATGCAATTATAAATGTAAATACGTATATATATAACACAATGTACATAATGGAAGTATTTTCTTCATGTTTATGAATTAAGACATGGATGATGGACTTATATAAGTGTAAAATACAAAATGGTGGCTACTTGATAAAGGCTAACGCCGAAACGCGTCGTCCTTGTTCCATGAGTGCACAATAAAGGGTTTGTGCAAAGTTCTCTTGGTGTGTCGTCTCTGTGTCCTTTTAACTAACGGGACTTGGAAGCTGTTGATGTATATATATATATGTATATATATATATATATATATATATATGACACCAACTTCCTTCGTGAATTCCTTTGTAAACAAAGAGCGAAAGAACCGAGCCCAAACTCCGTTTTTGCATGTGAATTAGATTTATTAAGTCATAAATCGGCAGTCCTGCCCGACGCGTTTCGGAGCCCAGCTCCTTGTTCACGGGTCATTATTTTGTTGTTTCAATAAAGTATATATGAAAAAAACCTAAGTGTGGACATCACAGAGAATCGACATAAACATAGGACTACTGCACCACATCGATAGGTAAGGAAACATGGGCGCCATTTTGTAGTATTGCATTCCCTATTCCAAAGCATTATTTGTATCAGTCTCATATTGGTTAAACATGATTGCAATTCATTGTATGGAATTAATTTCGGCAAATAATATGACCAATGTACATATACTTTACATTTAGAGTTCAATTTTTTTACCCTTTTTCCAATTAATAAATTGGTGGTCACAAGTGTTAGTATTATATAATATTGTCAATTCTGCCCCAGTGGGCTAACTCAATAACCATATATACTTAGCAACAGAATAAGAAATATTTTGTACAATATATATATATTTCTTTTTTTCCCATTGGATGCTGTCCATATTAACCTCATTCAGCACCAACCTGCTCCTGACTGCTATTGCTCCTTCTCTTCAAAATGCTTAGAGTGTGGAATGTGGGCCACAGCTATGTTTGTTGGACTAAAAAGGCAGCAAAAAAACAGACGTATTGACAGGGACTTGGGTTTTCCAAATGTGGAGATTACTTGGTTTGGCCAGAGAGGGTTAAAGTTTCATCAGTTGCTGGTTTTGGTTAAATCCATTGTGGATTGCAGAGCTCTTCACCTCATCATTGTGCACGGTGGTGGCAATGACCTAAGCACATTGACTGAGGTAAGGCTGGAAATGCTAATAAAAGATACCTGGGCATGGGCAGGAATCAACTATTACCCTGGGCATGGGCAGGAATCAACTATTACCCAACACAGAGTTACAACTCAAGACGCCCACTCTCCAAACTCAGCTACTCACTGTCAGTTAGTAAAACACTCGGCTGTGTGGGAGCACTCGTCCGTGCGGAGCACTAACTGAATGATGGGATCTGTAGTACGCACACATGTACTGGTCGAGTGATCCTTAAAACGAGATGTGGTGCAGGTGAGCCCCGCGCTACTTTAGAAGGAGGGGCATAATATATAAAGAGAAAGAAACAGAAGACCTTGAGTTTGCAACAACGGAGGCATCTGATGAGGCAACCACCGAAACGCGTCATGCCAATACCAAAGAATTCCTGTAAAGACCTGCGGTGTTCCCCGACTCTTTTCAACCGAGAAGGATAGCATCAGAGATATTAGCGTGTGGCCAGTGACACGCACGAGGGACCCTTCCAGAAGTGTCTTCCAGGAGCGTTAAGGGTTCAGTGGCTTAAACCCGGACCGCCCCGCACCCGATGGAGGCAGAGGTCTTGCTGCCAATTGACCACCACATAAAAAAAATGATGACTACATCAATAATTATAACCATCACACTAGATAAATCAATATCTAAATAAATCTATAAAACATTTATCAGAATCTCAATATCTCTATAACAATGCGGTTTAATGATTCACTTACTTTTTAAAAATATACTTTCACCAATATTCGTGAGGACGTTGCGATACTCCCTATACCCCCGTGATGGTACACAGGGGCCGTGCTGGCGGTCACAGCGTCGACGCGAATAACACATGCAATATTTTTTTTTATTTTGGACACGTAACTTGTGTCACGATCACACACATTTCTCAAACATGAGATCAGAGTACCTCCACTCTGTCCCCTTATGTTAGCTTTCTCACACATTTTCAGCCCAGGAACTATTCCCGGATGATACAATTGTGGGCGCAACTTTCTATTCAGGTTGTATCCAGTCATTTACAGCATTCCTGTTAGCATTCACGATTCATTTAGAAACCATCACAAAATATCTGCGGCCAGAGAATTATCTATAATGTTCAGCTTACATTTCTCAAAACCTACTGGACAGATTTGCACCAAATAACAAAAAGCACAATCTGTGTAACAACATCTACCTGTCTGCCAGATTTGGTGTCATTCCGTCCAGCCGTATCTGTAGGTACGACGACACGTTCCTATAGGAATTAACATTACAACCTTTTTTAGCACCCCTATTTCTCGGTCTCCACTGCACGGATCACACCCAAACTTTCCTTGGCAACCATAAGCTACTTTGACACTTTTTTTGATAATTTCATGAAGATTGGTCAAAAGACGCCAAATTTATAGCCAAGTCTAAAAATGCTTTCCTATAGAAACTAGGTCCTAACTATAACTACCTACTGGCGACTGCCAGTAGGTAATAGATATGTTATATATATATATATATATATATATATATATATATATATACATAGCAGTCTTGCAAGTAAGCGGTCTCGCACACAGGAGCAGGGCCCGCATTCAATTTCAATTACAAATCACAGTACTGTCAATCTCAGGAAGGCTCTCACTCCACAGTTTGAGTTTTCAAAGAAGCTCTATTGGCAACACGTTTCTCTCGATGCCGGGCTTTCTCGCGGCCACACAACGAAACCATAGTGCACTATTGCCCTAAAAAACAAACACAGAGTGGATAGTGGCCATTGGTATGGAAGAAATGCTACATCTTTTCTTTGTATCTCAAGAAACAGTGGTGCCTGTGGAAATAATAGGACAATAACATTGATACCTATAATAATGGCATTTGTTTAGCACTGTCAGATCCTTCACCCCCCCCCAATTACAGGGGTGAATTTGTTTACCAAAACTGCAAAACGATTTGAAATGCTTTGCATTTATCTTTTTGCTAATCTTATGTCTCTTTTCAAACAGTGCCTGGCTGGGCCCTACGTAAGTAATTTTCTCCTCTACTTCACTGAGTCACTTTCTTTTGGGTGCACACACGACCAATCTGACAGAATATTAATATAAAGCCAGGTAATAGAGTTTGCCTTCTCCCCAGCTCCAAATCTTTTTCTCAATCCTGAATTTAGTTAGATCATTGATCCCCTCTTTATTTGATTTCAGGTGTCCCTCTATCTTAGGTCCTGATGAGACCTCATATCTCATAGGAGGTTGAAGCGCCATCGTCACATTTGTAAAGCAAACCATTGTACTCATCCTCCGTTATTGTCACAGGAGGGTGTGAATGAGTATTGCAAATTGATTAGATGGTCGCTTTTTGTTCTTTTGTATTTTTGAAACCTTAATTTATGTTACAACAAGCCACCTGTGTCTATAGGTTCTACTTTTCACTTGGGACACCATACACTTCCCATTTATTATTACTTGATTTTTCTTTATAAATTACAATGCATTTTACCCGCCTTGGCTTCCTGAGTGCTTTTTCTAAGTTTGCACATCTTCTCCCAAATTATTGCCATTGTGCCGAACAAATAATTATTAGTATCAATGTTATTATTGTCCTATTATTTCCACAGGAGCCACTGTTTCTTGATATACAATATGTACCCTGGTTCCTTGTGAGTAGGGTGTCCCTTGTCTCCTTCAAACACAACATCTTTCTTTTGAGCATATACATTTAACTTCAATTGTTAATGTAATTTCAACATAATTGAGAATGGAAACCCAAAATGTGAATAGCATCATTAGCAGTAGGAGACAACCAATTATTTGTAATGAGTGAAGTGTGCATAGTGCAAGGAGTAAAACACGCACTAATGCAAATGAAAACGAAAAATAAATAATATTAACAATACAATAAAGCCAAGTGGCCTTAGGTCTAAACGAACTTGGGATACACGGTCAGAGAATGATAAAAGATGGCCAAGTGGCTTCAGTACATAATCACTTTTCTGAAGTGTCCAACATGATTTAAAATGCTTCCTGCCTATGGGCCGAGTGGCAGAAAATCACAATTCATTGTTGGGCTTAAAATAATCAAATACATGTAACAATAGAGCCCAATATCTAGACCCGAAAACTCGCCATTCAATAGTCCACCCAGAAAGATAAGCATCATAAAGGAAAACACTATGTATACAACCTAAGGTTAATTTTTATTTGCATCTATGCTTGTTAACAGCAGAAGTTAAATGTATGAGCCCAAAGGAAAATGTAGTATTTCTTCCATACCAATGGCCACTATCCATTTTTTAAGGGCGATAGGTCACTATGTTTTTGTTGTGTGGCCCTGAGGAAGCCCGGAATAAATGTTAGTTTTTATAATATTGCAAGATCTAACTATGGCGCCACTTTAACCTTCGGCAAGCTAAAATCTTATTTTACCTAACCATAACTTCACTTTAAACTGTGTTGTGTTTTTTTCATTGAATTTATGAGTTTTTTTTACATACATAAAAATCATATTACCACTTTATCCTTTAGTTTTTGCAGTGAATATCTGAGTTTCTTAGGTTATATTCACCCAACCCCCTCACTGAGCATAGCTTTAGGTCATGTGTGGCGTGAGATTGGCACAACCCCCCATGAGCAAGCAACAACCCGCAGTGCATGGCGTGTGCTGTGAGTAGCACGGGGTCAGCGGATTAGCCAGGCCCTGTGTTGAATCCTATGTGGGCAGCCATGCCCCGCAGGAGTTCAACCAGTCAGGAACCCCCACTCTGCCTTTTGAATTATTTTTTTAGCTTTTTTGTAGTGCTGTGGTACTCCTGCAGCGAAAGTGTCACCTGCCCTACCATGACACTTCTTGATGCTTGTGTGGTCTTGGGAGAGTCCCACAGTCACTACTGTGTAGTTATAGTTAGGTCAGAGTCTTCATAGGAAGAACATTTATTGTTTTAATAATAACTGTGGTGCTGTTTTGCGACTCTTCATGAAAAATGGAGTAAATCCTCTTCAGCTCCTTCCTGTAACATTTTGTGGTGATCCGTCAAGCAGGGACTAAGAAAAATGGAGGGTCCTAAAAGGTTGATTTCCAATGTTTAATACCACAGGACATTTTTGAAAGTGATACAGAAAAAATAGCAGAACCAAATTGCACCAGATTTGGCAGAAAGTTATAACTTTATCCAGAGATCGGACTTTTTTTGTGTAAATGTGTTCAGCTGCTTGAGAAATTTGCATTTAAAGAGGTGCTTAGGGTAGTCATGAATGAGTTAGCTGGTCATAACCTGAACAATATGTCGTGGCAACCTTTAAACATACAAGTCAACAGGCCCTATTCAGGAGTGAGACCCCTGATTTTTATAGCCAAACATAGACTTAATTGAGCTTTCTTTCACCTAAAACTGTGCATATTTCAATGCAAATTAATAGACAAAATAAATCCTCCCAATTATGTTTTATAAAAATCGCTTTCTATCTGCTTTCACAATGTTGGCTTGTATGATCGCATGACTCAGGGACATGGTACCTGTGCACTGAAAATGAAGTTTAAAAAAATATAGGAAGGGACTGGTTGAGCACACCCTGATGCTAATGGCCGTGTCTGGGTTAGGGGAGATCCCAAACAAACTCCCACTTGATTGCCTGGTCACAAGGTGGATAAAATGCTTTGGCAGCCATTGCAGGATTCAGGGTCACGCCCCTCTTTGAAATGTATTGTATTGAATAGCAGGTTTCAAGATTTACAAAAAGCGCACATAAAAAGGGTGATAACAGACTTTAGTCCAAATATAAATCCTTTACTGTGGTTACCATACTAATTTTAGGAATTGTTCTAAAGTGATCTAACTTTGGGAATAATGCTGATCCTCTGCCAGGCTTTGATGAACCATGTTTGAGAGAAAACAATTTTCTCACAGATTATGGAAGGTGCTTCAGAAGCTAAAACGAGAGCACGTTTGCTATAAATTCACACTATCTTCCTCAGCCATGTGAGACTAAAGTCTAACATTTTGAGTAGAACATGTACTTCTAACAGCCGCAGCAGTCTGTCAATTGATTCCCTAGTGTTCTAATGCTGTGCTCTTTTTTTACTTCAGTAAAGTTTTACTAGGATTTTATGCATACAGGAAAATACAGGTAAAAAAGTACAGATAAAGCATTCCACTTAAAGGAAAGGGTGATACCGATAAGTTGTGTGAAAAACAACAGTATATCTCATAATCAATGAGTGTTACAAATTAGTGGATTGGAGGTGTGAGAATGTTGGTGTGAGGTTCAGTTGCCTAATGATGGTGTGGTGAAAGGGTGAGATTGTTTGCTAGATGAAGATTGTAAGGTATCTTATTTGTGTGTTGGTGGGTATAGAGTGAAAGAAAATAGTGAGACAGATAGAGAGAAGAGAGAGAAAGAGATAGTGAAAGGAGAGCAACAGAAAGTGTCAGGAAGTGACAGGAATGTCGGGTGAAAAGCTGGGGGGTAAGAAGAGGTAGAGTGTAGGAGGGGTGAGGTCAGGTGGGGCTAGGAGGAGGGAGAGGATAGAGAGTGGGTGGGAATGACCCTTAGAGTTGTTGTTGAGGATAATTTTATATATATTATTATCCAGTTTGGTCCTGATTTTCCCCTTTTTTAGTGGTTAGGATTTAAGATAAGTGTTTAGTGAATTAATTGCACCTCTGGTAAATTGAACCCATTCCCACCAGGTGTGGGAGGACAGTTTTGGATGAATCCTTCCACTCAGTAAATATGACTTTGAGATGGTTGTGACTAGTATATCCCATAAGATTTGTTCGTCCTTGTTCAGTGCTTGTTTTACTTCCATTGGGAGGATACCTAGTGTAATGGCCGCAAAGCTGGGATTCCAGTTTATGTGGAGAATTTGTGATATGGTGTCGCTGATATCCAGCTAGAACTTTTTAGTGAAGGAGCATTCCCAAAGCATGTGTCTCTAGTCACCTGTTTCCTTCTCGTGATTCCAGCAGGTGTCAGAAGGGTGAAGGCCTAGTTTACAGAGTTTGGCTGGGGTCCAGTGGGCCATATTGGCAATCCAGTAGTGCCATTGTCCCAGTAAGCGGCTTAATTTGTTGGTAGTGAAGTTCTACCATATGGAAGTCCAGTCTGGTATTGTCTCCTGGGAGTCGCTAGGATCTTAAGGGTTCCATTTATCTTGGATGGGTTTGGTTAACACAGATTTAATGGGGGAGAGGAGTGCCTATAATTTGGGTCCAGGTGTCCCTCTTTGCTGTATGCATTTTGAGTAGGTCGGGAGAGCCTGGTGATTAAAGTCTAGCTATAAGTGATTTCATTTTTAAGAATTTGAAGAAGTGCATATCGTTGAGGTCAAATTCAGTTTTGAGTTGCGAAAAGGGTATGGGTTCTGAGGTTGTACCAATATCATGTACCAATAGTCTGCCCTTTTGCACCCATTTCCCTATAAATAGTGTTCTACCTTTTACTTTCAGGTTTTTGTTGTACCATAAGTAAGATAAGTGCAAGTATCGCATTTTGTTGGGTAGTTTGTTATTAATTTTGCGTAGGACCTGTACTATGCACATTAGTATTTTAGTGGAATAGTCTGTTCTGATTTTCTTGATAGTTATTAGTGATAAAAGGGATAATGGGTTTAGCCAGTTCTTTTTTTATGTTGAGCCAGGAGGGGGAGGTATTTGTAGTAGGGAGAGCCTGGTGATTAAAGTCTAGCTATAAGTGATTTCATTTTTAAGAATTGGAAAAAGTGCATATTGTTGAGGTCAAATTCAGTTTTGAGTTGCGAGAAGGGTATGGGTTCTGAGGTGGTACCAATATCATGTACCAATAGTATGCCCTTTTGCACCCATTTCTCTATAAATAGTGTTCTACCTTTTACTCTCAGGTTTTTATTGTACCATAAGGAAGATAAGTGCAAGTATCACATTTTGTTGGGCAGTTTGTTATTAATTTTGCGTAGGACCTGTACTATGCACAATAGTATTTTAGTGGAATAGTCTGTTCTGATTGTCTTGAGAGTTATTAGTGATAAAAGGGATAATGGGTTTAGCCAGTTCTTTTTTTATGTTGAGCCAGGAAGGGGAGGTATTTGTAGTAGGTGGAAACTATTGTTTTCCTTGTTTTTCTAGAAAAGCGTGTTGGTATCTCCTGTAGTCTGGTAGGTTTAGGCCCCCAATATTTTTAGGAAGTCTTAGTTTCTTTAAAGCAATTCTGTTTTTTTTTAAATTTCAATAATAACTTGCATCTATTTTCACAAATAAAGTATCTGAGGGAGGGGCCTAAGTTGAAGGAGGTGAGCGTTGTTTGGAGGAAGGCCCATGAAACCTTGTCAAAGGCCTTCTTTGCATCTTAGGCTAGTGCGCAGGCAGGCTGGGTAAGTGGTGGGCTTTTTGAATGACATGACTAAAAAGTCTGATGCTGTCAGCGCTGAATCTCCCCTTAATAACGCTGGATTGTGAAGGGTATATGATTTATTTGAGGATAGGATCCAGTCTGAGTGCTAGGCTGTTTGAATATATTTTGCAGTCAATGTTTATGAGGGATATAGGTCTATTATTTTGGGGTTTGGATGGATCTTTCCCTTCTTTGCGTATAACTATTATAGTTGCCTCAGCAGCGGAGCCTTCAACAGTTCCTGTGGAGTAATGAGGGATGAACTCCAGGTCTGGTAAAAGGAGGCTGGGAAGCCATCCTGGCCTAAGGACTTTCTGGCTTTTACCTTCTTAATAGCATTTAAGAATTCGTAGCAGGAGATCGGGTGTTCTAAGGATTATTTTGTTGCTTCATCTAGCTTGGTGATTTAATTTTGTTGAGGTATTCCATGCACTCTTCATATGGTGTGATATTACTTTTGGAGTACAGGGTGTGTTATTACTTTTGGAGTACAGGGTGCAGTAGAATTGGTCGAAAGTGACCAAGATGTCTTTTTGATTCATCAAAGGGATGCCTGTTTGTTAGTTAGAGAGGTAATTCTTGTTTTCTGATAGTTTTGTTTTAAATAAGGGGCCAGAATTCTACTGGCTTTGTTACATCCGAAAAAGTTCATTTATATATTTGGACTACTAGGTGGGCTTTATTTCTCAAGATCTTATTATATTTGTATTTTAGTTTGGTGAGACTGTTTTAACTATGAAAAATACAAGGAAAACCACTGCACTCCAAATTAAACGTAAAAAGTAGTCAAGTTTACTAAAAGTTCTAGTTTCTTAGGGTGCTGGGAATGTTCACATCCTAGTTCTCGAGGTGCTAGAAATAATGTCAGGAAAAACCTTACACCGTGTAAGGATGAATTCTGCAGCACTCCACTGGCGAAATGTCGCCAATGGGTAGATCAGCTTGTAGCAATCCAAATAGAGCCAGAGTTTTAGATCTGAGTCATCTTTATTTAGATGTTGATCATATCATATTTCATCATATGATAGCATGTTTGTTGATGAATACAGAATACGACGTCCAAATTCTTCAAACATATATCAAATCAACAATACACTGAGACATCTGTCCCCGATGCATTTCGAGCTGAGTGGCTCTTCTTCAGGGGGAATGTTCTGAGAAAAAAAACAAGTAAAAACACACTAAGGTACTTGTCCATGGGCCACACATGTTGGTGCTAATTGTTCTTAATGTGGAAATAACAAAGTAGGAAATCCATGCAGTAAGCCCAGAGCAAAAACGGTGAGTGTATGTGAAGTCACCAAATATCGAAGAGAAAGTGTAGAAAGGGGTGCTTAATTGGAAGAATAAAAAAAACAAGAAACCAATGGAAAAAAACGGTCCAATAGAGTGTCCTAAAATGGCAGAAATCACCAATATGCGATAAGGAACTTATGATACACAGGAAGATTTTAATTGTGCAGTGGAAAAGTTAATCGGCAATGTAGCTCGAGCTCATAAATTACAATCCTTCTTAAAGGTGTTAATATGTGTCTACATAAGAGAAGATAATCAGCGTGATACTAGCAGTGCACACGTGCATTTAAAATGGATTGGCGTTAAGTAAGCGATCATGTAAGAGCGTCTAATGTGAAACGGTGTAACGAGTGGACATTAGTTTTAAGACCAGCTGTAAAAAAGGTCTATATGAACATAAACCCTGTGCAAACACTCATATCAAAGTGGGTAAACCCTCACCTCAGTGCCGCTAGGTTAACGTCTCAAGGTGCTTTGCGGCTGAATCGGTGTCTTCTTGGGACTGAACCCGGAAAATGCGGTGATCATATAAACAGCGTGAAGCAGCATGGTGATAGAAAGAGGACTGCAGGGTGTACACCCTACAGGACCTCACGAAAACGTGAAGATGTTTGAATTTTAAATAAAGCTCAATCAAAAAAGAAACGGAGCGAAAAACTCAATGAAACAAAATGCTTATCAAAGGGATACCGGGTGAATCTAAATAGAAAATTGAATGGGTGAGCACTGTAGACTAACAGTGGGAACTGTGAAGTAACCATACAATAGATGTAAAACAGTAATTATATGTATAACCGATATGCAGTTTAAAAGACACCCACATTACGTGGAAATTTGAGAAATGTAAAATAACAGCGAAGGGTAAAGATAAAAAAAATGGAAAACAAAAAGGTGAAAGAGGAAGTAGAGAAAGAATTAGAGGGAAAGTAAAGCGGGAAGTAAAGAAGGAGAACGCCCGTGTGTGTGAGATTCAAATAGACAGATGAAATAAGAACAAGATTGAAAATAAAAACAAGGTTGAAAATAATAGTTCAAAAAAGAACAAATTAAATGAGGTCAGTAAAAAATAATAAAATGAGGTCAGATAAGAAAAAGATAACGTGAAAGAGAAACGAGGTCTAAGGAACATAAAGTCCAAGCGAAATAAGGCCAGAGGACAAAGAGGAATAAATCAGCGAAGTTCTAAATAGTCGAGAAAGTTCAGAGAAAACAACTGTATTCTAGTCTCTCATTAAGCCCTTTTGGGTGTAGGGCATTTAACTTATGCATCCAGTAAAGTTCTCGTTGTAGCAAGAAATTTTTGTTGTCACGACCTTAAGTCCTGTTCACAACTTTCAACACCAAAAACCGGATTTGGCTGGGGTTATGACATTGGTTAACGTAGTGTGCTGCTACTCAGGATTTGAGATTCTTGTGGCGGATATTGCTCCGATGTTCTGTTAGTCTAGTTTTTATTTTTTGTTCTGTTTTGCCCACGTATGGGAGACCACATGGGCATTTCAGCAAGTACACCAGATTGGTGGAGTCACATGTGGCATTAACTTTAAATTTAACCGGGGTCCCTTTTGATGGATGTAGGATGGTTGTGCCTTTTATTATACTGTTGCAGTTGCCACAGTTGTGGCATGGGAATGTTCCCTTATAACTTGTTTCTGTTCTGTCTTTGTGAGATTTTAAAAGCTGTTGAATGTTTGGAACGTTGATAGGCAAATATCGGGTAATTTTCAAAAATGTTATTGAAATCCTGTTCCAGTTGTAGTAGTTGCCAATGTTTGCGGATGGATTGTTTGACTCTGGCGCTGTGTGTGGAATATTTCAATATGAAAACTGTGCATTCCTCTTTTGCCCTAATTTTGGATGTCAATAATTCAGAACGTTCTTTAATTTTCACTCTATTCATTGCCATGTTTGTGATGCTATTAGGGTAGCCCCTCTGTTGAAATTTCTCTAAAACAGTTGTACATCCTTTTGAACCCAATGAGTAGGTGGTGTAGAGATAGTCTGGAAGTCAAAGGTAGTTGACCTGGTTACTGGTAGCGCTACATGAGAGGATCTATCTGAGAGTGGGGGCCAAGAGTAGTCGAGCCTAGGTTATGAGATCCTGCAGAGTCGCACCCTATGCTGTTTAAAGATTTTACTGAATGTCTGCAGCTGTATCCAGGTGCGTTATTTGTGTGTTGATAGATAGACGGTTGGATTGCTTGCGATAGTGTACAGTCTTAGGGGGTCGGTGTGTGGGTGTAATGCATGTGTTGTAACAATAAGTTATAACATCAGCGTATCAGGTCAGCATAAAGACAACATTATGAACATTTTAAACATCATAACAATCAGGCAGTTTCCAAGCTTTAGTACGGTCATGAGAAGTGAGAGCAGGGTACACTTTCAAACACTGGGGTATGCATTAACTGGGATGTAAGTCCTGCATTGACCAGACTAATTGGTTACACCTATTTGTGACCAGCGAAAGAGATGGTGTATTTATGATAATATGCGCCCTTTGGGATTTGGAGTGTGCATATAATGTCTGAGTCAGTGACATTATTTATAACATTAGGGTGTCAACATAATAAATATTTTTAATAATATGCATGGCTTGTGGTGTGGTCATACTAGAAGAGAGTGGAGTACCTACTCAGACAAACCAAGCTAATAGCTCTCATGTTAGTAGTTACTCAATATTGTCAAAACTCAATACGTATGCATTTATATTCGCTTTCGCTTCAGTTCAAAGTACGGTCTTAAGTGTGAAAAGCTGAGTACAATTTCAATCCTCATCATACTCCCCAATGGATTGTCTCCTTCCTGGAGGATTGGACCCAAAAAGTCCAAATAGCGGAATGTACATCTAGGCACATCGCCTTGCCATGTGAGGTTCTGCAGGGCTCTGCGTTGTCCCCCTTGCTTTTTAACATCTATCTCCAGCCTCTGATAGAAGCATTGGCCAAACTGGATTGTCAGGTATATAATTATGCAGATGACACCCAGATAATCATTCGCATTGATAATTCCTCCCAGGCACAGTTTAAGGTACAGAACATCCTTTGGGTTACCATAAACTGGATGACTTTGAACTCACTCAAAGTAAATCCGGACAAGACGGAGGTATTTGCTATCGCTACAGGGGCTAACTGGTCCAGTCTCTTCTGGCCACAAGAGCTTTGGCACCACTCCGTATGCGGGTGCCAGATGTGAAGAGCCTGGGTATTAGGTTGGATTCCAAGTTAGTGATGGAAAAGCAGGTAGCTGCGTTAGTGGGAAGCTGTGTGGGAATGATGAGGCAATTACGGAAACTTGAACCCTTGCTGTCATTTGTGACTATGCATACCGTGGTGTCGGCTTTATTTTTGTCACGCCTGGACTACGGCAACACAGTATATATAGGACTCCCCGATAACCTTCTGGGGAAATTTCAGGTGGTTCTAAATGATGCTGCATGACTGAACCTCAAACTGCCAAGAAGAACACATGCCACACCCTTGTTACAGCAACTACACTGGCTCCCTATTAAGCAGAGGATCAGATTCAAGGGCCTGTTCATTGCACATAAAGCTAAGTATGGAGCAATGCCCAGCTACATTAAAGACCGTTGATGCCTTATGTGCCTGGTCAGTATCTTCGCTAATCAGAAACTCACCTGTTAGCCTGTCCACGCTTTAATAGAGCAACCTTAGGGGGGCGTGCCTTCTCGGTTGTGATTCCCCAGCTTTGGAATATGCTCCCAGAGAGTCTGCGCGGGGAGGCGACTCTCCTCCCAGTTAGGAAGAAACGTAAGACCATTCTGTTCACTGAGGCATTTGGATGAGCTAACCCCAAGTTTTGCTCTATCTGCAAGTATTATGGCACTCCTGGGTTTATGGTTTGTAGCGCTTAGAGACCGTTGGTGATTAAGCGCTTTACAAATATAAATTAACATAACATAACCAAATCTGCATTACTTTACCAATACCATAAGACACATTTATATAGATATTAGTATGAGGTATTTTTGGTGGTGCTTAGTGGGTAAATGGTTAGTGAGCGGTGTGGAGCATTGCTCATTTGTTATCGTAACATCCACCATCAGCACATGTGACATGCAGAGTAAAGGGAATATAAGATGTATCCCATTGTGATGGTGCGGGGGCATGGAGGTCTGTACGTACATGTTTCTTAGTAACTAGGGATAAGATTGTGTAAGTGGTTTCATTACTGAGTTAGTACAGACATTTAGAGGTTAAAGAGTTAGACAATAGCTTGTGGGGAGATCCTCGGCCACTGTTGTCACAGTGTTCTAGTGACCAGCTAGCAAGCAAACATTCTGTATTAATGAAAGAAGTGTGGCACACATAAAGTCATGTTGATGGTTTCAAAGCTGTAAGATGTAGCGCATTTCTTTTAGAAGGGGATTTGTTTCAACATAGTATTTATGCTTAGTGCTCTAGAAAGCTAAAATGAGGCATATTTTCTAGGAGGACTCAAATGTATCTCTCATCCATGACAGTAAAACATTCTGAAAAGCAGACTGAAACATGTACTTTGAACACCAGCAACAGTCTGTCAGTTAGTGTACTACTTTATCTTCCCACAGTGCTAACATTTGCATTCATGACAAAAGTGTGGCACACCTGAAACCATCTTGAAAAATCAAAGCTGTGAAATCTAAAGCTTTCTTTTAGAAATGGCCAAAATGAGGGGGTTCTCTTTGCCATAGAAATTAAAATTAGTGCTCTAGAAAACTAAAATGAGGAAATGCAGATGGCAAGGGGAGCACAACGGACCATTGAGGGCAGGAGGGAAAATTTCCAGTCGATATCACTACATGACAACTCTTTAACTTCAGGATTGCACAGAAATCCACATGTGAATATTGTACTATAAAGATAAGCTCTAGTTTTTGAGTTTTCACCGCATATTTTGGCAACAGCACTTTGATTTTAGCCACAACTTATTTGTAATGTATGTCTAAAACTCACACTAGTTGCGCTCAGTCTATTCCTTGTTTCAATAAAGTACTGTTTGTAATTAAAGGTTTGCTGGTAGCTACACTGTGCACAATATAACTGTTACCATAGTGAATAAGACTTGTTTCCTGTAATACACTATTTCTATTTCGGACATGCACATGTCCATATAGTTAATCTATGCTGTTTATGTTTGTGTGCCCTTTACTACCAACTTTATTTTATAAAATGATTATGGGTTCAGTAGGCTGGATGATGTTAACAGTGATGCCATTTAGCATGTCATGAGTGATGTAATATATGAAGTCATAAGCAATGCATGGTGGGGAACAAGTTATAACTGTTAACTAACGAATAGCTGACAAATTGCAGGTTTTTTTGGATTTATAAACTCTAGAATTTTAACTCATTTCAACACCTAACTATAGTGTCTCTAAATGTTGCTTTTTCAATGAATATATATATATATATATATATATATATATATATATATATATATATATATATATATATATATATATATATATATATATATATATATTCACTGAAAAAACCATAGGTTATAGACCATATATAGTTAGGAATTAGCATTTACAAAACCTTATTTTACTCACACAAAAACATTGAAATTCGCATATATAGTTAGTTGCACTAACTATATATCGCGCACCCGCAATCCACTGCTGATCATGTCACATATTACATCATTCATGACATGGTCAGTGACATCACTGATGACATCACTGATGACATCTCAAATGACATCACATTAGCATAGCAGTTGACACCAGAACTATTTTCAAATTGAAAACCAACAACATCTTCAACAGAATCCATTTTTTTTCTGCTTATAATTTTGGGTTCATCGACTTTTCGTCTTTTTGCTACAACCTCCCTACTATTAGTCACATTTCTTCGTTTCCGGCCTACCACAAGTTTCTCAAACAAAGGATATTGAGGCAAATGTGGCGCATACTCTCTTCTTAACCTATTGTATTCCTTAACACAATCTAGATCCGCACAAATGTTTGTGACATCACACTCAATCAAGTACAATCCCGATAAAGTTCTGACTCGTGACAATGCCACATATGCCATACCCTCCTTGAACACAGACCTGCCAATATTCACCAATGCACTGTCTACACTTAAACCTTGCGATTTATGGATTGTCACCGCATATGCCAAGCAAACAGGAAACTGCTCACGGCGAACATATAAGTCTTTTACAAGCAAAAACCTAGCAGAGCAACGACCAATTAGCTGTACTTCCTCAATGCCATCAAATTTAATTTTTAAAAATTCAATTCCATCTCTATTTCTGTATTTCTCAAAATCAACAACATTACCCATTGATCCATTTACCAGACCTCTTTCAACATGTAAATTCCTTCTTAAAATTATACGGCAATTTAAGCACACATTCAGAGCCTTTTAAAAAACAGCAGTTTTAGATATAGTCTTCTCTAATGAATCCAATTTTGATTTCAAATTCTCAGACAAAATAATTGTTGCTCCCATATGTTCTATTCTGTCAATAGCTTCCAGTTTCACAATCTCTTGGTTTTCTAAATTCAACATTTTATTGTTGAAGATGGCACATTCTGCAAGAGTTGGCATCAAACATATTCCAGATTTCTTCTCAGTAATTTTCCGAAAAATATTCTCAGGCTTAACATCTTCTTCTGGATACAAATTTGACAGTAATCGTGCATGTAAAGCTTCTTTCCCATGCTCGGTCACTTTTCCGATTCTAACATCTTGTAGAATATTCTTATAATCTTCATCCTTCGCTTGACGCATATTTTCACGCAGTTCAGCATAATTGAAGTTTAACCATATATTGACGTTGCCAATGCTCCCTAGGCACTTCCTGGTATCTTCATGCGTGAGCATTTTGAACACAGGTTGTCCTTTCACTGGTGTCAGCTGCAAAAGATCACCAAAAACAATGATGTGTTTGCCACCAAATAACACATCATACTTTGTTTTGAGAACTTCTTGCATTCTCAAATGCACAAAGGCAAGCATGACATTGGAAACCATGCTTACTTCGTCAATGATAAGAAGTTTCATTTTCCTCAAGACTCTTGAAACTTCACAACAAGCATCTCCAGATAACTTGTGGTATTGTAATTTGTTATCATGCTCCACTGGCAGCATCAGTAGACGATGCAAAGTAATACCTTTAATGTTATGTGCTGCCAGTCCAGTTGGAGCGGTGACAACACGAGACAGCGATGACTCAGTCCTTTTCTGCAAATAACATGAAATTGCTTTAATGAGGAAACTTTTTCAAGTTCCCGCTTCTCCACTCACGTACAGTCGGACAGGCTTCAACGACGTACATGAGCACTCTTTCTTCTCATGACTTAATCCATGATCAATTTGGTTGGTAACTTTGTCATATATTTTCCTCTGCTCAACGTTGAGTTGTCTTTCCAAGTCTTCTAAGTTAACCGCATCCTCCTGAGCATGTGCCATGGCTCTTTCCACTTCAATCATGGCAGTGGCAGCTTCATTTTCGATAATTGGTCCTCCTAGTGGATCCTGACTCAATGAAACAGAACTCTGACTGTCCTGAGAACTGTCTCTAGCAATCTCGGCTGCAATCGTTGCTTCCTGCTCGATTTCCGCATTCAACATTTCTAGATATTTGGGAAAAACAGGACATTCTATGGTCTCCTTGGCGGCATTGAAAGAGTCTTCGTAACAGAGGAAATCTCCAAGCAGTTCCTCTTCTGCACGCCAAGGCTTGAATAGTTGCAAAAGTGCTAAATAGAAAAACTCTTTTCTTTCAGGAGATTCGCCACTCAATTTTCGATGGTTTACCAAGTGGCATTTTCTTTGCTTGACCAGACATCCCTCACTTCCAATTACAGCATACACTCCTTTATCAATATCTTCTTTGATGTTCCTCTTGAATATGTAATTTTGTAGAACCTCATACAGACAAACATTCTCGAGGTGACTGCTTCTATTTGGATAATATGTATCCAACATGTTGGTCTTCAAAATATCTGTACTGTTTGGCTCCTTTTTCGCCAAATATTCAATTTCCCGCACAGGTTTCAGAACTCGATTACGCGTTGCAGCAAGACCAAGACTCGCCCAAATGATACTCCTAGATTTGGCATAGAGACTTGCTGAAGACAACTGGTCAGAACATTCGTAAGCTCCGATTTCTCGATGCGACAACATCTTCAGACTGAAACTGTACAACTTGTTACTGAGGCTCTTTTCATGGGAAATGTCCTCCCACATATCCTTCAATTCTGTCTTTTCTTTTTTGGTGATGTAAGATGTCACATACCGAGCCACAGCCATACAGTTATCAGCCACAAACTGTATATCCATGTTAGCATTCCACATGGATAAAATCACTGGGTTGTAGTCGTTGATGTATTTGGACTCTTCGTTCCTTTTCAAATTGTATGTATTTTTGGGTGATTTCCTCGTCACATTATGTCGCAGCGAAGACATCAAACTGTTCACTCTTCCTTTAGAAATCACCGGTCGTGGAAAGGCGAAACGACGTTTTGTGTAGAACTTGTCCTTGTTTCTGAATTTACGACGACAGTACTTTCCACAACGATGGCTTTGGAAGCGTAAAACTTGTTCTCTTAGGCTTTTGTCTTCCTTTCTGTTTGGAACAGCACATGTAGAATACTGTTCTATGAAACTCATCACTAAATCATCCGGATCTGTTCCAAATTTGGGTGCATCTTTGATCCATAGCAGCATATGTATATGAGGAGCACCTCTTGCTTGGTACTCCTTTCTCCAGAAGAAATCCAACACCTCTCCAAGAGGTGGATTCTTCTTGTTCATGATGAAAGACATCATAGCTTCAAATCTATGATTGAAGTATCTGCATACATTCACTGGATCCAAAGAGCACAGTTCTCCGGGTGTCTTGAATTCGATATTTTCAATGTTTCCATTTGCCTCTCGTAGAAATTCAAGTAAGTCTTCCCAGCCATACTCGGCACAGCTGAGAGTGAGGAACCATGTGGGAGTTCCTAAGTTCCTCAGCATACATTTTAAATCACCATGACGATGGTATCAGTACTCATTAGTACCACGCTGACACGCCATGAGATGAATCAGGTGAGAATCCAAAATACTGTCTTGCACATCGACTTTATCCATAAAGTCCCTTGCCGAGATATTTTGCATCTGTACACCACTTTTCAAAATGTGGTTCACTGCATATGACAGTCCAGACAGATCACTTTCAAACAGTAGATGAAACAAATAGGGAATGCATTGACGAAACCTAGGATCTTCTGCATACAATCGTAAAGTCCGGTATTCAGAAGCAGGAATTTGATGAGGTCGCTCATCATATCTTCCTCCTTGACCTGTTGGAAATAGCTGTGGGAAACACCGAGCTTCCAAACTTTCCTCCCAAACACTAATGGGACTCCCTTTGGCTTGTTTCATTTGAAACAACTCAATAGCATTCCCCATGACTTCCTTGGAATGCAAAGGATGAACACTATAATGTTCATATATTTCTTCATTTTTAGAGGCTTCTACTTTCTCAATTTGTCCAGCACACAAATCGCTGTCCTCTTCTTCACTTACTTCCTCTTCTGCAACATATACATTCTTGTAGTATTTATTGTTTTTCTTCAAATACAATGTTGCCTTTTTGACTTTCCTAACATCCACTAAATCTTGCCAGATTTTCTTACTCTTTGTCGGAACCCCATTAACTAGGATAACCAGAGGTTCCTCTTCCACTTTCTCTACTCCAATTGTGTTAATGTTTTTCTTGAAATCTAGAGGCAAATAAACAACTCTTCCCTTTAATCCTCTCTGTAAATCTGATGGAGGCAATTTCCCTGTCTTTGGCTCCATTCGTACAATAGCCTGAAAGGGATGGACACTTTGAATCAAAATAGATTCATAAGTATTTAAATCCTTCAATTCAGAAGGAATCTCAACCAATTCCAGATTATTATGAACCGCTCTAGCAGGCATCTGGTTTTGATTTAATTTGTTACAACAATAAGTACACACACGTTGATCCGATCCCAAATCAAAACAATTTTCTACCATCAAGTATGTTGCGAAATCCTTCCATTCACTATTATTTTCCCTTTCACTTTTTGCATATAAATCCACTAACTTAGTCTGATTCTTATAATAAGTGCGTCGACAACACACACAAGTGAAATTAGGCCTCTCACTTGATTTCACCTGAAACGTGGCAATTTCCTTCTGAAAATTATCTGTACTGGAAACCTGTACACTATCTTCCACATTACCTTCTTCTTCTGGGTCAATTTCAACATTCTTCTCTTTACTTGCAAAGTAACAAAACTCAATTTCTTCACAAATATTCTTCACATCTACTTCAGAACCATGCAAAAGAGCAGTGCATAATTGTTTAAGCATAATTGCTGGACTCTTAGCATAATACAACATTCTAACTAATTTCCTCACTTTATTATGATGCACTGCTAGCATCCTGAAATGATGAAAAACACTCTGGCATACTCTCCTGGAAAGACAAGCCAGTGAATGACCATGCAAACCTGTCACTTCTCTCACTCTGCAAGGATCTAATTCTTGCAACAACTTAATTTTCTGTTTTAAAGTTTTCTTATTAAATGTCCGTACAAAATCACAAAGCAAATTGATGGAATCCTGTCGCACACTGGAAATACTACTACACTTCCAGGTGTACACTGGTCCCTTAGGACGTCTTCCTAAAACCTCATTACCTAACACCTCTTCTGCCTCTGTTGACACAAGTTTTTCTTTTTCAACCGGACAACCATCTTTCACCTCATATGCTCGACCACTGGTGTCAACTGCATGCACCAAATCATTATCCTGGAAATAACTCTCCTCATTAAAAAATGCCTCACAACTTGAACTATGCATCCATTCTCCTGAAAAAACTTCACAAAAATTACTACGATTAACTGTTCTCTTCCATCTACTATTTGTTTTGAAATGATAAATTACCTTGTTTAGTTTCCTAATTCTATTGATTATCAAAATAAATAACTTTCGCTTAATTTCGAATGCCTGATCAATAATTTTCTCAATGTTTCTCTTTCTCTTATAAAAAGCCACTTTCTGTTGACGTTTCTTAACATTTTTTAACAAATTGCCAATTATCCTGTTGCGAAACATTCGTCTACGAATGTCCCTAAACTGAATTTGCCTTCTACTACCGTGCACAGAGTTATCTCCTGCTCTAGCAGTAACATTTTTGATTGGCCTTTCCTTTCCGTTTAAATTGGCTCTCTTTTTCTGGACTAAAACATGTTCTGTAGTGAAATTGTTTTTTCTGCAAATGTTTCTTAGGAATGATTTCGTTGTCTTACCCGGAGGTTTCTTGGTGACTTGACGAGTTTTTATTGTAGAGGACTGCTGCAAGCATGTAGTAAGCTGCTTTCTTTGACGTTTTGTAGCCTTTCGACTTCTTTGCTTCGATGGCATAGTGTAGTTTTGAAATGATCTGCAGTTGAATCTGTGGTAAAATATAATAAAAAATGTTAATAACCACTATTACCAAACAGTAAATCAATAACAGTCGTCAAAAAATTAACACACTACTTGTCAATTCTACATACAATAATTTTTAGTGCATTGGCAAATTTAAAACTCACAAATAGTAGCAAAGAAATAGAATGCTTCTACATTTGACCTGTGCTCTTATATATGTGAATCTGAACTAATTTTATTAGCATGTTTCACTATTTTATTAAAGACACTTCACACAAGCTGTTTTTGAAGTTGTGTTTAATTTTAAATGAAACGGTTAACATGGTTACTTTTCATTTCCAGTAACTTTTAAAAATAACTCTTTATAGTTCCATAGGCTCGAGCAGGTCAGCTTCCCAGCCTATGTCATACAATTCTGACAAATCGGCATCCTCATCATGTTCTTCATCATCCTCAGGATTTAAATCATCCAAGGGATCTACTTCCACTGATGTTTCACTGACAAGTTCAATGATAATATCGAGGTCAACAGTTTGCTCATTATCACTCATGCTTGATGTTGTCGTTATCTTTAAAAAAAGAGAACAACAATGAGATGTTGCAGAGTAAGAGACAAATCTCAGAGACTATAATAGTAAAATTGTTTAACAAGAGTAACATTTTGCAGATATTATTTAACCATGTCCAGCGATGCTGAGGAGGTGAGGCCTATGTCCAAGTTTTCAGTGAACAGGACTCATCTCTTCTTAACCTTGGATAAGCCTCACCAACTCTGTGTCCCCTGCTCATACTTAAATGTAAAGGGGCAGATTTATGTTAACTGGCGCATCCCCAGGGATGCAACAGTTAACGTGCGCTGCTGCTCTGCCACCCATGATGTGCCGCATTTACAATGTGGAGCACCATTGAACAAAAATAGCACAGATGCGTCACGCATCTGTGCCGCAAAAGCGGCACATTGCAGGAATCACGTCGTAAGCGCGACATGTCTACTACAATGCACAGGGGCAAGCCACACATTGCATGGTGCATCACTCCTTATGCCTGTTTCAAACAGGCGTAAGGATTTGATTCAGCAATGCCATAAAGCTGACTTAGTGAAATGTTCTAAATTTCACCGTGTTAGTTTTACAGGGCTTTCATGCAAATGAATGCCCACCCTGCAACAAAACGCCCACATGAAACCTGACGCAGGTTTCATGTGGCACAGGACTTTACACCGTGACACATCTGCCTAGATGCATCAAGTTGTAAATATGTCTCAACATAGCGCATCTTTTGCGCTGCCGCTGCGTCACAAAAATGACGCAACAGCGGCGCAAAACAGGCACACGGCCATCATAAATCTGCCCCTAACATTTTAAATGATTGGTTCAGGATGCCGATAAGGTGTGGCGTATCCAGTGGTTTGTTTAACGTGAGGCCTACTCATGGTTACAGATGAAATTTATCTTTGTTGAAGAGTACAGAGGAGATAATACATGTGCATGCCTACCAATGAAGTGAGTCATGTCTACTGCATTCTTTAACAAAGGCCAGACCTCCTCTGTCTCCCTGGACAGGCCTAAACCTGATCTCCACAATGTGATTCATAATGTTAGGAAACAAAGGATGATGTAATTGAAAAACGTGCAATTTTTTTTGCTCATTTCACAATCACATCATTTGTGTTTCCTTTGCTTAGGTATCTCATTGTGCAGATGTAGTCTAGCATATCAAAGAGTACGCAGAAGGTGAGCACTGTATGCAACAATTTTGACACTTACAGAAGATTCAGCTTCTCCATGCCCCCTACACAGTCCTAAATGTATACAGTTTAAAGTGACGGTATCTTGTTGCAGATGAATTGAGGCCTATCTTGCAACATGGTGCATCTTTTGTACCACTGCTGTGTCACAAAAGTGACGCAACAGCGGCGCAAAAGAGGCGCACGGCCATCATAAATTTGCCCCTAACATTTGAAATGATTGATTCAGGATGACGATAAGGTGTGGCCTATCCAGAGATTTGTTTTAGGTGAGGCCTACTCAGGGTTGCAGATGAAATTTAGGCTTGTTGAAGAGTACAGAGGAGATAATACATGTGCAGGCCTACCAATGAAGTGAGTCATGTCCACTGCACTCTTGAACAAAGGCCAGACCTCCTCTGTCTCCCTGGACAGACCTAAACCTCATCTGCACAATGTGATTCGTAATGTTAGAAAACACAGGTGATGTAATTGAAAAACGTGCAAATATTTATGCTCAATTCACAATCACATCACCTGTGTTTCCTCAGCTTAGGTATCTCATTGTGCAGATGTAGTCTAGCATATCCAAGAGTACGCAGAAGATGAGGACTGTATGCAACAGAGCAATGTACAATACTCACAATAAAGCATTTCTTTTTTTAAAAAAACGATTTTCTGCTCATAATTTGAAAACACAACACAGCTCCTATGTAAAAGCACACCCTGTCAGTACTTAAATTTGCCAAGCACACATGGGTGCGTATTTACAAGAACCTTGCACCACGGGGAAATGACTTAAATTAAAATGGGCAAAATAACATCAAAGTGACTCAAAGGCCTTGTAAATATGCCCCAAGCAGCCTATGAAACTCTAGCAGTACATATCAACAAACCTAATTGACTTCAAGAAGTGTACACGGCCATCATAAATCTGCCCCTAACATTTTAAATGATTGGTTCAGGATGCCGATAAGGTGAGGCCTATCCAGGGGTTTGTTTGACGTGAGGCCTACTCAGGGTTACAGATGAAATTTAGGCTTGTTGAAGAGTACAGAGGAGATAATACATATGCATGCCTTCCAATGAAGTGAGTCATGCCCACTGCACTCTTTAACAAAGGCCAGACCTCCTCTGTCTCCCTGGACAGGCCTAAACCTGATCTGCACAATGTGATTCGTAATGTTAGGAAACACAGGTGATGTAATTGAAAAACGTGCATTTTTTTTTGCTCATTTCACAATCACATCACTTGTGTTTCCTTTGCTTAGGTATCTCATTGTGCAGATGTAGTCTAGCATATCAAAGAGTATGCAGAAGGTGAGCACTGTATGCAACAATTTTGACACTTACAGAAGATTCAGCTTCTCCATGCCCCCTACACAGTCCTAAATGTATACAGTTTAAAGTGACGGTATCTTGTTGCAGATGAAGTGAGGCCTATCTTGCAACATGGTGCATCTTTTGCACCACTGCTGCGTCACAAAAGTGACGCAACAGCGGCGCAAAAGAGGCGCACGGCCATCTTAAATTTGCCCCTAACATTTTAAATGATTGATTCAGGATGACGATAAGGTGTGGCCTATCCACAGGTTTGTTTGAGGTGAGGCCTACTCAGGGTTGCAGATGAAATTTAGGCTTGTTGAAGAGTACAGAGGAGATAATACATGTGCAGGCCTACCAATGAAGTGAGTCATATCCACTGCACTCTTGAACAAAGGCCAGACCTCCTCTGTCTCCCTGGACAGACCTAAACCTCATCTGCACAATGTGATTCGTAATGTTAGAAAACACAGGTGATGTAATTGAAAAACGTGCAAATATTTATGCTCAATTCACAATCACATCACCTGTGTTTCCTCAGCTTAGGTATCTCATTGTGCAGATGTAGTCTAGCATATCCAAGAGTACGCAGAAGATGAGGACTGTATGCAACAGAGCAATGTACATTACTCACAATAAAGCATTTCTTTTTTTTAAAAAACGATTTTCTGGTCATAATTTGAAAACACAACACAGCTCCTATGTAGAAGCACACCCTGTCAGTACTTAAATTTGCCAAGCACACATGGGGGCGTATTTACAAGGACCTTGCACCACGGGGAAATGACTTAAATTAAAATGGGGAAAATAACGTCAAAGTGACTCAAAGGCCTTGTAAATATGCCCCAAGCAGCCTATGAAACTCTAGCAGTACATTTCAAGAAACCTAATTGACTTCAAAAAACGTTTTTAAACACATCATGTAAACTAATTATTCACCCACATTCATGGGGAAGTGACTTAAAATGCCCTAACACACATGAAAGCGTATTTTTAAGGGCCTTGCACCATTTTTGCATCACTTTTAACATGGCTATGTAACTCAAAGAAACAAAGTCTAAATTTGCCAAGCACACATGGGGGCGTATTTACAAGGACCTTGCACCACGGGAAAATGACTTAAATTAAAATGGGGAAGATAACGTCAAAGTGACTCAAAGGCCTTGTAAATATGCCCCAAGCAGCCTATGAAACTCTAGCAGTACATTTCAAGAAACCTATTTGACTTCAAGAAACGTTTTTAAACACATGAAGTAAACTATTTATTCACCCACATTCATGGGGAAGTGACTTAAAATGCCCTAACACACATGAAAGCGTATGTTTAAGGCCCTTGTACCATTTTTGCGTCACTTTTAACATGGCTATGTAACTCAAAGAAACAAAATCTAAATTTGCCAAGCACACATGGGGGCGTATTTACAAGGACCTTGCACCACGGGAAAATGACTTAAATTAAAATGGGGAAGATAACGTCAAAGTGACTCAAATGCCTTGTAAATATGCCCCAAGCAGCCTATGAAACTCTAGCAGTACATTTCAAGAAACCTAATTGACTTCAAGAAACGTTTTTAAACACATGAAGTAAACTATTTATTCACCCACATTCATGGGGAAGTGACTTAAAATGCCCTAACACACATGAAAGCGTATTTTTAAGGCCCTTGCACCATTTTTGCGTCACTTTTAACATGGCTATGTAACTCAAAGAAACAAAGTCTAAATTTGCCAAGCACACATGGGGGCGTATTTACAAGGACTTTGCACCACGGGGAAATGTCTTAAATTAAAATGTGGAAAATAACATCAAAGTGACTCAAAGGCCTTGTAAATATGCCTCAAGCAGCCTATGAAACTCTAGCAGTACATATCAAGAAACCTAATTGATTTCAAAAAAGTTTTTAAACACATCAAAAAAACAAATTATTTTCCCACATTCATGAGGAAGTGACTTAAAATGCCCTAACACACATGAAAGCGTATTTTTAAGGCCCTTCCACCACTTTTGCGTCACTTTTAACATGGCTATGTAACTCAAAGAAACAAAGTCTAAATTTGCCAAGCACACATGGCGGCGTATTTACAAAGACTTTGCACCACGGGGAAATGTCTTAAATTAAAATGGGGAAAATAACATCAAAGTGACTCAAAGGCCTTGTAAATATGCCTCAAGCAGCCTATGAAACTCTTGCAGTACATATCAAGAAACCTAATTGATTTCAAAAAACGTTTTTAAACACATCAAGTGAATCACTTATTTACCCACATTCATGGGTAAGTGACTTAAAATGCCCTAACACACATGAAAGCGTATTTTTATCGCCCTTCCACCACTTTTGCTTCACTTTTAACATGGCTATGAAAATCAAAGAAACTAAATCTATTTGTAAAACACTTGACACAAAGCAACATTTTAAATACACAACTTTCTTCATAAATTTATCCCTAAAGCATACTATTCTCTATCTAAATTAAATGAATCTTTTCTCACCTTAGCAAATACTTTTTGAGTTTCAAAACAGTCTCAGACACACACCATTTTTTCTTTAGCAGAGCAAAAGGTATGCACTCCAGAGGCTGCAACCAACAATGGCACAGAAATGCTGTAATTCATAACACATATCTCTCATGTCACCCAATCAAAACTCTTCCCTCACTTTTTTCAAATCAACACCCTTCCCCCTCTGCCCTTTCTGCTTTTTTTCCATAGCAACCACCTCCTGAAAGACCTGTCATGTTTACAAGTTCACACAACAATGTTTCAATTGAACTCTGAACTCTCAGTACACCTGCGTATCCAGTGCAATCTTTCATAAAATGATTTTTTCTTGACCATTCAAATTACATCTTTCAAAGAACTCATTCATGCACCCTAACTTTCTGTTTTCAGCAATCAAAATCCACCAATCACTGCTACTGAATCATTAGCACAGAAACTCCACAGTTTTTTTCATTACATACTCCTACTATTTCAACTGCCATTTCATTCCCACACTTCATCTGACTGCAGCAGAACCTCCTCTCACCATGTTTTCTGTCTGGATTGTTGGACATAGTTACATCCACTGTGCTCAAAGGTATGCTGATAACAGAAATTTACACAACCTCAATTTACAAAATGTGGAAATCAACTGGATTGGTCACAGAGGATTAAGATGTCACCAATTGATACCATTGGTGAAAACCTTTTTGCATTTGCCAAACGCTGACCTGTTAATTGTGCACTGTGGAGGAAATGACTTGGGTACTTTGACTGGGGTAGGTCTGGAAATGCTTTTAAAGGACACCTTTGAGCAATTGATGGCACTTTTTCCTCAAACTGCCTTGGTATATTCAAATATATGCCAAAGACAGAAATGGAGGTGGTCCAACCAATTTTGTCCACAAATTGAGAAATCGAGGAAACATGTAAATAAGTCTGTTTCAGCTTACATGAGAGACCATGGAATGGGCTCCATCTACAACAATAACTTGCGTTACTACATGCAAGATATCTACAGAGGAGATGGAGTTCACTTCTCAGATGAAGGGAACAGAGTTTTCATCCTGAATTTAAGACTATGTATTGGTACCTACTTATAAGTACCTAAATCTACCACATACCCAAAAGCTCTTCTCAGAGCTACCCTAACTATGATCACTCTAAACAAATTTCAAATGTAACTTTTTTTTTACTAATTTTCACAATTTACGCTTACCGGAGCGCTACCCGGTATGCGCACCGGACGCTAACCGCGCAATTTTTTTTAAAAAAAATTCTTTTTTTTTGCACATATGGGCCTCCTCAGCCACCCTCAGAAAACCTAGGGGGTCAGGATACGTCTACCGTGCCCCCTTTTACCCATTCTGAACATTATTTGCCCTCCATCTTGTATCTCAATTCTACCGAAACACAAAATGGAGGACTCCCGTAACGCTGCCGGTTCGCGTACCGGGGCGCGCACCGGGAAGCGCTCGCTTAAAAAAGGTGGGAAAGTAATTCACAGAAAAACCACTGGAGACACTTTCACCAAATATAGATTAGCTCATACTACATACCAATCCCATTTTCACAAATTTGATTGGAATTCCATTTAGCCATTTAGCCTGTAGACCTCTCTAAATACCCTGAGGTAAATTACTTCACAAAACACATCTGAAGTGTTGGAATTGACAACCAATTAAAATGTTACTTTCATTTTCTACTTTTTTTACCTGACATTTGATTGGTTATGTACCTGAATATATATAAAGAAAGAGAGAGAAACACAGCCATTTTGACTACTACTTCCTGAAGTACATTGCAAGAGCATTTTCACTGACAACTTAAACTTGTTTTTAAAAGGTAAGATGTTATTTTGAAAACTGAAGTATGTTGTGCACTTTAAGTTAATATGGAAAACTTTTTCTGATAGTTATATACTATCCCTCTGTAATAGTTATAGATTTAGATAGACTTCTCTGTTATAGTTATGGATGAATTTAGGCTTGTCTTGTATAATTATGAATTTACTTAGGTTTCATCACATACACTTTTTTATATTTCTACTACCAGTCTGATACCATACACTGCCCAAAGATAAATTCACTGTTAAATTAATCCCAACAGTGCCCTATCTCTACTGATATATATATTTTTTTATGCAAATTTCAAGCAAAATGGAAGGAGAACAAAAAGTGTCATTTGAAATTGTCCTTGAAGAGACCAATCAAGAAAACATTGAACCAAATGACATTGAATTCATGGATGAATCACAGGACCATGAACTACTAGAATGTGTACAATCTGTAGATTTCCTCCTTCAAAATGAGGACATTTCAGACACTCAAATGTTGCAAGTTATGTTCACTCAAAATAAGGACATTTCGGACACTCAAATGTTGGAAGTTATGTTCACTGAAAATGACGACATTTCGGACAGTCAAATGTTAGACGTTCTATTAAATTTTGAAAAACAATCACAAAAATAAAAAAAACAAAAAAAAACAACAAAACGAACAATCAATAAACATACAATATTTGAAAAGTCTATAATTCTTTTTTCCTCATAGTACGCTCCCCGGACCGCTTCCCGGTGCGCGTACCGGGCGCTCCCCACGCAAAAAAAACTATTTTTATTTTTTTTGCCCCACGGGGCCCTTTTAAAGCCTCCACATCAAACCTAGGGGGTCAGGGCGGATCTACTATGCCCCCTTATGGTCATTTCCCCCTTTGTTTTGGCCTCCTCTTGTCTCTCGATCCTACCGAGAGACAAGATGGCGGCCGCTCCGGACTGTTTAGAATGTTGACAGACACCGGAGAGCCAATCAGCTTCGCTTCGCGAAGTTCCGTTACGCGTCAAGTACGCGAACCGGGGCGCTAACCGGGGCGCGCTTACAGATATATATATTTTTTTGAACGTTCATTTATCAAAATCCACTGGAGCACATATATTGAGACCTAGCAAAGGCACATCGGGCAAACAATATCTACAATTTTGCCAAGTTTCGTGGAAATCCATTCAGCCGTTTGAGCTAAAAGTGAGTCCAAACGCCCTATGGAAAATTGCATGGGAAAAACGCGTTTTGGGACGCCCTTTTTTCTCGGCCCCCCCCTTGACGAAACCCCCCCGAATTTTCAGGGGCTGCTCAGAAACAAAATGTGCCATTTTCCTGAAAATTTCAGCCAATTCCGTCCACAAACGCCAAAGTTATTAGACATAGAATTTTCAAAAATCCCATAGAGAAAAAATCCTAACTATATATACCTACTGGCGACCGCCAGTAGGTATATATATATATATATATATATATATATATATATATATATATATATATATATATATATATATATATATATGCTTCTCCCGCGTGGTTACACAAAGGTTGGTGGGAGGAGCGGGTTCTCATGGTGAAGCACCGCAGAAACTGGGAAACACATATTGTTAGTTGGTTGTGTTATATAGATGACGTGTTTATAATTTGGAAAAGAACTAATAGTAATACCAAGAATTTTGTTCAATGCATCAATGTAAACAATTTGAATCTGGAATCTGGAATTTACTGCACATATAGAAGAACATTCCATTGATTTTTTAAATGTGCACATATATGTCAAAGATAACAAGCTAGAATCCAGTTTACCTGGCAAGAGCAATTCCACATTACATGCTTCTAGTTTTCACCCTAGACACCTGGTCAATAGTATCCCCTACGGAGTTTTTAAGATTGCATAGAATTTGCAGTTCAGAGAAGGATCTGGCCCTATGCCAACAAGAAACTAAAGACAGATTTTTGAAACGAGGATACAACAGATAAAGAATCAAAAATGCAATGAGAAAAGCCAGTGAAACAACTAGGGAAGCCATGCTCTTAAAAAATGGACATAAATGCGGCTCCAAACCATGATATCAGTCCAATAAGGCAAGGTGAAAATACCAATGTCAGATTTATTACCACCAAAAGAAAACATCAAACGATTATTACCAAACAATGGCCCATTATTTTAACAGATGCAACTTTGGGCCAATTACCCCCTTCTAAACCCACCCTTATGTTTCAGCGAGCCTCCTCGATGAGGAATGCATTGGTTAAAAACAGCCCGAAACAGATATTAAGTACAACTGGCTATCCCCAAAGAATGGCTTCTATAAATGCAGTTCATGTAGGGCTTGTCATTTTAGAGTGAATATTTCAAACTATACTTCAGCATTTAGTTTAAAACCAACTGAATTAAAAGGTTTCTACAATTGTAGAACTGGGTTTGCTCTGTATGTCCTGAAGTGCACCTGTGGGCTGTGCTATGTGGGGAGCACTAAGCTTCAGGTGCATGTGAGGATTTTGCAGCCTCTCAGGGCCATCGTAAATTCGGACCCTACATACCCAGTGGCATGCTATTTTAAAACAGTACACAACAACAATCTTAATGGTTTAAAATATTATGTGCAGTGCCAGTTCAGAGGAGAAGGGGAAATAGAGAAAGAATGCTACGCCAGTTAGAGTCAACGTTCATTTTAGAACTAGATTCAAAAACACCTAATGGTCATAACACTAGCGAAGATTTGCATAATTTCCTATAATGGGAATATAGCATGAGATTATATGTTAACATTATGATGAGTTAATCAACTACAAGCCAGTGAATTGTGTTGTGTCTATATATATATATATCTACGGCTATTGGTTTATTATATGGAACAATGTAAATAAGTCTTGAAAGCTACTATCTATCTTCCCTTCAATCAATACTGTATTATACTTAGCACTTTTTCCACGTAATGCACTTTACATGATTAACACTTTAGACAACACAATGTGGACAAGAGGCATCATAAGACATAGACTCTTTAAAATAATTTGATGTTTTTCAATCACTGCATAATGTTGTTAATCAATGATGTTGAGCATTGGGGCTCATAATATCTATTTTACCCAATTTGTATATTATCACTGAGATTACATCCTATATGCCGCATGGGAGGCTGGGACTGGAAGTCCTTGTTCCTCTCTCTCCTTAATTGCAGCTAGCGGCAGGCAAAAGGCAACAGGATCAAGATGGGCTTCCCGCTCTGCGAGAGCCGCGAAGAGATTTATAGCACCTCCGGGCGCAGACGTTGGCGGCAGTGGCTGCATAGGAGGCTGGGACTGGAAGTCCTTGTCCCCCTCTCCCCTTAATGGCAGCTAGCTGCAGGCAACAGGCAACAAGATCAAGACGGTTAAATACTAATGTTAAAAATGTAACAATATGACTTACAATATATTGTAAGTCAATAATGAAGAATTGATATTTGTCATCTGTTAATATCAGTATTCACACAATGAGTTTCACTCTTTGGTGTTTTTGAGTGCTGGCTGATTCCATTTTACAAGTCAAGAATTAACAAGCATTATCAAGGTTTCAACAGAAATATGTAATCTTAGCATAAACCATACTGTCAACAATAAGAATCATACATTTTAATGATTCTAACGTTTTAAATGTCTTTAATATCATTATGATGGTGTATTCAGCATTGATATAGTTTTTCTTCCAGCGGAGAAAAGTATCAGTCTATTGCCAGTTGCCATTTATCTGTCTGTGTTGTCAATAACATGGTGAATATTTAAAAGTTGTAGAGAAATCCGTAGCGCGCACATGTGATCAAAGCCACTTGTTGTGGCCGAAACATGTCATAGACTCATGGACATAGAAAAGCATTAACATTAAACTGAGCACTTTATCATTTAGAGTCCGTGCCCACTTCATTTGAAGTTTGTGTATTTGGGATTGCCTAACAATATATATATATACTAGCAGCCCGTCCCGACGTTGTCCGGGAGCAACAGGCTTCCCCGCCCCCGCCCGCCCCGACATTGTCCAGAAACCCGTCCCCCGCCCGGCCCGTCCCCTGCCTGCCCCGACCCCCTCCTGCCCGACCCCCACCTGCCCCGACATGGGTCCCCTTACCTCAGCCACCACTCCTCCCGCCTGTCCGCTGCTGATATACTGCTTTAAATATGTCTGTACTTCTTTGCAGAAGTGTACAGCTGACCAATCCGTTCTACAGAGTGTACATTGGCTGGGAAAGCTTACATCATAGCTAATCTTTTTGGCCTAGAGGTGTGTTAATGATTGCTGTTTCACCATAAAAACACGGGATCATTCTCTTTTCTCCTGCAGCCCGGGCCCCCGCCCAGCCCGTCCCCCGCCTGCCCCGACATCGGTCCCCTTACCTCAGCCGCCGCTCCTCCCGCCTAACCGCTGCTCGCACCGCCGCTGGCCTGTCCGCTGCTCCTCACGTCAGCGCTCCTCCCCCGCACCATGTCCGCCGCTCCCTTACCTCAGCCGCCGCTCCTCCAGCCTGTCCGCTGCTTGCACCGCTGCTGGCCTGTCCGCTGCTCCTCACGTCACCGCTCCTCCCCCACGCCATGTCCGCCTCTCCTCGTCGCGCTCCTGGACGCTGCCCCTCCCCGCGCTCCTGACGTGAGCACGCACGTCGTGGCCGGCGCTACTTCGGAGGGACTACTTTTTTTTTGTACATTTTTTAAATAACGTTTTTTTAAATGTATATAACCTATAACCATCTACACACCCTGACAACTCCAACGGTGTATCGGGTGTGTGGATTGGCGCTGTGGTTCCCGAGTTTACCCGCCTCAAAGGCTGAAAGTTCTTCCTTTATTATAGTAGTATATATATATATATATTCACTGAAAAAACCATAGGTTATAGACCATATATAGTTAGGAATTAGCATTTAAAAAACCTTATTTTACTCACACAAAACCATTGAAATTCCATATATAGTTAGTTGCACTAACTATATATCGCGCACCCGCAATCCACTGCTGATGATGTCACATATTACATCATTCATGACATGGTCAGTGACATCACTGATGACATCACTGATAACAACATCCAGTGATTTTTTGTTTCTATAAAGTTTAAATATGTCTTACATATTGAAGAATGAGTGGATGTGTAAGTGTCTGGACGAAGGATTTAGTAGGTGCATGACTGACTGTATGAGTGAGTGATTAAATGTGTCTCACTGAGTGCATGGGTTAGTGACTAAACTGTCTTAATTTGTGCATCATTATGTCTGTTGTTCTGTAAACTGCTGCATGTGTTGATCAGTAGCTATATGAGTAACTATATGGGTTATTGATTGATTGCCCAAGTATTTGTATGGGAGACTGAGTGTGTGTGTGGCTAGCTGGGAGGTGTGTGACTCTGTGCAGATCAATCTGTACTTGTATCAATGATTGTATAAGAAGGTAAGTATGTGTTAGTATATGTTTGAAAATGTAAGGTGCTCTATGTTTAACTGTATAGACAAGAAAATGGAAGTCTCATTGATTCTTTACAGGACTGACTAGGTGTGTGAGTAACTCCATGGATGAGTGGCAGACTGTGAGTGTCTGTATAGGTGTATGAGTGCATATGATAGTGTTGTAAAGATGAGTGATTGTATGTATGAATGATTGTATGGGTGAATGAGTGAAGGTGTGTGTAGACGTAGCAATCAGTGAATGCGTATGTAGTAACTAGTATTGGTGTGTCAATGGTTTCAAAAATTATACTCTTTTTAACACTGGGTGAAACAGAGGTTATATTAAAATGTGAGGAGATGCATTGTATTGTCACATGAATGATATCATCAGTGATGTGGTCATTGATGTCAAATGAGATGTCATCAGTGATGTCATCAGTGATGTCATTTGAGATGTCATCAGTGATGTCATCAGTGATGTCACTGACCATGTCATGAATGATGTAATATGTGACATCATCAGCAGTGGATTGCGGGTGCGCGATATATAGTTAGTGCAACTAACTATATATGGAATTTCAATGGTTTTGTGTGAGTAAAATAAGGTTTTTTAAATGCTAATTCCTAAACCTATGGTTTTTTCAGTGAATTTCAATGGTTTTTTAATAGCAAATATCATAAGCTGTCGAATGTCAAGTACGTGGTAAGTAAAAACATTTTCGTGTTTATGCACACTGATCTGCTTTGAATGCTGCCCCCCACCCCTCATTTCTATTAGGAGTACTCTCTCTTTGCAGATAGTGAAGGGTAGTTAACGCAGCCCTTTGCCCCCTTTGTAATCCGTCGTGCCTGCTTCTCTCTCCATTTGATTGATTGTTCTCTTTGGTTCATTCTCTATTTACAAACAAGCACAGAGTCGCAATACTCTGTTTAGTCTTTGCAGATAGCGAAAAATCGTGTAAAAAAACAAAAGGAATCGAACAAAATCAGTAGGCCACTAATGGGATCTCTATTTGACCTCGCTAAAATAGAAACATTAGGAACAACCTGTTGAAAATAGCAATGCGTATATACATAAGCGGCGTTCATTTGTGTTCACAGTACCCCTTGTTGATTGTTTCAATCGAGCATTGAATTGTTCGAAGTTGGTTCTCTTAAGGATCTTCTCTGCCTGCAAACGAGGAAGAATAGGAATATTCTCTCTCCCTTTGCAGATAGTGAAGGGTAGGTAACGCAAGCCTTTAACACGTCGTACCTATTTCATTCCTCATTGATTGATTGATTGTCCGAACATTGACTGTTTGGGAATTAGTTCTTTTTGGAGGTATTCCCTGTTTGCAAATAAACGTAGGAAAATCTTTGCAAGTAGTGAAAGGGTAGGTAATGCGGACCTTTCTCCCCCGTTGTAATCTGTCATGCCTATCTACTCCCCACTGATTGATGCACCTGTTTCACCCGGACCATTTACTAGAGATACGTTATCTGGCCCGACCAGAGAGCACCCCTAGTGAAAAGGACATATGCAATAATAACGAAGTGATCACTGTATCCTGTTAACAGAAACTTTAGCATGAAACAACCTGGAAAGAAAAGAATAGGAAAACGAAAATCAGTAGGCCCCTGATGAACATGAACTTTTATTAAACAACGAACAAAGAAACGATAACATAACGTAATGATAAAACCTATTAATGTCCTAGAAACAAGAAAACGTTAAAATATGCCAGTGGTGAGAGACCAGAAAAACAGTAAGAGAAACCAAATCACCCCTCGCTGTCCCACCGCCTGCCACGCCAAAAAAATCGATAGACTAGGGAAAATGCAAGTCAGTAGAACATCCGCCCCCACTCTGGAAACTTCCAAGGTGGGGCAGGGTTGCGGCTACGCCCAGCCGGGAGCAGCCCATATAAGGCAGGTCCTGCTGCCACGCCTCGGCCAGGAGATCCTAACGTAGGGTGTAGCCGGAGGAGAGGCCGAGGCCAGCGGGACCCGGCCAGGGGATTGCCTTTACAACGCTGAACAGTTGCAGGGGGGGGGAATGTCTCCTCGACCCTCCCCTCTCTCTCCCAGTCCGGCCGCGGTGGCCCTTGAGAGTTGCAGGTAGTCCCGCCACATGCTCTTCCGGTCCGGCCACCAACGGTCGGGGGGCCGAGGACGACGGGATCCGGCTGCAGCCGATAAACCAAGAAACCCGTTCATGGGGCCAGAGCCAGGGGCGTCCGGCCGACATCTACCGGAAGCCCGGCCCGAAGACGGACGGGACACTTCTTCTTTCTTGAATAATGGCTGCGACAACACTGGGGGGGGATTTCTTGCACATGCCTCCGACCCCCCCCCCTCGTCCTCATCGCCTGGTCCGGCCATAACAAATCTCAAGCGAGACGCCGTGGGGTGCACTGGGAGGGAGAGACGGTGCGAACAGGCCTCTCCCGCCTCCCCAGGTGGAGGCTTCCCAGCTGCACCCTCAGCGCTCCAGGCGCCCGGAAAAGGGTTCTTCCACTGTGGCCATGCTGCAACGTCTCGCCCGGCAGGGTGGAGCCCGTCCGCTCATTTGACCCCGCGATCGCCAGTAGCTACCGAACTCTCAAAATGGCGGTCGACCTGGCAAGAGCGGGCCCAGCATAAAGAAATGGCCCGGTCACTGCTTGACTCCACCACCGTAGTCCTCCACGACCTTGAAGATTCTAGAGGAGCCTCGGGAGTCTCCGACCCCCGAAGGGGAATGACTGCCATGATCGCCCGTGGAGTGACGAAACTGTATCCGCGGGACGTCGGCGCTCCCATGCTGGCGCCAGCCTCACTTTGAATTACTAGAATCCTGCAGACCTCAGTTCCGGTGAAAGCACAGTGTGACCCGGTAGGAAAAATTGTTGCACCCCCTCCCCTTTTTCACTGATAGTTCAAACCACCGATCCTTTCCTTTGCCCTTTTAACGGAACTTTGGACTGCCTCCCCCTCTTTTACATTTTCTAGAGAAAACAAAACATTAACCACTACATTAGCATAGCAGTTGACACCAGAACTGTTTTCAAATTTAAAACCAACAACATCTTCAACAAAATCCTTTTTGTTTCTGCTGTGACCCTGCTACAGCACAGGCATTGTCCCCAGCAGTAATTCTGCCATGCCGGTAAGAATAGCTGTGGTGCCTACTGGACTCTCTCACCCCCGCGGCGCCCCACGCCGTTATTTGCTGGGCGGCAACTTACTAGACATCACTTTCGTGCCATCTAGATTTCAGCGCGTTCTGCTGCCTTGTAACTATTCGCACAACAGACCGCTACTGACAAGAATATTTCATTATTGGTGCTGTCAATTTCAATAAATCTATTGGATAATTCAAAAGAAATTGCCACGGTCTCTTCGTTGTTTAAATGTTTTTACTGTTTTTGTTTTGTTGTATATATTTATATGTTATTAAAGTTTTATATTCCTACTACTTTGTTGGAGTGCTATATATTTTTAATGTGACACATAATTGTAAAAACTTTGATGTACAAAGAGTCATCCCTGGAATCTTCCGCTTCAGGCTCGGTCCCCTCCCCAATCACAATACAGGATGGTTTTCAGATAGTAGGAACGCGTGTGGTGTGACGGATCTCATCGGGTGTGGGCCTTGATCTACTATAACTCCTTTGAAGAGGGGTGATTCTTTACAGCTGGGGCCATAAACTACATCTGCAGGGCTAGCTGATAGCCTGGACAATCGGACACAGAGGAAGAGGAGTGTCAGAGGGTGCGGTAGTGAATAGGGCGAAAGGGAGGTGTCGGGCGGGCACAGAGTGTGATTTTCAGGGAAGAGCAGCGCAGATGGGGGGAGGTTTATTGCCCATGCATAAGACAGAGAGCGGGGGTGACCAGTGCCTGGGGAAGATGCTTGCGAGGGTGAGGAGCCATGCTACGAATCGACAGCGTGCAGAGAGTGGGTCTGGTCAAGACATCTAAAATGGCTGCCGTGCACCACAAAAGTGTGGCATTTCAAAAAAGGCAAGATGGCGCAAACAATGTTTTTCAACACTTCCTCATTTCCTTCGAATCGAACGTTAACAGACGTTGGGGCATATTACCAAAGTTAAGCGATATTTATCGCTAACGATGCTTACCAACGAATTTTTTACCGCTAAGCATCGTCAGAAATTATCGAAGATAAACCTTGCTATTATCAAGGTTTATCGCAAATGAGATAATAAACGGCCGCAATGCATCAATATCGCTAAAAACTCAGCGATATTCATGCATTACCGAGCTAATGCTCTTAGCCATGTTATCCACCTCCCATTGGATAACATGGCTAAGAACTGCTCAGGGCAGGTGTTACTTTTTGGAGATATTCGCGCTTAGCGCGAATATCTCCAAAAGGAGATAGATATCTTGCATGTTGTAATGCAAGTTATTGTGGTATATGGAACTCATACCATAATCTCTCAGGAAAGCAGAAACTGATCCTTTTGGGACCGCCTAAAAAGGCCTAGGGGGTGAGGAGTACTCTACTTTGCCCCCTTTTCACGTTCCAAACTATTTTATTTTACTCTCTTCTGTAATTACACAAAATAGCAGCGATAAGATGCATCGGAGACACAGTGAGAGAAAGGAGGCCGGAGATGAAGAAGAGATGTCAAATACACATTGGAGATAATATAGTGGCAGAAGGGAAGTAAATATGAGTAAACTTACCATGTAACATAAAAATGTTGCACTCTATACTATAAGTCTCATTTTATACTACAATCACTTCGCTACAACCTCATAAATTAAAAATAAAAATGAATAATGTCTCAAACAATTTTTGATTTCTAAATATAAATTTATTCTTCAGAATTTTCTAAATTTGAAAGAACTAGTAACATGTCCTCATCAGCAATGTCCTCATGAAAAGTCTGCAATGATGATTCTTGTAACTCTATGGTCTCCAAACATTCGATAAATTCGCCATCAAGAGATTGATCAAAAAAATCATTCAAGTCATCTCCTCCTTGTGACAATATTTAATTATTGGTGCTGTCAATTTCAATCAATGTAGTGGAATCATTCAAGTCATCTCCTCGTGACAATATTTCATTATTGGTGCTCTCAATTTCAATCAATGTAGTGGAATCATTCAAGTCATTTCCTCCTTGTGACAATATTTCATTATTGGTGCTGTCCATTTCAATCAATCTAATGGAATCATACAAGTCATCTCCTCCTTGTGACAATATTTCATTATTGGTGCTCTCAATTTCAATCAATGTAGTGGAATCATTCAAGTCATCTCCTTGTGCCAATATTTCATTATTGGTGCTGTCCATTTCAATCAATCTAATGGAATCATACAAGTCATCTCCTCCTTGTGACAATATTTCATTATTGGTGCTCTCAATTTCAATCAATGTAGTGGACAATTCAAAAGAAATTGCCACGGTCTCTTCATTGTGAGCCATTTTATTTTGAAATTGCTTGCTGTAAATTGCAGAAAAAAATAATCACTTTCATTTATCGTTTTTAGTAATACATAATATAAAACTAACTTTATCAAGTATTTAGTATAACAGAAAGGACTGCAAATAAATAACAGAAAACATTTTTCAAATTATCTTCAAGTGTACAACATAGTTCCCCTTACAAATTAACAACTCACCTTTTTAAAAGTAGGAGAAGTGTTAGTACTGTGTAAATCAAACACCAGAAATTCACCACCAAAAATTCCTCACAAATGTACCTCAGACAGTAGTATCACAAAATGGCTGTGGTTTCCTCTCATTTGAAATATATACATAACCAATTAACTTTCATCACACACAAATACAAAACCAAAGTAACATTTTAATTGGTTCTAAATTTCAACACTTTCAAATGTGTTTTCCCCATGCAATTTTCCATAGGACATTTACATACGTCTACAGCCTGAATGGCTGAACGGAATTACACCAAACTTGGCAAAATGGTACATCAAACCTAAGAGGTCAGGAAGGATCTACTATGCCCCCTTATGGTCATTTCCCCCTTCGCTTTGGCCTCCTCTTGTCTCTCAATCCTACCGAGAGACAAGATGGCGGCCGCTACGGACTGTTTGGAATGTTGACAGACGCCGGAGAACCAATCAGCTTCGCAAAGCTCCGTAACGCGAAAAGTACGCGAAGCAGAGCGCTGTTACAGATATATATCTTTTTTTGAACGTTAATTTCTCAAAATCCACTGGAGCACATATATTGAGACCTAGCAAAGGCACATCGGGCTACCAGTCCCTAATATTTTGCCAAGTTTCGTGCAAATCCATTCAGCCGTTCGATTATTATTATTTTTTTTTTTTTGCCCCGCGGGGCCCTTTTAAAACCTCCACATCAAACGTAGGGGGTCAGCGAGGATCTACTATTCCCCCTTATGGTCATTTGCCCCTTCGCTTTGGCCTCCTCTTGTCCCTCGATCCTACCGAGAGACAAGATGGCGGCCGCTACGGACTGTTTGGAATGTTGACAGACGCCGGAGAACCAATCAGCTTCGCTTCACAAAGCTCCGTTGCGCGAAAAGTACGCGTCCTGGAGCGCTGCCCGGTCCGCTGTTACAGATATATATCTTTTTTTAAACGTTAATTTCTCAAAATCCACTGTAGCACATATATTGAGACCTACAAAAGGCACATCGGGCTACCAGTCCCTACAATTTTGCCAAGTTTCGTGCAAATCCATTCAGCCGTTCGGGCTAAAAGTGAGGCCAACCGCCCTATGGAAAACTCAATGTTAAAAACACGTTTTGGGACCCCCCTTTTTTCTCAGCCCCCCCTTGACGAACCCCCCCCAAATTTTCAAGGGCTGCTCAGAAACAAAATGTGCCATTTTCCTGAAAATTTCAGCCAATTCCGTCCACAAACGCCAAAGTTATTAGACATAGAATTTTCAAAAAACCCATAGAGAAAAAATCCTAACTATATATACCTACTGGCGACCGCCAGTAGGTAATATATATATATATATATGTATATATATATATATATTCCCACGTTATAGTTAGTTGGACTCACTATAACTTGCGCGCCTGCAATGCACTGCTGATGACATCACATATTACATCACTCATGACCTGGTCAGTGACATCACTCATGACATCACTGATGACACCATCCAGTGAATGTGTGTCTTTATGAAAAATAAATATTAGTGAGTAATGTTTAAATATTTAAATATATGTATTATTGTTTCACTTTCTGTATAAGTGGCTGCATGGGTTGGTGAGTAGGTACATGTGTATGTATATGGGTTATTAGATGTTTTTCTTAGTATCAGTATGAGTGTTTGTACGGTTTGGTGGGGGTATTACTTAGCACATAGATGCATGAATGACTGACTCTCTCTTTGTATGTGTTTTGAAGACAGCATATGTGCAGGACTGTATTGGTGGATGAGTGTGTATATGTGTGTGTTAGTGAGTGAATGACTATCTCACTAGTGTCTTTATCAGTAACTATATATGTTTTAATCTAGTATATGTGAATATTGATGTATATAAGTGAGTATATGTGAGAGTGAGGGATTTTAAGAGTTCTTGTTTAAATTAGTATGTGATTCTATTAGTGATTGTTTGAGAGAGTAAGAACGTGTAAGTTTCCTTAGAAGTAAAGTGGTAGTGTGTGTATAGCTGTATATGCAAATAAATGGATGTTCAATAGTTTATTTGCATGTGTGAGTATGTGTCAGAGTATCTTTTAGATGACTGTCGGTGTGTATCAGGATGTATAGGTGTATCACTACATATGATGAGTGAGTATATGTATGAGTGACTATATAGAACTGTTGGTGAATACGTGGATGTGTATATAGATGGTGGAATTATTGAATTGGTTGTTGTTACTGGTATGGGTATCTCCATTTTTTTGAAAATGTTAGTTTCTATTATTGAATATGTGCTTCAAGGGTTACATTACAGTGAAAGGAGGTCTGTCACTCTGTCACAAGGATGGTGTCATCAGTGATGTCATGAGTGATGTCACTGACCATGTCATGAGTGATGTAATATGTGATGTCATCAGCAGTGCATTGCAGGCGCGCAAGTTATAGTGAGTCCAACTAACTATAACGTGGGAATTTCAATGGTTTTATGCGAGTAAAATTTCCAGCTAACTATAACTGGTGTGAAACCTATGGTTTTTTCAGTGAATTTAATAGGTTTTTTAAATACTAATTCCTAACTATAACTGGTGTGAAACCTATCATTTTTTCAGTGAATTTCAATGTTTTTTTAATATCAAATCTCTATAGGTATAAAAAGTAAAACATTTTATAACGAATTTTATATTGTATAATTATGGTTTTTTTTGCCCTGGGGCGCTCCTGGGGCGCGTACCGGTGAACGCACGGGTAAGCGCAATGTTACGGCGCGCCCCGGGGCGCATACCGGGGAGCGTCCCGTTAGCGCTATTCTCGCGAACGAAAACAACATCGTGACGTTTCGCGTAACCTCATGATGCGTCATATGACGCACTGCGTAAGCGCACCCGGAAGCACGCGAGCGCATACGATCGCGCAACGTCCTGACGCGCTTACGCTACGCACCCCCGGGCGCGCCCCGGAGCGCGACTACGAGCGCGCCCCGGGGCGCGTAGCGTAAGCGCGTCGGGTCATGTGATCTGAAAATAACACTTTTCATTGGTGCAGAACAGTTTTGGTTTCCAAATGATGAAAGCCCGGGTCATGTGACCTGAAAATAACACTTCTCATTGGTTCAGGACAGTTTTTTTTTTCCAAATGATGAAAGACCCCACCTTTTTTCCTTATTCTGACTTTGTCCTTTGACTGAGGAACACCTGTTTCAACAATAAAGAGAATTATTTTGTACTTTCAAATGGCTACTGTAGCACCAACAGCTGGAGCATCTGCACCACCACCACCACCACCACCACCAAGAGGACCACCACAACAGTACATTGGTGGTCAAGAAAAGAAGGAGGAGGAAGAGGAGGAGGGGAGAAGATGGCTGCCTGAAGACAATACCCCATACAAGCCAAGGCCACACATTGTATGGGAGTTTTTTTCAATCCCAGAGGGCAAGAAAAAAGTCAATGCGGCCAAGGTAACTTGCCTAATCTGTGGCATGGTACTCTCAAGGGGCAACCCAAACAAAAAATATTCTTTTGGAAATAATACCATGATTAGACATATGACCCGCAAGCATCCAAACAACTATTCTCGTGCAGAGATGAGGGAACTGGCCAGTAACCTCCCCCAGTCTTCAAGGACCACCTCCAAAAGAAAGCAACCCACTCCATCGGGACCAGAAACAACGGAGACGATGCATTGTATTCAACAACGATTTGAAGATTTTATAGTAACATGTATTTATTGTGGCAAACTCATCTCCTATGGTGAAAAGAGCGTAAAGCTCATCGTCCTTGCTGGTGACAATCACAATTGCCCCAAAAAACCCTATTTTTTTTCAGTTTTTTGTTTTTTGCTCCAGTTGAGCCATTTTCAATTCCCTTTTTTTTGTTTCTCCCCATAAAAAATACAAAAAAAATATGAAACTGTTTTGAAAAACCAAAAAAAGCGCAAAATGTTCAAAAAAACATTAAAAAAATATAAAACAACAAAAAGAAGAAAAAAACAGTTCTTTTTAGAACTACCTTTAATTTATAAAAAATAAACCTATATTTTTAAAGAATCTCTGTTATTTTTTTTTCCTTAGGGTACGCGTACCGCCACGCGCACCCAAAAAAAGAAAAAAAAATTAATGAAGGAGTTAGCATGAGGGAAGAACACAAAGAGAGTAATGTTAAGAGAAAGAGAGCTACAGGGAGAAACACAGAGGGATTGTTTATTGCATAGTAAAAAACAGAGAAGGTGTAATAGGGTGAAAGTGAGAAAAGTAAAATGACTAAAGGAGCGAAAGAAAGGAAGAGAGAAGAAGAAGACTAAGTAGAGATAGTGGGAGAATGTGAGTGGGTGTTGAAAGAAAAAGAAAGGACAGTAAAAAATGGAGAATGAAGGGTAGTGGCGGAACCGGGATAAATGAAGAACGGTGAAGGAGGGTGAGAAAAGACTAGTTAGTGTAAGTAAAGAGGGGTGAAAGAGGGTGAAAAATTGAATTAGGATAAGACATGGGGAGTGACAAAGAGAAAGGACAAAGACAGTAAAGGAAACAGTGCCTGAATGGGTTTGAGTGAAACAGCAAAGAAAGGTAAGTAATGCAGTGTGTGTGACTTATAGGGAGTCAGTGGGTGTAGGTCGGGGTGTGGGTGTGTAAGGTGTGTCTGTGGGTGTGGGTGTGTGGGGTGTTTCGGTGTGGGTGGAGGTGAGGGTGTGTGAAATATGTTTGAGGGGTGTATGGGTGTGGGGTGTATATGTGTGGGATGTATGTGTGTGTATGGAATGTGTGTGTGTGTGTGTGTGAGGAGTGAGTGTGGGGGGATCTTTTGTGTGTATGAGGTGTGTGTGTGGTGTGTGTGTGGGGTGTATGTTAGAGGTGTGTGTATGTGTTGGGAGGGGGATGAGGTGTGTGTGTAGGAGTAAGGTAAATAATTAAGAGAAACAGAATGAGTGAAGAAGCAAAGGAAGGGAACAGAGGGTAAGTGAAGTAAAGAATAGGGACTGAAAGAAGTTGAATATGAGAGGGGAAATAGGGAAATTGGAGTAAACATGGAGAATAAGAATAAGTGAGGGAAGCAGAGTAAAGAAACAGGAGTGAGGTTGGTTGAGAAAGTATTAGCGAGCTTAAAGCAAAGGGTGATGACAAACTACTTTGTTTTAGTCACACTTACCATATAATAAATGTAACTTTAATTACATTTTTTTACTACACTTTGTATCTGTGAAAGAGAGAAGAAAAAATAAGTTATAATTAGTAAAATATGTATTTTAAATTAAAAGATACAAATGAAGAGGTTAAAAAGCATAACAGTGTATTTAGAAATAAAGTAAGAGTGAAGGACATAGAAAGGGAAATAAAGTAAGGTAGAAGGACAAAAAGAGAGAAAAAGAAATAGAAGGAGAGCAAATTAGTAAGAGTAAGGCATATAGATTCACTGACAGAGAGGAAGAGAAGAACAGAGAAATGAACTGGAGGTAAGAAAGATACTAAAACAATGTGAGTTAGCAAAACTAAGTCAGGAAACAGTAGTAAGTAAAAAGATAATGACAGAGACGGAAAAGAGTCTAATTAAGGATGCATTTAGAAGAATGAGGAATAGAAAATAACTGAGAGTAAGTGAAGAACAGTCATAGAGTGAAGGGATGAAGGGAGAGAGGATAATATACAATGATTGAGGGAAATGGAGTGAGGAAGTTAGTAGACAGACACACTAAGAGAAAAACTGAGTGAGGTGGAGTACAATGAGTAAGCAAAGGAAATGAGTAAGGGAGCAAAAAAAGGAAACAGAGGAGAAGACGACTAAAACAGTGGTACTGAGAGAAAATAATTTGGTGATGAAAGTAAAGAGAAGGACATTGAAAGAAAGGAAATGAGGGATAGTAATGTAACCAGACTAAAAGAAATGGGATGAAGAACGATGAGAGAGGAGCAGTGAAGTTGTTATAAAAGAAATGATAGAAGGTAGATAAACACAAGTGAACATAACACAAGGAGAGTGAGGCACTGAGGACATAGAGGTAGTGAACGAAAAATAGAGAGAAGAGGTCAAAAGAAAAGAGCAAACAAAGATAAGCGAGGGAGAGTGGGTTATTTATAGTGATAGAGTGCGACAATACTGCTGAGTGAGTAAAGAAGAATTACTAAAAGAGCAAAGGAGGAAAATACGGAAAAGGGAAGTAAAGCAGAGAGACTGAAAGCTGAAAAGTTATGCAAGGGAGAGAGGGGATACAGACAGTTGAAATGAGAATGAGGGGTTGTGAAAGAAGTGGAGTAAAGGAACGGGGGTTACAGAAAGTGAGAGAAAGACATTATAAGTGAGTAAAAAGAGCTGAAAGAGGATAGAAAAAGGAAAGTGAGTGTCAGACAATGGGAATACAATTTAATTTACACAATCCAAAGTATAGAAAAACTTGTACAACATGTTACATAGTTTATTTTTGCTGTCCTCAGAATATATTGAATTTCACTTAAAACAGTGAGTTCAAATTACTCATCATATGACTGCGGGAAAAAAGAAACACAATCTAAAAGATTGTGTTTTTTAAAAAAACTTAGATACTGACAAATGACAAATGTACACTAATCTTTGATTCACTTACTTTTCCTTTAGGCCAAATAGTATATCATGAAGGTCCTTTTCTCGTTGGAAAGTACTCTGCTGTTCACTAAAAAATCCATTTCATCAACTTTCTAGAAGAAAAGCTCCAAGAACATCTGAAATATTTTCATTATTTTCAAATACTCCTTTTTTCAGTCATGACTCTTTACTCATTCCTTCACCATTCCTTAAGGCCAAATAGTGTCAGATGTATCAGTATATTTTCAAATTACTTAAAACAAACTCTAAAATTACCGTTTTTCCGACGTTCTGAAAGAAAGACTCAAACAACATTTTCACAATATTTAAATTTTCGTAATTCTATATCTGACTCACTCATGTTCATCATTTCCTATAATACTGATATCGCTTACTATGAGATCCACTTACAGTACCTATATGACAAACTCAATTTTTTATATTATCTTGATCACTTTTACTCAGAATATAATTTTAAACAGCAAACTAACCTTTATTAACTGCTCCCGTCTTCATAGGCCAATTACCTTTACTTAATTTTTGGTTGTAAAAACACTAGATATGATTTTTTTAAGTCAAAAGGCAAACGTTGTTTTAAAGTCAAATGAGTGTCATTACAAAGGGTCCAACCTTTACAACTTTTTAAATAGCATGTGTAATGCCCTGATGTTGTTGAAGGACCGTCATGATAAATAATAGCTACAGTTGCAAACGTTCTTCCTGAAATTGATAATTGAGAAGCCAAAATTTTTTTAATAGAAGTTGTCAATTTCGTTCCATCAGGTCTACATCGTTGGAACATTAAAATGACATAGTGACCATAACTTCGTAGAAATAATGTGGACAGCATTGCAGACTTACATTGCGTACACACCATATTGTGATCAGCTGCTTTAACGAGATTATTAGAAGGCACTGATTTGCAGTCTGGTAAACTCAAATATATAAATCTTTCAGTGTCTATTCTAGTACTACTTGATAAAGTACAGTTATCACAGTCATGCTGCCATTGATAAGAAAGGTTAAAAAGATTTTTTATATCTACTCCTTCATCTTCCAATACATCAAACATATACATTAAAAATTCCTGACAATCCTGCTGAATTATCTGTGAAAATTGATTTTGACCAGAACATATGTCTAGAAGATTTCTAATTTCTGAAACACTTTCTATTTTTGCTCTATCACTGCTACATTTCTCAAACACAAAATTCAATAAACAGCAGAATGTTTGATCCCGATTTTCAACAATCTGTTCTTGCAAATTTTGAAGAAAAAAACAACATTAACTACTACATTAGCATAGCAGTTGACACCAGAACTGTTTTCAAACTGAAATCCAACAACATCTTCAACAGAATCCTTTTTCTTTCTCCTTACAATTACAGTTTCATCTACTTTTTGTCTTTTTGCTAGTACCTCACTGCAATTATTCTCATTTCTTCTGTTTCGGCCTACCACACGTTTTTCAAACACAGGATATTGAGGCAAATGTGGAGCATACTCTCTTCTTAACCTATTGTATTCTTTAACACAATCTAGATCAGCACAAATCTTTGTTTCATCACACTCAATCAAGTACAATCCTGATAAAGTTCTGACTAGTGATAATGCCACATATGCCATACCCTCTTTAAACACAGAACTTCCAATGTTCACCAAAGCGCTATCTACACTTAAACCTTGAGATTTATGAATTGTCACTACATATGCCAAACAAACAGGAAACTGTTTTCGACGAACATATAAGTCTTTCACAAGCAAAAATCTAGCTGAACAACGACAAATTTGTTCTATTTCGTCAATGCCATCAAATTTAATTTTTAAAATTTCAATTCCATCTCTATTTTTGTAATTCACAAAACCAACAACATGACCCATTGCTCCATTTACCAGACCTCTTTTAACATTTAAATTCCTTCTCAAAATGATACGACAATTTAAACACACATTCAGAGTCTTTTCAAAACCAGCAGTTTTAGATATAGTCTTCTCTAATGCATCCAATTTTGATTTCAAATTTTCTGACAAAATAATTGTTGCTCCCATATACTCTATTTTATCTATAGCTTCCAGTTTCACTATCGCTTCATTTTCTAACTTTAACATTTTGTTGTTGAACACGGAACATTCTTTCAGAGTAGGCATCAAAAATATGCCAGATTTCTTCTCGTTAATTTTCTTAAAAATATTCTCTGGAAGAATGTTTTCATTTGGGTACAAATTTGAAATTAATCGTCCATGTAAAGCTTCTTTCCCATGCTGACTTATTTTTCCGATTCTTACATTTTGTAGAATATTTTTATAATCTTCATCCTTTGCCTGCCGCATATTGTGGAGTAGTTCTGCATATTTGAAATTTAACCATATATTAACGTTTCCAATGCTTCCTAGGCACTTCCTGGTATCTTCATGCATGACCATTTTAAACACTTGTTGACCTTTCACTGGAGTCAACTGCAGTAGATCTCCAAAAACAATAATGTGTTTTCCTCCAAATAAGACATCATAGTCTGTTCTAAGAATGTCTTGCATTCTCAAATGCACAAAAGCAAGCATTAGATTTGAGAACATGCTTACTTCATCAATGATAAGAAGTTTCATTTTCTTCAGGACTCTGGAAACTTCAGAACACGCATCTCCAGATAGCTTGTGGTATTGCCATTTGTTATCATGCTTCACTGGCAGCATCAGTAAACGATGTAAAGTAATCCCTTTAATATTATGTGCTGCCAGCCCAGTTGGAGCGGTAACAACACAAGACAGCGGTGATTCAGTCCTTTTCTGCAGATAAGATGCAATTGCTTTAATCAGAAAACTACCCATGATCCCCTAGGCCTTCACAGGGAGTGCTTAAAGGATCTGTTTCTGCTTTCCTGACAGACTATGGTATGGATTCCATATACCACAATAACTTCTGTAACAACATGCAAGATATCTACAGAAAAGAAGGTGTACATTGAATTTAAGACTCTGCATTGGTACCTACATGTTGGTACTGAAATCACCCACACAACACAACAACTCTATTCAGAGCTACCCTACCTCTAATCACTTTAAATTATTATTTTACTGTTTCACTGGGTTTTCCCCATGGTACGCTCCCCGGTACGCTCCCCGGCCCTTTTATGGCCCCCACATCAAACCTAGGGAGTCGGGGGGGTCTACCCTACCCCCTGTTAGTCATTTCCCCCTTTGTTTTGGCACCTCTTGTGTCTCGATCCTACCAGACACAAGATGGCGGCCGCTCCGGACTGTTTGGAATGTTGACAGACACCCGAGAGCCAATCAGCTTTCCGCTCGCGAACTCGCGTAGCGCGCTGGTACGCGCCCCGTTGCGCGTACCGGGGCGCGCTTATAGATATATATATTTTTTTACCTAAATTACTCAAAATCCACTGGAGCACATATCCTGAGACATAGCAAAGGCACATCGGGCTACCAGTCCCTACAATTTTGCCAAGTTTGGTGGAAATCCATTCAGCCGTTCGGGCTAAAAGTGAGTCCAACCGCCCTATGGAAATTAACATGGGGAAAACACGTTTTGGGACTCCCCAAATATCTCAGCCCCGCTTGACGAATCCCCCCCAAACTTTCAGGGAAGGAGCAGAGCGGAGCGGGCCATCTTCTTTGAGAAATTCGCGAACATTCGTCCACCGGCGCCAAAGTTATTCCCAATAGAATGTTGCAGATTTCCTATGGAAAACAATCCTAACTATAACTACCTACTGGCGACCGCCAGTAGGTAATATATATATATATATATATATATATATATATATATATATATATATATATATATGTTTGTTCAAACCTGTATTTATTGCCGAGTTAAACCATGAAAGTCTTTCTTTTATGTCTGTTGTTGGACCTGACAAATTAAATGCACCTGCCACTTTAAAAAATAGGAGAAAATGTAAAATAAATGGTTTATAAAGACCCTATCTTCCGTGATGGGCGCCATGTGATCAAGACCCTCCCAGGGTCGAAACATGTCATGGCTGCCATGGTCTTGCGAAGCTGAAATAAAGACTATGCAAAGAGCAACAAACTGTGGCCCATGCTCTGTTCTGGCAAAGAGTTTGGCAAGGTGAAGATGGAGTACTGCTGATAAACATAGCTGGTTTTGACTCCTCTGATTTGAACACGGATCCCCTGAGAAAATCGGGCCTTTTCTGCCACCAAAGGAGCCACTGCTTGGGAACAAGCGTCCAACAATCCGGGAGGATTAATGGGGGCAAGGTCCCCCAGTGAAGGAAAATATGCGAGCGGCACCCTACAGCTACAGCTACTGACGGGTAGGCGAGCTGGGGTTGGAGGACATGGAGGGCGCCTGAACTGTATTTGGCTTGGCAAAGGGAAGGCTGTCACCAATTACGAGGCTGGGTTAAGAGGTTGCACGAGGAACACAGGACGAAGATAGCACGAGCCATAACACTTCATAACCCTGTTCCAAATAAATATAAGATAGTCAGCCCAAGAAAAATTATGTCAGCTGACGTGCTGAAAGAAAGGGAGGAGGCGGCGCCCGAAAGGTTTAATGATGATAAAGTCCCCAAACTGGACTCATCATATCCCATAATGCACCAACAAGTTCACTGAGTCCAAACTTGAAAGAAAAAGTCGAACAACTAGAAACTTTGATGCGAACAGAACAAAACAAATGGTGGGAAGCGAAATCCATCCAATGTTATTTAGACGTTGGGAGGGTGCCACGAGGGCTAAGGATATTATTAGCCCCCTGCTATGAGTTACCCGATAGGGAAATGATGAAATCTCCAATACTGCAGATAATATTGGTTAAATATGCCAAGAACAATCAAGTAAAACTCTCAGAGCAAATAGAGGCACTCAACATTGAATTAAACAACATGGGGCGGGTAGAAGACTTGGAAAAATTAAAAGTCGAAATGAATAAAAGATTGAAAAAAGAGGAGGATAAAATCCGAGAAAGCATACAAGTTTCATCGGGATCGATGCGATTACGAAAGTTGCGCATCTTCACTTTTGCTAAAAAATACGATTACTTAAAGGCTTAAAAATTTGGTCAAGCGCAAACAAACTAACAAGGTCGTAAAGAAGACAACTCTCTGCCAGAGCTAACTTCAAATACGGAATTCAGCTCAGCTGTGGAAAGCGAGTCGGCAGCAGAGACTCGCAAACAGTTACTAAAACAAATACAGGCAAAAATGTCATTAGTAGATGAAGTAGATTTTTTATGCTTAGAACGCATGCAATCCTTGCACCCGAGGAAACAATCAAGCAGACAGCAAAGAACAGAACCACAAAACGCCGGGAAAGGCGGAGGCCCAGCAGATGAAGAAACAAACAAAAAACGACAACCGATCTAGCCATGTCTGTTTTTGAGGTTTCGTACAACGACATGAACCAGGCAGCATGCAATGGAGCATTAGAATCCACCCAATATTTACATATTTGTCGTCTTGCCAGGATAATAGAATAGAAAGAAAAGTCTTTGCCTGGCCTTTCCTCCAATCCAAAGATTATTAATGGAAGAGTGATGTTCAGTGGTATACTTAAGATCGATTCCAGGGTAGCCTTTACCTCTTCCAAAAAGAGCTTAATAACAGGACAGTCCTTAAACATGTGTATATCTGAAGCTGTCACAAGGTTACACTTATTATTCCCGGGAGAAATTTCGAAAGCCTTAGAGGGGAGTAGTAAGCACGGTGCAGAGTGAACAGATGATTGCGCCTTAGCCATGCTGGCTTCACTATTCTGTAAAGGAAAGTGATGGATCTTGTCCATAAAACCTCGCACTGAAGGGCCAACTCGTTTCCCCATAACTCATCTGGCAAAGTTAAATCCCCGTCCGCCTCCTCCACTATATTCCAATACCAGGTTGCCACCACTTTACCTCCCTCTCGTTTTTCTACCAGTTGTTGTTCAAAGTAGCTGTGTTTCCCCAGTTGGGGACCCCTCCTGCTTACTGCTCGAGCCCAACTGTTCATCTGTATAAATTTAAACCTAGAAAGAGCCGGGCCCACCTTGTCCCTCAACACCTCCCAGTCCTGTGCCCTCCCATCAACCAATAACTCTCCCCATCTAAGTATCCCAGCCTCCTTTAACGGGATTGACCGACTGTCCTGCATACACGATGGCTGCCCTGGAGAATCCCATACCGGGGCAAAATTAGAGTAATAGTGTAACCCGACTTTCTTTTTGATCTGCACACAATTTATTATGGCAGACTGTAAAGTCTTTAATCTCACAAAATATTTCATGTCTCCAAACTTAAATAGAAATCCGTCCGGTGGAATATCCACTCCCGCTAACATGGACCTGAACATAACCCCCAAAGATGATCTTACTGGAGTTTTAAGAAGCATCCTAGAATAAGTCAACTGGAATGCCCAATCATAGTATAATAAATCTGGTAATGCCAGCCCTCCCTTCTCCCTCCTCTTTCTCAACTTCTTCCAGGCCAGCCTGGCTGTTTTATAGTTCCATATAAACGAGTTAATCTTGCGCTGGCTTTTTTCCAGTTTTTGCGATCAAACATCAAGGGGATGGTATTGAAGATAAAAGTAAACTTTGGGAGGATGGACATTTTAACTAGATTTGTTCTCCCGAGAATAGAGAGTGGAAGGAACGCCCAGGCTTTCAGCAGTTTCCTACACTCTGTGTCAACCCGATCTAGATTAGTCTGTGCCATATTCCCTATTTCTTGGGTAATTCGGATTCCCAGATATCTCATGGATGTTACCACTTTTAGTTGTAAATTAGGGACATTCCAGCTCATGATCTCCGTTTTGCTAGCATTGATGTTGTAGCCAGAGATCCGCCCAAACTCCTCTGCCATTTTAATTACCGTCGGGAAAGCTCTATCCGGGTCAGACGTATAGATCAAAATGTCGTCTGCATAGAGCGCTATCCGCTTCTCCCACTGACCAAATACAAATGGGGGAATATCTGCATCCTCTCTCAACACTTGGGCAAACGCCTCAATGTATAAATTAAAAATGAGAAGGGAGAGCGGGCAGCCTTGTCTGGTACCTCTGGTAATTTTTAACGGGTCTGTTAAGGCACCGTTAACTAGCAATCTGGCCCTTGGAGCCCTAAACAGGGTCTCAATAACCCGACAGAACACCTCCCCCAACCCAAACTTTCTCATCACCTCCAACCAGATAGGGCCAATTGACCCTATCAAAGGCTTTGGTGGCGTCTAAAGTCAGAGTGGCCAGTGGGAGAGAAAAGGTGATAGCTATATCAATCGCCCCCACCAGGTCTCGAGTGTGATCAGCCAACTGGCGCCCCCTTATAAAACCCCTTTGGTCCGGATGTATTATTGAGCCAATTACCTCCCCTAATCTGGCTGCCAAAATAGATGTAAACATTTTGTAATCGTTATTTAGGAGGGAAAGTGGTCTATAAGAACCACACTACACCGGGTTTTTACCTGGTGTAGGAATAGAACGATTGAAGCTTCATTCCAGGAGTCCCGGGGACTCTCCCCCCTCCGAAGAATACCATTAAAGAGGGCCGTCAATGCTGGAACTATGGCGGAGCTTAACCCCCGATATAGTTCTCCGGGTAACCCATCCGGGCCTGCTGCTTTTCCCTTCTTCAGGTAACTTATCGCTTTTCCCACCTCCTCCTCTGAAATCTCCCTCTCTAGGTGGGTCCTTTGTGATGTTAGCAGGGTAGGTAAGGTGATGTTATCTAGCCATCTATCCCTAGCCTCCGGATCATTCCTGACCTCCTCCTTATATACTTCTTGGAAAAATTCTTGGAAGGCGATCCCTATCTCCCAATCCGAAGTCCTAGTAACGGTCTCTCCTTCTTGTTTGATCTCTCTAATATGATTCTTTGCCTGGTCTGCTTTGACTTTCCATGCAAGGACCTTTCCCGCGGCTTCCCCAAATTCAAAGTGCGAGATTTTACTTGCCTCCCACCTTTTAGTTAACCGTTCTTGTAATATGATTTCGAGCTGACTTTTCAGATTGGGCAGTTTTTCTGCTTCGCCCTCGGATGCCATAGCGCCGCCCAACGTTTGATCTATTTTGGCCAGCTCCAGCTCAATATTTTTAATTGTCTCCCGATACACTTTCCTTCTATACGTGGCTCTGTTAGTTATACAGCTCCTCAAGTAGGTCTTCATGGCATCCCAGATTATATTATTGTCTGCAGAGTCCAAATTTAATTCCAAGAAAAACTTTGTCTCTGCTAACAAATTAGTTTCCACCTTCTCTAAGAGGTTCGTGCGGTCAAAAGACCAGGAGGAGTCTTTTTTATGGTTACCCGTTTGAAGGTCAAATGCGATGCCGAATGGCTCGACATGTGTGAGGGAAGGTAGACCAACCCCTTTAGCGAGTCCTTTAAGGAGTAACTAAAGAGAGCATAGTCAATTCTTGATTTGTGTTCGTATTTAAAGTTTTGGAAGGAAACCCCCAAATTGTTTCCTGCCTTTTCCCTCCATACATCCGCTAGACCCAGATGTTCCATTATATCTAAGAGAGCCTGCCTTGATCTAGATGGTATAAACGCTCTTGACTTGGAAGACTTATCTAACAGAGAATTAAGTACTATATTAAAATCTCCGACCCAGATAACTGGATCCTGCGAAAGTATAAGGTGGTTCTGGATTGCTTTCAGATAAGAGGGGTCGTCTTGATTTGGCCCATAACACCCCATAAGCGTGAAAATCATGCCCTCCACTAAATTTCTCGAAATGAGCCATCTCCCGCTATGGTCCTCCTTGTATTCCAGGACTAGAGCCTTAGCTAATTTTTTTTAAATTATAAGGATACCTCTTATATTTGTGGTTTGGTCCGTACATATAAACTTATCTACCCATTTCTGTTTCCTTAGCATCTCACAGACCTCCGCTTTAAGTAGATGTGTCTCCTGAATGACAATGACCTGCGCAGGAGAGTCTCTCAAATATTTGCAAGATTTTATACCTTCTACTCCTCACTCGCAGGCAAGTGACATTCCAGGATAAAAATGTTATGGGGATCATTTATTTTTTACTTTCTCCCCCTACTTTTTTCCTCTGCCATAAGAACATCTTTACAAAGAGGGGAAATGTAATGGTTGTCTGGTGATAGAGGCTTATAAAACAAACTAACCATCTATCCTTTACGAGGTCTGACTCCTGAGGATTTTTATTATTTTTCCCACTTCCCCCCTGTGCCCCCCTACTCCCCTCCCACCCCTGGAAAACGCCTCCTTGCTTACGCTGGCCTGATGTGTGGCCAGTTTTATGTCCCACCCCCATCTCGCACCCTCCTACCCTGCTGTGCTACCTGTTTTTCAAATAGTGAATAGTAGATGCCGGTTTAATCCCTCATCTTACTATGGAAACTATTAAAAGACCAAAATAAGAAGAGACTCCCCTACTAGTATATGCTAATGTTAGTGTATGCCTATTAAATGCGTTAATATGGTATAATGTATAGAGTATCTCTCTATCTCCCCACTCCCTATTTTGTGGTTTGTGGTTTTAAACTGTGTTTTACATATATTTTTCTTTTTTTACACCCAATATTACTTCCCCTGATATTTTAGTCTCCTTAATACCAAACTTCTATACCCTTATTTTTATTTATTTTTTCCATTATTGAATAGGTGATACTTAAATCCCTTAACCCGAGGGGTGCCCTACTATCTTTCTACTGAGAATGTGAAAACATCCAGCTAACTTATCTTTTTAGCTCCCCCCCCTTGAACTCTCCCCCATTTTTCCCAAGAATTCATCTACTTCATAGGGAGATCAGATATTGTACATTTTATTATTGTACATTACCCGCAAAAAGGCGGGGAATCGCATCTGGACCGTGGCCCCAGCCGCCCTGAGCTTTTCCATCCTCTGACCCAACTCCCATTGCCGATCTAATGTGGCTTTTGAAAGGTCTGACCTGCTCTCACACAAGAAGTCAGTGCCCTTAAGTGTCTTGGCCTTCAGTGCAAGGTTCAGGATCTTCTCTTTCAGAGTATATCTCTGGAAATTAACCAAGATTTTCCGTGGTTTGGTTCTCCCAGGGTTGAGGGGGAAGGGATCTCGATGGAACCGCTGGATATCTCTATCAAGTAGCTCGACTGTTTCATCCAATTTTAGGGAGTCCTTCAAAAACGCAACCACAAAAGCTTTTATATCATCCCCTTCTTTTCCCTCAGGAACTTTCAGGATCCGAAGATTATTCCTTCGTGAAAAGTTTTCCAAAGACTCAACCCTCTCCTTCATAGCTTCTCCTTCCCTCCGTAAGGTTTGAATCTTGGACTCAGCCATCTCCAGATTCGCTTTTATGGACCCCACCACCCCCTCCAAACTTTCCGTTCTCTCAAACAATCCATCCACCTTTTTTCAGAATTTCACAGGCAGCTCTAATGTCATTTTAGTATGCTTTTGAAACTGCGAAATCACTCCTGCTCTCCTCCCACATAGCTGACATAGTGATCAAGATAGTTTCAAGAGAGCTAGTAGCCTCCCTCTCTCCCCACCAAACCCCCCACTCGTCCCATCCTCTGCGCCGATGTCCGTCATGGGGTTTATACCCCCCTTGTCCTGAACATGGTTTACAGCGCTCATATCGGGGGAAGCAGAGTTGGAGGTAAGATAGGTAAGAGGGGTAAGAGAGGGAGGGGGAAGAGGAGCAGATGAAACCGGAGATGGAGCCGGTAACGGCAAGGGTGGGACGGGGGCAGAGAGCTTGCTTGTTGGTTCCCCCCCATTTAAACTCGAGGTTGAGTTGGACAAGCTAACCTCAGCCATATTCGCCGGGTTTACCGAATTTACCGGATTAATTGCCAGAACCTGGCGAAGCACCTTAAAAAAGGAATGGAGTGAGGGGGTAACACGCACTGCGCTATTTTGTGCAGTCTTGCTCTTACCCTTCCTTTTTTTCCAACCTCTTCACTCCCTTGTCCCCCCCATCCTTCTCACCGGCCCCGAAGTTATCCGAGACCCAACCTGCCTCAACCTCCTCTTTAGCTAAACCTCCTGCACCCAACAGCTTCTCCACCTCGCCTTTCCAACCAGGGCTTTTGGTTTTATGATCGCCTTTTGTGCTTCTTGTGCCCTTCCCTCGTCCCTGTCGTTTTCCCTTGCTTTTCGGGGGTGTATTTTTAGGGGTTTGTTGACCTGAATTCAGCTTTGTAACCGTTCCACCCTCCAGAGCCTCCTTCCAAACTTCTCTATCTCCTTCCGTATCGTAATGACCCCCTCTACTCCCACTATCGAGTGCGGTCACTGTAGGATCACCCACAATATCTTGACAGTCCCCATGGCAGTCTTTTCCCCACCTCCCTTTCCCCCGTCAAACCTCTGTATAGGAGCCCGCGAGCCGCCGCCCTGTGACCTCGCCTTAGCTCCAAGCTGCTTGTCTCCACTTCGGTAGGAAGGAGGGGGGGTGGGATCTCCTGACCGGAGCCAAGCACATCGGCTCCCGCTTCAGGATCTACTTCAAAGCTTGCTGATATCTGGGTCCCAGATACTGGCCTGGTGCAAGTGTATTCACCCCTCGGAATGTACGGCGTGGTCTCTTCAATCAAGCTGCTGGGCTGCCGAGTCACTTTGTTACTTAGGAAGACTCTTGTAGCGCTATGATTATAATTCAACCGGGGGTCTCCACACTACCCACAAGAACCGCTTCAGAATCGAAGCGGAACGGAGTCGGCTGATGTCGCTTCAAAATCCGCTTCAAAATCCGTTTTCAGAGTTCGAGCGGAGCGGAGTCGGCCGACATCGCCTCAAAAAGCCGCCTCAAAGTTGAAGTTGGAGCGGAGTGGAGCAGGCTGATATTTGGGTGCCCAGCTGCTTGGCTACTGCGATTATAATTACCCCCTCGGAGTGCGCGGATTGTAGCTCAACAACCGAGCTGCTAGGCTGCCAGATCACTTTGTCATTAGAGAAGCTCCCGCGACGCTACGTTCTTCAGTCGAGAGTCTCCGCGCCAGCAGCCATAATCAGCCGCAATCGGTGAGGTCTCTGCCGGCTCACTGTGAGACCAGGTGCTTCAGAGCAGGAGCGGATGGGAGAGACGTGCATACTGCGCTAGCCTGCGGCCGCCATGTTTTCCCCACCCAAGACCACAACCCTCCTTGTTCGGGCCCTGTGGGCGATGATCTCTTTCTTGTTTGGCAGGGAACAAAAGCAGAGGCTGAGACATTTATTGAAGGGCTAAATGTTAATCAGCTTAATCTGCACTTCACAGCCTCGATAAGTGCAACCAATATAGGTTTTGTAGAGGTCTTCATCAGAGAAGAGAAACTAGAAACCAAACTCCACAGAAAACCAACTGCTGGGAATGCAGTTTTACATGCCGGGATTGCACATCCCCGCCACTTAATTCAAAGTATCCACTATGAGGAAATGCTCCATTTAAAACGAATATGTAGTTGCGAAGATGATTTAAGGATCGCCCAAACAAAGTTTAAAATCGGATTTATAGAAAGGGGTTATACGAATAAGGGCATAGACATAGCCATCAGAAAAAGCAACCTGTTCCCTAGGGAAACTCTCCTCACAAAACAAATCAAGAAAGAAGATGCAAGGGCACAAGACACAGAAGCCTTCAGGTTTATTCTAAAATGTAATAAACATGAAAAGGCTGTTAGAAACATCATAAAGAGAAATTGGCCCCTAGTGCTAGGCAACCCTATAATAGGACACCTACTCCCCAACATACCAACCATAACCTACAGTAGGGCTCCTTCTATGAAGGATGCCCTGGTCCAAAATGATCCAGGAGGCCCACAAAAGAGTACATGGCTAGTCCAGAGAATGGGGTTCTACAAATGTAAAGTGTGCAAGGCTTGCCAGTATAGGGTACCCAGAACCTCCTATTCTACGCCCTTTAGTGAAAAAGATAAGATTATTAACAAGATAAACATTACATTAACATTACATTAACCTGTAAATCGGATCATGTGGTCTATATATGGAGTGCCCTTGTGGCCTGAGATATGTGGGCAGCACCATTCTGCAGGGACAAAAAAGGGTACTCCAGCACATAAGGGCGATCAACAGTGACCAGGCTTACCCGGTGGCAAGACATTTCAGTGATGTACATTGGGGCAACCCCAAGGACTTAAAATACTTCCTGATTGATTCCGTTCCTCCCAACAAAAGAGGGTGAGATAGGGAAAAAGCCCTCAGACAACTCGGGATGTGTTACATTCTGGATTTAGATACAAAGCATCCAGGAGGTCTGAATGCAACAGAGGAATTATATACATGCCTGTAAAGCCGACCAGAGCAATAAATGAAAAGAATGGGAGGTATTGATTAAACAACAAATAATACAAATGTACATCATCAAATGTAAAGACAATAGTAACATTAGGATTTGTAATTGTAGCTGCCAGCCAAATCCTACTTTTTAATTACTCAGGTAGTGAGGTTTTTAACACATTTTTTAGAAGTTAAGGAGGTAGTACTGAGCACTTTTTGCACATACTTTTCTTGCATTATCAAAAGGCACTTTAAGTCGAAAGGTTTACAACAATAAAGTTAGATCATAAGTACTGTATATGCACTAGCACTTTTTCTAGCAAGAAAGTCAATTTAATTTCTTTGTTAACAAATCTAGGATATTTACACCTGGACGTTCTTAGCAAATGGCAAAATATAAAGAAAGAAAAATTCTCTCTCTTTTTAAAATCAACCAAATTTTTAGAGCCTTTTACCCAATTGCAGTACTGTAGTGGACTTTGATGGTTTTAGGAACAATGTGATGGAGATTTGAACTATTTACATTGATTTGGTATTTTACCTTTATTGGTTTTATATATATGTATTTATTTATATATATATGTTTGTTCGAGCCTGTATTTATTGTCGAGTTAAAGCATGAAAGTCTTTCTTTTATGTCTGTTGTTAGACTTGACGAATTAAATACACATGTCACTTTAAAAAATAGAAGAAAATGTTAAAAAACAGTTTATAAAGAGCCTACCTTCCGTTATGAGCGTCATGTAATCAAGACCCTCCCAGAATCGAAACGCGTCATGGCTGCCATGGGCTTGTGAAGCTGAAATAAAGACTATGCAAAGAGCAACAAACTGTGGTCCGTGCTCCGTTCTTGCAAAGAATTTGGCGAGGTGAAGATATAGTACTGCTGATATATATAGATTTATATATATATATATATATATATATATATATATATATATATATATATATATATATATATATATATCAAACCACGGATTCCCGGTGAAAGCCAGTACCTGCTCGCGAGTGGGTCGTTTTCAGGGTCCCGGAAACCCAATATAGTTATCCAACCATTCTCCCATCAGGAAAAGTACATAAACGACACGCCAGGAGTTGCTGTGCTCGAAAATTTATTTGGCAGCAAAAACAAACAACGCGTTTCACCTCACGGCTTGTTCACTTGCTTCCTCAAAAAGTCATTTCTGGTCCTACGCGTTTCGAGGCTCCTGCCTCTTGATCACGGACCTCAGTGCAGAAAGGCAGCAGTGTCTGTGTGAATCCCGCGTTGATGTTAATTACCTGCCCCCAGGTGGGTTTTTGAGGAAGCAAGTTGCCGATTTTCACAAGGAATAAAGAACGCCTGCAAAAAAGTTGGTGTCCTGTGTTGTCTCCCGTGAGCGCCTCCAAGCATATGGCAAACGTGAAAACAAGTATTACGGCCGGCCACGGTCGTGGAGTGCGAACTGCCACAAAAAGTGAAGTGGACTGCCACGAGGTACCAGAGTCTCGAGCGGCAGGAGAGCAACACCCTTTGAAATATAAACCGGCTTCCCTTTCACATAAGCTCACTGGAGAGCGTCATTATTATAATTAAATGAACAGTCCTTTGACAGCTGTGTCTGTAAACAGGAGGGGGAAACCTATTCCTACATATCCCAGAATGCCTGCAGTCTGACACCAGAGCCAGCCCACCTGGGGGCAGGTAATTAACATCAACGCGGGATTCACACAGACACTGCTGCCTTTCTGCACTGAGGTCCGTGATCAAGAGGCAGGAGCCTCGAAACGCGTAGGACCAGAAATGACTTTTTGAGGAAGCAAGTTGCCGATTTTCACAAGGAATAAAGAACGCCTGCAAAAAAGTTGGTGTCCTGTGTTGTCTCCCGTGAGCGCCTCCAAGCATATGGCAAACGTGAAAACATATATATATATATATATATATATATATATATATATATATATATATATATATTACCTACTGGCGGTCGCCAGTAGGTATATATAGTTAGGATTTTTTCTCTATGGGATTTTTGAAAATCCTATGTCTAATAACTTTGGCGTTTGTGGACGGAATTGGCTGAAATTTTCAGGAAAATGGCACATTTTGTTTCTGAGCAGCCCTTGAAAATTTGGGGGGGGTTCGTCAAGGGGGGGCCGAGAAAAAAGGGGGGTCCCAAAACGTGTTTTTAACATTGAGTTTTCCATAGGGCGGTTGGCCTCACTTTTAGCCCGAACGGCTGAATGGATTTGCACGAAACTTGGCAAAATTGTAGGGACTGGTAGCCCGATGTGCCTTTTGTAGGTCTCAATATATGTGCTCCAGTGGATTTTGAGAAATTAACGTTTAAAAAAAGATCTATATCTGTAACAGCGGACCGGGCAGCGCTCCAGTACGCGTACTTTTCGCGCAACGGAGCTTTGTGAAGCGAAGCTGATTGGTTCTCCGGCGTCTGTAAACATTCGAAACAGTCCGTAGTGGCCGCCATCTTGTCTCTCGGTAGGATCGAGAAACAAGAGGAGGCCAAAGCGAAGGGGCAAATGACCATAAGGGGGAATAGTAGATCCTCGCTGACCCCCTACGTTTGATGTGGAGGTTTTAAAAGGGCCCCGCGGGGCAAAACAAAATAATAATAATAATAATCGAACGGCTGAATGGATTTGCACGAAACTTGGCAAAATATTAGGGACTGGTAGCCCGATGTGCCTTTGCTAGGTCTCAATATATGTGCTCCAGTGGATTTTGAGAAATTAACGTTCAAAAAAAGATATATATCTGTAACAGCGCTCCGCTTCGCGTACTTTTCGCGTTACGGAGCTTTGCGAAGCTGATTGGTTCTCCGGCGTCTGTCAACATTCCAAACAGTCCGTAGCGGCCGCCATCTTGTCTCTCGGTAGGATTGAGAGACAAGAGGAGGCCAAAGCGAAGGGGGAAATGACCATAAGGGGGCATAGTAGATCCTTCCTGACCTCTTAGGTTTGATGTACCATTTTGCCAAGTTTGGTGTAATTCCGTTCAGCCATTCAGGCTGTAGACGTATGTAAATGTCCTATGGAAAATTGCATGGGGAAAACACATTTGAAAGTGTTGAAATTTAGAACCAATTAAAATGTTAGTTTGGTTTTGTATTTGTGTGTGATGAAAGTTAATTGGTTATGTATATATGTCAAATGAGAGGAAACCACAGCCATTTTGTGATACTACTGTCTGAGGTACATTTGTGAGGAATTTTTGGTGGTGAATTTCTGGTGTTTGATTTACACAGTACTAACACTTCTCCTACTTTTAAAAAGGTGAGTTGTTAATTTTTAAGGGGAACTATGTTGTACACTTGAAGATAATTTGAAAAATGTTTTCTGTTATTTATTTGCAGTCCTTCTGTTATACTAAATACTTGATAAAGTTAGTTTTATATTATGTATTACTAAAAACGATAAATGAAAGTGATTATTTTTTTCTGTAATTTACAGCAAGCAATTTCAAAATAAAATGGCTCACAATGAAGAGACCGTGGCAATTTCTTTTGAATTGTCCACTACATTGATTGAAATTGAGAGCACCAATAATGAAATATTGTCACAAGGAGGAGATGACTTGTATGATTCCATTAGATTGATTGAAATGGACAGCACCAATAATGAAATATTGTCACAAGGAGATGACTTGAATGATTCCACTACATTGATTGAAATTGAGAGCACCAATAATGAAATATTGTCACAAGGAGGAGATGACTTGTATGATTCCATTAGATTGATTGAAATGGACAGCACCAATAATGAAATATTGTCACAAGGAGGAGATGACTTGAATGATTCCACTACATTGATTAAAATTGAGAGCACCAATAATGAAATATTGTCACGAGGAGATGACTTGAATGATTCCACTACATTGATTGAAATTGACAGCACCAATAATGAAATATTGTCACAAGGAGGAGATGACTTGAATGATTTTTTTGATCAATCTGTTGATGGCGAATTTATCGAATGTTTGGAGACCATAGAGTTAGAAGAATCATCATTGCAGACTTTTCATGAGGAAATTGCTGATGAGGACATGTTACTAGTTCTTTCAAATTTAGAAAATTCTGAAGAATAAATTTATATTTAGAAATCAAAAATTGTTTGAGACATTATTCATTTTTATTTTTAATTTATGAGGTTGTAGCGAAGTGATTGTAGTATAAAATGAGACTTATAGTATAGAGTGCAACATTTTTATGTTACATGGTAAGTTTACTCATATTTACTTCCCTTCTGCCACTATATTATCTCCAATGTGTATTTGACATCTCTTCTTCATCTCCGGCCTCCTTTCTCTCACTGTGTGTCTCCGATGCATCTTATCGCTGCCATTTTGTGTAATTACAGAAGAGAGTAAAATAAAATAGTTCAGAACGTGAAAAGGGGGCAAAGTAGAGTACTCCTCACCCCCTAGGCCTTTTTAGGCGGTCCCAAAAGGATCAGTTTCTGCTTTCCTGAGAGATTATGGTATGAGTTCCATATACCACAATAACTTGCATTACAACATGCAAGATATCTATCTCCTATTACCAACTTTTGGAGATAATCGCGCTAAGCGCGAATATCTCCAAAAACGTAACACCTGCCCTGAGCAGTTCTTAGCCATGTTATCCAATGGGAGGTGGATAACATGGCTAAGAGCATAGCTCGGTAATGCATGAATATCGCTGAGTTTTTAGCGATATTCATGCATTGCGGCCGTTTATTATCGCATTTGCGATAAACCTTGATAATAGCAAGGTTTATCTTCGATAATTTCTGACGATGCTTAGCGGTAAAAAATTCGTTGGTAAGCATCGTTAGCGATAAATATCGCTTAACTTTGGTAATATGCCCCAACGTCTGTTAACGTTCGATTCGAAGGAAATGAGGAAGTGTTGAAAAACATTGTCTGCGCCATCTTGCCTTTTTTGAAATGCCACACTTTTGTCGTGCACGGCAGCCATTTTAGATGCCTTGACCAGACCCACTCTCTGCACGCTGTCGATTCGTAGCATGGCTCCTCACCCTCGCAAGCATCTTCCCCAGGCACTGGTCACCCCCGCTCTCTGTCTTATGCATGGGCAATAAACCTCCCCCCATCTGCGCTGCTCTTCCCTGAGAATCACACTCTGTGCCCGCCCGACACCTCCCTTTCGCCCTATTCACTACCGCACCCTCTGACACTCCTCTTCCTCTGTGTCCGATTGTCCAGGCTATCACCTAGCCCTGCAGATGTAGTTTATGGCCCCAGCTGTAAAGAATCACCCCTCTTCAAAGGAGTTATAGTAGATCAAGGCCCACACCCGATGAGATCCGTCACACCACACGTGTTCCTACTATCTGAAAACCATCCTGTATTGTGATTGGGGAGGGGACCGAGCCTGAAGCGGAAGATTCCAGGAATGACTCTTTGTACATCAAAGTTTTTACAATTATGTGTCACATTAAAAATATATAGCACTCCAACAAAGTAGTAGGAATATAAAACTTTAATAACATATAAATATATACAACAAAACAAAAACAGTAAAAACATTTAAACAACGAAGAGACCGTGGCAATTTCTTTTGAATTATCCAATAGATTTATTGAAATTGACAGCACCAATAATGAAATATTCTTGTCAGTAGCGGTCTGTTGTGCGAATAGTTCCAAGGCAGCAGAACGCGCTGAAATCTAGATGGCACGAAAGTGATGTCTAGTAAGTTGCCGCCCAGCAAATAACGGCGTGGGGCGCCGCGGGGGTGAGTGAGTCCAGTAGGCACCACAGCTATTCTTACCGGCATTGCAGAATTACTGCTGGGGACAATGCCTGTGCTGTAGCAGGGTCACAGCAGAAACAAAAAGGATTCTGTTGAAGATGTTGTTGGTTTTAAATTTGAAAACAGTTCTGGTGTCAACTGCTATGCTAATGTAGTGGTTAATGTTTTGTTTTCTCTAGAAAATGTAAAAGAGGGGGAGGCAGTCCAAAGTTCCGTTAAAAGGGCAAAGGAAAGGATCGGTGGTTTGAACTATCAGTCAAAAAGGGGAGGGGGTGCAACAATTTTTCCTACCGGGTCACACTGTGCTTTCACCGGAACTGAGGTCTGCAGGATTCTAGTAATTCAAAGTGAGGCTGGCGCCAGCATGGGAGCGCCGACGTCCCGCGGATACAGTTTCGTCACTCCACGGGCGATCATGGCAGTCATTCCCCATCGGGGGTGTCTGCGGGGGTCGGAGACTCCCGCGGCTCCTGTAGAATCTTCAAGGTCGTGGAGGACTACGGTGGTGGAGTCAACCAGTGACCGGGCCATTTCTTTATGCTGGGCCCGCTCTTGCCAGGTCGACCGCCATTTTGAGAGTTCGGTAGCTACTGGCGATCGCGGGGTCAAATGAGCGGACGGGCTCCACCCTGCCGGGCGAGACGTTGCAGCATGGCCACAGTGGAAGAACCCTTTTCCGGGCGCCTGGAGCGCTGAGGGTGCAGCTGGGAAGCCTCCACCTGGGGAGGCGGGAGAGGCCTGTTCGCACCGTCTCTCCCTCCCAGTGCACCCCACGGCGTCTCGCTTGAGATTTGTTATGGCCGGACCAGGCGATGAGGACGAGGGGGGGGGGTCGGAGGCATGTGCAAGACATCCCCCCCCAGTGTTGTCGCAGCCATTATTCAAGAAAGAAGAAGTGTCCCGTCCGTCTTCGGGCCGGGCTTCCGGTAGATGTCGGCCGAATGCCCCTGGCTCTGGCCCCATGAACGGGTTTCTTGGTTTATCCGCTGCAGCCGGATCCCGTCGGCCTCGGCCCCCTGACCGTTGGTGGCCGGACCGGAAGAGCATGTGGCGGGAGTACCTGCAACTCTCAAGGGCCACCGCGGCCGGACTGGGAGAGAGAGGGGAGGGTCGAGGAGACATTCCCCCCCCCTGCAACTGTTCAGCGTTGTAAAGGCAATCCCCTGGCCGGGTCCCGCTGGCCTCGGCCTCTCCTCCGGCTACACCCTACGTTAGGATCTCCTGGCCGAGGCGTGGCAGCAGGACCTGCCTTATATGGGCTGCTCCCGGCTGGGCGTAGCCGCAACCCTGCCCCACCTTGGAAGTTTCCAGAGTGGGGGCGGATGTTCTACTGACTTGCATTTTCCCTAGTCTATCGATTTTTTGGGCGTGGCAGGCGGTGGGACAGCGAGGGGTGATTTGGTTTCTCTTACTGTTTTTCTGGTCTCTCACCACTGGCATATTTTAACGTTTTCTTGTTTCTAGGACATTAATAGGTTTTATCATTACGTTATGTTATCGTTTCTTTGTTCGTTGTTTAATAAAAGTTCATGTTCATCAGTGGCCTACTGATTTTCGTTTTCCTATTCTTTTCTTTCCAGGTTGTTTCATGCTAAAGTTTCTGTTAACAGGATACAGTGATCACTTCGTTATTATTGCATATGTCCTTTTCACTAGGGGTGCTCTCTGGTCGGGCCAGATGACGTATCTCTAGTAAATGGTCCGGGTGAAACAGGTGCATCAATCAGTGGGGAGTAGATAGGCATGACAGATTACAACGGGGGAGAAAGGTCCGCATTACGTACCCTTTCACTACTTGCAAAGATTTTCCTACGTTTATTTGCAAACAGGGAATACCTCCAAAAAGAACTAATTCCCAAACAGTCAATGTTCGGACAATCAATCAATCAATGAGGAATGAAATAGGTACGACGTGTTAAAGGCTTGCGTTACCTACCCTTCACTATCTGCAAAGGGAGAGAGAATATTCCTATTCTTCCACGTTTGCAGGCAGAGAAGATCCTTAAGAGAACCAACTTCGAACAATTCAATGCTCGATTCAAACAATCAACAAGGGGTACTGTGAACACAAATGAACGCCGCTTATGTACATACGCATTGCTATTTTCAACAGGTTGTTCCTAATGTTTCTATTTTAGCGAGGTCAAAAAGAGATCCCATTAGTGGCCTACTGATTTTGCTCGATTCCTTTTGTTTTTTTACACGATTTTTCGCTATCTGGAAAGACTAAACAGAGTATTGCGACTCTGTGCTTGTTTGTAAATAGAGAATGAACCAAAGAGAACAATCAATCAAATGGAGAGAGAAGCAGGCACGACGGATTACAAAGGGGGCAAAGGGCTGCGTTAACTACCCTTCACTATCTGCAAAGAGAGAGTACTCCTAATAGAAATGAGGGGTGGGGGGCAGCATTCAAAGCAGATCAGTGTGCATAAACACGAAAATGTTTTTACTTACCACGTACTTGACATTCGACAGCTTATGATATTTGCTATTAAAAAACCATTGAAATTCACTGAAAAAACCATAGGTTATAGACCATATATAGTTAGGAATTAGCATTTACAAAACCTTGAAAATTCACTGAAAAAACCATAGGTTATAGACCATATATAGTTAGGAATTAGCATTTACAAAACCTTGAAAATTCACTGCAAAAACCATAGGTTAGAGACCATATATAGTTAGCTGGACATTTTATTGACATAAAACCAATGAAATTCCATATATAGTTAGTTGCACTAACTATATATCGCGCACCCGCAATCCACTGCTGATGATGTCACATATTACATCATTCATGACATGGTCAGTGACATCACTGATGACATCACTGATGACATCTCAAATGACATCACTGATGACATCACTGATGACATCTCATTTGACATCAATGACCACATCACTGATGATATCATTCATGTGACAATACAATGCATCTCCTCACATTTTAATATAACCTCTGTTTCACCCAGTGTTAAAAAGAGAGTATAATTTTTGAAACCATTGACACACCAATACTAGTTACTACATACGCACTCACTGATTGCTACGTCTACACACACCTTCACTCATTCACCCATACAATCATTCATACATACAATCACTCATCTTTACAACACTATCATATGCACTCATACACCTATACAGACACTCACAGTCTGCCACTCATCCATGGAGTTACTCACACACCTAGTCAGTCCTGTAAAGAATCAATGACACTTCCATTTTCTTGTCTATACAGTTAAACATAGAGCACCTTACATTTTCAAACATATACTAACACATACTTACCTTCTTATACAATCATTGATACAAGTACAGATTGATCTGCACAGAGTCACACACCTCCCAGCTAGCCACACACACACTCAGTCGCCCATACAAATACTTGGGCAATCAATCAATAACCCATATAGTTACTCATATAGCTACTGATCAACACATGCAGCAGTTTACAGAACAACAGACATAATGATGCACAAATTAAGACAGTTTAGTCACTAACCCATGCACTCAGTGAGACACATTTAATCACTCACTCATACAGTCAGTCACGCACCTACTAAATCCTTCATCCAGACACTTCTACATCTACTCATTCTTCAATATGTAAAACATATTTAAACTTTTCAGAAACACACAGTCACTGGATGATGTCATCAGTGATGTCATTTGAGATGTCATCAGTGATGTCATCAGTGATGTCACTGACCATGTCATGAATTATGTAATATGTGACATCATCAGCAGTGGATTGCGGGTGCGCGATATATAGTTAGTGCAACTAACTATATATGGAATTTCATTGGTTTTATGTCAATAAAATGTCCAGCTAACTATATATGGTCTCTAACCTATGGTTTTTGCAGTGAATTTTCAAGGTTTTGTAAATGCTAATTCCTAACTATATATGGTCTATAACCTATGGTTTTTTCAGTGAATTTTCAAGGTTTTGTAAATGCTAATTCCTAACTATATATGGTCTATAACCTATGGTTTTTTCAGTGAATATATATATATATAGGTTCTTATCAAGCAAAATAAAGAGAGGACTCACTTGGGATGTGTAAAACAGGACTTCCAGTCCCACAATGCTAGTTGGTTATTCACCTGATTTTTATTAAGGTTCTTATCAAGCAAAATAAAGAGGGGACTTACTTACCAACAATTGATGCCTTTTATTTGTTTCACTGCCCAAAAGGAGGGAGGTGTCCCGAAACGATTAGGCAGCACCATGTGGGTAGCTGATCTGTGTGTGCAGCCTTGTGCTCGGCCTGACCTCCTGCGAGTGCGTTCCACCGAAGTGGCAACCTCTTTTTTCAGATTATTGGGGCCCATGCCACGGCTTAGCACCACCACAAGATCTGTGTGGGTCCGCTGTATTGTATTTGCATATTGAAGCGGAGCTGCAGGGGCCATTTCTACTGACAAGGCGCAACACCGAACATCGTTTGTCCCACGAAGTATGTTATTGACACTTGCGAAGGCTGAGTCCACTGGGATATGTAAAACAGGACTTCCAGTCACACAATGCTTGTTGGTTATTCACCTGATTTTTATTAAGGTTCTGTTATATTCACCCTTTTGCTTGGTGTCATGACGTGTGTCGCGCGCTGTACTCGCGCTGCTCCGCTCTGTGACATGTCCTGTGTTCTATCTAACGGTTGCCAGTTGCCCGTTAGATCTTGTGCACGATGGTTGGGTTTTCTACTCAGTGACTCATTAAACTACCCTGAACTACACGACGTTGGTGTGCCGCCTCATCATTCATTTACAACATTTTGGCGACTGCTGTAGACGGAGGGTAACGTGACGAAAAGTGTCTCCCGGCAAAGACGACGCGAGAAAGAAAACCCGACCGGAGGATTCATTTTAAAAAAAGAAAACGGTTTGAGAGTAAGCCTCGACAGAAGGTACGTTATAAACTCGCTCACCGTGAAGAGAAGTGTGCTTAAGACTCTCTTCTTCAAAGCGCGACGCAGTGTTGACTGTTGCTCCTCAACCCGTCGACGCAGGCAACAGCGCCCCTTGCTGCCATTGGCCTTAAAAGGGAAATTACTTTTGAAGGAAAGAAGGAAAGGCGATACCAGTGAGCCCCACCACTCGCAAGGCAGAGTGTTTTAAAAGGGAAACGCGCAGCCAAAGGAAAAGTGGGTTAAAAAGAAACAGATACCACCGCTATTCCTTCTGCAGTGACACACTCACTTCCATGCAAGTTCACTTTTGTGTGTCACGCTGTCTTTAAGACGTTTTGCCATCAAAGACTACTGTCGTTGGTCTGCAGTGACACACTCACTTGTAAATTGATTTCTTTACAGTGTGTTGCTCAAATGTCAGTGACACACACACTTTAAAATAAGACATTGTGAACTTTACCGACTGTTTAAAATTTTGGCTGTTTAAGTTATTGTTATCGTGGCTTGGGTATCATTCCTAGATATTCACTATGAATGTGAGCAATGCCATTCAAGCGCCTGTTCCTTTCCTGAGTGCCCCTGGTGAACCATCGATGGAATGGGATGACTGGTGTGAGGCATTTGAGAACTACATAATAGCCTTAGATGGCACAAAGTTTTCTGCCATCAGGAAGAAAGCCTTATTACTGGGTGCTTTAGGCAAAGAGGGTCAAAGGGTGTTTAAATACTTGCCAAATCCGCCTCTTGACATTGATGACGTTTATAAAGATGCTCTATTTAGACTTTACACTAGGTTTGCTAAACAAGAGAATGTTGTAATGCGCAGGCACAAGTTTTACACTGCTCCTCAGAAAGAAAGTGAAACTATTGATGAATTTGTTTCTAGGCTGAGGGAACTCTCCGTGAAATGTCAATTTGGGAACATACAGGATGAGATGATTCGCGACCAGTTAATTGTGCAATGTTTTAGCAAGAAGACACAGGAAAAGTTGTGGGCAGCTAAAAACCCCACCCTTACTGAGGCAATTACCATTGCCAAAGTCGCTGAAGAAAGCGATAGGTGTATGAAGGAACTTAAAAGAATACAACTGGGACACACTAGTTGTCAGGAGGTTGCAAACCTACAGGCAGATGCTTCAGAGAGCATAGCTTTAATACAAGGGAGACAAGCAAACAAAAGGGGGAAACCTGCAACCTCGTTTAATAGAGGTGGGACTAGTAAGTTTAAACCAGCCACAAGGTCTTGTAATAGATGTGGAAGCCCTTTTCATTTAGCTGATTCCAGAAATTGTACAGCTTTGTCTAGGGATTGTTTAAAATGTGGAAAGAAAGGGCATTATGCACGAATGTGTAGGACAGTGGGCATGAAAAAGGTTGCTTTGGTTGAGGGTGAAGTTACTGATGATGAAGCAGAGGTTATGATGATTACGTCTGATAGCAACATGCGATCAGAAGAGGATGTTGTCTTATCTCGGCCTAAAGCAGATTTTGAATTGAATGGTGTCATTATCAATTTAATGGTGGATACAGGATCACTTTACACAATCATCCCTAAGATTTTATACAATTCATCTTGTTCTGGTTCAACTTTAGTCAAATCTGACATCACACTAAGAGGTTACCAGGGTGTGAGCATTGGTGTCCTGGGATATTTTGAGGCAAATATAAAGTTTAAAGGGAGATTCACTCAAGGGAAGGTTTATGTGTCCCCACATGGCCCTGCCATTTTAGGATGGTTACATCAATATGAACTTAACATAAGAGTGAACCCGAGAGCTGATCCACCTGTAATGTGCATTGACGTTGAAAGTGTTTGTAATACAGTCCATGATAGTTTAGAAGCTATTCTTAAGAAGCATGAGTGTATCTTCAATGAGAAGTTGGGGGAAGCTATTGGTTATCAGCATGTCATTAAAACCAAAAGAGATGTAGCACCTGTGAAACACACTGCAAGGAAGATACCTCTTTCTGCAAGAGATGAGGTCAGGAAAATCATCAAGCAGCTATTAGAGGATGACATAATTGAGCCTGTGGAGGCCACACAGTGGTTGAGTCCAGTCGTGATCACACAGAAACCGGACAAATCTTTGCGCTTCTGTGTGGACCTGCGAAGTCTCAACAAAGCGGTGATAATGGATAGCTTTCCGCTTCCGAACATAAATGAAATTGTTCTGAGTTTGGGTGGAGGAAAAGTGTTTTCGAAGTTAGACCTTCGCAGCGCATACCACCAGATAAAGCTTCATCCGGACTCTAAGCAATTCACATCGTTTATCACTCCGGAGGGTACTTACCAGTTTAAAAGACTTCCTTTTGGCCTCTGTTCTGCGGCCAGTGCTTTTCAAAGAATTATTACGGATGTACTAAAAGACATTGAAAGGGTGGTATTTTTCCAGGACGACATCCTGATTCATGGTTTGGATGTGGGTGACCATGATGTTATTCTGGACAAAGTTCTCTCTGCTCTCTCAAGGGCTGGTTTAACATTACGCAGAGAAAAGTGTGTTTTTGCTGTTAAAGAAGTGGACTATTTAGGGTACCATGTATCTGGTCTAGGTATACAACCCAAAAAAGACCTTGTGAGTGCAATCTGTAATGTGTCGGAACCTGATGACAAAGATAAATTAAGGTCTTTTATGGGCATGGTTGAGTACTATGCGAAATTCGTAAAGAATTTTGCGGAAAAGGTTTAACCTTTGCGTATTATCATGCGGAAAGGGAAAGGTTTCATTTGGGGAGCAGATCAGCGGAATGCTTTTCTATTGATCAAACAGAACATTTTAGATGCCAACATTCTGTCAAGTTTTGTGCAGTCTTATCACACCATCCTCACTGTTGACGCAAGTTCCTTTGGGATTGGTGCGGTCTTAACACAGAAAGGGGGTGGCAAACAAAACACGATTGCGTTTGCGTCACGGTCTCTGACTGAAACCGAAAGGAACTACTCAGTCATAGAGCGTGAAGCTCTTGCAGCCGCGTGGGCAACTCGGTATTTTAGGGTGTATCTGTGGGGAATCACCTTCACACTCAGGACTGACCATAAGCCCCTATTAAAGGTCTTGGCCCCTGGGGGGATTAGGAACTGTTCTGGGAGATTAGCGAGACTTGCTGTTTGTATACAAGAGTTCACTTGTAGTGTTGAATATTTGCCTGGTTGGTGCAACAGCGTTGCGGACTGTCTTTCTAGATTACCTGACACCAAAGAACCACCTAAAGAGTTAGTAACTGAAAATGTGGTTGCGTTTTTGGATGACTTGGAAGGTGATTTACCCAGCTCCATTTCTAGGAGGGAGTGGATTGAGGAAATGGGGAAAGATTCTGTTATGGCTGGTTTAGTCAAGATGTGCAAAGAAGGGGTATCAAGGCAGAGTACTGTTTCACCAGCTCTTAGGCCTTACGTTCAGTTGCAGGATGAAATTTCTTTACAGGGCGAGCACATCCTTGTGCGTGGTGAGAAATATATACCTCCGGCATCCCTTAGACCCCGTATCATTGCGCTGGCGCATGAGGGCCATCTTGGCCAAACCCTTACTGGCAAACGTGTCAAGGCTGATTTTTGGTGGCCCGGTGTAGATGCACAGGTGAAGGGTTGGGTTGAACAATGCCAGCTGTGCAAGGAGTCTGAAAAGAGACTACAGGTTTGTGCTAGTAAAGGTGGCATGGGGAAGATTATTGCAGATGATGGTGTATGGCAGAAGATCTGCATTGATTTCATAGGTCCATTTCATGATCTGGTGGATGTTGAAAAATTCGCTTTGGTTGTGGTTGATTCGACTTCTAGGTGGGTTGAGGTTGCTTTCATGAAAAGCATCACTGCAGAATCCACTGTCAAGGTCCTTGATGAGATATTTCGACGTGAGGGCATTCCCTCAATGGTTTTAACTGATAATGGTACGCAACTTACCTCTGCCATTATGGAGGATTATTTTGTTTTCCTTGGTGTGAAGCACTTGCGTACATCGCTCTACAACCCACAAGGGAATGGACTTTGTGAGCGAATAAACAGGCTTGTTAAGGGTACTATGCAGCTCGCTTTAGCCTCAGGTCGCCCTGTGCAGAAGGAGATCAAAGAAATGCTGTGGGCATACCGTACCACTGTTCATAGCAACATGTCTGTAACACCTTTTGAGCTCATGAGGGGGAGGGTGCCAGGCACTAAACTCATTCCCACTTGGCTACATGAAAAGGAAAAGGGTGTTGGGGGTGACTCCATGGGAAAAGCTGTTCTTTCCAAAATAGCTGAAGGGGACCTGGTAAAAGTTAAGCCTGGGGGTAACCAGAGGATGTTCAATAAATTTAGGGGACCCTACCAAGTAAAGTCCGTGGTTGGCAACTGTGTTAAGCTACAAAATGGCCAAACGTGGAACCTCCGAAGGGTAGCACTTTACCAAAGAAAGCTTAAGTCTGTTCCTTTAGCTCAAACTTCTAAGGATGTGGTTGCTGATAGAGCTGGAAGACCTCTTCGCTGCAGGGTTGTTCCTGCTTATTTGAAGGATTATGTGTAACTTTGTCTGTTTAAGGGAGAATGTGGGGTTGAATGCCTTGTTTCATTTCCTGCTGTTATTCCAAGAGCTAGTAATGTGTTCTATGATGCTTTGTTTTTTTCTTGTGTACCACCTTTTCTTCGTAAAAGGTTACTGTGAGCTTTCGACCCATTTCTGATTTTGCATCCTTTTTTTCTCTCTGTTCAAGAAAAGGAGATGTGTTATATTCACCCTTTTGCTTGGTGTCATGACGTGTGTCGCGCGCTGTACTCGCGCTGCTCCGCTCTGTGACATGTCCTGTGTTCTATCTAACGGTTGCCAGTTGCCCGTTAGATCTTGTGCACGATGGTTGGGTTTTCTACTCAGTGACTCATTAAACTACCCTGAACTACACGACGTTGGTGTGCCGCCTCATCATTCATTTACAACAGGTTCTTATCAAGCAAAATAAAGAGGGGCCTTACTTATCAACAATTGATGCCTTTCATTTGTTTCACTGCCTAAAGAAAGGGAGGTGTCCCGAAACGGGTAGGCAGCACCGTGTGGGGAGCTGATCTGTGTGTGCAGCCTTGTGCTCGGCCTATCCTCCGACGAGTGCGTTCCACCGGAGCGGCAACCTCTTTTTTCAGATTATTGTGGCCCTGCCCAGGCCCCGGTTTGCACCACCACAAGATCCGTGTAGGTCCGCCGTTTTGTATGTGCATATCGAGGTGGAGTTGGAGGGGCCATTTCTACTGACAAGGAGCAACACGGAATATCGTTTGTCCCACGAAGTATGTTATTGACATTTGCGAAGGCTGCATCCACTGGGATATGTCAAGCAGGACTTCCAATCCAACAATGCTAGTTGGTTATTCACCTGATTTTTATTAAGGTTTTTACAAGCTAAATACAGAGGGGACTTATTTACCAACAATTAATGCCTTTCATTTGTTTCACTGCCCAGAGGATGGAAGTTGTTCTGAAACATGTAGACAGCACCATGTGGGGAGCTGATCTGTGTGTGCAGCCTTGTGCTCGGCCTGAGCTCCAGCGAGTGCGTTCCACCGGAGCGGCAACCTCTTTTTTAATATATATATATATATATATATATATATATATCTATATATATATATATCTATATATATATATATATATATATATATATATATATAGATATATATATATATAGATATATATATATATATATATTCACTGAAAAAACCATAGGTTTCAGGCAGGTTATAGTTAGGAATTATCGTTTAAAAAACCTTAGAAATTCATTGAAAAAAACCATAGGTTTCAGGGGTGTTATAGTTAGCTGGACATTTCACTCATACAAAACTATTGAAATTCCTCCGTTACAGTTAGTTGTACTAACTTTAACTCTCGTGCCCGCAATCCACTGGTGATGATGTCACACCTATCAAACCTACACAAAATCCCTTTAGTATGCTTCCTTCAAAAACTTCTTTTATATCACGTATAGATTTAGGTGAATAATAAAGTTTACGCTAATACATGTTTTATCTTCCACTGGTTAGAGGAGGCAGAGGAGAAGTGTGGCTCACTGGTTAGAGGAGGCAGACCCTGAAGCAGAGGTCAGACCCGGGACCAGGGTTCAATTCCCGATGCGGCAGGGTCTTGAGCCCAAATGTCCACGAAATCGATAATTCTCGCTTCGGTGCCTACTCGAATCACGGGTTCACACTCTGCAACTCTGGGCAATAGCTTGCTTAATCTCCACTACGGCCCCCCGCGGCGGGATGCCTGGCTTTCACCTTGGGGGTGCCCAGTACGGGTTATCTCACAGGGAAAAGCCAGGACGGGTTCCCAAAGCAAGCGCCTTGAGACCTTGCGGTGAAAAGGCGCTATATAAGAACCTTTGACATTGACATTGACATTGACTTCAATCATGATTGCAGATAATGCAGTCCACCCTAAAATCTACTCTGCGGACAGCAGGGTTTACAACTTGAATTCAGCTTTGGATCTACACTACAGACAGTAGGGAATTCAGCCTTGATTTATTTAAGGCACAGACAAAAAATATTCCTGTGGCACTGCTAGTATGCGCACACACCTTTAATCCCTACATCCTGTGAACTATGTTTACAAGAAATGTCGAACACAGCGCTAAAATGTACCTCCACCGCAGGCAATACCAAGTACCACTTGGGTATCACCTTCAACAACGCCACCAGACATACGTCCCCATTTTGAGAAACTTAGAATGCACTGCGTGAAATGCAATTGTTTAACTTGTTATGGGGAGCAATCAGTAGACCTAGTTTGCAGAACAATTGATATTAATTGATGGTAGTTTTTTTTTTAACCTCAAAGTTCATGGAGACCAGTATGCAACACTCAATATGTTGAGTACAGACTGCTAGAACCACGCATCATCGCAGGGTGAGCACACGCTGAGCACCACACGTACCACACATACCGCTAACTCAGTGCACCAAAAATAATCGCCAAGTGGCCTTATTAAGACAAAATTCAGTTGCCAAAAGAAATTTTTACCAGTGCGTTCTGCTTAAACCATGCATCATCGCAGGCTCTAGACAAACCGCCCCTACCTCAGAGTACCACAACTCATAAACCCTTTACGATAGAATCTTCTGTGTATTATTTCACATATAGTGCTCCTACCTTTGGACAGCAGAATTTATAAACCGTTTATGATTCAATATCTGTGTATAATATCATGATTACTATTCTACTTGTTACCAACAGAAACATATTAAAATGGAGTCGAGCACACGTGCCCGTACCGACTTCAACTAGCTATCTGTGTCAGTGTACTTATTATGTTTGTAAAATGCTGCTCCTGCGCCCTACCACATTATATTGTGCTGTAAACAGCGTATGCAACCATCTTCCCTCTGCCAATAACAAAAACTTCGATTATATAACTTTCTCTCGATCATTCTACAAATACAAACATACAAAATGGATCGTTACAATACTGCAAAGAAATTGTATAGTCAATTTATAAACGTGTTCTATTTCTTTTTTTTTTTTTAGAATATTTATATAGCCCGAAGTCAACCCAAAACAATATTAACACATTACATGACCATTACGTAATTTCTCTTCAATAACAGAATGTGGACGCGACTCAGAGGCTCGAACACTGATTTCCAGCACCAACTTCAACAGTATACCCGAATGACTACATACGTATATATATTAGCTGCACTTCATGTGCCAAACACTGCATCCTAAAGCTTTCATAGCCCTGTATTACTACAGCTACAACACTCCACTGAATGTACAACAAACATTCATATACGCAGAAATGCGTCATGTCCACCTTCTTTTATGTATGCAACTATAAATTAAAATAGATTCGGTGATACCCCGTACCTTCCATGTTGGCTATGTAGTAGGACTTTTCAGATATAATGACACATTTGTGTTTAAGACCCGGGTGACGTCAGCACTACAAGACGGACACCCGAATCACTTGATTTCTCATATAGCTCACAACGGAACCACGCCCAAAGCTCCGGGATCATGGTTTAGAGCCTCGCGCAGCACTGGCATGCATCAGTCCAGCCCACTCCGCTTACACTTCCAGGAACAAACAAAAACGCAACATTGCCCAGATTTCCATTGTAGTGATTTCTTAGTTCCAGGTCTATGTCAGAACGGAACACTCACACACACTCCCTCATGCCTGGTATTGCCAGAAACCGGTCCCCAGAAGCTTGTTTCCTTTCCAGTGAAGAATTGGCTTGGTAGTTTGGTCTGCCCTGTTCCCATGATGCACTGGGCCAGGGACAGACTAATTTGCATATAGCCAGGTTCTGAACTGGGATGGTGCAGTGAGCTAAAAAACGGTGATGGATCAGGCCCTGATCTGTTGACTGGGTAGGAGTGTTCTGATTAACTCAGATACTCTGTCCATCACCACCCCCTTTTTGGTATACACCCACACCACACCCATCCATCACAATCGTCACTACACACGTGACCCTACCAATAAAAAAGACGGGGCATGCCCTACGCCATTTTAGAGTTGCTCTCATCCCAAGCGCTGAGATGGCCCGTCTTAGTGGTTTGGATGCCTCATATAGGCTCAAACCACTGAGTAATGGGGCTCACCACTACGTGCATGGCCTCTTTGGTCACTGAGTTGGTGGTACCGCAATGACTGAGCGGGTGAGGAACCTGCGATGACAATGGGAGCACGAGTATGTCGTTAGCCATAGCGATATCAAGACTCAGCACCATATGTGAGACTTCTTGGTGGAAGAGCAGGACTGCATGATGTACAAGGTGCCCTGTCCACGAAAAGGTGAGCAGTGAGGCCTGGGTGCGCAGCGGAGGGAGTAGATGGGGTGCAGCAGACTCGATACAAAAAGGCGATGCAGCAATTTAGGCGTATGCAGTCCTATATACCGTATCTTATTGCATTTGTATTGTAAAGAAATGGACAGATAGCATAATACAGTTCAATGCCTTGTGTAGCGAAAGAGGGCTTAGAGCACTCAATGGAAGAACGGTGAGTGACGCCCAAGGAGTAGACACTTTTGATAATGAATTGATTATGCTATTTGTAGTATGGCAATTTGGCACCTGATTAAGGACATGATGGTCGTGGATAGGCAAGAGAGCGACCACAACCCTCTATGTATTACACACCTCTTATGGGCTAGAGACTCACAGGGGTCAAACAATATAGAGAAGGCCCTAGCAGAGATTGTTCCAACAAATGATATGAGGCGGGTGAGATGGGCCCAAGTGAAGGTTAAAAGTGAGGTCCTAGAGAGTATTAACGAGGAACTAGATATAACCACTGATGCCCTGGATGCCAGACTGGAGGGTGGAACAGATATAGTAAATGGCCTGATAGAAATTACAAGGTTGCACGACAACCTTTTTGAATCCATAAAGGGCCACTTCTATAGGGTAGTATCCAAATCTGCTGGTAGCAATAAAAGGCCTAAAAGAAAGGGCTGGTATAATAAGGCCTGCAGATCCGCAAGATCACTCTTAGGTCTAGCTATCAAAAAAAGAGACCTGTCTGCTGTCAGGGAAGCAAGGCTGGAGTACAAGACCTGTATACTGAGGGCTAAAAAGCAATGGGACGAGCAACACTGGCAAGATCTAAAAAGTGCCAGTGCTGCGAAGGACTCCAGACTTTTTTGGAGTATAGTTAAGTGGGGGAGAGGAGGTCACCCTGAACCACCAACTAATTATGTAACACAGAGCGGGTGGATTGAATATTTTGGTCCCCAATATGCATGCCCGGAGAAGCCCCAGCGACTATCGTACATTTGGTTCCTCCCTTTAATATGAATGATGCAGTGGTGGCCCTTGATTCAGTTTCAGGGGGGAAAGCGCCCGGACCCCACCGCCGGCACCAACGACATCACTCCATCCCAAGACCTCTGCGACTCTCTAGCCTCGTTCTTCCACAACAAAATCGCTGACATACATAACAGCTTTGGAGACCAGCCCACCCCACCTACCTCCAAACCAAAACCCCCCTCCAACAACGTTTTCGCCTGGAACCCAATCACCACTGAAGACACCATCCGCCTGATGAACACCATCCACTCAGGATCGCCAACCGACCCATGTCCCCACCACATTTTCAACAAAGCAGACTCCACTATCGCACCCCATCTTCGAGACGTCATCAACTGCTCCCTCAACACCGCCACCTTCCCGGAAAGCTGGAAACACGCCGCACTCAGCGCCCTCTTGAAGAAACCTACAGCAGACCCCACTGAACTTAAGAACTACCGCCCCATTTCGCTCCTCCCATTCCCTGCCAAAGTCATTGAGATAGCCGTCAACAATCATCTCGCCGCCTTCCTCGAATCCAACAAATCCCTCGACCCTTCACAGTCTGGCTTCCGAGCCAAACACAGCACCGAGACCGCCCTCATCGCAGCAACAGACGACATTCGAACTCTACTGGACAACGGAGAAACTGCTGCCCTCATCCTACTCGACCTCTCCGCAGCCTTCGACACGGTCTGTCATAACACCCTCATACAACGCCTCAGCAACGTCGGAATACAAGGAAAAGCATTGGAATGGATAACCTCGTTCCTCGCCGTAAGAACCCAGAGAGTCCGCCTCCCCCCTTTTAAATCAGAGCCCACCGAAGTCATCTGCGGCGTACCCCAAGGATCTTCACTCAGTCCCACCCTCTTCAACGTATACATGAGTCCCCTCACACCCATTGCGCGCCAACACTACCTCAACATTATCTCCTATGCAGACGACACTCAGCTGATCCTATCCCTCACCAAAGACCCAAACACCGCCAAAACCAACCTACATGAAGGGATGAAAGAAGTGGCCGAGTGGATGAAGAACAGCCGTTTAAAACTTAACTCGGACAAAACGGAAGTCCTCATCTTAGGGTCATCCCCCTCTGCTTGGGACGACTCATGGTGGCCACCGGCCCTGGGAACCGCACCCATACCAACGGACCACGCACGTAACCTGGGCTTCATCCTGGACTCCTCCCTCTCGATGACCAGACAAGTCAACGCCGTCTCATCATCATGCTTCAACATCCTACGTATGCTCAACAAAATCTTCCGTTGGATCCCACCGAAACAAGAAAGACGATCACCCATGCACTGGTCACAAGCCGACTAGACTACGGAAACACCCTTCACGCCGGAACCACAGCCAAACTACAGAAAAAACTCCAACGCATCCAAAACGCCTCAGCCAGACTCATCCTAGACATCCCCCGCCAAGCTCACATTTCCGGTCACCTAAAAGACCTCCACTGGCTTCCCATCAACAAGAGAATAACGTTCCGCCTCCTTACCCACGCACACAAAGCCCTCTACGACCTAGGACCCGAATACCTCAACACGCGCCTGTCCTTCTACACCCCCACCCGCCAACTTCGCTCGTCCAATCAAGCCCTAGCCGCCATTCCACGCATCCAAAGATCCACCATGGGAGGAAGATCCTTCTCCTACTTAGCGGCCAAGACCTGGAATTCCCTCCCCATCCACCTCCGCCTCACACAGAACCACCTCACCTTCAGAAAACAACTAAAAACTTGGATAGTTGATAAGTAATACTCCCCCCCTCCCTCAAGCGCCTTGAGACCCACTGGGTGAGTAGTGCGCTATACAAATTTAAACTTGACTTGACTTGACCTGACGAGGTCCCAGCGGATGTCTTTCTCCACGATAAAGCCCGATGGGGCAGGTATATAGTGAAGTTGGCAAATGCAGTGGCGCTAGGGGCCCCGGTACCGAAGTCGTGGCTAGGGGCTGTAATAATCCCCGTGTATAAGAAGGGCGACAAAGTATTACCCGGGAATTATAGGCCTATTAGCCTAATAGACACGGTACAAAAGGTCATAGGGTAAATGACCCTAGAGAAAATAATGGTCTGGGCAGAAGAAGAAAAAATTCTGTCCCCCTTTCAAGCAGGCTTCCGCAGGCTAACCAGTACTACAGATCAGATATTCCGCTTCGCTTTACTACACTGGAAGACGGTTCTGATAGGGAAAGGTAGCCTTTATGCTGCCTTTATCGATTTGCGAGCAGCATTTGACCTAGTTCCCCGGTCAAAGCTGTGGAAAGTTTTAAGTCAGATGGGCATGCCGCTGGAAACTTTATCTCTTGTGATGAGGCTGCATGAGGGAAATCATGCAAAAATTCAGTGGGGGGACACGGGCAAGTTACCAATGATTTTCCTGTCGAGCGGGGTGTACGCCAAGGGTGTGCTATGGCACCTACACTCTTCTCCTTGTATATCAACGGGATAGCAGAACGAATGTTAATAGGAGATGTATATGCCCCAACCTTGGCTGGAGTAAAGACTCCGATTTTATTATTTGCGGATGACACGCTTATCATTTCCAAAACCCCCAGTGGACTCCAGCGTGCTCTGCAGATTTTTGAGGGCTTTTGCACTGACCGTGGGCTAGAAGTCAATGTAACAAAGACGAAGCTCATGGTATTCAACCCGCACCTAAGCTTTAAAGGGAACTTTTTTATGGATGGGCAAAAAGTGGACAAGGTATCGGACTTTGTCTATTTGGGCATCCACAAAGCAAAGGTAGCTAACTGGGGGAAGCACATAGAAATGGCGGCTCTCAAATTTCACCAAAATACAGGAGCCATTATTGTGGAGCATAGAAAATCTTTGACGAAGCCGATACAGCCAGCACTCCAAGTGTACGAGGCCAAAGCCATCAGCTCGGCTCTCTATGGTGCCGAAATCTGGGGCTATGACAACCTAGGGTCACTGACACTTGTTGAAAATAAATGTTTGCGAAGTTTAATCGGTCTCCCCAAAAGTACACCCATGAAACCGCTGTGTTATGAACTGGGTAGGAAAACAGTTTCGGACATGGCCAGATTGAGACCTATATTATACTGGCGTTGTATCTGGGTCACTCCGGAACTTGCGCATTATGCCCAGGGTTTCTTGGATGTAATTAAATCCGACATATTTCACAAAATAAGCTGGCTTAAAGAACTATCCAAAGTATTATCTACAATGGGCATGAAGGGATTGTGGGAGAATCCTGAGCTATCCCAGTTCCCATCCAAAGAGGTTTTAAAAGCTAGGCATTGGGAAATGGTTGCCTACCAGAAATGGAATGACGCTGCTCCTTCATCTATGGCGGGTCGTTACTTGGAAGTGAAAGACTCTCCCAGTTTGGAGCCCTACTGGGATGAGATCACAAGGCCTGGGGATCGGAAACTTTATTTCCAGCTCAGAGTTGGGTCACTCCCAGTAAGATCACTAACAGGCAGATGGGCTGAAGCCAACTCAAATGTCTGTCCGGCTTGCAGAAAAGGGGTTGAAACTATTGCCCATCTTTTATTTGTCTGTAGGGCCTACATAACCCCCCGACGCGTTTGGCTAATAGCAATGTGTAAACTCCTAGGCACCAGGGACAGTAAGGTGGCCCTAAGATTAATTTGCACTAGTACCTTGCCGGTCATTTCAGTGGCGGCTGCAAAATTCCTGGGGTGGGCATGGGCAATTAGAAGGTAATTTGTATCATGAAGTGTGATTAACCTGTTTTTTACCTCTTACCCCTGATTTTAACGTCTGACTTATTGATGTTTTATGTTCTTAAATAGTCTATCAAAATGCTTTGTACAACTAATTTTAGAAACCACTTCGTTTTTAACTTGTAAATCTATCATTAACAATGGTATTTTATTGGAGCATTCAAATGTATCTTAACTCGAAACAAAATTGTTTTACTGTACTTTTATGAGTTTTTACCTCGAATAAAGCAAATTTGACTGACTGACTGGCATTTGTATTTTTTTTCCAATAGCAGGTAAGCTTTTATGATCAGTCAAATGTCCGTCGCTTGTGATGACCGAAAGCACGCGTATCACTGCACACCACTTGCTTTCACAACAGATAGAAAACATTACTACTATAGTAATTTTTCAAAAATCAAAGCTTATTAAACAAGTTGGAAGTGTACAAATAGCTGGTTTTTAAATGCGGGAGGGAAGGTGTGTGAAAGTGCGATGTTATTCTACTCCACATTAAGATAGTGACAATTACTAATCGTAACATCTTTCTTTTACTATCTTTTAGATGTAAAGCTTCAGGGTGCATTATGTCCCGGCACATGGTGAAAAACACACCGGTGACAGAAAGGTGAGCTGTATTCACCTTATTCTTTTCAGTCACTCTTTCACTTCCTCACTCGTTTGATAAAGAAATGGCGCACAATATTAACTTCTTTTTTATCTTACAGGTTGTGTTTCACAAATTGGCGTTCCCCCAACACCTCCAAAGCTCAACGTTCGAGGATTCTGAGATGATGCGTGACCATCATAACAACATCTGAGAAGGCTGCTTCGACACGTGGTGCACCCTCTTTGAATCACGCCAATGGCACAAGGTGAGCAAAGAAGCTTGTTTCCGTAGCAACGATAAGTCACCTATGGGCGGAGAGAGTGGGTAGTGTGCAGCAGCTTGATGCATAGGAATGTACAATTACCTCCGGGCAGTGAGAATAGATAGTTTGCAACAGTCTGAGGGGCAGATTTACAAGCCCCTTGCACCACTTTTGCATCACTTTTAACATTGGAAATGTGACGCAAAAGTGGCACAAGGAGCTTATAAATCTGCCCCTGAGTGCGCAAGAAGAAGCACTCACCTCCGGACTCTGGGAGTCAATGGGGTGCAACAGTCTGGGTACGCAGTAATGAGAACTCATGCTATGTAGTGGGAGTGCAAATAGTATAGTACTTTGGAAAAAAAACATCGCACAAACACCTCCTTGCAGTGGAAGTTGATGAAATACAGTATCCTGAGTGTACAAAGAAATAAAGCAAAAAAATACTTGTGCAGTTGTATGTACTATGCTATTACTAACTCTATATACTATCTTTCAGCTCACTAAACTGGAGGCAAAAGGTGAGCTAAGAAGATTTTCTACAGTATTAACTGCTCCATCTATAACTTTCTCTCTCTCACAGTTTTAATGTCGTTTTTTTCTCTCTTTTTCTCTCTCACTCTCTCTCACATTGTTTCTCTTTCTCTTTTAAAGTTATGGATGCTGCTGTCCACTCTGCCGATAAAAAATTCAAGGCTGAATTTAATAGTCTGCAGTGTAGACCAAAGTTGAGTTGAAGTTGTAAACTCTGTTCCTCACAGTGTTTACTCAAGGTGAGCAGAGCAGCCTAGATACACAATACCTCCGATTAAATGCGTTGAAAAGAATCAATATTGTCCTGCATAATGACGTGATGTCTCACCTAATTCTGTCTCATCTCTGAATCATTTTAAAGACCTGTTGATCCATACTGTAAACCTAATGCAATAGGTACTTCCGTACAGACACCTCTTCAACGCGGGCCTATAAGAGAGGTGGAATGTATCAGGCACACTGCAGATGTGCAAATTAACAAATATTGCCAAGTATTACCTTAACTTGTAATCTTTGACCTCCTTCAGTCACATCGATCTAATTTTAAACACTTATTTTCATTTTTGTTTTGCAGATTACCTACCCTACTTCTATTGGAGTCCATATAACATTTTGTTTATTATATTGTTTTGTTAAAGTTATATTTCTAGTTATTTATTATATTGTTATCTTAAAGTTACGTTTCTAGTTATTTATTGTTGTTTGAATAAAAGTTAATAAAAAAAGTATCTACGTCTTCTTTTTCTGACAACATTTCACTAATATTTAGTATGATAATCATATGCTTAAAAAACATTTTAAAGTAGAAATGATGTTTATAACTAGAAGTACTATACTGAGGCTAACTCTTTACCAGCTCTTTACCAGAGTCTATAGCTGCGACTAATGGTTCCTATGGAAAATAAATTACACTTTAGCACAGTATCTGTTTCGATTAGCAACATTGTGTGGTGAACCTCTAACCTGTGTGCTCACTTAAGTGTTCCATGAACTGTTACTATGGTAACAGGCAGTAAGCAGTTTGGGGGTAGGGTTGAAAGGTACTGACTGTACAGAAACCGTTATATTTACCCAGGATCCTCTACATGACAAAGGAAAGCAAACTAAGACAGAACACTGTAGCAGATTTACAAGACCCTTGCCCCACTTTCGCATAATTTTTCCCATTTTAAAAGTGATGCAATAGTAATGCAAGGAACTTGTAAATCTGCCCAATGCACATTACGAGCAAAAGAAGTACACAACTCTTTCAATTCTTTATCGATCACAATTAGACAGTGTTGCTTCACGATTCACAATGCACTTCACTAAATACTTCGTGCCTATTTAAATGGGAGACGGGATTGTCGACATTACAAAACTAAGGGGCATATTTACCAAAACGGCGTTAAAATTGTCGCCGCTTTCAAGACAGCAAACTACAACAAAAATGGCAAAAATGGACTTTCAACATTGCTCTTTGCTATGCTCTTTGCTATGCAAGAGCGAGGTCCGAAGCTCTAGCCCTGCCATAGCAAAGTTGGGGGCATATTATCAAGGACTGGTGTAAACCTGGCTTCCATTGGAACTGTCACGAATTCTCAAAAGCCTATTAGTAAACCATTATGGCCGCCTTAAAAACACTTTCATAAAGCTAAAGCGACGATAATTTTAATGCTGTCCTTGTAAATGTGCCCCCAATATCACGAGAAATACAGCGATAATTTATGTTCGCAAGTGAAAAGCTTATTAATATAAAACTGTGGACTCAACATATCAATCCACCTCGCATATTAAACATGCTTAAGTCTACTGCAGAACAGATGTTAGGATCCGACATAAACCGCAATTATCAAGAGTTTTCCTATCAGTCCTCTAATCCAGGACCGCCTTGTAAACACAATGCTATTGTCATACCTCTCTCTTCCTTTTAATATTCTCATAGAAACACCTGCCTTGCCACTGAGAACACCTATATTGCAACTCACTGGAGATACAAAGCGGGCCCTTAGCAAACCAGCTGCTAACATGCATTAATGCATCTTAGCGTCGCCTAGTAAATAGGGTGATATAATTTTCACTGCATGTTTGGCTTTTTTTGAAAAATTGTGGTGAAATGGCACTTCTTAATATGCCCTCAAGCTTACTATGACACAGCGGGAGCCTCGACTCCCGCCCTGCCATAGCAAACAGCAGTTTCCCGGGGGTAGACACCCCGAGACACAGCAGGAGCCACACCTGGGGCGTGGTGTTCCCCAAGGCTTTTCACTGCTCCAGAATGCAGACCATGCGGTCCCCCTCCCAAAATATAAAACGCCCCGGAGGGTGGTAATCCCCGGGGCTTTGACGGACCTTTGAGCTCCCTCACCCATTTATTTTGTAGCACAGAGGAATGGCGGTCCCCGGGCTACAGGGCCCCTCTGAACCCCCATCAAATTTAATATTTTAGACCCCGGGATTTGATCCTCCCAGGTTGCTAATTTTTAAACAAGCACAGGAGCCCCCGTTTCCTTTTTATTTTTATTACAGCGAATCCATGCACCATATTTTTTGGGACCCCTTAAGGAGGTCTAGATTATCAAAATATTTATTACATGCCCCCTTTATACGTTTTGAACACTTGTCCCACTATTTTCTAGATCTTCGCTTCTACCAAGGCACAAAATGGCTGCCAACACTTCCTGGTTTCGAATGTTGACAACCACTTGACAGCCAATCAGCATTCTGCGTGTGATCGGGAAGGTGCAATTATAATCCGCACATCCACTGAGGCCACAGATATATATGTACTTTTGTCAGATGTCATCAGTGATGTCACTGACCATGTCATGAATGATGTAATATGTGACATCATCAGCAGTGGATTGCGGGTGCGCGAAATATAGTTAGTACAACTAACTATATAGGAGCAATTTCAATGGGTTTGTATGAGTGAAATGTCCAGCTAACTATAACACCCCTAAAACTTATAGTTTTTTGAGTGAATTTTAAAGGTTTTTTAAATGCTAATTCCTAACTATATAAGGCCTGAAACCTATGGTTTTTTCAGTGAATTTCAAAGGTTTTTTAAATGCGAATTCCTAACTATATAAGGCCTGAAACCTATGGTTTTTTCAGTGAATTTGCAAGGTTTTTTAAATGCTAATTCCTAACTATATAAGGACTGAAACCTATGTTTTTTTCAGTGAATTACAAAGGTTTTTTTAATGCTAATTCCTAACTATATAAGACCTGAAAGCCCACCAGGAATCTCCATATGCGCCAGGGGACTGCATTGCAGAGAGGTGTAATGAAATCACGCCCCTTTTTACACCTCTCTGCAACGCAGCCCCCGTGCATGTTTGAAGAGAGGGAACTAATTCCCCTTGCATACTGGGGGCCCCTGGAGGCCAACTAGCCCACCTTGAACCTCCAGTATGTGCCAGGGGGCTGCATTGCAGAGGTGTAATGAGGCTATACCCCTTGTTACACCTCTCTGCAACGCAGCCCCCTGGCGCGTTTGCAGAGGGGGAACTAATTCCCCTTGCATACTGGGGGTCCCTGGGGGCCAACTAGCCCACCACCAGCCTCCAGTATGCACCAAGGGGCTGCATTGCAGAGAGGTGTAATGAGGCCACACCCTTTTTTACACCTCTCTGCAACGCAGCCCCTGTGCATGTTTGAAGAGGGGGAACTAATTCCCCTTGCATACTGGGGGTCCCTCTTGGCCAACTAGCCCACCTGGAACCTCCAGTATGCACCAGGGGGCTGCATTGCACAGAGGTGTAATGAGGCTATGCCTCTTTTTACACCTCTCTGCAACGCAGGCCACTGGTGCGTTTGCAGAGGGGGGACTAATTCCCCTTGCATACTGGGGGTCCCTGGGTCATGTCTGCCCAAACGCCAAAATTCCGAACGATTGAGAAACATTTGGATTTGGATTATCATGTCCTATACTTTGAAATTTTTGAAAGACTGACTTTGAGGATGCTATAAATTACTCAAGCCTGCCCGAATTGTGGGGGTAAAATTGATACCTAGTCACTTTGAATAAGAATGTACTTACGTCTCGTCTAACATTTCGAAGAAATATCTAGTTATATGACAACAGGATACCGACATGACTTGAAGGAAATAAGAACGCCCTGAAGAAGTTCTGTTGTACAGAACGAACCTCGTCAGCTGGCTGTGGTACATAAACTTAAGGAAAATAAAAGCATTTGAATATACACCAAGATTCAGCGCTTCAATAAGGACTCTAAGTGATATGATTTGATTGGACTTATTGTGCAAGTGGTGCTGTGCCAAACTTTGGAATATTCTCCACTACTCTCTACTACTCTCTAATACTCACTCTCTACTACTCATTCTCAACTGCTCTACTACTCTCTACTACTCTCTCTCTACTACTCACTCCCTACTACTCACTATCTACTACTCTCTACTACTCACTCTCTACTACTCTCTACTCTCTACTACTCACTCTCTACTACTCTCTCTCTACTACTCACTCTTTACTACTCACTATCTACTACTCTCTACTACTCACTCTCTACTTCTCACTCTCTACTACTCTCTACTACTCACTCTCTACTACTCTCTCTCTACTACTCTCTACTACTCACTCTCTACTACTCACTCTCTACTACTCACTCTCTACTACTCTCTACTACTCACTCTCTACTACTCTCTCTCAACTACTCTCTACTACTCACTCTACTACTCACTCTCTACTACTCTCTACTATTCTCTCTCTCTGCTACTCACTCTCTACTACTCACTCTTTACTACTCTCTACTACTCACTCTCTACTGCTCTCTACTACTCACTCTACTACTTACTCTCTACTACTCACTCTCTACTACTCACTCTCTACTACTCTCTACTACTCACTCTACTATTCACTCTACTACTCACTCTATGCTACTCTCTCTACTGCTCTCTACTACTCTTTACTACTCACTCTCTAATCTATTACTCACTCTCTTCTCTCTACCTCTCTACCTCTCTCTACTTCTTTCTCTACTAGTCTCTACCTCTCTACCTCTACCTCTCTACCTCTACACCTCTACCTCTCTACCTCTCTCTACACGCACACATATATACATATATATATGCATATATATGCATATGCATTTATGTATGTGTATATATATACATACATATATAAACATATATAATCTGCATAGCTATATAAATACAAAAATAAATGCATGCATACATATACATATATGCATACATATGCATGTTATTTACATTAAAGTTTTAAAAACACTAATAAAAGCAAAGCTAAAAAGCCACCTCATTACAAACAGAATGGCTTTAACTTAAACGAGGGCGAGATCTATTGCCTTTTCAATGCTTGTTTACTTTGGTTCCATCAAGAAGGCATTCAGATGTGTCACACATTTGCCATAAATTCTGAATGTTAGCATTCTAGTTGCTCATTAGATCACTGTAGTAAAGCTACTGCTTACCAGGGAAGTCTGCTGCTAATCATACTTTCTATGGCAAAATGAACCCCCTCATTTTGTTCCTTTTTAAATTAAATGTTTTCAGACTTACCACTTCATTCCAATCAAGATAGCTTCTGGTGTGCCATACTTTTGTCATAAGTAAGACTGTTAGCGCTCTAGTTGTTCTTTAGAACACTCTGGGACATTCTGTCATTGGGCTATACTTGGGCTACATTTGGGTGATATTTGGGCTACATTTGGGCTCTTTTGTCTCTGGTGGCCATCTTGGGAGACTGCATGTCAGAATCTTTTAATGAAATAGAAGAGGATTTGGGAAGTCACTCAAAATGTGCCCTAATTTTTCTTTCTGCAGCACTAATCATACTTTCTATGGTAAAATGTACCCCCTCATTTTGTTCCTTTTTAAATTAAATGTTTTAAGAGTTACCACTTTATTCCAATCAAGATGGCTTCAGGTGTGCCATACCTTTGTAATAAGTAGGACTGTTAGCGCTCTAGTTGTTCTTTAGAACACTCTAGGAGGCTGCAGTAGAACACAAAGGAATCAACTGACAGTCTCTGTCCTTGTTGGATGTACATGTTTTACTGAGAATGTCAGACTTCATTTTCACATGACTGAGAAAGATAATGTGAATTTACAGAAAATATGCTTTCAGTTTAGCTTATAGATCCCCTTCCAAACCACTGTGGGAAAAGCATGAGATAATAGTTTTCTTTCAAACATGATTCATGATATCCCAGCAGAAGGCTTTTTCAAATGGTAAAATCACCTTAGAACACACCACAATTCCTAAAATGAGTATGGTACCATCAACAAATGATTTATAATGTAACTAAAGTCCTAAAACCGTCTATTAACTACAATGCTTTTTAATGAGGTGCTATCTGTATATTGGTCCCAAGATGGCTGCCAACACTTCTTGGATGAAGTGCTGACAGCCAATCAGATCTCACGATGAGATGTGTGGTTAGGCTCTGCCCAGATATATATGTGTTTTTGAAGTTCATTTTCATAAGGCAAAGGCACTTCTGCGTACCAGTCCCTACAATTTTGCCAAGTTTGGTGTAATTCCGTTCAGCGGTTCGGGCTGTAGACTTGTCAGAACTTCCTATGGAAATTAACATGGGGAAAACACGTTTTGGGACCCCCCTTTTTTCTCAGCCCCACTTCACGAATCTCCCCGAAACTTTCAGGGAAGCAGCGCAGCGGAGCTGGCCAATATTTTGGAAAATTACACGCAAATTCCTCAACCGGCGCCAAAGTTATTCCCAATAGAGTGTTGCGGATTTCCTATGGTCGCTAGGTCCTAACTATATATACCTACTGGCTATTGCCAGTAGGTAATATATATATATTTACATATTAGCTAGTAGATAGTTATAGTTAGGACCTATTTTCCATAGGAAATCCGCAACATTCTATTTGGAATAACTTTAGCGCCGGTTGACGAATCTTCACAAACTTTTCAAAACTAGCTCCGGTCCGCTCCTACTCTGAAAGTCTTGGGGTGATTCGTTAAGAAAAAAGGGGGGTCCCAAAACGGGTTTTCCCCATGCAATTTTCCATAGGAACCGTTCATCGCGGCTACAGCCCGAACGGCTGAACGGAATTACACCAAATTTGGCAAAGAGGTAGTCCTTAGTTCAGATTCATGATTTTTGCTTAAATGGTGTAAATCCGTTCTGTAGTTCTTGAGAAAATCACATTTAAAAGTACATATATATCTATGGCAGCACAGGATCCCCACATCCCAAGCGCACCCTGCCGTGCACGAGCTGTATTCAAATTGGCTGTCAACACTCCAAATCAGGAAGTGTTGGCAGCCATCTTGTGCCTCGGTAGAACCGAGGCACAAGAAACCTATAAATAAAGCGCAAAACGCGGAAAGGGGGCAGGGTAGAAATACCCTGACCCCCTAGGCCTGTTAAGGGTGTCCCACAAGGACCCCCAAGGCCAAAAAAAGTATTTTTCTTTTTTTAAATTGGCAAAATATGCGCGGATCCTGCTGATAAAAAAAACAAAGCACGGGCGCCTGCGTTTAAATGCTAATTAGCCCCAAGGGGGCCAAATCCCAGGGGCATTATGAAAAAAGAGTGTGGGGGGCCCAATCCCCCCCTCACTGCCCGGGGGACCGCCACCCCCGGGGCATTAACATAATATAGGCGGGGGGCTCATGGCCCCCCGCAGCCCTGGGGACCGCCACCCCGGGGATTCTTTAAATTGGGTGGGTGGCTCTCAGGCCCCCCAGCCTCGGGTACCGCCACCCCCGGGTCTTCTTACAATTTGGTGTGGGGGGCTCTCAGGCCCCCAAGCCCAGGGGACCGCCACCCCCCGGGGCTTTAATTTTTTTTAAATACCCTGTGTGGGGGGGCTCAAGCACCCCACGCGCCCCGGGGACCGCACCTCCCCCCCAGCCCTGGGGACCACCACCCCCGGAGGTTTGTAAAATGTGGGAGGGGGGCCACGTGGCCCCCCTCCTGGAGCCTGGTCAAGGCCCTGGGGACCGTCACCCCCCAGGGTCGGCTCCTGCAGTGTTCTGGGATGCCCACCCCCAGGGCACTGTAGTTTGCAACGACAGGGCGGGAGCCTCACGGCTCCCACCCTGTCATTGCAAACTGCTTTGCTATTTGGAAGCGAGAGCAGGAAACCCGCTCTCTCTTCCAAATAGCAAAGCAGATTGCCTTTCCACACAGGGAGTAGCATGTTAGCTGCTCCCCATGTGGAAAAGCAATGCCGGCTCCCGCAGGATGAGGGGAGCCGGCTGGAACCGTGGAGGGATTGGGAACCCCCCCATGCCCCACAATGGAGAGGGCCATCCCCGGGGGATGGGGTTCCTGGGGTTATTAGTGGCCCGGTAGGGGGGACACGCGGCCCCCCTCCTCAAATAAAAATAAATATTCATAATTAAAAAAAGGCCGGCACCGGGGGATGGGGTCCCCAGGGCCATAAGTGGCCTCAGGAGGGGGGCAAGACAGCCCCCCTCCAAAATAAACATAAAAAAGGGCCATGCCTTGGGGATGGGGTCCCCGGGGCAAATGATGGCCTCGGGAGGGGGGCCACACGGCCCAGTTCCTGAATTCTTTGTTTTTAAAAAAAAATTGGGGGCAGGCCCTGGGGAATGGGGTCCCCAGGGCCAATAAATTATAAAAAGAAGGGGAGCTACACAGACCCTTCTTAAAAAAGTAAAAATAAAAAACGAGTTTGTGCCGGAGGCCACGCCCCCTCCTTGCACTACTCTGCAAATGCGCCCCCAGGCACATTTGCAGATGGGGAATGAATTTCCCTTGAATAATGGGGGTGCCAGGGGACCAACTAGCCCACCTGGAATGTCCAGTAGGTGCCAGGGGCCTGCGTTGCAGAGAGGTGTTCTGAGGCCACGCCCCTTTTTACACCTCTCTGCAACAGAGCTCCGTGGCGCTTACTGGAGGTACCTGGTGTGCTAGTTGTCCCCCAGGGGATCTCAGGATTCAAGGGGACTTAATCCCCCAACTTAAAACACGCCACAGGGCGTGTTTGCACAATGGTTGAGGAATTAATTTCTCTTCAATCTTGAGGGTCCCTGCGGGTCAACTAGCCCACCAGGTACCTCCAGTATGCGCCAGGGAGCTGCCTTGCAGAGAGGTGTTCAGAGGCCATGCCCCTTTTTACACCTCTCTCCAATGCAGCTCTGTGGCGCTTACTGGAGGTACCTAGTGGGCTAGTTGGACCCTAGGGACCCTCAGGATTCAAAGGGACTTAATCTCCCAACTTAAAACGGACACAGGGTGCGTTTACACAGGGGCGAAGGGAGGGGACAAGGCCTGAGGTGACGTGTGCAAAAACGCCCTGTAGAGTGTTTTAATTTGGGGAAATAATTCCTCTTCAATCCTGAGGGCCCTGGGGGCTAACTAGCCCACCAGGTGCTTCCAGTAAGTGCCACTGTGCTGCGTTGCAGAGAGGTGGCCCAGGCCGTGCCCCTTTTTACACCTCTCTGTAATGCAGCTCTACGGTGCTTACTGGAGGTACCAAGTGGGCTACTTGGACCCCAGGGACCCACAGGATTCAAGGGGACTTAATCTCCCAAATTAAAACGGACACAGGGCACGATTACACAGTGGTAAAGGGAGGGGATGGTGTAGGAAAGTGGCTCTATATATAGTGGACCGAAGTAAAATCAGCCGAGTGTGGAGTTTTGGAACTTTAAAATATTACTCTAAAATCAGCCGAACTACGGATTCCGATTTCCGATTTACTCACCTATTATCAGGAGAGACCTCAGTGCTGCATCTTTAAGCCCAGTATTGATCCTGAAAAGTAATTCTAACCATACTTACCAGTAACTTGAATTTCCTTCCATAGGCTAACATTGACTGGTTTCACTTGGAAATTCTTTCAAGTGTGGAGTTTTGGAACTTACAAATATTCCTCTAAAATCAGCCGAACTACGAATTCCGATTTACTCACCTGTTATCAGGAGAGACCAGAGTGCTGCATATTTCAACCCAGTACTGATCCTGAAAAGTAATTCTAACCGTACTTACCAGTAACATGGATTTCCTTCAATAGGCTAACAGTGACTGGTTTCACTTGGAAATTCTTCTAAGTGGAGAGTTTTGGAACTTTAAAATATTCACCTAAAATCATCCGAACAATGAATTCCGATTTACTCACCTGTTATCAGGAGAGACCACAGTGCCAGTAAGTTGTATTTCCTTCCATAGGAATCCATTGTGTGGTTTTCACCAGAAAAGTTTCTAAGTGTTGATTTTCACAAACTACAAATATTCCTTAAAAATCACTTGTATGACTTAAACTCATTCTTTCAACTGTTTACAGGAGATGCACCAGTGCTGGATCCAGGATCCACCACTGAGTAAGAAAAAGTAACGATAACACTACTTACCTGCTAAGTGAATTTCCTCCCATAGGATAACATTGGTGATTCTATGTGAAAAAGTTTCTGTCAAGTTTTAAAATACAATAATATTCCTTACAAATCACTACTAAAACCAAAACGCTTTTACTCAACTGTTTCAAGGAGATGTCCCAGGACTGAATCTAGGATAAAGTCCGGTGGTTAGAAAAGAAATCCATAAAGTAACTAATTACATTTAACTGGAAATCCCCATTGAGCTCAATGTTGCATTGTGTTTGAAATTGTGTTGCCCATTGCAACAACTGTAACTACTGTATTTGTTGCTGCATTGTGTTTGAAATTGTGTTGCCCATTGCAACAACTGTAACTACTGTACTTAAAAGTCTATTGCCTATTTGCAAAGTATTGAAACTAAAGTAGTTCATTCTGAGAAAGTATATTTTGTTATGCAATGTATAATGTAATTTAAAACAAATATCTAAAAACAAATATTTTTAAAAATGTAGTAAATCAGTATCAAAAAAATAAATATAACAATTAATACATTAAAAAAATTTCATTTACAAAACCTTTGAAATTCACTGAAAAAACATAGGTTTCAGACATGTTATAGTTAGGAATTAGCATTTAAAAAACCTTAGAAATTCACTGATTAAACCATAGGTTTTAGGGGCGTCGTTAGCTGGACATTTCACTCATACAAAACCATTGAAATTCCTCTGTTATAGTTAGATGTACTCGCGCGCCCACAATCCACTGCTAATGATGTCACATATTACATCATTCATGACATGGTCAGTGACATCACTGATGACATCACTGATGACATCTCAAATGACTTCACTGATGACATCACTGATGGCATCATCCACATGACAATCTGATACATCTCATCATACACTAGTATAACCTTTCAACACTCATTATAAAATATGGAGTACCATATTTGAAACCATTGACACACCAATACAAGTTTCTAAAAACCCACTCAGTGATTCCTACATCTACACACACATCTAAACACTTACCTATAGATTCACTCCTATGCTAACAAAGATCAATAGAACACTATTAAATATACTTATACACCTACATCAACATTACACACCAGCACATATCCTATTCACATGCAGTCATCCTACTCACTTATGCAAACAATTGATCATACTTACATTTACTAAGCTACACACTTATACAAACACCATTTTATTTATTCATATAGATAGTAACTCGTATTTGGTGTGTTATAAAATCACTAATACAAGTATACAGTTTTCGATACAGTCACTCATACAATCACTGAGTCTTATGTATACTTATTTATATACAACAACTGTCACATACACTGTCTTTTATATTTCTACTTTGTTGGACATGTATCATTGAGAAATATATTTACTCATCACAACACCCATAAAGAGATTCACTCACCCAAACAACTTGCAGTCTTAACCTCATATACCTACTAAATCAACTATTTACACATCTTTGGACAGTCACACACCTCCCACCCAACCACACACACATTTACTACCCCATACAATACTCACTTAACTAATTAATACTAATATAGACTTTCACATAGCTAGTAACCAACGTATGTAGTAGTTTACACAACAAGAGATAGAGTGATACAGATATTCACACAGTTTAATCACTATCCCATATATTTAGTGAGACACTTTAAATTAGTCACATAGACAGTCAATCACAGTACTACTAAATCCTCCATCCAGACACGTATACACTCACTCAGTCTTCAATGCAGATTGCTATATATATAATACTTATTTAAATATCGAACCAAACCACATTCACTGGACGATGTCACCAATGATGTCATCAGTGATGACATTTGAAATGTCATCAGTGATGTCACTGACCATGTCATGAATGATGTAATATGTGACATCATCAGCAGTGGATTGCGGGTGCGCGAGTTATAGTTAGTACAACTAAATATTAAGGAGGAAATTCAATGGTTTTGTAAGAGTGAAATGTCCAGCTAACTATAACACACCTAAAACCTATGTTTTTTTCCAGTGAATATATATATATATATATGATGTGATCAAGACGGGTTTCACTGGACGAAACGCGTCATGTCTGCATGGTGGAAAATAAATCACTGAATATTTAAAACTTGCAGGTGTGATCCGTTTCCTGGTTGGTGCCTTGAGGTGCTGTGCTATCGGGGATCGTGTTTGTATATATATGTATATATATATATATATATATATATATCAACTGCTCGCGTTCAGGAAACGATAACAATCCTATCTTTCCATGAAAAAACGAAAGGCAGACACAGTTTTCTGTGCAAAACAACGGGTTTATTCGGCAACCGCACGCACCTCCACCATGATAGATATATATACATATATATATGTATACATATATATATATATATATATATATATATATATATATATATACACACACACACACAACACACACATTACCAACTGGCAGTTGCCAGCAGGTAGGTATAGTTAGGCCCTAGTTTGCATAGGAAAACCATTTTTTGATTTGCTTTGAACTTTCACGCAATGCGACGACTCTTATCAAAATGTTCCACAAGTAGCAGCCCGGTCTGTCTAATTTTGCAAGGAACGTTTCTAGGTGGTCTGTCAGGCAGGGGCCTAGAAAAAGGGGAGTAAAAAAAAGTGTGTTTCCCATACATTTTTCCATAGGGATTTTGAACATTACTACAGTCCAAACTACTGAATGGAATTACACCAAATGTGGATGAGAGGTAGCGCTTGGTCTAGAAAGAGCCCACTTTGTGGTTTGGGGCAAATCCGTTCAGTAGTTGTGGAGTTATTAAAGGAAAAACAAAATTGTATAACTATGGCCCCATGGTGGATTCGCTAAGTCAGTTGCCACCAGCAATGCCGTGACTAAAACCTGACTGGTGTATTATCAAGAGGACAAATTATACAGCCAGTTCAAGGTCTTCTGGATATCTGAATACTGAGCAAAAAATATCACTATTGCACTTAGGGGTCAATTAGGGTGGCGGACGAACAAAGTCCGTCCGCCATCCTGTCTGAGGACGGGACCGTCCGCCACAGGGGCGGAGGTCCCGTCGGTGAAATTAGGATGCAACCACCACAGTGGCAGGTGCATCCCGCATTTTTAACATTGCGCCGCCCGCCGCAGTGTTAAAAATGCATGTTTCAAAGCACAACATGACAGACACCACGCGGTGCCTGCCATGTTGTATTTTGAAACGCAGGGGGGTACCATAGGTACCCCCCATGTGCACCCCCCACCACCCCTTCAGCCTGGGGGCCCACAATGGGCCCACAAAGCAAGGACTGTATGCCTTTTCGTGCCAGTATTGCCGCCACGGAAAGGCATAGCCCCCAGCACATCCTAATATGGCTGACGGTGTCTGATAGACACCGCCACCATATTAGAGCTTTTCCGCCGCGGTCGCCTTGCGACAGCGGTGGAAAAGCGGCGGACGGTCTTCCCGTCTGCCACGGTCTCCCCCGCCATTGTAATATGGCGGGGGGAAATAGGTGGCGGACGGGCAAGGATGGCGGAAGGATCGCCACCTGCATCCTAATTGACCCCTTAGTGAGGTGCCACAAGACAAACACCCCGACAGAAAGAAGGGAAGGGAAAGATTAGGTGATGGAATTCTCCCATGGGATCACCTAATTGAGCCCTTTTAATGTGTCTTCAATGTCCAAAACACTTCTCTTTTCTTACGTTGTTCATTGCATCCCTCCCTTTGAGTACTCATACTTTCTCCAGTATGCTCCAAGCGAGTTATATTTCTGTACAGTCAATTTGAGTCTTACTGGACAGGGTAATTGTCCTTGCTCCCCACTTTATAACATATGAGATGATAACTCCTTCACATGCATGGCATGCTCCACATTTGTGATTTTTACGGATGGCGTTTTGTCCTGTAATGGATTTTTGACAGAAGCTTTTATTGTAGTCCAAGTTCGATTTGACCATAATGTTTGTCAAGTTGCGGTACCCTCTAAACGCAAAGGTTAGTTTAGGGAGAATGTCGTCCTCAGGGTCTGTATTGAGTATGTGCCACTGAGAGTTCAGTATTTGCCTAAACTTATGATCAAGATTAAAATGCCATACCACAATATACCTGTTTATCCTAGTAGTCTTTCCTTCTATTTTGGAACATGCTTTCTCTCTTATAGTATCTTGAAAGTTTCAAGGAATCCTGTATCAGGTGCTTAAGATAACCCTTACATAAAAGCTTTATCTTGAGGATTTCTTCATTATTGAGAAAATCTTGAATGTCGGCACAATTCCTATGGAGATGCAGGAGCTGGTTAAATGGGATTTCTTGCTTCAAGCAACGCGGGTGGAAGCTGTCAAAATGTAAGAGTGTGTTTTTCGCTGTGGGTTTGGTGTAGATTGAAACCTGTATTTCCTGGTCTTGATGGAGCCAAATATCCAGAATTTCCACTCTTTCTCTACACCTATTCAGAGTGAATTTAAGATTATTATTGCAGAGGTTGAGCCATAGACAAAACTCCTGGAGTTGTTCTTCCTCACCCTCCCAGATAAAGTAGATATTGTCTATGTATCTGGACCACTGCTTGATATTCTCAGTGAATAGGTCTACTTTGATGTATATGTATTTTTCTTCTACAATACCCATGTACAGATTAGCTACAATTGGGGCACAGGCCGTGCACACGCTACCTCCTTTGGTCTGTTGGTATAGGACTCCATCGAACTCAAAGATGTTTTCACTCAAAATGAATTTGAGACACTGTAAGATGAAATCATGGTGGGAATTATCGCCTTATCTATATAGGATGTATTCCACTAAATCAAGAGCTTGTTGCTGAGGAATGTTCATATATAAGGCTCAATGTACATCGTGATAAACATTTCCTTCTAAGGAACTAATCCAATACCCTCCAATTTAGGTTACAAGGCTCCTGGGGGCTAATAAGCATTTTCCACTTGTCTTTTTAGTATGTCCATTGGTTAATCGTGTTACTTCTCCACATATAGATACTTTTAGTTTAGTGCTCCCCCCCCCCGAGGAGGTTTCTCTCGCCTTCAGTTTTGTTACAAATATCTCTATATTTTCTCCTGGCACCACAGATTCCAGTGTACAGATGTAAGGATACCTTACGATGTTGGTTTATTAAGAACTTAGAAATAACTTTAAAGGATTGTTGTTCTACTATTCATCTGTGTTGGCCCTCATCTCTATTCCTGAAGTTGGGTCTCCCTGGTCCATGTATCTACCCTGAGAGGTAAGCTCCTGTTCTGTAACTTTGAAGGATTGTTTCTACAATTCATCTGCATTGGCCCTCTTCTCTATCCTTGAAATTGGGGCTCCCTGGTCCCTGTATCTACCCTAAGAGGTAAGCTCCTATTCCGCTGATATTCCTATATGTAGTACTTATCTTTTTTGATTCTCATTGACCCTGCCTTTCTATCAGGGTGTGTCCTTCGCTCGCCGCAGGGGTCTTTGGGTCTACATTGATCTCCTCACTTCAGTCCAATTGGTTACACGGTTCATGCCTAGATACTGGTAGGACCTGTAGGTCTTCTTATGTTTGAGCACTATGGTGTTATGTGTGTCTGTATGTGTTTTATGTAGTGGTCATTAAACTTAGTATTTCTGATTATTTGTTCTTTTCTGTATTCCAGGGCAACACTGGGTAAGCTATCTGTCAGTTTTCCTGACTTGGAATAAACTTTGGGCCCTCACATACTGTTGTTTAGTTTGGTTCCTGTAAAGGTTATGCAGTTTTGTAATATGGGTACTTACCTCTCACTGGTGTTTGTATCTATCTCTTTGATGTTTTTAGGCTTCTAATGTCTCCCAATCCTTCTATCAAGTACACGCTTTCTATTGAATATGAGTGCATATTTAGTAATTGAGCCCACCTTGTGTTTCAGGTTTTTTTTTTAACATAGTTGGTCTCTTGACCCCACCGCTCCCCATTTTTTATTTTGCTTTGCTCCCTGAAGTAGGTGGTTGACCGCATTTGGGTTTCAAACTGAAACCTGCGTCTGCACTTATTGAAATTGAATGCAAACTAGAAGACCTTATATTATCACATAAGTCCTTGGGATTTTCAAGAAAAACCAAATCATAAGAACTCAATTTGTTGATATAAAAGTGTATATGAATAATGAAGATGTAAGTGAATAAACATTGAGGTTTAGCATACAGCATATGTATTACAACATAAAAAATATAAACATCATTACATAAATTAATGCTTCTTTAAGTTATATATCTTATTATAATCCCAATTCAATTTGGTCTTGCCTGGTACCTTGGATTTTGACTTTTTAATATTTTTTCTTTCGATGGGTATTGAATGAAGTATGAATGTGACATGGGTGAGGGTATGCATAGATTGTTAGCATGAGTGATGTGTCACATTGAGTAACTTCGAGAAAATACACTTATGTTTTGCGTATCATACATGTATTTGCTTTGACATTGTGGTTCTTTGTATTCATATGTATACGTAATTTGTTGATAATTGTTTAAATAAAGAATTATAAAGAAGAAATATCGCTGAATACATTTCATATTTGGCAATCAAGGATTTTCTGTTACTGTATATGAGCTCAAGATTTCGCTTTGAATGTTAATATATGAGAGTTACACTGATTTAAATAAATTGATTTAGCAGGATTTTCTGTTCTTTGGAAACATCCGGTGTACATGCATAATTTTAAAGTGGTTCACAGGGGATTTCTTGTGCGTATCGGTTTTATGAGGTATCCTTGATTCTGGGTAAAGCACAGCTGGTCTCTCTTTAGATATTGCATGATTGGTGTGCATGTAAGTCCTTTCTTTGTATTTCCAACTAGGAGGTTTGTATATGCTCTAGTACCTGGGTGCACACGTTGTCACACAGGTTTTGGAGATTGGTATTCCAAGCCACTTCATCACTATCAGCACAGGAGAGTGTCACACTATTGGTGGAGGGAAGGTGATATTCATATAGTATAGATATTGACTTGGAACAGGTTTTTTAGTAGTGGCATGGTCTGTTAATATTTTTTTAACTTTATGGTAATAGTGGTAATTTTGTTATTTTAGTGAATGTACTGACACTTGACTGTGAAGTTGTCCTGAAGATGCCTTTATAAATAGACCAAAACCAGTCGACACCTGACCACAGGAGCACCACAACATTCTTATAGAAACATAAAGGATATAAACCTTAACCCCTTCGATGCTGATGACGGAAAGGTTCCGTCATCAGCATTGGTTGGGCTGTGCTGATGACGGAACCGTTCCGTCATCAGTACAGCCCTGGGGGCCTGGGGCATCGATCCTGGTCGTTTTAGGAGGGGTGGCAGCGGAAGACTTTCCGCTGCCACCCCCTGGCCCCCCCACGCTTCCTGGTGACGTCAGCGCGCGCCGACGTCATCAGGAAGCGCTGGACGCGCTGGAAGCCATTTGTTTCCGGCGCGTCCAGCAGCTAGGTGAGTGTTTGTTGCTCCGGTGGGGCAGGGGGGCCGTTTTTCGGTGCCTTGAGGCATCGGGGGGGAGGAAACTGATCGTGCACCAGGAATGCCCCACTAGACACCAGGGTGTGTGTTTTTGTATGTGCTGGAAGCAACCCCTTGGGCAAGGGTCGCTTCCATTTTAGGGCCATATTATTTTTCAGACTTTTCTGCCTTTCGGCTGTTTTTTTGGCCGATCTGCACCCAGGGGGGGGCAGAAAAGCCCGCTAGACACCAGGGACTTGTTTATAATTGTAAAGGAAGCGACCCCTTGGGGAAGGGTCGCTTCCTAGTGGCCCTTATTTTTTTTTAGACTTTTCTGCCCCCCTGGGGGCAGATCGGCCGTTTTTTGGGCCGCATCTGGACCCGGAAGGGGGCAAAAAAGCCCACTAGACACCAGGGATTGAATTATATTTATAAAGGAAGCGACCCCTTGGGCAAGGGTCGCTTCCTTAGGGGGATAAATTATTTTTCAGACTTTTCTGCCCCCCCTGGGGCAGATCGGCTGTTTTTTTGACCGATCTGCACCCAGGGGGGCCAGAAAAGCCCACTAGACACCAGGGATTTGTTTATAATTATAAAGGAAGCGACCCCTTGGGGAAGGGTCGCTTCCTAGTGGCCCATAATTTTTTTAGACTTGTCTGCCCCCCCTGGGGGCAGATCAGCCGTTTTTTGGGCCGCATCTGGACCCAGGGGGGGGCAGAAAAGCCCACTAGACACCAGGGATTTTAGTATATTTATAAAGGGTCATTTCCAGGGGGCATTATAAATATTATAGACTGTTCTGCCCCCCCTGGGGGCAGATCGGCTGTTTTTTTTACCGTTTCTGGACCCAGGGGGGGATAGAAAAGCCCACTAGACTGCAGGTTTTTTTTTTTATAGGGAGCGACCCCTTGGCCAAGGGTTGCTTCCTTGGGCCCATTTGTTTTCAAAAGTATGTTCTGCTGTGTCTTTATTTGGCCTCTCTGCCCTCCGTAGGGTTGCTTCCAGGGGGCCCACGTTTATAATGATTTATAATCTTCCCCCTTGGGGACAGACACCCCATTTGTGACATACCCTGTGACATAGCCTGTTGTAATGTGTGTTGTTTTTGTTTCTTCTAATGTGTATTGGTTTTTTTTCTCTTTAGATTGTTGCAGGGTGCGGTTCCGTTACTGGTGGTTCTATTGTTCTGCTGTTTCTGTAGTTGCATGTGTTTGGTAAGAGACCTCTTTTTTGTTCAAACGTAATGTAATTGTTTATTTTGCAAAGTGTGTAGTAATACGAGTATGTTTGGTTTCTGTTTTTTGTGATTGTAAAACATGTTTTGCATTTGTTTTTGATGTGTCCTTCTGTAGATGTAAGTTTTTTTTTTCTTCTTTCTAGTGGGATATCGTTGCCTATTTGCTGTGTCTTTGCAGAGTAGGTGCTGGTGAGTGTAGTTGTGTCTTGTAAGTGAATTGTATATTTTTTCAAAACATAGATTTTTGTGAAAAAGGCTTAAATTTTTTATTTTACTTTGCACAGTGTTGGGGTTGTTGAGTTGTTTGTGCAAACTCCTTTATTTGTAAGGATAATGGCTGCCGCCAGATTACTGCTCAGCAAGTTGTTGGAATGCTTTTTGATTCTTCCTCTGACCATGGTCCAGAGACTGATTCTGATTCTGAGCCAGAGGTGGGAGGTGAAGATTCAGGTAGTGAGTTTTCTCTACACATGGCTTCATCTGATGATGAAGACACTCTGAGTGCTGATGAAGCTACTTTTGGTGTGGATGATGTGCCTGTGGTTGCGGAGGACATTGCTGTGCCTGTGGTTGCGGAGGACATTGCTGTGCCAATAGTGCGGCAAGAGACATCTGGGCTGCAGCCTGGGTCTGCTAGACTTCCAGTTGCTGTAGTGAGACAAGAGGCAGCTGGGCGGCAGCCTGCGGCTGCAAGACTTTTTTTTTTTTTTTTCAAAAACCTTTATTTGAGCAAGCAGAAATGTACAAGGATGGGCCTACAACCACACGGGCCAGCCGCTAAAAAGGAGTAGAGACACATCACATATGCCCGCAGAGGTAACCGTCAATCAACAATGCAATACTCCACATTATATACAGGACCAAAACAGGTTTTATATATATGAAAGAACAAACACACAGAAAGGCGAGAGTGTATCACTGAAGGTCAGCCCAAGGGACGCAAGGGGGGGACAGCAGCGGAGGTGCAGTAGAAATATCCTAAGCACTAAGGAGTATGGAGTGGGGGGGGGGGGGGAGGGGGGCAGAGATCAGGAAGAAGAAGGGGGGAAGAGCCGGAGATACCAGCTCAGTCCCTATATGAAGATTCCGGGAACGCTAGCCTAAGGAGATAGGGTAATCTCGATAGTGTCCACAAGGGGAGGAGTACAAATGTCGCCACGGTATTCGTTCCATTGACCCCACACCTTCACCCATGCCCTGGGTCTACCCCTGGCCACATAGACAGTTTTCTCACGGAACATGGACCAATCCATATTATCCTCCCATTGCGAGAGGGCAGGGGGCCTGGAGGCCCCCCAGAGTTGCGCAATATCTCGCTTCGCAATCATATAGCCCAGGGTGGCCCATCTAGTCTGTGCCACCGAATAGTCCGTGGGCTCCCAAACATTCAAAAGACAGCGACGAGGTTCCGGTCGCAAGGATATCCCTGTCACCACAGTCATCAGATCAAGCACGGCCACCCAATAAGCAGCCACCATCGGGCACTCCCAAAGAATATGCAGGAAAGTAGCACGCAAACCACATCCACGCTTACACAGTCCATCGGAGGAAAAGCCCATCACCATCAGTCGCGGTCCCGTCACGTACACCCGATGAAGGATCTTCAGTTGGACCAGACGGAGTCGAGCCGGTATAGCCACCTCCTTCGGAGAGGAGAGGGCCGATTGCCAATCCTCATCATCAAGTTCCAACCCATCTCCCATCCACTGTTCCCGAAGTCGGGCCAATAAGTCAGTCCGATTGTTAATCAACTTTTTATAGATCAGGGAGATAGTGCTATCAGGAAGATGTTCGTCAAGGATACGGTCTTCAAGTGGGGAAGAGTCAGGCGGAATCTCACCAGGAGCAAACACCGAAACCAAAGCGTGCCTGATCTGTAAATAACGAAAGAATTCCCGACTACTCAGGCCGTAGTCAGCCTGGAGGGCCTGAAACGGGCGCACAGAACCCTTAGAATATACATCCCCCACTTTAGAGATCCCAATCAAGTCCCAACGGTCAAAACCCTTGGAAGACCAAAGACCGCCCAGACGTTCTGAAGCATAAAGCGGCGTCGCCAACGTCAAGCGATCCTCCCAGCCCAGGCTCACATTCGCAGCACGCCACACTGTCAAAGCAGTCAAAGTAGGTCCCACAAGATGGCGCCCAGCGGAGCGAGAATAGAGCACTCTATTAAAGTCACCTCCCGGAAGCTGAAGTTTATCCATCTCAAACGCCGGATTACGACCCGGAGAGAACATAGCGTGATTAATAGCGGACAGATGGGAAGCCCAGTAGTATCTCTTAATATCGGGGAGCGCCATGCCCCCATCGTACCACGGGATGGAAAGTTTCGCGAGAGCAATGCGCGGTCGCCCATCCCAAATAAGTTGCCTCTGAAGGCTCTCAATCTCCCGAAAATAGGTCTTGGGGATAGGATCATAATAATTCTGGAGAGCGTAGAGAAACCGCGGTAGTGACATCATCTTAAACAGGGCCGCCCGACCCAGTGGAGACAGGGGAAGTTTGCGCCAGCGGGCAACGTCCAAACGGAGCCTAAGCAACGGGGGAAGGAGATTACGATCAAAACGAAGGGACGGATCCAAGGTAACGAAAACCCCCAAGTATTTGAAACCATCCCGGACCACCTGAAGAGGAAGTCTACTCGGCAACGGAGGCAAGATACCAGATAAAACGTATACACAGGATTTAGACCAGTTGATGACGAGGCCTGAGTTAGCGCCAAAGGACGCAAGAACGTCAAATAAAACAGATAAAGACTTGCGAGGAGAAGTAAGATACAAGAGGATGTCGTCCGCATAAAGCGAGACGCGGTCTTCGAAGTCCGGGGCCCAACGAATACCTTTAAGGGACGGTTCCCAACGGAGCCAGGCCGCCAACGGTTCAAGAGCGAGCGCGAACAACAGAGGGGACAAGGGGCAACCCTGACGGGTACCCCTGCCCAAGGAGAAGGGGGCCGACACTCTACCGTTCACTACAACTTGCGCCAGAGGTTCCGCGTACAACAGCCTAACCCAGCTAATAAACTCGCACCCGAATCCAAATTTCTCAAGTGTCGCCCATAAATAGGGCCACTCCACAGTATCAAAGGCCATGGAGGCATCCAGGGACGCCAAAATGGCCGGTTCAGTCAAAAGCCCCGCCCTCGCCAGCGCGCCGTGGAGGCGACGTAAATTCAGAGCAGTGTTGCGATGCGGGATAAAGCCAGATTGATCCGGATGGACCAACTCCCCAAGAACCGAAAGGAGACGGGTCGCCAAAAGTTTAGCCAACACCTTAGGTTCAACATTTAATAGGGATATGGGCCTATACGAGGAACAGAGGTCACGCGGTTTACCCTCTTTGGGAATGACGACGATTGTCGCCAGACGCTGATCATAAGGAAGTATGTTCCGCTCACGAGATTCTAGAAACATGGCGCGGAGATACGGCGCCACCTTATCGGGGCGTAATTTGTACAACTCAATAGGCAAACCGTTCGGGCCCAGTGCTTTGCCCGAACGGAGCGATCGAACTGCATTGGCTATCTCATCATTCGTAAAAGGGGAGTCCAAAGCAATACGGTCCAAGTCGGTGACACAGGGCAAAGTGATATCACGCAGAAGAAGGCGGGAGTCAGCAACATCCCTCACAGACACGGGAGCATATACCACACGGAAATATTCCGCGAAACGATCAACAATGGCGGTCGGATCAATCACATTCTCACCACTCGCAGACTGAATCACGGGCACCACACGATTAACTCTTTCTTTCTTGTCCAACCACGCTAGGAGTTTGCCCGCCTTGTCACCCACATCGTACAATCTGCCCTGCTGCTCACGAAACATCACCTTTGCAGCGTCAGTGACCAGAGATTTATATGCAAACTGTTTTAGACCCAGGGCATGGAGTTTCTCAGGCGTGACACCAGATTCCAACTCGTCCTCCAAAGCAGAGATCTCCCCCTCAAGGTCCACCACCTCCTTCCTCCCTGCCCTCTTAGCTTCAACAATCAAGGAAAGGGCCTGTCCACGAATCACAGTTTTAAAAGCTTCCCACAGGGACACAGCCGAAGAGACCGACCCCTCATTTTCCAGGAAATATGCATCCATGGACTTGAGCAAGAGGGTACGAGTCTCAGGGGAGGAAAGATACCAAGGGTTAATGGGAGCCACTCGGCCCGCCGCCTCTACCCCAACCTCGAAACGAAGCCAGAGCGGCGAGTGATCAGAAATACCCCTCGGCAAATGTAAAATCTCGCGAACCGCCGATGATTGGGCTGCGGGCATCAGGAAATAATCCAGCCGGGACAGACTGCCATGGGCCCCAGAATGGAAGGTGTATTGGAGCTGAGTAGGATGCAACAGTCGCCAGCAGTCCACAAGGCCAAAGGTATCTAAAAACCCACCCAACCACTGCTGAGCCTGCGGGGTATCTCTAGGGGGATGGCGATCGTGAAGGCCGGAAAGCACCGAATTAAAATCACCGGCAAGAAAGAGAGTGCTATCAGGGAGATCTAACAAAACACGGCCCAAGTCAGTAAAAGTAGAGGCCTGCAAACCCGGGGGAACATAAACATTGAAGAGAGATAGGGTGCGGCCTTCATATCTACCCACCAGGACAGTATATCTCCCACGGTCATCATGAATCACCTCATCGATAGCCAGGGGGAGGGAGGTTCGAACAAGAATACCCACACCCCTAGATCCGGAGGTAAACCCCGAGTGCGCCACAAGGCGGTAGCCCCATCTATTCATTGCATAACAAACATTACCAATCAAATGGGTTTCTTGCATGAAAACAATGTCCGGTGACAAACGTCGTATACATTTTAAGACCACACTGCGCTTAATACGATCTCCCAGGCCATTAACGTTCCAGGAAAGAAATTTCAACCCTCTACCCCCCATCCCAACCGCCCGAGCCAAGACCCCTCGTCCATGAGCTAGACATCAGAAACAGCAGCAAACACAGGAGCAACTCGCCTTGAAAACAACACACAGAAAAGAAAAAACTTCCCAACCCCCCTCCCCCAAACTGAAGAGAAACACCCCCCACCCTGCACCCCTGCAAAAAGCTAAAGAGCCACCCCAACCTGCAGTGTGCCTGTCGCCCAAGAACCCCTATTCTACACAAAGACCCCGGAGGAGGAAAGGTCTCCGTTCCATCCACCCCCCGACCTCAGCAAGAACAAAAATAACAAACGAAAGACAGAATGATCACAATGTAGAGGGACGCCGGCCAACACTCCTGAGAATGTAATCAAAATAAGACATAAGAGCCGAACAGTTAGATCTCCACACCACCTTCGGCACCACCAGGGTGAGCGGCGGAGTCAGTCTCAGGAGGACGGTCAGGCAATGAGTCCAGCCAGTCATTAACAGCATCTGGCCGATCAAAGAAAAGTGTACGTTCATTGTATTCAACCCGGAGTCTAGTGGGAAAGAGCATGGCGTAACGTAGGCCCCGATCCCGGAGACGTTTCTTGGCACCACGAAACTCCATACGTTGTCTCTGAACCTGTTGGGAAAAGTCCGGGTAAAAGTTCACCGTAGCATTTTCAAAGGCCACCGGGCCCTTCACCCGCGAGGCCTGCAGGATAGCGTCCCGGTCTCTATAATGAAAAAGCTTCGCTACAATGGGTCTCGGCGGGGCTCCCGGCTTGACTTTGCCCCCTGGAACACGATGTGCACGTTCCACCGTGAAAAATTTTGTGAGACCAGAAGGGGCCAAATGGTTCAAGACCAGATCCTCAACCAGGAGATCCACCGAGTGGGGTTCAGGGTTTTCCGGTACACCAACCAGGCGAACATTGCAGCGACGCGCCCTATTTTCAAAGTCCTCCAGGCGACGGGTCATGAAGTCGTTCCCCCGACGGAGATTTCCAATCTCTGTTTGGAGCTCCGAGACGTCATTCGTAAGGCTAGAGGATTTAATATCCAGTGATTGTACCCTCTCATTCGTCTTGCCGAGATCAGCACGAATCAGATTCACCTCAATAGCCACGGTGTCAAGTTTGTGGGCCAAGGCCTCGTACTGTAGGCCGATGGATTCCCTCACACCCGAGATGGCGCCCATGATATCCTGTAGGGAGGGCTCCGCCGACTCTTCCAAAATTCGTTCGGACGCTATACTAGAACCAGGCAGGGCAGCTCCGGGGGACCCCTTAGAATGGGTATAACGGTCCATGACATTTGATTGAACTGGAGCTCCGCGCAGAGGTGTTTTCGTCTTGCGCGTCTCTCTGTCCCCTCTGCCCGCCATTTTGAAGATGCGTCACAGGACAAGCCACCAGGTTCGACGGGCCCGACACCCAAAGTACAGGAGCAAAAGTACATAAAAAGGGGGCACAACTCGGGTAGAGGTCGCCAAGCCAGCAAATAGGTCACATGAAAGCCCAACAGCCGATCTGCCTCCAAGTCTCAGTCGCAACACGACATCCACATCCGTGGCCCAAGTCGGAACGGAATCGAAACCGAAACTTAGGAAGGGGGGACCCACTAGGCCAGATCTCCTGCCGCTGTTGTTCAATTGCAGGACGGCTACAGTACCGCACCCCGTCCCGGGCGCACCTCAAGGGCGGAGCCCAAAAGTTCAGAGCACCATATCTCAGGAATACGAGATCCAAATCGATTTCTGAAAAGTGCCAGGGTAATCAGCCAAACGTCCCCTACACGAATTCTTGCAAGAAATCAGGATTCAGCCAGGATAAAATGTCGGGAGCGGCGAGGGTCCGGAGAGCGCTGTGCTCAAGCGGCCATCTCGGATGCCCGCCAAGCTCCTCCTCCCTGCGGCTGCAAGACTTGACGTTGAAAGTTCTGACCTCTGGGTTGCACCAGGCATGGTGCAGCCGGCATTGCCTGAATTTACTGGTGTTCCAGGGTGTAGGGTGAACACTGAAAACTTTTTGCCTATTGATTTTTTCAAGTTGTTTATGGATGATGTGTTTTTGGCAGAGATTGTAGAGCAGACTAATTTGTATGCGGACATTTTTTTGAGGGTGAACAGTGCCAGCCTTAAGCCCCACGCTAGAGCTACCCGGTGGACTCCTGCAAATTTGGAGGAGATGAAAAAGTTTTTGGGTTTAACTTTTTTGATGGGCTTGCTTAGGAAACCATCAATGGCTTCATATTGGTCTACTAGTCCCTTGATGGCAACAGCTATATTTCCGGCAGTCATGAGTCGTGATAGGTATTTGCTTCTGCTTCGGATGATGCATTTTGTTGACAATAGTCTTGCTTTGCCACGAGATCACCCTGATTGTGACCATCTTTTCAAGATTCGGCCTGTCATTGATCATTTTGTTGATCGATTTCCTGAGATCTTTTATCCTGGGAAAGAAATTGCAGTGGATGAGTCTTTGCTGTTGTTCAAGGGCCGCTTGGTATTTCGGCAATACATTCCTAGTAAGAGGGCACGCTATGGAATCAAACTGTATATGCTGTGTGACAGTGAGACTGGATATGTCTCTAATTTCAGGGTGTACACTGGTAAGGAATCCAGGATTAACCCCCCTGGTTGTCCGTCGACTTTTGGAGTGACTGAGAAAATTGTGTGGGAACTTGGTCGTGAATTTTTTAACAAAGGCCATCATTTGTATGTCGATAACTTCTACACTGGTGTGCGGTTGTTCAGGGAATTGGCCAAAGTGGACACTGTTGCTTGTGGCACAATCCGCTCAAACCGTAAAGGTTTCCCAAAAGAGCTTGTTTGTCGAAAGCTTGCTCGGGGACAGTGCAGTGCATTGCGTTGTGAGGAGCTTCTAGCTGTGAAGTTTTCAGACAGGAGAGATGTCTACATGTTGACTACAATACATGATTAAAGCACTGAACCGGTGACTGTTTGGGGTCAGGTTGCAGAAGTGCGCAAACCTGTGTGCATAATGGACTACAATAGGCACATGGGTGGTGTTGACAGAGTAGATCAGAGGTTGGAACCGTATGCTGCTCTTTGTAAGGCTTACATTTGGTACAAGAAGTTGGCTATCCATCTTTTCCACTTGGCAACCTTTAATGCTTTTGTTGTGTTCCAGAAATCTTGTCCCAAGTCAAAGATGACTTTTGTAAAGTTTCAGGAGTCTGTAATAAGCAGCCTTGTTTTAGTGGAACAGGCAAGTGTTCCTAGAGTTGGAGTGGTGGAGGATGTTGCCAGATTGAAAGATCGCCACTTTCCTGATCAAATCCCTCCTACAACCTCAAAAGACTTTTCCAGTCGGAGATGTAGAGTCTGTTGGCGAAGAGGTTTGCGGAAGGAGGTTCGTATGTACTGCCCCGACTGCCCTTCAAACCCCGGGCTGTGTGTACCTGCTTGGTTTAGATTGTACCACACGCAAAATAATTTTTGGGAGCATCCATGAGTGGTAAAGTGAACTGGTTGTCTTTATTCTTGAAAACTTATTGTTCAGTTTCAAAGTTGGCATTTGTGTAGTCTTTTTAGATTTAGTTGTTGAGTTAGTAGATTTGTATCAATTTGCAATTTGTTTTTGTTTCTCTTTTATTTAAAAAAAAATCTAAAGTATGATGTTGGTTTGCGTGTAGTGTCCACTGTCTGACGGTGTGCATGGTTTGGCGCTTGGCTGCCGGTGTCTGTGGACTGGTGCTTGTCTGGCGGTGTCTGTGGACTGGTGCTTGGCTGGCAGTGTGCGTGGTCTGGTCTTTGGTTGGCAGTGTGTGTGCTCTTGCGCTTGCCTGGTGTTGTGTTTGGATTTGTCATTGGCTGGTGGTGTGCGTGCAGTGGCGCTTGGCTGGTGGTGTGTGTGGAGTGGCGCTTGGCTGGTGGTGTGCGTGGAGTGATACTTGGCTGTCTGTGCACGGAGTGGTGTTTGGCTGGCGGTGTGTGTGGAGTGGTGCTTGGCTGGATGGTGTGCGTGGAGTGGTACTTGGCTGTCTGTGCACAGAGTGGTGCTTGGCTGGCGGTGTATGTGGAGTGGCGCTTGGCTGGATGGTGTGCGTGGAGTGGTACTTGGCTGTCTGTGCACGGAGTGGTGCTTGGCTGGTGTTGTGTTTGTGGAGTGGCGCTTGGCTGGTGGTGTGTGTGGACTGGCGCTTGGCTGGTGGTGTTCGTGGAGTGGTACTTGGCTGTCTGTGCACGGAGTGGTGTTTGGCTGGCGGTGTGTGTGGAGTGGCGCTTGGCTTGCGGTGTGCGTGGAGTGATGCTTGGCTGGTGGTGTGTGTGGAGTGATTCTTGGCTGTCGGTGTGCTCTGAGTGGTGTTTGGCTGGAGGTGTGCATGGTCTGGTGCTTGGATGGTGGTGTGCGTGAAGTGGTGCTTGGCTTGCGGTGTGTGTGGAGTGGCGCTTGGCTGGATGGTGTGCGTGGTGTGGAACTTGGCTGTCTGTGCACGGAGTGGTGCTTGGCTGGCGGTGTGTGTGGAGTGGCGCTTGGCTTGCGGTGTGCGTGGAGTGGTGCTTGGCTGGTGGTGTGTGTGGAGTGGTACTTGGCTGTCGGTGCGCGCTGAGTGGTGTTTGGCTGGTGGTGTGCATGGTGTGGTGCTTGGATGGTGGTGTGGTTGGACTGGCGCTCGGCTGGCGGTGTGTGAGTAGTTACTTTCTGTTGGTCACTACACACACTGCTAGTTGAGTGACACTCCACGCAGTCCATCATTTTGTGTAGTTGCAGTGTCAGAAATGTGGGCGTGTGAAAGTGATGGGCGCTTGAATGGCGCTGTCTGCTAGTGTGAGTGTTGAAATCTGATGGGTACGAGGCTGGCGGTGTGAATGTTTTGTATGTGTCACACGTACGAAAGGTGTATGAATGGCCTGTAAAGAGGTTGGTGCCTTGACGTGGATTTACAGCTCACGAGCTATCAGTCAGTGGTTCAGTTTATCATACTTTCAATTATACGCATCAACAAGTCCAAAGACATCTTCTCTATTGTTGAGGAATTATCTAATCCGGCGAGAGTCACTATCGCCCCCCTCCCCTCCCAGCTTTTGTGTGATTCTTTGAATCAATTTTTTGTGGACAAAATTGTTAAAATTAAAACTAGCATTTCTGTTCACGCCTCATCTGCCTCTCCCCCTCCTACTCCGTCCCTCCCTTACCACATTCACACCCTAACCCAGCTTCCCCTCATCTCAAAAGACAATTTTCTTCCCCTTTTGTTTAAAGTTTCCTCCGGATCTCCCAGCGATTGTTGCCCCCCGTCGGCCCTGCGAGAAGCCTTCACTTCATGCCCGGAACCCCTTTAGCTCTTCTAAACAACTCCCTGACTATGGGGGTGGTCCCGGGATCTTTCAAACGGGCAGAGGTGGTCGCTATCTTGAAAAAACCCACGGCTGACTTGTCCAACATGAGCAACTACCGCCCAATTTCCCTCCTTCCCTTCCTCAGCAAGGTCTTGGAGTCTCACGTTACTCAAACCCTTACCTCATTTGTGGAAGACTCTTGTGTTCTGGACCCCCAGCAGGCTGGATTTAGACCGGCACATTCCACAGAAGCAGTCATCCTCTCTGTGATGGACGAACTACGCAGGGGCGCCGACACTAACACCTGTCAGGCTCTGGTCCTTTTGGACCTGTCAGCCGCCTTTGACACGGTCGACCATGACATTTTGGTCGACCGTGTCAGAGAGGCTGGCATCCAGGGCACTGCCCTGGATTGGGTGCGTTCTTTCCTGACCCACCGCCATCAGGCTGTCAGGCTGTCTCAGTTCTCTGCCTCTCAAGTCGAGCTGACCTGTGGTGTCCCACAGGGCTCTTCCTTATCCCCTCTTCTTTTTAATTTATATTTGGCCCCGTTAATCCGTTCCCTTCGCCGTTTTAATGTCTCCGCATTTAATTACGCGGACGACATTCAATTGGTTTTCACCATCGACTCCGGGGCCGAATCCATCTCCACTTTCCAAAATACCCTCTGTTTCATCAGCGATTGGATGGGTACAAACAATCTGAAACTTAACCCCGACAAGACCGAGCTGGTGCTTGTCGGGGGACCCTCCAATCCATGGCATTCCTCCTTTTGGCCTGCCAGCCTGGGCACCCCGCCTTGTCCTGTCAACTCAGCAAAAAGTCTGGGCGTTGTCATCAGCAACGATCTATCTATGACACCCCAGATCAGTGCTGTAGTCTCCTCCAGTCACTTCCAGCTCAGGAAGATACGCAAGATCTCTCGCCTACTTACCACCGATGCCCTTATTTTGGCCTTACTTGCGTTAGTCATGTCTAGGCTTGACTACGCAAATGTATTATATGTAGGCATTCCTGTATATCAACTCAGGAGACTTCAGTTGATTCAAAATCAGGCTGCCCGTCTGATATATCATCAGCCCAGAGATCAACACGTTCAACCGCTCTTAAAAAGTCTCCATTGGCTTCCGGTCTCTGCTCGTTGCAAATTCAAGCTGGGCTGTATCATCTCCAAATCCCTCTCTGGTCATAGCCCCGCTTTCATTTCTTCTCTGCTTCATCAGTATGTCCCCTCCCGTACCCTCCGGTCTTCCCATATGGCCCTTTTATCTGTCCCCAGATTTAAGCGGAAGAAACACGGTGGCCTTAGGTTTTCCTTCTTAGCCCCGTCTTTTTGGAATTCTTTACCTCTCCAGCTTAGGCTATCCTCCCCTTACTCCAGTTTCAGATCCTCCCTTAAAACGCATCTTTTCACTGAAGCGTATAATTAGCTGTTATCCACTGTTATGTTAGTTTTGTCTCTCCTCTCTGCTCTCTCCGAATCAGCGCCAAGGAACCTAATGGTGTTAGCGCGCTCAACAAATTAATTTAACATAACATAACGCAGTGTATTTCATTTTTGTGAAATTAATTGCGAATACAATTGTATGTACTGAATAATCACTCACCCTCGTGCCAAATCCAACCAGTATGTGTGTGTGCTTGCGGATTAGATGGCTGTTCAGTAATATTTGTCTTTTTTCTCTTTCTGAAGTAGGGTGTACCTTGTCCCTTATTGTGTTTGTTGTAATGTGTTGCTTTTCCTTCCGGATGGTGTCAATGGTCTGGTTTGTATCAGGTATGAAAGGTGCGTGAATGGCCTGTAAAACGGTTGGTGCCTTGCCGTGGCTTTACAGCTCACGAGTTGCGAGTCACTGGTTCGGTTTTTATGCATATATTTATTGACAGAGCATTTCATTTTTTTGAAATATCTTGTTAATAAAATTTTATGTACTGAACCATCACTCGCCCTTGTGCCAAATCCAACCTGTATGTGTGTGTCTTTGAGGAATAGATAGACGTGCTTGAATGTTTGACCTTTGAGTAACTCTGTTAAGGTGTACATTATAGCTATAAATAACTTACTAAATTTAGATAGTATTGTTTAACCATGGGAGTATATGGTCATGTCTTTCTTGTGAATTCTATTGTTGTTTTTTATCCACAATCTACTGCAAACTTGAAATTTTCTGTCACAATTTCCATGCAATATTGTCCCAAGAATCGCACACTCTCAAATTGAAAACGTAATTCATTCAAAACAATTTGGTTTTGCAAGGGGGTTCCCATGAGTTTTTGGCCCGGGGCATGGCGGGCATCTTTGGAAACTACCAAACCCAAACAGTTCTGAAAAATAGACACCCGGGGGAGTCCAGGGAGGTATGGCATGCGTGGGTCCCCCATTGTTTTCCTACCCAGAAATCCCTGCAAACCTTAAATTTAGGTTTAAAAAAAACACTTTTCCATACATTTTTGGGTGGGATCTCCATGCCGGCACAAATGTCCAACCACCCAGCGTTCCCCTTGATCTCCCGAGTAAAATTATACCTCACTTGTGTGGGTGGGCCAAAGGCCTGTGACTAAGGTGGGGTGCTTAATTTGTCAAACCTAAATACTACATTTATTAAAAATTCATTTTTAGCCTGTTCTGCTTTGGGGCACCCACACAAGTGAGGTATCATTTTCCTCGGGAAAACAAGGGGAACGCTGGGTGGTAGGAAATTTTTGCCGGCACAGAGATCCCACGCAAAAAAGTTTGGAAAAGTGATTTTTTTACCTAATTTTAAGGTTTGCAAGGAATTCTGGGTAGGAAAACATTGGGAGACCCACGCATGCCATACCTCCCTGGACTCCCCCGGGTGTCTAGTTTTCAGAACTGTTTGTGTTTGGTAGTTTCCAAAGATGGCCGCCGAGCCCCGGGCCAAAAACTCAGGTGCACCCCCCCAAAAAATCAAGGTAGTTTTGCTATAGGGTATTTTAAATTCTCCTCCGTACGATTTGGACCTTTTCCTGTTGCAGCTGATTCCAGAACTTTCCACCACAGAAATGTGAGGAAAATGCGTTTTTTTTGGCAATTTCTTAGCTTTGCAAGGGATTCTGGGTAACAGAACCTGGTGGAAGGCAGTCGAGTCACCCCATCCTGAATTCCCCTGGGTGTCTACTTTTCAAAAATGTATAGGTTTGATAGGTTTCCCTAGGTGCCGGCAGAGCTAGGGTTCAAAAACAAAAGGTAGTCTCTTTGCCCAAAAAGGTCACGATTTCACTGGGAAATTGAGGTGCGACCACGTTGTGTTTTGCGCTGTTTCCTGTCGCAGGCACTAGGCAGACCTAGGCAAGTGAGGTACCATTTTTTTCGGGAGACCCAGGGAAACGCTGGGTGGGTGGAAATTTGTTGATCTACGCAGATTCCAGAACTTTCCACCACAGAAATGTGAGGAAAATGCGTTTTTTTTGTCAATTTCTTAGCTTTGAAAGGGATTCTGGGTAACAGAACCTGGTGGTAGGCAGTCGAGTCACCCCATCCTGAATTCCCCTGGGTGTCTAGTTTTAAAAAATGTATAGGTTTGCTAGGTTTCTCTAGGTGCCGGCAGAGCTAGGGTGCAAAAACTACAGCTAGGTACTTTGCCATAAAAGGGTCACTTTGTAACTGCAAAATTGAGGTGTGACCACGTTGCATTTTGCACCGTTTCCTGTCGCAGGCACAAGGCCGACCCACACAAGTGAGGTACCGTTTTTATCGGGAGACTTAGGGTAGTTCAGATTTGTAAATCAACTGTTATTACCAATTGAGTTTTCATGCATTTCTCCCTTCCCAATGAAAGACATTGTGTAAAAAGAAATCTTTTTCAAAAATGACCAATAATTCTCATGCTAGTATGAGTATTCCCAATTTTGAAAATGTGCAATTATATACTGTTTCTAAACTCTATAATGTGTACCCAATTCAGAAATACATAGGTGTCTTTCATACAGATTTTTCCATGTATACATTTTCCAAGAAAAAGTGCTCTATACCCAGTAAATAATAAAATACCATTGCAAGTTGCTGCTCAGTTTTTGGATCTGGGTTCGTCTGGTTCTTGGTGAAACTGCAAGTCCTATATATCCCCACAACCAGGAAGGTCTAACGGATGTAACGGTATATTGCTTTCAAAGAGCTGTCAAAATTACAAAAAGTTATAGGTGAAAACGTTGAGACAAAAGGCTGTTTTTTTCAACAAATTTTCAATTATTCCAAAATTTAACTGTTAGTTTCTATAAAGAAACCTTCATGGATTTAGACAAATGACCCCTTTCTGAATTCAGAATTGTGTCTACTTTTTGAAAATTTATAGCTTTCCAGGATCCATTATTGCTTTCAAATTCATTTCTACCATTAACTGGAAGGAGGTGGAAAGCTCTAAAAATAGCAAAAATAGGCTATGTCCCAGAAAAATGCCAAAACTGTGTGAAAAATGTTGGTTCTCTGACAAAACACTGTCATTCCCTAAAAGCTGAGAAAATGGAGATTTCAGCCCCACAAACCCTTTTTTGATAACATTTTCAGGGAAAACCTCAGAGGCTTTCATTTGCAGCCGTTTTTCCCATTTTTCTGAAAAAAACAAACATTTCACTATATTTTGGTTAATTTCTGGGACCCCTCCAAGGGAATCCACAAACCCTGGCCACCTTTAGAATCCACATGATGTTGGAAGAAAAGGACGCAAATTTGATGTGGATACCTTATGTGGTCAAAAAGTTACAGGGGCCTAAGCGCGCACTACCGCAAATCGCCAAAAAAAGGCTTAGCACAGGAGGGGAAAAGGCCTAGCAGCGAAGGGGTTAAAGCTGTTATATAACCATTCTTGAATGCTTATATACCTTAAGGACCGGCTGCCATGCAACCTGTAGGAAGGACCACATTGTAAAATAGAAAAGTAGTTGCTTTGGCATAAAATGGCTGAGCAACAAGGATAGCATGTATCAGGATTCTCTATGACTAGATCTATTTGAAAGATTAAATACATTTTCTAAAATGCATGTCAGAACCTGCTGTATTCATATTATATGCCGAGATGTTGGAAATGCTTTTTCATTGATGGATTTGAAAGGATGTGTGCAGCACTATCTGTAATAATATTCTTGTCTGAATTGACTGAATTACACTGCATGCTCATGTGATTTTTTTTCTCTATGAAGAACCCCTCTTTTGCAGCAGACAAGTGTGTCTCAGATAGCTCAAAAATTTCCTTTACTAGATATTGGAAAGAAGCTAGAGCATTACAGAGATCGAATGGCATAACTAAATACTCTAAATGTCCATCTAGTGGATGGAAAGAGCTTTTCCTATTGTTGCCTACTTAAGAGAGGTCAAATTGTTTGTCACTCTCAAATCCAGCTATGTGAACACCTTTGCTGTATAAACCTGATCAAAGAGTACGGAAATCAGGCAAGCTATATATTTTTATGGCGACTGCATTTAAGTTCTCAAAACCACACAAGGTTCTAGTTCTTCATTTGATTTTGAAACAAAAAAAGATAGGTGCTCATGACATGGACAAAGAAAGTTGTATGAATCCCTTGACTAGGTTTTCTTCAAGAAACTTTAAGAAAATTATATTTATTTCTAGGCAAGGCATACACTTGTCAATGCGGCATCTTCAGCATTCAGGACTACCTCAATGGAGCAATTATTCGCCCACTGAGGGAGTATGCAACCAGCTCCCTTTTCACTGAACATATCCTACTAATCTGTATACATTTCAGGAGATTTTCTTTCACCTTTTTCTTTGTTAAAATGGAACATCCCCACTGGGAATAGATCAATGAACAGGAATCTCCTGGAAAGCAAAGATTTAAAAAAAAATCTGAAATGAACTGTTTAGTTATAGTAAAAATATGCATTAAGTTTACATAACTATGATGTTTCCATTGCAATGCAAAAAGTAGGGGTGTCAATTAAGTCCAAACAAATTGTCTCAACATATTCAAAATATATTGCTAATACTAGATTTGTTGTTTCTTTGCATACTTCCAGACATATAAAAAAAATAGAACCACCAAATCTCTTTTTTGGGGCTCAGGCTTATCTTTCTTCTAATAGGAATGTCAAGGAATTCTGCAAATTTTAAGCTTATTAAGCAGCCCCAAGTCCCTGAATCAATGAAAGCCTAACGCTCTAAAGGTCCAACAGTAGTGGCTAATTTGACTTTCAACAGAAAATGATCCCTTGTATACAAGAAACACCCCTTTTTAGTCTGTCAAGATCTGACATTGTCATTTTGCTTTCAACTGTGGACACTTACGTACAAAAAATCGTGCTGTAAAGGTGCAATCTGCTTTTCATTCTGTTTTAATCTTCCATGGTCAGTGACTTCCGAATCTTCCCATGAGATTTTCTTGTGGCATACTACAGTGGTTTCAGTAGAACTGATAGGAATCAAATGGCAGGATGTAATTTGTTTCTTGGAATGCCTTTCTTTTTATTGGCGATCTATTAATAGAATTACATCACAAGTTAATTGATAATTAGCCATCAGGAAAAGTGCATCGATAAGAACCTCTCTTAGATTATGGTAAAACGCTATAGCTGCAGCCTAATTAGTCCAGGTGGATTAGGTTTGTAGTTGAGTAATATATGTGACTATGTATGGCCCGATAACGAGTTTGGCAGTCCTACCATGAAGCGCAAAGCCAGAGCTCCAGGGGAGGGCTGCCAAACCAGTCCACACATCGCCCACCAGATTAAGAGTTCATTCCTTGTCTGGCAGGTGTTACTTTGGTGGTCCCACAGTGGTGTCTTTCCAAGGCTCATATGTGAGCCTTAGAAAGGCATGGCGGTAGAGACTGCCGAAGCACGTTCCTGCATGGTATGGACTGCAACATATTGTGTAGGAACAGGGGTGCATACGTACAGGGGGCACAACATGTGGCCCCCTGCATGTACCCCCCCAGGCCTAGTGGCAAATGGGGGCCCTGTAGGGACCCCTTAGTTTCCACACTTCCACCCTTTTCATGGCAGGCTCACCGTCATGAAAAGGAGGGTGGTGAGGAAACTTGTATTATGCTTGGCAGTGCTGCAGTGGCACAGCCAGCATATTGCAGCCTTTGACCGCTGCAACACTGCTGAGGGATCACAGGCAAACTCAGAATATGGCAGTTTCACCGCTGGCGTGGCAGTTGCCACCAAACACGTAATTAGGCCCTACATCTTTTGACCCTTGTGGTAAAGTCAAAAGGCCAGATCAAAAACAGTCTTAACATCAGGGCTTTAAGTGGGATGAAAAAAATGGAGGGTCTCTCAAAGAGGCGTGGCCAATGTAATTAAGGGTGTAGCTTAAAAACACATAAGCTACAAATCAGTGCTTAGCTTAGCGTGCCGCCCGACTTGTAGTTTGCTGTTTCTATCATTGCCTCCAGATATATGATACAACAAGTAACATCATACCTAAAACAAGTCAGGACTATTGGCTTTGTCAATGGTTTTTAGTTGCATAAGATAAATAAGCAGCGAATATGGTTTGTATATAATATTGAAAAAGCTGCCACTTAAAGCCTTGGTGACACCACAACGATGTTGCTGCTCCTGAGGTTCAAAAGGAGAAGAGAAATCAAGAGAGAAAATGATTCTCTTTAAAGGCTTTACCGTGCCCTACAACGCTCATCTGGCATGACATCATGCTGTAACTTCTCCACTATTAAAAAGTGAGCAGTGTGAGTGTTGTAAGTGAGTTAGGTAGGCAGCATGACACGTCTTTAGGTTACAGGATAGATTTATTAAGATAGCACAGCAGAACAGTACACCTTTCAGCTGACCAGACAAGACAATCAACTGCCAAGGCTGGAACTTCCACATACAAGATAGAACACTCATAGGTACTATGAGAGGTTGGGAAGGTGGGAACACAAAGAAAGGGCTACTGACACCAAGTAGCCATATTTAAAGAAGCAAAAATATACAACATATCTTCTTCCTTTACAGATAAAACAAAGAATGAAAAACTCAAACACATAGTAAGAGGTTAAGGCATGAAAAACAAGAAGAAGGAAAACATATAACACGTAGGAGGTCAGCGACCTCTTGGACTTCCAGATCACGAAGGCAAAGGGAAAAGGGTTACTGACACCAAGTAGCCATATTGAAAGAAGCACAAATATACAACAGTGAGCACGCGCACATCGATGTGCCAGCTGTCACTGCTATCAGAAAAAAACCAGACCGTCTGTGCCAGGGCACAAATAAACATAGCCCGATAGCGACCCATTTTGAGGCCCCCTTTAAAAAACTGCTGGTGCCGGCCCACTTAAAGCCCTGCCTAACATATTCAATGAACATGTTAAATTGCTGCAACCAAGGACTGTGGTTCAAAATTAATGCCGCCCCCCAAACAACAGTGCCTTTAGTGAGATGGGATAAGATGAAAAAGACTTGGGCAGCATCATTTGAAAACTACATAAGATGTGACAAAAGTGTAGACTACACCGTGCCAAAAAGGACTACAAGCAATGAGGATCTCCTGTAAACACTTCTGGTGGAGCAATCTTGGAAAATGCATTCCTGAACCTTTAGTGCTGGGAAGTACAGGAGCAGGTTCTACAGCCAGATTAAAATACCCCAGGGACAGAATTACTAGGTGCCCCGTGACTGGAGAAAGCCAAAGTAAGTAGTTCAGTAAATAGGCCTGTTCATTATTGCTATTTTGAACTCAGTCTGTATTTCTTCAACAGCCACTGCCATAACCTGTAGCAGAGTGAGATCAGAACTGATGCCAAAAAAGCGAGGTCTGACGAACTGTCAGGTTTGAAGAACAATGTCCATCAGCCTGGTGACAATCTGTCTCACTCCCCAGAATGTGGTTACACCAATAGACAAATACTAAAGTAGAACAAAACGCTGGAGGAATGGGAATTGGCATGGCGAGGAGGAGGTAGGAGGACAGGTCATCGCAGCCTTGTTTCTAACATTTCTGGCTGGGTTTTACAGTTTAGGAGTAACACAGACTGGCACACTCTAACGGCTAGTGCTCACTATAAAAAGAATTATGTAAATTTGCTTATTGGCCAAATAAACAACCACATGCACATAATTATCTTGTTTATAATAATAAACGTATTTTGCATACCGGCTTCATGTCACTGGCACCGTAAGCTATAGAATGGAGAGGGAGGCCGGTGCAAACAGATGCAACATGCCAAGAACAACATATTGCATGGCTCAAACAATTAGACATGACCAGGGCCACTGGGTATATGGGATGTTGCGGGAGCAGTGTTTCACACATACTTATGGATTTGCCACATAATCCATCATTTGTTGGATGACCTGCAGATTTTAACAAAAAAAATAGTTTGTAGCGCAAACAGATCAAAAGTTACTAAAAACTGCAGGGACACTTATTTGAGTGCAGTCGAAGGCAATTTGTAACGGTTGACTGGCCCTTTTCCCGTTGCTTACAGCTGCATTTGAGTGTTAATTTGGTACTAATAAGGTGAAATATTTGCCCAGACAGCGTCAATATGTGTGAAAATTGGAAAATAAAGAATACTATCACAAAATGTGGTGCATTTGCAGGAAACGTCCTTCCTGCATAATTTAGTGAACAGGGCGTTATACTTGGGTATTTCTCTACCTCATAATTGCAGTGACCCTGGATCTGAATTAAAAACACACCAACACATGTATAGAAAAATGGCCTCAACTGAAAATCTTAAATGCAAGAAATAAAGGATGAGATGCAGCCATGTAATGATGCTAAACATATTAAGGGAAATCAGTCAGGCAAAGTGACTAAAGTAATAGGTACTCCATAGCAGGGAGACGGTAGCCAGCTTTCGGAAACTTAGTGCAGCAAAGGTTTGCAGTCACACTACTTATAAAATGCATATGCCTTGAAATATCATACTCTGATTTCAATCTAAAGTTCATATTGAACCACCACTTCACTGCCAGAGAGCACCGGCCCAGGTGCTACCTGTCAATAACCGTGCTCTCATCCAAACTGGAACCAAATCCCATACCCATAGCATCTTAATGAGGGAACCCGAGCAAAACAACAGTACGGCCCGCGTACCAGGGTTGGGTTCCTTAGCAATTTAATGATGTGTTTCAAACAATTACGGAGAAGAAGCTCTGCCTCACAAAGCGCTGGCAGAGTATGCAGAATTACAGGAAATGGAAAGGTTCTATACTGACATGAACACAATGTGTACGAAAAGCATTCAGCAACTGAACTCTACACGCTCAATGCGAGCCCCAGTGGCTTCTAATCAGTGCCCAAACCCTACTAGTTCTGCAAAACTCTGGGACGCCCATGCCGGGTTTCCATTGGATAGCACAGTGCCTGGCATTTGCCAGTTGACGCCTTGTCCGTTCAAAACGTCTTCTGATTAGATGATAGCTGCTGTCGGTCAGACTCCTAGCCAGGCAACTTCTGTGGTTGGGGAGGTGAGGGAGAGGCTGAAGAGTGATCATTCTTGCCCCCTACCCCCTGGCCTTGTGCTTCCTGCTGCGGTTGTAACACTGGGGACGCCGGTAGGAAGCAAGGAGTGGGTGGGAAGCAGCAACAGCCATGACACAGTCAGTATGTTGGGCCAAGCGCCTTCATAGACACCAGGGGGAGGGGCTGTCACCAAGGGAGCAGAAATAAACATATGCTAGTGGCAGCCAACAGATGTGTCTTGACCCCCCTTGTTATGTTATGTTATGTTATTAGGGACTTATAAAGCGCACGGCTACTCAAGAGAGTGTCCCGGCGCTGAGGATACTGGGTGGGGCTAACGAGGCACTCAGCTAGCAAGTGTCACACTATTGTAGGAAAAGCCAGGTGTTCAATGATTTCCTAAACGGAAGGAGGTCCTGTGTCTGTCTCAGATCCAATGGGAGGCTGTTCCATATCATAGCTGCTTGAACTTGGAACAAACGACCTCCGATTCGAGCATGGAATGATTTAGGAATACAGGCTGAGTGGCATGCCGCTGACCTCAGAGCACGACGCGGGTAGCAGAATTGCACTCTCTTCCTGAAGTACGGGGCCCCCAACCCATGAAGAGATTTAAAGGTCAGGACCATGGACTTAAATATAATCTGTTTATGGATTGGAAGCCAGTGCATGGATTTCAGATGACTGGACATCCGTGTTCTAGGCCTGAGCATAAGGATTGCCCTTGCAGCTGCATTCTGAACTACCTGTAGGCGTGTCAACAGGTAGTCTGGAATTACCAAATAAAGGCTATTGACGTAGTCCAGCCAGGAAAGAACCAGCGCCTGGATCACAGTCTTTCTATGCGTTGCCATCAGGAGGGGCAAGAATTGCCTGAGCATTTTGAGCACTCCAAAACAAGAGCCCGCTACAGCTTTTACTTGGGAATTCATGGATAAATTGTCCTCCATCCTTACTCCTAGATTCTTGACTGTCTTGACCGAGGTTAAGGGGGGGGGACATGTCCTGGGGCCAACAGTTCTGCCATACGGTGTCTGGAGGGAGACCAAAGAGGATAATCTCCGATTTGTCGGGACTACATTTTAGTTGGTGGGATTGGAACCAGGCGAACACTTCTGAGAGGCAGGCCTTTATCGCTTCACTTTTGAAATCTGACTTTCAGTTGCACCTTCTCTGAGTCATTCATTGGCGTCCCTGGGCGTGAGCCCCAAATCAGCTGCTGTATGGCAAGCACGCTCAGGATGGCCCTTCTGTGCGGCATGCACCCCCAGGATCGAGCACCCGTTGCAACATTGGAGAGTGGTGGAGGGGGCGGTGGAGAGGCTGAAGCAGCATGTCCCTGACCCGCTCAAGTTTCCAGCGGCTGGGACCCAACCAGTCGTGGAGAGATGAAGAAGGAGACGCAAGGAGAGAAACCTAAGGCGTGACCGCAACCCTGCGTCCTCAGCCCTGGTGCGCAGCTGTGATATCCTCTCGGTAAAGAGCCCTCCCCATAAAAAAATAGTAGGGGCACAGCAGCAGGTGAAAGGGGAGGGAGGCTGGTTCCAAGTGTCACTCGTTATCATAAGAGGAATTTGGATCTGGGAGCATAGCATTACATGCCACCTCATTCCCCTTAACTCTTGTACTAGCCCTGACAGCAAATCCTGGCTCTATATTCTATTTGTGTTGCTGTGGCTTTCATGCACCTCTTGTTCCACCTGCCTGTTCTCCCTTACCCTCCCACACAGGTGCTTTGCGGCCCAGACACCTGAATGGTTACGCCTGTTGTTATGGAGACTGCATCTGTTCATGTCTTGGACCCAGGCCTTCCTGCTGCAGGTTGGCCACCGAGAACTGAGCACCTGCCCCCGAAGGCTCTCTTAAGCGGCAACCACAAAATGTACTTTGTGATCGGAGGTAATTTAATGTTTTAGCATAAAACTGATAATCCTTGTGATAGGTTCTGTTGAGCATAGTTGCTGATCGCTGATAATGGCCAAGAACAAAGCAGGTGTGAGACCTGAACTCCCTGATGCACCTCAAACTGCAGGGGGCACATAATCCAGGTATATTTTCATGGCTGTAAGCTAATGTACCTCCTGCTGCAGTCCTCTGATGTCCTTTACCGGTCCGTGAATTTGTAGCAAATGCACGTCAGGAGCTTGCAAGACTCTTTCATCAGCTTCCTGGAAGACAACATGCACCCAGAGCTGCTGCATGCAGTTTTCCACTGGAGGAGGCTATCTTACACCCAGACATAAGGCACCGGTGACTTGTAAGAAGTTTGCGAAAGGTAGGTGAGGCAGCATTGGGGAAAAGAGGAACAACCTTAAAGTTACTTTCCTGTTAATATAATGAATTATAAAAAACAGGCTAGTGCCTAGAACAGCGGACTTTATGTGCCCCATGTAGTAAATGATGGCCCAGAATTCACGTACTGTTTTCATGGCTGTGGTATAAACTAGTATAAAGCGGGGGTGTCCACGTATTGTAACAGGGTACAGTTTAACCCCCAGAAATACAGGCATGAGTTCAACCTGAAGGCCTAAAACTAACGCGAAATACAGACAGATCTGCGAGTGGGTGCCCGTGGTTTACAGGGGCGGCTCTAGGCTCGTGGTGGCCCTGGGCAGGGAGTGTAGGTAGGGGGCCCCGGAAGAGGGGGTCTAGGCGGGGCGGAGCGCGGAGGCCAGTGAAGAGGGGGGGTCAGGGTGTTTGAAAGTGGAACAGAGCCGGAGGCCGCCAAATCCCTGCCAAGGGCCGCTACGCAAATATGTATCCATCCTCAGAGGATTATTATATTAAGGATATATATTGGCATAGTGGTCCCTGGGGTTTGGTGGCCCTGTTCAGGTGTACAGCTTGCACATGCCTAAGGCCGCCCCTGTGGTTTATAAATACTAAATGTCCGGGCAGAGGATGAGACAATTACAGCTCCCGCCTTAGATCACATTTACCTCGGTCTGTGTGTGACTCAAAGTATAGTGCCCCCTTCCACCTCTCACCGGTGCGCTGCCTTGATGAAGTGCTCAGGCGTGGTATGTTAATATTGTGGATTAGAAGCTCTGCTCACAGCAGGGTCACACTAAGTCAATTACACGGACAGCTGTTTAAAAAAACAGTGGCCAGCCAGGGGAAGGTCAGGCTTTCATGGATAATCCAGTCGGATGTGTTAGCGACTGGTACATTTGGTTAGTCCCCAACAAGATGACATGAGGCTACCCACGCTCGATCTGACCACTTTAATCCACGCTCACAAATTGAGTCTGGCACTTTCTTCGAGCACAGCAAATAGACTGGTCAGTAACTGTATTTTGTTCTATCAATGGCATTGCGCAATGCTCTCATCAACGTGTTCTTTTCTTTCAGACAATGATAAATAGTGAGGCCCAATAAAGCCCAAAACACAGCAGAGGATTTTCATAGTGAAAAGTTAGAATGGGGGAAATTTTGAAGAATATTGTTACAGTTTCACTTTATTAACAGACTAAAAAGGCCAAACAAACAGTTCAAATACATGCAACTCAATTCGTATTTAAAACTTATTTTTTTACAACTGAGAAATGTTTTGGTACTAATATACAAATATACTTTTACCCGCCCACATACAAGCATTTAAAATCAACAAGTACTTAACCCTGGGCCTTCTATGTCTAAACATATTAAAATCTCTCCTTTTACATAAGATGACAAACCTTAACCCCCTAGCACGGGAACATTTCTTTCATGTTATTTCCATATGGTGGGTAACATTATTTCTGTGCAGAATACAATCCAGTTTGGTGCAAACTAATGCAATAATGTAATTGATGCAATAATGTGTATCTCTTGGGCGAGCAATCAAAAGCATTAAATAAAATAATCTTGTATTAAGAAAAATAATGACATGGTAATAGGAGAGAAATTATAATTCAACAGTCCTCTCTAATCCATGTACCCTTAAATAAAACAAATAATCTTGTATTAAAAAAATAATGACATGGTAATAGGAGAGAAATTATAATTCAACAGTCCTCTCTAATCCATGTACCCTTAAATAAAACAGACCTTAACTTTTTTATACATGAAATAATCACTTATGAATGTATGGGAAGTGATTATTCCTTTGTGCAAGATTAGACAACAAAGTGCAAAATGCAAGTTCAATTACTAGTAAGAAAAATGACCTTTCCTTGCACTACCCTTTCTTATATTTGGGGATTTAACTAAAACATAACAACCTCCGTATAACCATTCCATCTCCCTAGTGTGGTAAGTCTTTTTTCTTAGTTAACTGATCCTGAACAACGGCCAAAAATGTCCCTACTGCATAAAACACGGGTATATCATCACACCCTAAAATTAATTGAAGGAGACCCTTTGTGTGTCAAATCTGGGTCAATCTAAAGGTAGGTAGCACCAATGTTCTTCTACTAGCTACAAAAATGGGGCAAAATATAAGAAAACGCAAAAAGATAAGTTGTCCTCTTAGACAAAAGGGGCACATGGCTTTCTCCATGCCAGGTTGCTGGACCAGCTTCACCGTATAAAAGCTGGTACTTGCCCCAATCTAACATTTAATACCCACCTCCTTATGTGTGTGCTCTTTATATCCCGCAAGTAAGACTGAATATGCCCCGGTGCCTTACATACTTTAAATGGCACAGGTTATCTTTCTTACACACATCTTCTAAATCACTCCTCCTAGAGCCCTCCTTAACTAAATGCTTTAATAATTGCTACTGCTGTGTAATGGATAGCCCTTGGAGTTTCTCCCCTACTGTAACATCTAATGAAGCCTTAATATCCAGTAGGTTAGCCACCCACCTATCGTCATACTATTCCTGCAGGTTGGATTTTATAATTTGTCTTAAGGAACCCTTTTCCTCTCTAAGAAGGCGAAGCCAGTAACTAGGGAGTTTATACTTAAATAGGACATTTGTTATGCCCAGTTCAAGTCTAATGCACTGTTTACAGTTCCTCTGGGTAGCCCACCCATTTCTTCCAAACATTAATTTTGATGATTTGCATTCTTCTTGCCAATCACATGGGAAACAACTCACATCCATACAGCAGCAAACTCACTATTTTTGCATTGTATGTATATCTGAGCACTTCAATGGATTTATGATCCAGTGCAAAATCCATCCTAAATAATGCTCATGCAATGGCCTTAACCATCATTTCCTGTATATCTATATGCAGAGTAAATTAAGATTATATCGAAAAAGAAGGCCAAGATATCAATATTCTTTTACCTCCTCTACTAGACCTCCATTTACCCACCACTTAGCCCTTCTCTTCTGTCCTCTCCCTTTCGTAAAAACCATTACCTTAGTCTTAGACGTATATATTTTCAAAAAGTTGGACCTACTATACTCAGCAAATGCATCCAATAGTCTCTACAGGCCAACCGATGAGCCTTCATGTAGCTGGATAATCAGTTTTAGCAGACCTGATGGACACTCCAATTTCCTCATCTTCTCCCAAAGTAAATGCCTATTAATCGTGTCAAATGCTGTCGACAAGCCAATTTATGACACGTACAAAGCTTGCTTTTTCTTGAAGGCATATTTTTCAGCCAAAAGATTTAATTTAATAATAAGACAACATCCATTGTTGAATAACTTTTTTGAAACCAAATTTATACTCTCTGGAGAATATTAGCTACACTTACCCAATCCTCTAACAACCCTAGGAGGTGTTTTATATCTTACTGTGAATATCAAGTAGTGTGAACATATGACAATTTAATGGTAGGTCCTGTTTTCCTTTTTAGGTTTAGCCTGCGCAGCGCTTGCTCTGTGCTTGTGAAATCTTTTGTATTAAATATATCCTAAAAGGTGTTTACATCCCGTCCCCATGAATTCATTACTTTTTATTGGTTCCTATGCTTGCCAAACCGGGACTAAAGGCAAACTGGAGCACCATGAACCGTAGTTGGCTCGCACACGTTCACATGAAACATAGTGCATTATTGCATACATTCTGGATCTGCACTGGGAGATGATGGCTGCATACTTAACTATCACACTGCACACTGCCCTCACACACTACACTCCTGTCTCTAGTGCTGCACACTTCATCATCACCCTGCATGCCTCCCTCACACACTGGACCCGTGCCGCTAGTGCTGCACTCTTTACTCTCACACTGCACGCCCCCCTCGCACACTGCACTCCCACCTCTGGTGCCTCACACTCCACACTGCACAACTGCTCACAAAGCTAAGTCTTGCAGAAAACAAAAAAAAATTATTAATCAGATAAGCGAAACTGAATACATTTACCAATGCTTGCTTAAAGAGCGGGATCCTTATACTACCTTTCCAGGTTGCTATAATACCCTGGTTGATTATTATAGCTCCAAAAACTAGTATGAATACTTCAGCTCACAATTTTGAATCAATTTTAATTATGTCAGAGGAGAGGCCATCTGGGCCCTGTACCTTTGAACTTTTTTGCCTTTTTGTAATGGCTTCATATCTCCATAACTGACAGAATCCAGTGGCAAGCCTCTTCCCCTTGTTACAACTCCTCAGCCCACCCACTCCAGATCCCATCATTCTCGGCCTCTGTACCTTTATACAACTCTGATAAGTAGCTTACCCAAGTTTCTTCAAGTACCGGGGCTGGTGCGATACTTTTTGTCACCCCAGCACTCGATTTACTATTGCCCTAAAACCCTTTGTATTTCCCCCTCTCAACAAAGCTATTGCTTTAATCCAGCCATTTTTTTGCACAGTCCAGCGGATCCTTCCACATTTTATATCTTCTGCTGCCATTTTGCTTATGGAGGTTATTAAGGTTTCATACTCATGTACCATGAACTGTGGCGTAAGAGAGGATTGTACATGCAATACTTCCTTTATTCTATTTTGTGTGTAAATTTTCAATATGCCCATCTAAATTAGCCTGCATTTCTGCGACCTAGATGTTGCCGAACTATTTTGCCACTTATTTCTTAAATGTACATCCCTTTGCAGAGAAACAATTATTGGCTAATGATCGCTACCTGTTAATCCTCCTACCACTAGGTCCTTTATTAAACTAAAACTTTCGGTAGAGAACATGACATAGTCGATTAATGTAGCCACTCTACCATTGTCAGATGCACACTGAGCAGGCTGATCCCCTACACATCTGCCGTTCACAATAGTTACATTTAAACTGTCAAGCAATAGACAAAGTTTCCTCCCTCTCCCATCACTTCATGACTCCAAGTGCTGGTGTGGGGTTCTCGGGGTGTTTTCTTTCTCCCATTGAAACTCATCCTTTACTAAGTTAAAAGGAATTATAGCATTAAAATCTCCCATCATCAAGATGGAAACCTTTGGAAAATGTAAACTTACCTAATCTATCAAGTCTACATGCTCCTTCAACTGGTTATCCATTATTTTATTTGGATGAAAGTAACAATTAATTGAGCTTTTGCTTCCTTTGCACCCTGTTTAGCAGGTAATATTCCGCTCACTATGACAGTCTGGAAATTAGTATATTCTAGAAATACAATTCTCCCCTCAATCTCATATTTTACACCAATCATTACTGCAAGCTCTCTAGAGGACCGGCCAAATTTTCCCTTAACTGCACTGTACTAAACACTTTATAATCACTCATCATCACCTTGTGCTCTTCCCAAGTCTCCTGCAATGCGATGATCATAGCATTTCTATCCTCTATCACCCTTCGCAATGATTCTAGATTTCTTTTTAGGCCCCCAATATTCCATGAAACCAAATTTACCCCTATATCATCAGGATCTAATAAACAGGGGTCTAGAAAACACAATGTTATCATTTAATGCCCACGCAATCCATTTACAAGCATTATAGTCCTGTTTTAAAGTTGTTTTTTTATTTGAAAAAGAATCTGCCTTCTCTTTTCATACTCAAAAGGCTTACAGTTCCCTGGACCCCCCAAACAAGGAGACATACTTAGGTTGTTACGATAAAGGCCCTCCACCTACACCCCGGATCTTCTCCTGGGCTGCTAACACTATGGAGAAGGTGGGCCTATAACTAAATGAATCATATACATCAAAGCCAAAAGTTTGGAGTTCATCCACTGAGTCCATGACCTCATCCGCCATAATTCAAGGATAACAATAAATCCAGGCATATGGCCATGATGCTGCCACCTCACTTGCCTTGGAGAGAACCAACAAAGAAATATTCTTAGAAGAAATTATTGGTAATTGTGGAACTGATTTAAAAAGAGATAAAATGTATGATCTATTAAAAAAGCATTCCATGTCTGCAAAAATATCTGCCAATCGCACAACCCACACTACTTCCTCATAAGGTCTAACTGCTGAGACTTCACCCCATCTTTGTTCTACTTATGGCCTAAAAGGCTTTTCTTCCACATTGAAAAGAGAACTGGACTTACACTGCCTTTGTACCCTTCTTTACAGGCATAACTGTTCCAATTCAGTACATAGATCACCTATCGCCCCCACCCCATCATGTGGACTGGGGATCTCTGCTGAGGGCATTAACCCAACCTGGGCATCCGTGCCCAACAAAGGCTCCCTCTTGTGCTACCTCCACTGGTAATCTAATCCACCTTTCTATTTTCTTTTTTCAACCTACAAATTTTCCAATTTCCTTTTATGTGCCTTGTGTGCTGACAGGTTCTAACATCTTACTATTTTGACCTTTTTTAAAGATTTAAAGAACCTCCTTTTCTTCAAGCAATTAATCAATCAATCAGGGGTTTGTAAAGGAAAGATACTCACCCGTGAGGGTCTCAGATGCTGGGGGGGGGTGTCTGCTGATCCATCTAGGTGTAGAGGTTCAGTCGAAGAACAGGTTCTTCATGAACTGGGTCAACGACGCAGATTGCCTGAGGTGGAGTGGTAGGGTGCTCCAGGTCTTGACGGCAAGGTATGCAAAGGATCGTCCTTGGGTTCTGGATTTGTGGATCCCTAGGACGGAGGCCAGGGCGAGTTGGGCGGAGCGGAGTTATCTGGCGGGTGTGTGGAAAGCAAGGTGGTGGTTCAGAAATTCTGGTCCTGCTTTGTGGAGGGCCTTGTAGGCATGTGTGAGGACCTTGAAGGTGATGGGTCCCTGGATGAGTACTTCGGTCTTGTCCGAGTTGAGCTTGTGGCAGCTGTCTTGCATACAGGTAGCAACTGCCTTAATTCTGTTGTGAAAGTTGATTCTGGCGGCTGTGGGTTAGTTGGTGAGGGAGATGATTAGCTGGGTGTCGACGGCATAGAAGACAATGTTGAGTCCATGGCTTCAGATGATGGCTGCGATGGGAGCCATGTACATGTTGAAGAGGGTAGGGCTCAGGGAGGAGCCCTGGGGCACTCCGCAGCAAAACTCTGTCAGTCCTGAGAGGAATGGGGTAGTCTGACTCGGGTGTTCAGCCAGTCAGGAAGGAGTGGATCCAGTTCAATGCCTTGTCGCGGATGCCGGTGTCATGGAGTCTCGAGATTAGGGTGCAATGGGAGGCGGAGTCAAAGGCGGCAAAGAGTTCCAGTAGGCGAGGGCTGATATTTTGCCCCAGTTGAGGATGGAGCGGATGTCGTTGGTGGCTGCGAGGAGTGCTGTCTCAGTGATGTGGTTGCTTTGGAAACCGGATTGGGAGTTGTCCAGGACGTGGTTCTCTTCAATCAACTCACAGAGTTGGGCGTTGTTGGCCTACTTGATGGCCTGGGCTGGGAAGGGGAGGAAGGAGATGAGTTTGAGGTTCTTGAGGTCTGACGGGTCGGCGGACAGTTTCTTCAGCAGGGGGTTGATCTTGGTGTGTGCCCAGTCCTCAGAGAAGGAGGTGGTTTCGATGGAGCAGCTGATGGTGCGGAGAAGCTGGGGGGTGCTGGAGGTAGCAGCTCTATGGAAGGTGTGGTACTGGCAAGGATTGGAAGGGGTTCTTGAGTGGATGCTCTTTATGGTCTTCAGTGTGCCGTCTGTGGTGAGAAGAGTCCAGATCAGCACGATCAGTTCGAGTGAGGTGTGGTTGCATGCGGTGGTGGTAGGCGTGGTGGTGGGGTCTTGTGTGTTGAAGCTGTCGTAGATCTGCCTGATCTTGTGGTGGAAGAAGGTGCAGAGTTTGTTGCAGAGGTCTTGGGAGGGTTGGACGTCGTGGTCTTGCTTTTGGGCCTGGCGAACTCCTTGATAATGGTGAAGAGTTTGTTGCTGTTGTGTGCATTGGCGTTTATTTTGTCCTGGAAGGCTGTTTTCTTTGTATTTTTGAGGTGAAAGTGGTGTGAGTTGATGGCGGATTTGAAGGTTGTGTGGGTTTTGTTGTTCCTCCTTCTCTTCGCGAGTCCTCGGCAGCTGCGTCTGGACTCCTGGAGGGCAGGAGGGAACCAGCTGGCTATTCTTGGAGTGTTGCTTGCTTGGTGTCTTCTTGACGGGTGCAAGAGTGTTGGCGCAGTTGGAGATCCATCAGTGAAGGTTGCGAGCTGCGGTGCTGGCGTCTGTTGGAGTGGTTATTATTATAATTATTATTAAAAAGACTTGTAGAGGGCACAGCTACCCAAAAGGGTCTCCTGGTGCTAAGGCAGACAGCAAGCAGAAAACAGGAAAAGAGGAAAAAGAAAGCCAAAAAAGGCAGAAGCAGGAGAAAGTCAAAGAGAAAGAAAGAGAAAAGCAGAAATAGAGACGGAAGGGCAGTCAAGCAGCAGAGCAGTGATGGTCTACCACTAGACCACCAGCGATGAGGCGCAGGCAGGAGCCTGCAGATGGAGGCCTCAAACTCCTGACCGGAGTCAGCAGCAACAGCGCGGACAGCAGTAGCTACCATATGGAGCTGTGCTGGGAAAGGAGCAAGTCCACCAAAAGGTTAGTGGACTCCACTTTCACAGCGTAGCGGCCGCCATTAAATAGTGCTGCAGTAGAGGCTGGACAGTTGGTAGTTGGGAAAACATAGGAAGAGCCACTGGAGGGGGGCAGGGCTGCGGGGATTGCAGCGGTAGGAGTGACGAAGGAGCAAATTCAGGAAAGAGAAAAAGAAAGGCAAAAACAGGCAAAAACAAGAGAAATTTAAAGAGAGAGAGGAAAGCAGAAAAGGAGACAGTGTGGCAGTCAAGCAGCAGAGCAGTGGAGCTCTACCACTAGACCAACAGGGATGAGGCACAAGCAGGAGCCTGCGGGAGGAGGAGGGCCTGGAACAAATGACCAGATTCAGCAGCAGCAACGGGGACAATAGCAGCTACCAGACAGAGCTACGGTGTGAAAGGAGAAAGTCCACCAAAAGGTTAGTGGCCTACACTTTCACAGCGCAGGGGATACCATTAAGCAGTGCTGCGGGGGGCTGGACAGCTGGGAGGTAGGGAAACACGGGAGCAGGAAGGGTCACTGGAGGAGTAATGGGGTATCGCAGGGGCGACAAAGGAGCAAAAAACAGGAAAAAGGAAAGAGAAAAAGAAAGGCAAAAAAGGCAGAAGCATGAGAAATTTAAAGAGAAAGAGAGACAGAACGGCAGTCAAGCAGCAGAGCTGTGACCCTCTACCACTAGACCACGAGTTATGAGCCGCAGGCAAAATAGAGCCTCCAGGTGGAGGAGTGCCTCAAACTTCTGACTGGAATCAGCACCAGCAACTGGGACAGCAGCAGGTACCAGATGGAGCCGCACTGTGAAAGGCGCAAGTCCACCAAAAGGTTGGTGGTTATGTTAGGTTTAGGTGATCTTCCCCCGCACTAATACCCTTGTGGCTTGACACATCTTGTTTTCTGAGGAAGATTCAATATGGGATAAGCCCTCTAATAACCCTCCATTCCAGTCCCCTATTTCACATTCCTTTTCGTTTTTTTTAAAGATTTTTGGGTGACTCGTGCCATAGTACGGATTCTTTATTTGTTACTTACTCATTCATTTTAAAAGGCAAAATGTCCGGTAATGCATAGTCCAATACTACGGAGCCTGGATCTAGATCCTGAGTTTCACCTACAATAGTACATGTATGAGGTTGCTCTTTTGAGTTCCTTTTCCTCCCTCTTACGCTGTCCCTGGCTTACATCAATAGCATTCTCCCATGCTTCCCCATCCTGTCGGACTTGTGGCTCCTCCATTGTTTCAGTCTGCATCTTTACTGAGCTACAGTAGGGAATCTATTCAGGCAGTTTTTGAAAATATGTTGATGTTTTTCAATTCCCCTATAAAGCTCCCAAGTGCGATGCCTTATTTCTCAGTGGATTAGATATTATTTTTTGGCATTGTCTTGAGGAGAACATTCGGCCAGATCTCAATGTTCCTGTTATCATGGTGAGGGGCTAGTAGGGACTCTCTTATGGCCAGATGTATGAAAGCATTTTGCGTTCACAAACTATGCGAATCACAAAATTCTGCTGTTTGCGAATGTAAAATTACCTTTCCTCATGTATGAAAGGCTTTTGGATTTGCAATTTAGGTAATCGCAATATTTTGCGATTACCTAAATTGCGACTACAACTAGGGACTCGCAATTTGCATATGTAAGAAACCTTTCCTAAATGTGAACTGTGCATTTATGAAACGCTAATTACCATCAACGTCAAGTTGATGGTAACCATGTGCAAACTTTAAAAAATGCCCAAAAATGCATTTTTCAAAGTGCTATGTGCACACTTTCTTTTTTTGGGGTGCTTCAGGGGGGCCTTAGACTCCCGGGCACCCTTGGCTTTGCATTAGCTAATTTGCGGTTACCAATTAGGTAATAACTAAGGGTCATATGTATCAAAATCCTCTTTTGCGATTGTCAAATAGCGATTTTTTGCGAATTGCTATTTGAGAATCGCAAAATGCTACGTATGTAGGATTTGCAATAAATATTGCGAATCCTACATATTCCTTAATTGCGAACCTCAAAGTGCGATTCGCAAATAAGGAATACCTCCCCATTCATTCCTATGGGCCTAGAGGCCCATAGGAATGAATGGGAAGACAGTCTCAATTTGCGATTAGCAATTAGCGAATCGCAAATTGAGAATGCAATTTCAAGAGTGCAAGGGTGTCAAAAGGACACCCTGTTGCACCCCTGAAATAAGCATGGGTGCACATGTGGCGCACATACATGCCCTAAGGGCATGTATGTGCTTCACATTGCACTGTCAAACATGCAAAAAAGTGAATTTTTCAAAGAAATCGCAAATTACCACCAACTTGAAGTTGGTGATAATTTGTGATTCCTTAAGGCTAAATTGCACTTTTTTGGTGCTTCTTACATTGCATTGAAGGAATCGCAAAATTTGTGATTCCTTAAATCAAATTGCAAAATAAGGAATCGCAAATTTTGCGATTCTTCATTTTGCAAGCAAATTTGCCTTCATACATACCACTTAGCAAAATTGTGATTGCAAACGCCGAAATATCTTTGATACATGTGGCCCTGAATTAGCACCAGTTGCCTCTTACTCTGGTAAAACTCTTCAGCACCACCTCACCTTTCCTCAGAGGCCACAAAGGCACTAAAAAACTCCACTTGCCCCACGCTCTGAAAATGGCGACCACACCCCTTCCACCACAATGGGGCCGTCTATGCATTATAGATTACGCTTTTAGAGTGCTTTTCGGGTCGAGCCTAAAAGCGCACGTGTGCTGCTCTGCTAGTCATGCTGTATCTGGACAGGGTGCATAGACCACGCACCCACACCTTTCCATTTGTTCCTTCTGTGCCTTTCTGAATTCCTTTTTTTTTTTATTGGTAAGGCGTTGCTCTTTGGCACGCCTTTTAGTGTGTTTTTCACTTTGTGGTGCCTACCCATGTTACATGTCCCCTTACAATCCGACTGTATTTTTCGTTTGTTGCACTCGATTTTTCACTAAAGTGGTCCTGTGCCATGAACACAGCTTCAACATGACCGCGCTATATTTTTCAACGCTTTATTGTGTTACTACTTGGGCATCAGATGGCAGGCGTGGGAGGTGTGCGGGAGAGAACGGGGCAGTTTTGCCAGCGCACACCAGCCGACCTCGGAGACGCTGCTCTCTTCAGGAAAGTCAGAAACGGTTTGGAAAGCTTGGCCTGTCTCTCGTCGCGCACCGGCCTCTCCCTCTGTTCTGCTGTGATTACTGGCAGCACCTTGCCTTACACAGCACCAGATGAAAGCTGCATGATGCATGGGCCTTTCAGGTACCGCAGGTATGCAAAGGAGCACACCGTGATTATGTAAACGTGTGCATTGTAGTTAGTGTCATGCTAAAAATATGCAATACCGGCATCCATGCTGTTTAAAAAGACAGCGCTGTAGAATAGCCTCTCTACGTCTTTTTTTTACTCTTCTTAACTCTCTCTTTCCGGTCTACCTGCCCCTTCATTGCCTCCCCTCCCGCCCCCTTCACTCTTCCTCTCGCTCCCTCCTAAAATCCCCATGCCTCATAAGAACCCATAAAATGCTATGCTTTACTTTTCTTGGGTAACTGCAGTGTAATGTATTTTCTTTATTGTAGTTAGTGTCATGTTAAAAATTTGCATGCTGTTTTAAACAAAAAACGCTGTAGGATACTTAACTTGTGTGACTGTTTTTTTTACTCATCTCTTTCCTGCCTACCTGCCCCTTCACTCTCTCCACGCCTGCCCCCTTCACTTTTCCTAGCTCTCCCTCCCACTATTTGCTCCACTCCCCCTTCCCTTTCGAGAACCAATAAAATACTGCAGTTTACTTTGCCTGGGTTATTGGGGTGCAATCTATTTTCTTTCCTTATGGTGATGTGTGCATGATATTGTCATGGTGGTGACTCATGCATGTGGGGGTTACATGGCAGTGGGATATATTTGTGATGACATTTGTGGCGGTATGAGGGACCGTATGGATAAATCAAGGCCCCAACATGAGAAGCGGTGCTACCTTAGGCACGGACGGATAGCAAAGTATATGCATGCTCGATACAACGGGAAGCGTGAACGCTGAATTTTCCCAAGTTCCATTGGGCTGGTTCCTAAGTTCGCACCGGTTCCCATGTGGGGGCCTTCATTTATCCATACGGGCCCTCATCGCTCCTAATGTTGAACTCCTGTGTTTTGCAAAAAATGATCAAAGCAGGTCGCCTTACTTTTGCCACAACTGAATGCGTTCTTGAATCAGAATTTTTTTTTGATTCAGTACGTGCTAATTTTTTTCATTGGAAGTTCAGATATTTGTGTTGTCTGTCCTGATAATGGTCATATCAAATTAGTTAGGTCGAAACGCCATTGACGCTTGTCTTTGGCATACATTAAAGAGGAAGCATTCTTCGCCACTTCCATTCTTGTGATTTGTCAGACCAGTTTCTAAGTTAATTCACTTTCCTCTGCAATTGGTTACACTATTAATATTACATTTTGTCCATTGTCTTATTGTCATTTTATATTAATATTTTAGTAAAAGATGTTTTTGCAGTAGATTGGTTGATCGAGTATGGGTACCTTTCCATAACCCATTCCTTTATGATGTGTCCAATTTATACTGTTCCCAATTTATTTTCTCCTGTACTCATAACAGACGCTGTTTCTTCTTATGTAATTTGTTGCTTGAACTACTGTCATTAATATAACCATCGCTTATTCTAAGTACAAGCATTTAACGGCATACAGAAGTTTATTTGTTTACAAGGGTTTGCCATTTCAGGACTCAATAGTAGTTGTACATGAGTGGTTTGAGTTCCTTGAAATAGAGCTGTAAAAATATTTTTAAATCCTTTTTTGTCATAGCCCACTCTCTCCTGATCCCCCTGAATACCCCTCCTAAAGTTGTTTTGGTTATTGTTCAACCCTTTCCCTCCCATCCCCTTAGCTACAAGTAGGCAAACGGAGTATCTTTTGACAGTTGTAAATAAAAGCAAAATCTAGTCCACTGACTAACTTCATGCTTCCAATTTCCCAATAAGTGTAGACAGGCCTAGTGGTGAGCAACCGAGTGGCAACATAGGCAGTATTTGGACCAGTCTCACCTGTAGCAGAACATAGTGTTTAATTTGCATACAAAACAGTGTTCAACAGTGCTGTGACCCATATTTTTTAAATCTGAGAAAGGACAGTTTTTGCTATCTAGCAAATGATCTGTTAGTAATTCTTAAAAGTATGCTTACAGGGGTGTTGTGGTCACACCCACAGGAGAATTACTGTTTCTCCTCATGGTATTGGCTGTTTGTTGCATCAGTCTGCCTCCTATCGAAGGCTTGCATTGCAATGCACGAGGAACTATTATACTGCCAGTCATCACGCAGAAAATCTTTTATACAATACATGCAAAAAGCAGCCATTTTTTAGGTCGAGCATACGAGACCTCTTGGACATACTTCTCTTGTGGGCTTAAAGCCATCTGTTTTTTTTGTTTTGGTGTCCTTTAAAACTCCTTGCTTGCTAGTGGTCAGCCCTGCCTCTTTGTTCCTTTCGTTCCTACCAGAGAGCAGGGGCTAAGTACTGTATACATACGCTTTGGTATGTTATATGTTCTTTGGGGGACTATTTTCTTTATTATTTATTTCCTGCTCGCGTTACGCTGTGAATGTGTGTTCAGCTTCAGTGCCCCCATTTGCTTCCCTTTTCATTTGCAGAGCATTCTCGCTTGTAAACAGGCCTGAAATCTTAATCTTATCTGATCACATTTGCAGAGCATTCAAAGACCAAGTAAAAATTCCATAAATCATTTGAAGGTAAAGCGCTCTGGACATGACTAAAGAGAGAGGCCGAGAGGCCCAAGAGCTCACGTTACAGACTGAAGAATGCTGTTTGAACTTGTTTTTTATTGCAGCTCTCTATCGTTCCCTGACTTCGTCCACCAATATGATGGTTTTTAGGGCTCAGCCTACGTCACCACTTCGTCAGAAGTGGGGCGGAGCTTCGAGCCGTTTTGTTACGGGGCTCAGAATAGTGTAGTAAAAATTCCTCAGTGCGCGAGATTTTTCTGTAGTTTTTTTTGCCATCTGCATGGTAATTGGTCCTCGCGGTGCTGTGTTTGTAGTAGCCTTCACGCAATAGGCCATATGGATGTCAGTTTCGGCACTTCCTGCATATTCTGTGCGGTTATGCGCAGGGGAGTGTAATAATCAATTACGAGCTGTCAGGGTGCCGCGGTAATAGAATCCAGATGGTCGGGGCGCGTTCACCAGTCTGCAGTGAGTTTGGTGGGCGCGCGTTCGTCTGCATCCGTTCATGTGTAAGTGTTGGCACATGTGTTCACTATCTCCAGCACACACACACACACATAATCACATGCACCCCATACTCATTCAGTGGAACTCACCAGTGCACACACACACATGCAAACACGTGTGTTCACTATTTCCAGCACACACTTCACGCACACGGACACACACACACTCTCATGCACTCCCCTGGCTTCTTCCGCGAGACTAGCACACACTGAGCTCAGCAAGAAGCCTCCTTTCAGCTGATCTGCCTCAGACCCGCCTCCGATAGCAGCAACAGGCCCTCAGGTAGAAGTTCGCGCTTGATTAAGTACTTTTACATTCACATAACTCCGAGATTATGTCTGTGCAATGCCTGGCACTTGAGGCACCTGAGCAGCGCACACAGGGATAGACGCAGTACAACTTTTGCCAGCTATTAAACACATAGGAAATACATTTTTATTTTCATCACACCAACTAAATTAAGGGGGAAAACATGTATCGCTTTTATTGCAAAGACAATGACCGAACATTTGACACACAAAGGCACGGTGTTTTTTGCGTTGATAATACGGTTTTATTTCTTGGGTGTGGGTGAGCGGACCTGAAGATGGGGAAGGTAAATCGAACGGCTTTCTCCCCACAGCTTCGCTTTTCTTTTTGTTGTTACAAGAAAAAGCACGCAAGCCCAGATCCATTTAATTATCGTAACAAGACGACTCGGAGCTCCGCCCCACAGAGTGACAGTGAGTGCAGAGTGACAGTGAGTGCAGAGTGACAGTGAGTGCAGAGTGACAGTGAGTGCAGAGTGAGTGCAGAGTGAGTGCAGAGTGAGTGCAGAGTGAGTGCAGAGTGAGTGCAGAGTGAGTGCAGAGTGAGTGCAGAGTGAGTGCAGAGTGAGTGCAGAGTGAGTGCAGAGTGAGTGCAGAGTGAGTGCAGAGTGAGTGCAGAGTGAGTGCAGAGTGAGCGCAGAGTGAGCGCAGAGTGAGCGCAGAGTGAGCGCAGAGTGACACTGAGCGCAGAGTGACACTGAGCGCAGAGTGACACTGAGCGCAGAGTGACACTGAGCGCAGAGTGACACTGAGCGCAGAGTGACACTGAGCGCAGAGTGACACTGAGTGCAGAGTGAGTGCAGAGTGAGTGCAGAGTGACAGTGAGTGCAGAGTGACAGTGAGTGCAGAGTGAGTGCAGAGTGACAGTGAGTGCAGAGTGAGTGCAGAGTGACAGTGAGTGCAGAGTGACAGTGAGTGCAGAGTGACAGTGAGTGCAGAGTGACAGTGAGTGCAGAGTGACAGTGAGTGCAGAGTGACAGTGAGTGCAGAGTGACAGTGAGTGCAGAGTGACAGTGAGTGCAGAGTGACAGTGAGTGCAGTGTGACAGTGAGTGCAGTGTGACAGTGAGTGCAGTGTGACAGTGAGTGCAGTGTGACAGTGAGTGCAGAGTGAGTGCGAGAGTGACAGTGAGTGCAGAGTGAGTGCGAGAGTGACAGTGAGTGCAGAGTGAGTGCGAGAGTGACAGTGAGTGCAGAGTGAGTGCGAGAGTGACAGTGAGTGCAGAGTGAGTGCGAGAGTGACAGTGAGTGCAGAGTGAGTGCGAGAGTGACAGTGAGTGCAGAGTGACAGTGAGTGCAGAGTGACAGTGAGTGCAGAGTGAGTGCAGTGACAGTGAGTGCAGAGTGAGTGCAGTGACAGTGAGTGCAGAGTGAGTGCGAGAGTGACAGTGAGTGCAGAGTGACAGTGAGTGCAGAGTGACAGTGAGTGCAGAGTGACAGTGAGTGCAGAGTGACAGTGAGTGCAGAGTGACAGTGAGTGCAGAGTGACAGTGAGTGCAGAGTGACAGTGAGTGCAGAGTGACAGTGAGTGCAGAGTGACAGTGAGTGCAGAGTGACAGTGAGTGCAGAGTGACAGTGAGTGCAGAGTGACAGTGAGTGCAGAGTGACAGTGAGTGCAGAGTGACAGTGAGTGCAGAGTGACAGTGAGTGCAGAGTGACAGTGAGTGCAGAGTGACAGTGAGTGCAGAGTGACAGTGAGTGCAGAGTGACAGTGAGTGCAGAGTGACAGTGAGTGCAGAGTGACAGTGAGTGCAGAGTGACAGTGAGTGCAGAGTGACAGTGAGTGCAGAGTGACAGTGAGTGCAGAGTGACAGTGAGTGCAGAGTGACAGTGAGTGCAGAGTGACAGTGAGTGCAGAGTGACAGTGAGTGCAGAGTGACAGTGAGTGCAGAGTGACAGTGAGTGCAGAGTGACAGTGAGTGCAGAGTGACAGTGAGTGCAGAGTGACAGTGAGTGCAGAGTGACAGTGAGCGCAGAGTGACAGTGAGTGAAGAGTGACAGTGAGTGAAGAGTGACAGTGAGTGAAGAGTGACAGTGAGTGAAGAGTGACAGTGAGTGAAGAGTGACAGTGAGTGAAGTGTGACAGTGAGTGAAGAGTGACAGTGAGTGAAGAGTGACAGTGAGTGAAGAGTGAGTGCAGAGTGAGTGCAGAGTGACAGTGAGTGCAGACTGAGTGCAGAGTGACAGTGAGTGCAGACTGAGTGCAAGAGCGACAGTGAGTGCAAAGTGAGTGCAGAGTGACAGTGAGTGCACAGTGGCAGTGAGTGCAGAGTGAGTGCAGAGTGGCAGTGAGTGCAGAGTGTGAGAGTGACAGTGAGTGCAGAGTGAGTGCGAGAGTGACAGTGAGTGCAGAGTGAGTAAAGTGACAGTGAGTGCAGAGTGACTGCAGAGTGACAGTGAGTGCAGAGTGACAGTGAGTGCAGACTGAGTGCAGAGTGACAGTGAGTGCAGAGTGAGTGCGAGAGTGACAGTGAGTGCAGAGAGAGTGCAGAGTGACAGTGAGTGCAGACTGAGTGCAGAGTGACAGTGAGTGCAGAGTGACAGTGAGTGCAGAGTGAGTGCAGAGTGACAGTGAGTGCAGAGTGAGTGCAGAGTGACAGTGAGTGCAGAGTGAGTGCAGAGTGACAGTGAGTGCAGAGTGAGTGCAGAGTGACAGTGAGTGCAGAGTGACAGTGAGTGCAGAGTGACAGTGAGTGCAGAGTGACAGTGAGTGCAGAGTGACAGTGAGTGCAGAGTGACAGTGAGTGCAGAGTGACAGTGAGTGCAGACTAAGTGCAGAGTGACAGTGAGTGCAGAGTGAGTGCGAGAGTGACAGTGAGTGCAGAGTGACAGTGAGTGCAGAGTGACAGTGAGTGCAGAGTGAGTGCAGAGTGACAGTGAGTGCAGAGTGACAGTGAGTGCAGAGTGACAGTGAGTGCAGAGTGACAGTGACAGCTGAACGCAGGAAAGACGGAGGTGCTGCTCCTCGGAAAGAACTCCAGTCTCTGGAGTGATTACTGGTGGCCTTCCGCGCTGGGCCCCATCCCGTCCCCAAAAACCCTGGTGAAAAACTTGGGTGTATGGCTGGATTCTTCACTCAGCTTTCAGACCCACACAAAGAAAGTGGCCGCTACTTGTGTGGGCCTGCTGAGGAGCCTCAATCCAATACTCGTTTTTTTTTACTCAAAAACACGCCAACTGATAATCCAATCCACTATTTTATCCCGGCTGGATTACGCCAGTGTCCTATTTCTGGGCGCTAATAAAGCAGAAACAGCACGCCTGCAACGGGTACAAAACTCAGCAGCAAGGGCCGTGGTGGGCCTCCCCCGCAGGTGTTCCGCCAGGGCTACTATCCAAAGACTTCACTGGCTTCCCATAGAATCCAGAATTAAATTTAAGACCCTTACCATTGCTTTTAAAATTCTCAAATCTGAATGCCCTGAACTTCTACGCCCTCTCTTAGTACCTTACACCCCTCAACGCAATTTGCGCTCCCTAGGCCAACATCTTGTGACTGTCCCTCGAACTAAACTTTGTCGTGTTGGGGGCCGTTCCTTCAGAGTTTTGGGGGCTAAACTCTGGAACTCCCTGCCACCGAACATTCGTTCTATTAACAATTTGTCTGCCTTCAGGAAGGCAATTAAAACCCATTTGTTCCCACTGTTTTAGGCTTTCTGTTTTTACTTTCTCACTCCTCTCAGCAGGTTTTTCAAGGTTCTTAGCGCCGGGACGCCTCATTGCTGGGGCAGCTGTTCACGCTTAATCAAACTCATAACATAACATAACAGAGTGAGTGCAGAGTGACAGTGAGTGCAGAGTGAGTGTGAGAATGACAGTGAGTGCAGTGACAGTGAGTGCAGTGACAGTGAGTGCAGAGTGAGAGTGAGTGCAGTGAGAGTGAGTGCAGTGAGAGTGAGGGCAGAGCGACAGTGAGTGCAGAGCGACAGTGAGTGCAGAGCGACAGTGAGTGCAGAGCGACAGTGAGTGCAGAGTGACAGTGAGTGCAGTGACAGTGAGTGCAGAGTGACAGTGAGTGCAGAGTGACAGTGAGTGCAGAGTGACAGTGAGTGCAGAGTGACAGTGAGTGCAGTGTGAGTGCAGAGTGACAGTGAGTGCAGAGTGAGTGCAGAGTGAGTGCAGTGAGTGCAGAGTGCAGAGTGACAGTGAGTGCAGAGTGACATTGAGTGCAGAGTGAGTGCAGAGTGACAGTGAGCGCAGAGTGAGTGCAGAGTGACAGTGAGTGCAGAGTGACAGTGAGTGCAGTGAGTGCAGAGTGACAGTGAGTGCAGACTGAGTGCAGAGTGACAGTGAGTGCAGAGTGAGTGCAAGAGTGACAGTGAGTGCAGAGTGAGTGCGAGAGTGACAGTGAGTGCAGACTGACAGTGAGTGCAGAGTGAGTGCAGAGTGACAGTGAGTGCAGAGTGAGTGCAGAGTGAGAGTGAGTGCGAGAGTGACAGTGAGTGCAGAGTGAGTGCAAAGTGAGTGCAGAGTGACAGTGGGTGCAGAGTGAGTGCACAGTGGCAGTGAGTGCAGAGTGAGTGCGAGAGTGACAGTGAGTGCAGAGTGAGTGTAAAGTGACAGTGAGTGCAGAGTGGCTGCAGAGACAGTGTATAAGGGTGCAGGGTGCACATTGTGTGAGTGTGCAGAATGAGTGTGCAGGATAAACAGTGTGTGACTATGCAGGGTGACATTGGGAGTGTGCGGGTGAGCAGTGTGTGAATGTGTAGGGGCAGTGTGTGAGTGTGCAGAAAAACCACACACACATACCACACACACACACCATACACACACAAACCACACACACCTCACTCTCTCAACACCACACACTCGTCACCACTCACCACAACACACTCACCACCACACACTCACCCCCACAGACCCACCCCCACAGACCCACCCCCACAGACTCACCACCACACACTCACCACCACACACTCACCACCACAACAAAAACACACCCCCAGCCGTCAATGAATGCTTTCACCAGGCACAAACACCAACAACCATCAATGTACGCTTTCACCAAAAACAAACACGACCATGCATCAGTGCCGCTAAACACCCACGCACACAACAATGTCAGTGCAACTTTCACCAAACACACACACACACCAACAGCTGACAGTGCACCAGCCACTCTTTCAATTGGCACAATCATCAACAGCTGTCAGTGCACCCTTTCACCAACCACACGCATTACCATCCAGCTTTGTATGCTTGACAGCCACACTCAGTAACAGCTCTTACTGCACGCTACCACCCGTCATACACACCTCAAGCCACCACTACACGCTTCCACCAAACACACACACCAACAGCCATCACTGCACAATTCCTACAGGCACACACATCCACCACCCATCAATGCACACACCAATTGATAACGCATCCACCAAATATTATTGTACCTATCGCACTATGCTGCACTTTACCTTTTAAAGATAATGCGTTAAAGTGCAGCATGCCACCATTGATAACATTCCAATCCAACACACATATCTCCAACACACACCACATGCTTCCACTCCAAAACACATGCCTAAAACACATTGCCATTTACAATGCCATTATCTCTAACTCAAACAAACCCGAGCCCTAATGCATTCCCAATGCTTGTTTATTTTCTTTTGTAACTGTGCTAACGTTCAAAATGACAATGCAATAGGTGCTTCCATCTACTGCGCCAGGGTTATTATTCCGATGTCAATGGAGCATCATCCGCATCAAGCAGATTGATGGCATTGTCTAGGACATCCCATTTACGCAAGATGAACTAAATAGTAAAGACCGTTGCAGACAGGTATGTAACTCTGAAGAAAGCGACGCTGCTGCGTAGTGCCGTTTTGCAAAGGAATACACTCAATCTACTGTTTTGATAGGGTCATCACTCATTGTACTTCTTTCCTCCCCTCCTCCTGCCCACTTAGAAGACCCTCTTCTAGTGCTGGTGGGTAGCCCTGGCTGAATTTCCCTTATATAAGCAATCGCATCAGTTCAACAAGTACCTACTTGCACCCACTGGGGTGAACCACTCAAGAACTCCATGTACCAGAGTCCCTAGGGGCGATCCGGAGGAGGGGCTAGCGGTGTGCGGTCCATTGCGATTGTTTCTATAAATTGGCTCCCTTGAGCTTTGAGTCGACGGGCTCCTGGACGACGCACCTGCGTGCCGGTTCGGGCATCGAGGCCTTTGACGGTTGCTTGGCGGCCTTCTCTTCCACCCCTAACTATTTTCTCCACTGATGAGGGAAGTTATCCCGAAACCCGAGCCATGTCTCGGGCAACATCCAAAAACTCGGGACATGTATCGGGTCTAGAGATCATCAGTTCAACAAGTACCTACTTGCACCCACTGGGGTGAACCACTCAAGAACTCCAGGTACCAGAGTCCCTAGGGGCGATCCGGAGGAGGGGCAAGCGGTGTGCGGTCCATTGCGATTGTTTCTATGAATTTCCCTTATAAGCGATCTAACACTTGTTTTTTCCTCCCTCTGCTCCAGCTCCTTCTCCCTGTCTGAGGTATACGCGCGCCCCTCATGGACCTCAGCGCACTGTCTGATTGGGAAGGCTGCACTGGAGCCCGAGGTTCCGCTGCCATCCTTGCTGAAACGGTGCTCTTCGTGGCTACCTTCATTGCATGCCCACCTCGGAAACCTTCACTGCCTGCTTCTCTCAAAGCCCTTCACTGTGTCCTGCTGCCATGCCTTCATCTTCCCACAATGATGTGTTCATTTTTTTTCTAAGTATGATTCTTCTGAATCAGTTTTCTAATTAGCAAGATTTTTTTCTATACTGGCTGGAGCTCATGTTTCATCTTGCCTGGGTTACTTCTGCTTTGACCCAACTTACTGCATTAAAATGTGGCCTTTAAAATGCAGGCACAAGATTAATGGGAAATTTGATGCAACATATTGCCCCTTGAAAATTGCTTTAAATGTGTCCCACAATGCACTGGGATCGGAAAGTACTAATTTCGCAGACTGTTATCAACATAGACTGATTCAGAGAGATGTGATTTAAACAACAGGTATGTGACGTGTGTCTGTGGGAGGTGTCTGGGTGTAAAGTAAGGGACAAGGTTTTATTGTATGCTATGAACATTTGTTTAGTGCTCATTACACTTGCCAAGGTACTGAATCACTTTGGTGGACCTTGGGCGAATCACTGATATGCCCCTGTAGCTGGTTTGATGTGTCTGTCAAAGAGTGGAAGCTTTTAAGAGCCCAAACATTTGTTTAGTTATGGCGTAGAAGTAGATTTGAAAACTTCACAAATAATAGCCCTAGCTCTCCTAGCATCAAGCTTCCATTTGTTCTTAACTCCTTTGCCACTTGCAAATTTCGCTGCGGTGCGGGGGAATGTTCGTGTTAATGGTGCCGCGTTGCCTATGACAGCTCCCAGCCGTCATATGCCACGGTAGGCGTGTTCTCATGACGACCGAAAGCCATCAGAACTCCGTCCACTGATTAATTCGGCCGCACAGGTGGGTATTAATACCGCGTGGGAGGAGCGGCAACATTCAGACGGCTCCCGTCCGTTGTGAGCACACGCCTACCGTGACTCATGACGGCCGGGAGCCGTCATGAGCACCGAAGGTGTTAATACAGGGTGAGAAGTGGGGATTGTTAGGGTGGGGTGATACTAACTTACCCATCCCTAAAAGCACTGCCCTAGCTCACAGCCACTGGCTGGTCAATCCAGCCCTGGTAGTGCTGTATATATCATACAGCACAATTGACCAACTCAGTTGTACTCATTTCATTTACCTTATAAATAATCACTTATATTCACTGCAAACTGCTCACAATTTCGCAGAATATGTATTGTTCCACTGAGCTATCAAGTTGATTTAGTATGCCGTGCCTTAATCCAGTCAATTAGTTCCATGCTAGACTGATTTTTTTTGTCTTCGCCTCCCAGGTTTTGGCATATTCCACAAAGACGACCTACTATTTTTAGAGAAACCATACAATATATTTTATGACGTGCATCCAATTCCACTAAATGTTTCAAAACACCCTATCCCGTATAACACTGTGGCCACAGTGCTGTGGAACGCCTGAATTTTTACTAGAAACAGGCCTCTGCTCAGCTGTCATTTCAGTGTCCATGACGTCACTTCGCTACTCAGGAGATCCAGCCCCTGCACTTCGAACAGACAACACAAAACACTAACAGCTGAAAGCTTTTTCATTTTTTAATTTAAAAAGAAAATGACCACAAATATCCCGGACGCTTCTCCCCAACAGGAGTCTTTCCATAAAACGTTTGCAAAAAGTGAAAGCGTCAAAGCCACCCGAGTGCATTATTACTGAAACTGATGTTTTGTTTACATTTTTCTTAGTTGGTGAAATGCCATTTGCACAGAAAAATGCATTAATTCCAGGAAGTGTGTCCTGCTTGACCTTTTGTTTAGTACATGAAATAAAACAAACCTACCAGCATTAATATCTGTATACTGGAAAGTTTTCATTGGGACATATATTTCATGGAAAATAAGTGTGCATGGAAAGAAACACTTTAAATTGTCACTAACAACATCAGTGCAGATGTATATACACCAAGTCTCCGATGCTTCTTTACCTGGGTAATATCCAGCGAGAGAGGAAGTCTAACAAAATTCCAGTTAGTAATTTACAAATGTTTTTTTTCTGGATATTTGGCTGAGTTTTTGGCACTTTGGACTATGCATGTACATCCGAAAAAAAGAAAATCTTATAGCCCAGTAATAACAATCACTGACCTAAACAGACAGTTACACTCACAAACAATGCATATCCTTTATAGCCATTCAGCAGATACTTTTTTTTCACACTATCACCAGCTGGCTTCAGGGGAAACCAGTTGCAAATGCAATGTCCGCTTGGATAAGGATCCATGGTGGGCTGAGGATACTGGCTATTGTGGAGCAGGGATGTTGGAAAAAGCGGTTCTCCATCTGTGGCATTTTCCACATAATTATGGATTTTCCACATTTGCCACTTAATCCATCACCTGCTGCGTAATCTATAGATTTTAACAAAAAAAATTCTAGCTCAAACTAATCAAATGTTACTAAAATGACTGCGACCTGTGTTGCTGTGCAATTGAATTATAAACTACAAGTGGTTCTGTTGGGTGCCACAATTCTAGCAGAATTATGAGAAATGCTATTTACTAAGCATGAGTATTAAGGGTCGAAAAATGATCCAGATCGAGCAGAGTGCGAGAGCTTTTATTAGTGATAGTTTCCATGCCTTTGCGCAATGAAATTCTTACTGCCCACAAACCATGACACAAAAAGCTATTTCTCATTTACATGTATTGTTCAGCTGTCCATAACGCACAGAATACATATAATACAATGGATGAAACTGACATCTATCACATGAAAAATCAAAAGTTCAGTGTTCACGTATACAAACATGAAAAAATAAAGAACACAGTCAAGAGATTAAGCTAATGTATTATATGTATTCGGTGTGTTATAGAAAGCTGAACAATACATGTAATTAAGAAATCGCTTTTTGTGTCGTGGTTTGTGGGCATTAAGAATTGTGAAGACTTATAATGTATCACTAATAAAAGCTCTTATACTCTACCGATAGGGATCATTTTTCAACCCCTAATATTCATGCTTAGTAAATAGCATTTCTCAAAATTCTTGCACCCAGCAGAACCACTTGTAGTTTATAGTTGTATACCCAGGTTCTGAGGGACACAGAGCAACCTCATTATAATTAATGGCTGTGAAATTGAAGGCCTTATGCAAAGGTTGTCTAGTCATCTGTCAGTTGCTTATTACTGTATTGGGATGTTACACTGGTACTAATGAGATAAAATGTTTGCCCAGACAGTGTTAACATGTGAAAAATGACATTATGAAGTAATATCACAAAAGGTACCACATTAGGTTTCATAATTTCTGGATCCCCACCGAGACCAGGAAGACTGTCACCCAGGCCCTCGTCACCAGCCGACTGGACTACGGCAACGCCCTCTACGCCGGAACCACCGCCAAGCTCCAGAAGAGACTCCAGCGGATCCAGAACGCCTCAGCCAGACTCATCCTCGACATCCCACGAAACAGCCACATCTCCGGACATCTGAGACCTGCACTGGCTCCCCGTCAACAAAAGAATCACCTTCCGCCTCCTCACCCACGCACACAAAGCCCTTCACGACCAAGGCCCGAGCTACTTCAACAGCCGAATCAACTTCTACGCTCCCAAACGCCACCTCCGATCAGCCAGCCACTCCCTCGCCGCCGTCCCCCGCATCCGAAGAGCGACAACGGGAGGAAGGTCCTTCTCCTAACTGGCCGCCAAGACCTGGAACTCCCTCCCGACCGACCTGCGCCTGACCCAAGACCACCTCTCCTTCAGGAAGAAGCTCAAGACCTGGCTGTTCGAGCAGTAACGGCACCCCCTCCCTCCTAGCGCCTTCAGACCCTACGGGTGAGTAGTGCGCTCTATAAATGTCTTGATTGATTGATTGATAATTTGCCTCTTCTTGCCACATCATTTAACCAACACAGCTGCATAATTTAGTCCTTCCTTGCCGCATAATTCCAGAATTTGCCTCTTATACCAGAGCACAGCCTGAGGCTTAATATCTTGCAACCACTATAGTTGCTGATATTTATCTGTGTAATCAGCAATTTACTGTGCATGACACATACATCATTCATTTCTTACTGTTCTATGTGTGCCTCTCCTTTTTACCATTCTATTTTTCCAGTTTTATAGTGTGTAACTTAAAGTTTACATTACTCAAGGCTGTTTTTTTTTTACTGGTTTTTGAAAAGATGTGTTTGCAGGGTGGTGAACCAACTGCACATAAGACAACATGATTTTCGCCTCTGTTGGAGAAAACGTGATTATTCTAACGGTGCGTTTTTTATATAAAGTTTTCCATTAATATGGTCCAAGTTGTTGATCACTTTGAAAACACTGCATTCGCGCTCTGTGTCCCTGCAGGACTGGTTTCTGCAGCGTGCACCACATGCAAGTCGGTGATGCCAGCCCTCAGCGCTTCCATTGTAACTGGATAAGTGCCTGTGGGTGGCCTCATCCAGGGTTGGACATAGTAACCTGCCATCACACCCAGGCCTTTCTGCTGCGGAACTATACGAGCCAAATTTGGCAGATTCTGGGGAGCATGAGAGTAATGACTCCTGCAGTAGCCCTCTATGATCTGCAGGCCATGCAGTGGCGAGTCTGCCTTCCTACCCCTCTATAGCACCCAACGGGGGTGCCCGAGGCCTCCTACTGCTTTTGCTCTTCTGCCATTCTGTTGCTTGATAGAGACGAAGGCTCTGTCTGCCTGCTTCTCCACTCAACAGTTTACTGGTATCAGTGGCTTAGTCCTGCTACCACTCTAATGTGCATCCATGTGGGAAAGTCATCCCTCCAGCTAATCTCTAGTGCGCTTGCTGATATTCTTCTAGTAACAAGCCCTCCATAAAGCCAATCAATTGTCCATCAACGCAACAACTGTCCAGTGCACCAGCTGCTGGAGAGTTCCCATATGGCACACATTCTGGGGTGCTTTGCTCTCCTATCTCGCATGTAGCTTGCACATGAAGGTATGTGTTTGTCCAACCAATCTGTATTATTCCTTGTGGGCGGTTCCTGGCATACAACCCTTTAACATACGGTTTGCTTCTATCGCCCCAACTCAGTTATAGTGAACCAATGTCATGCCTCAGTACAGCAAAACAGTGGAGATAGCCCTTCTCCTGCCACTGTTCCGCAGATCACCTACAGGTCTGTGTTTGCCATTCCACACCACATAATTCGACACCAAACATACTACAACACAGAAACACAATTACACAAAATACCACATACATCTAATTCCTGCCACACAATTTCACATCATGCCACAAAATTCAACAGCATACCACAATTAAACTCCATTGCATACCGCTCCACAACAGAAAATACCTTTCGACATAATTCCACTCCATAACACACAATCTCCCTCCACATAATTCCAGTACACACTTTGCTATCCACATAATCCCACTGCACGACATACCACATAATTCCACTACACAAATCCACTTAACACAATTGCACAACTAACAATTCCAATCCAACCCACATAATTCCAATCCCCACTACATACCATCCACTCCATAACACATAGGCAAATGAAATTGTCATTTACAACACCAATAGCTCTCATTTTTTTATGCAAGCTGTGCCCTTGCGTGAAAGAGTTGTGCCAGATATCTGAAAAGTAAGAATCCCTCAAAAAGCAGATTTTTGCAGGAAAAATTTCAGTTTCATAGGTCACTAGCTTTTTAGAGAATAAGTGCCTGGGTGTGAGCAGTCTTAATACTTGCTCACCCCATATTTTCCTTCTCCTCTGGATGTATTAGGAATTAATGTAAACCAAGTGGCTCCGAAGGGTAAAGTGTACGTAGAACACTACAGGCCAGTAAATACCCCTCCTCCAAATGTTCTATTATTAGTCAACAGAAAGTGAACAGCTTTCATAAATGACAGCACTTACAAACTATCACTTGAAGCTGGGGAACGTTAAAAAATATTCTTATGTGGGTTGACAGTTTTTTCCTTTGTTCAGATTTAGACTATTACAAAGCAAGTTGACATCCACATAAGGCATTAGTAAAACGTATAGGTCTACCTATGATAAGCTTGCCATGGCTTTTATAATTAATATATGTACGCAACCATGCAAAAGCGAGGAACTTTGGCAAACTATAAAAAAAATATGAAAATAAAGGAGTGTTCAAGCACTAAAGGCACACAATACATGGATCTTTATGCATGTATAAGTGCTATGCTCAAGTCCAGAAGTGTGCTCTGATCTTGGTGCATTCTGTTAAAAGCAACCCAAAGTAGCAGATGCATATATTGGTATGCCCTGGGTAGATTTGAGATTAACTGGAGGTGGCTAACAAGTGTAATCGTGATTAATTGTGTATATCTAGAAGTCGGCAAGAAGAAATACCAATGTAGATAAACAGGATAAAAGAACGAGACCTTTTGTGATGGTTGCTATTTTTTACTGCCACATAGCAAAACTAATTCAGATGAAAGCAGGAACATGAAACAAAAACGTCATCAAAGTTAAGAGTAGCACAGTTAAAGGACTCCAATTACCTATTTGTTTTTTTCGTATTCAAAAAGGCAAAGCTTTCCACACAGTTTCACGCCACACAATTCAACTCCACACATTTCCAATAAACATCCCATAATTTGAGACCAAACCCAATATTTCAACTAAACACAACACGCCATACATCCAATCCACACCACAAAATTCCACATGCCACAAAATTGAACAGCACACCACATAATTTAGCTCCACAACACCAAATACCACTCACATAATTACCCTCCATAACAAACGATGCCACTCCATATAATTCCAGTACAATGGATACCACATAATTCTACTACACACCATGCCACATAATTCACCTACACAAACCCACTCTACAGCACAAAATTCCATGCAAAACAGTTCCACAACAAACAATTCCTATCCAACCCACATAATTCCACTATACACCACAATGTACACTCAATAACACATGGGTAAAAGACATTACTATTTACAACGCCAGTAGCTATAACTAGTGTAAATGCGAGACCTATTGCATTTCCAATGGCATCAGTGCCATTTTTTTAATTTTCTGCAGCAATCCTGACTTTTCTATGGACGTTCTAGAGCAGATTGGGACATCTTTCACCAGGATGGCGGTCTCCAAATCTCGAGACTTTGAGCAGTTACCAAAGGGCCAGGTGTGCCGATCAGCAAACAAGACTTCTTCTGGCCAACCTCTCCTCCCTCCTCCTTTCCATTTTCTATCCACTTCTTTGCCTGCACCACCACTTCCTCCTCCTCTCCCCTTACCACTGCGCTCTCTCTCTCTCCACCGCTACTCTATCCTCTCTCCACCGCTACTCTATCCTCGTCCTTGCCTCTCGCTGCTGTTCATAGCTTTTGGGAGCGCATAGTGGCTCAGTCTGGCAGAAGCAACTGGTATAGCAGCTCTCTTCTTAGAGCTCCGCCCTACCTCCCTGCTCTCTTTCCCAGTTTTCCGCGGCATCCGGGAATGGAGTTGTAGCTCCCTCTTCCCTCTTACAGGGAGTCTTTCTAAGGCGTTCTTCAAAATGTATGACAAGTTAGTGCAGTGGTTCGCTGGTAGACAGCTCTAAAAAAATAAGGACACAATTTAAATGTGTTAAGGCTTAAACAACACCTTTAAGAACAGGCGAGGACATTTCCTTAACAATCTCTTATACGGTCCCAAAGGCAAGACTTATTGGCTATGCCAAGGCTTGTTTACAGACGATGTTAGTGCAGAAGGTGGCAGGATATTGCTCAGCTGCACCTCCTTAACTGTACCGAGGCACCTGCCCTCAAAGCGCCCAATGCAAACTTAAAACAATCCCTTTCAAGGCTTAAAATGAAACAACAATGGACTGGCTCCCAGAACAGGATTGTTAACCAGTTAAGAGAATGGGGCAACTGAAGGAGGAGTGAGGCGCGCGGCGTGCGGGCTCCCCCCCAGGAGAAGCAAGCCGCACCAGCCTAGCGCTGGCCGCTTCCGCAGGGAGACAGCCGCGACCCCAGGGCTTCGCCTACACCCGCACCTCTAAGCTCCTAAAGTAGACTCCACTCGGCTTCTTCCTGCCTGAGGTCGGTTCGTTGTCGTGCCCCGGATGGAATTCGGACTAGGGGCCGGGGACCAGGCACCTGGAGCAGGGAGCCGCGAGACGCCGGGGAGACGAGGCTCGTGCGGAGAGTCTCGCCGGCGTTTCGGCGTGTGACGTCAGTGCGCCCTCGCCATCGTTCGCGCTCGCTTCCGCGTCCTCGTCCTCGTCCGAACAGCAGCAGCTGCACTGTCATAGTCTTTTTGTTTTTTCCCTGATAAAAGTTCTCATAAGAAGGAGCTGGTGGCAGCAGCGCAGAGGAGCAGCATATGGCGTTAAAAGGAGCACAGCTGGAGGTAAGCATTTCCATCTGAACATGATGTCAGAGCAGCTGACAGCCTGCCATCCCTCAGCCTTTTATTCTAACGCGCAGACAGGGAGTTAGTGTGCGCAGATCTGTGTGGGGAGAAGGTATCTCATTCCTCTCCTAACATCATCTCCACTTTGCATCTGTCTCTCTCAGTCCGATTTTTTTTTAACCAATCTAACAGACCTGGAGCCAGCAAGACTCAGAGGAGTGGACCTGATCAGGTTTATGTATACTAAAGGTAGGACTAGCTTGGGGATGTAGTTTGTGTGTTGTGGCTGTTTATTAAATTCAAGGACAATTGCATTCGTTTTTAACTCGGTTTAAAGAGAAACTATGAATTTTTGACATTTAATGCAAATGGACAGGGCTACACACGATAGTCGAAAGACGATTTTTACAGCTAGTCGCCGTGTGCTCTCTTGCATTTAGAGCCCTTACTTGAAACACGTGCCGTTTCACATTGCTGTAATTTAAATATACTTTAAAAGAAGATGGGTATGCATTTCTTTTGTGTATTTTTCACTGAAAAATGTTAGCAACAATATTTTAGCTTGAGCCATTTTTATCTCCTGTTTCATTAAAATGTTTGCATGCAAAGAAACGGATTTTACGCACATTTTCACTAGCCAGTTTTTATACAAATACCTGCTGCTTTTTTTTTTCCAAAAACAGTTTGCAAGTTATACTGTTGCTGCGGAGGCATAGTTTTTTCATGTCTAGTTTTACAATATTATTTGAAGGAGGTTTTGTGTAAGTGACTAATTTAGACTTTGTGGATACAAGCTGCCTGAATTGGCCAGACAGCTGTAATCGCACTCCTCTATTCTTAATCTCTTTATCTGGGCAGCAGCTGCCATATGGCCAGAGTCAGCTGGATCAGATGTTTATAAGCTTCCTTCTTCGTCCCTCTCTGTCCTTTCAGCCTCCTAATTTGATCACAGCTACCTTGTGAGCTGCCCTCCAATCTTTATTTTTAGCCCTCTTAAGGATTAGGATTGATGTGGGCTGTGGGGCACTTAAAGTGATTGTATTGTAAATCTTCTAGCTATTATTTGAATGGTAGTTGCTTTACCGACTTTATTTGGCCATGCGTTCTAAAGATTCAGCATGGTCACAAGAAAACTACCTGTCAAATCCAATTGTGAAGACTTAACTTGGAAAAGTATACATTTTGCGCCGACGCGTGCGGAAGACCAACTTTGCAAGTGAGTGAGTAATTGTATGTGGTCATTTGCGCCAGCTGGCTGCCTGAGCCTTTCCTTCCCATCACCCCTCAAATACTTTGTGGTCTTTTGAGCATGGTTTAAGGTACAGTGAACAGTTTTGTAAAATATGAGCCAGAGAATAGCGCAATTGTTCCCTTTGGATTTTGCAGATATACATGGTATAAAACACCATCCTAAGGTAAAAAACATCCATGGGGCTTGCCAGCATTATATAGCACGCCAGAAATATATATAAGATAAGCTTTCTTAGAAAAGTATGAACGCTCTTTGTCTATTATTGCTTCAGACACTCTAAGAAACATATAACAATTTTTTTTTGTGAAGTTCACTTTACCCAGAAGAAAGCTAAATACTTACTTACTTTCATTCCTAGTACATCTATCCAAGTTTACCATAAGTTTTTTAGTCTTCTTAAGTTGTATACTTTTTGCTCTCGATCATTCCTATGCAACTTGAATGGTAGCCTTTTTTTTACCAGAACTCGTCAATGTTCATCACTGTTCATAGCACACGTTATCACATTCTGCTTGCTGTTTCGTCTGCAGTTGCCTTGTGGTGTACATAATATACTTGTTTATAGTGTTTAAACTTTGTTAGACGTTCAGGCTCTTAATTTATTTTGATTGAAATCTACCAAGCATTGTATGCAGAAGCTGTCCATTTCTTCCTAGAGGAGCCTTCTATCGTTGCAAGTCTGCTACACCCTCTTTCGAATTGTAAATTATGGATTTGTTTTTTAAATTTAATAATAAAGTCATGTTAAATGTTGAAATGTATTCATTGATCACGAATTACTAGATGCTTATTAGAACAGGTCAGGAAAGTGTAGCTTTAAACAAAGTTGCTAAAGAAATGACCAGGAAACCACTTTTTCCCCGCAGATTTTTAGAAAATCCTGTTTGTGGATGAATGTTTAAATCGGGTGTCTTGGGTTATATAATTTCACGTTTTCCAGTTTAGGACTTTCTTATTATGTGGTAAACTTATTTCAAAACTTATTCACAACTTGTGCAGAATTGTTCTATTGCTTGACAGTTAAATATCTTGTTTTTCTGTTTCACAGGTTATGAAGACAGCATGGAGTTTCCAGACCACAGCAGACATTTACTGCACTGCCTGAGTGAGCAGAGACTTCAGGGCTTTCTTTGTGACTCCACTGTTTTGGTAGGTGATGCCCATTTTCGAGCACACCGCGCTGTCCTGGCTTCATGCAGCATGTATTTTCATCTCTTTTACAAGGATCAGCTAGACAAAAGGGACATTGTTCATCTGAACAGCGACATTGTTACAGCCCCAGCCTTTGCGCTTCTCCTTGAGTTTATGTATGCAGGGAAACTCCAGTTCAAAGACCTACCCATTGAGGACGTGCTAGCAGCTGCCAGTTATCTCCACATGTATGACATTGTTAAAGTCTGCAAAAAGAAGCTCAAGGAGAAAGCCACTACAGAGGCAGATAGTACAAAAAGGGAGGAAGACACCTCTAGTTGTTCAGACAAAGTGGAGAGCCTCTCAGATGGCAGCAGCCACACGGCAGGCGAGCTGCCCAGTGATGAGGATGAAGTAGAAGATGAAAAATTGAGTATGCTACCCATCAAAAGAGACTTGACGGCTGAGGCTGGGAACATGTGGATAAGATTGCCCTCGGACTCAGCAGGCATTCCCCAGTCTGGCTTGGAGGCTGAGACACACGCAACAGCAGCTGTGAAAACAGTAGCCAGCCCTTGTAGCTCAACAGGGTCTTTGTCCCAGAGGTCTGTCACCTCCTTGAGGGATCCAGCAGATGTTGACTGTGTACTGGACCTGTCTGTCAAATCTAGCCTTTCAGGACCTGAAACCATGAACAGCTCTTATTTCTCGTCACAGGACTTGGTGAGAAACAACTTGGTGCATGTGAAAGTAGAAAAGGAAGCTTCATGTGAGGGGAGTGACGCTTGTAGTAACGACTATGACATGGAACATAGTACTGTGAAAGAAAGTGTAACTATCAATAACCGGGTACTGTATGAAGCAGCCCATCTTGCTCCCATCAGGGAAGATTCTGTCTTAAGGGAGCTGGATCGAGATGACAAAACAAGCGATGATGAAATGGTAACTCCAGAAAATGAAAGAATCCAGGTAGATGGAGGTATGGAAAACAGTCTACTCCCTTATGTCTCTAATATTCTTAGTCCTGCTGGCCAAATTTTTATGTGTCCACTTTGCAACAAAGTCTTTCCTAGCCCCCACATCCTACAGATACATTTAAGCACGCACTTTCGAGAGCAGGATGGGATCCGTAGCAAGCCTGCAAGCGATGTCAATGTCCCAACCTGCTCCTTGTGTGGTAAGACTTTTTCATGTATGTACACACTGAAACGCCATGAGCGGACTCATTCAGGCGAAAAGCCATACACTTGCACTCAATGTGGCAAGAGCTTCCAGTACTCTCATAACCTGAGCCGCCATGCCGTAGTTCACACACGGGAAAAGCCACATGCCTGTAAATGGTGCGAGCGCAGGTTCACACAGTCAGGAGACCTTTACAGGCATATTCGGAAGTTTCACTGCGAGCTGGTAAACTCTTTGTCTGTTAAGAGTGAAGCACTGAATTTACCCACTGTCAGAGATTGGACCTTGGAAGACAGTTCTCAAGAACTTTGGAAATAATGTGTAAATATATAAAGTAATATATATATATATAGATATATAAATAATATGTATTTGTGGTACGGTCTAAAAGCAGTCCTGTTTCCATAACCAGAAAGTTAGCATATTTACTTCTTTGCACTTTAGGGCTGCATGAACATTTCACTTAATCAAAAGCACTGATCGGTGAAACTATGAAAACTGAATGAACAGCATGGGGGAACTGCCTTTAGATGAATGTCGAGGAACCACAAAAAAGCATTTTACCCAAACAATACAAACAAGAAACTTCATTTTTACACAATGAAAAAGGACTTGGCCAGCTTTGCATGTAAAAAGGTTGTCAACTGTTTATTTTCACAAATCCTTCTCTTTGTAGTTTTAAAGCAAGAGTACTGCCTACAAGTGCCTCAAACCTCAGTTACTAGAAGACCACATGTTGCACCAAAACCTTTCCATTTATTTAACTTAATTTTGTAGACGAACTTTTAAAGTTCAGAAACTGTTCTTCAATCAAATATTCCCATGCAGTTACAGCTCTTGTGAAGGGTCGGCTGCATAGTTTCCTAGAGGGAAAACATTATTTGTCAGCCTAATGGTTTCATATAATAGTATGACAACAGTCCGAATAACTTGGTAAAGATAGATGCTTCAACATGGTGTCTTAGTGACTATATGAGATGCATCATTTCTTATCATTCTTAAACATGTAGGGTTAAGGAATCTTTGGTAAAACTGCACTTGCCCGCTGACCAAGGGTTAGAATGGTTACGGGTTGAGAATAACTTTGATCAATATACCTGAATTTGGACTTTTAGATTAAAGTTTTACTGGGGTGAAGGGGTTAGAAAAATGAGACAGGTGCAAGACTCATTTAGGATGTTGAATGGGGTTTTTCAAAACCAATACATAATTCTGTTGGTTAAACCAGTAATAAAGTCCTGACATTGGCAATTACATGTTTTTGTTCAAAACCATTTGGGCAGTACTCTTCTCTGAGAGCTGGATGTCATAATGTTGTACATGATGTTAATCTAGGGATTACTTTCATATTTTTTTCCTCAAAACTTTTGACACTTTTTAAAATTGACTTGATTAGGCTATTGGAAACCTGAATGCTTTTAGACCAAAACGGAAAAAATAACAAATGCTGGACCATCCGTTTGTGAAGTGATCAGTTAATTTAAACTGATAATAAATGCTTGAATGATTCCCACTGGAAAATTACTACACACACTAGAGTTCATTGGCAGGTTCATGTTATATGAAGGCTTTGTTCGAGATGAAAATGGTAGCACTGCTAATGCAGTGTTAAACTATGTTTAAAATGTGAATCACCGTTCTTGTGCACTGTAATTGATGAATTGGGAAGGGGGTTCAAAAATGTGCAGGTTGTTTTGATGCTCTTAGTTGAGTCTTGATAAGTACTTATTAAGGCCACAGGCATGCATGAGTTACCGGTATATATTTTTGTTATTGTTTGCATTGTATAACTTTAAGAGTGAGTTTAAATTTATTTAATTTCCTAAGGTAAAACACCGTTCCCCATGGTGTTATGAAGAGTAACACAAATGCACTGGTTTTATTTATTTATTTGTTTCAATTTGTTTTTGGGTTTGATATGTATAGTTAACTTTTCTGCTGTCCTGAATTAAATTCGAGCTGTTTTGCCGAACGAACACATATATTTTAAGCTGCAAGTTTTAATTGGCTGCACACAGCTAGAGAAATGTAAATGTTTACACACTGGCTTAAAATGTGCATGTGCAGTACGCATTTTTGTGCAAACTAGAACCTCTAATTGCACAGAAACCGCTTCATGTCAAACTCTGGGAGTGCATTTGTTCTTGGCTGAGCATTTTTGAGAAATACTACTGCACGAGCTGACAATGGGCAGGCCCTTTTCTCCCCTTTTTGAAAAGGTTCTTTGGAGCGAACAAGCCCATGACGAAGGACTGGAAAACTTTGAATTGCATGGGAAGGGGTGGGGGTAGATTGAGAAAGGGAGGCAGAGCGTAGGGCTTTACAGCTTTGCATGAATGGACGTTTCAAACAAGTGTGCTTTTCATAAGCAGCACAGTGTGAAGACATTCTGCAGTGTTTTGTTTCCCTGTCTTGCACTTACAAATAAGGTCTACCAGAGTAACATGGAAAACTTAAGCGTTTTTGTTATGTTTTACTCTTGTTTAAGATTTGATCGCCTTAACTACTGTAAACATCGCCTATGTCTGAGCTCAAGACACTGAATGGAAAATCCAATTTGCTGCTGGACCGTATGGACTGATTTGGTCAGATGTTTGGTGAATTTGCTCTAGTGGCATTCAAAAACAAAAAAGCTGTGAAAATGGCCTTTTGAGCATTATCTTTTAGTTACTTGAAAAGTTTATAGGTCTTTAAGAAGATTTATGTTGAGCTGTACTTTTTTCCTTGTAATTCAGAAAAGACAATCAATGTCTGAGAAGACTTCAAACGCGTCTTTTGAATTTTGTTGTTGTGGTCTTGGAGAGAAATTGCGTTTTCTCCTATTAGTTTCACATTCTTCCATTGTTTTAAGAATTAGACTTACATGTAGCTTTGACAATCATAGTATGTTTTATTTTCCTGAGAAGGGAATAACTTATGATGCGGTTTAGTTTTGTACTTTTGATGTGTTTTGGTGAATTTCTAAACTTTGTGCTAACTGCAATAAATTATGAGCTAAAAAACGACTTTGTCAGTTTTTGCTTAATTTAATGTCATTCTGTTATATATGGTGTGTCGTTGTGCAAAAGATTTGCAACTATTCCCACTCCATTTCAAGCTGCACATTTTATACCAGCCAGTATTAACTTCCAAACTAAGATGCAGTGTCGAACCATTATATCGGACTGTGTAATTATGGATGATTAGAGATTATTTGATTTCACATGCATCAACAATAGATTTAATTCAACTAATCTTTGCAGTGTTCACAGAAATGATCGTTTTTGGAAGGTAAGTCATTTTAGCATATGGGCAGGAAATCAAACATTTGTTTTATGTACACCTATGCAGTGAAAGAAAGTTCATGATGAATATGTTTATACCCCTCAGATTTGAGAAAGGGCTTTGCAGTCATTTCTGTTTGGAAATAAACATGCATGCATAGTTTTTTTTAACCAATTTCTTGGAAGTACTAGGAGGCATATAAAAAGAAGATAGTTTAAAATTCTGTGGTAGCTTTAAGGTTGAGTCACTTCAACATTAAATATTTGTATTGAAAGGCATATTCGTTTCGATTTCCAAATTAAAACGTAACCTTTTCATCAAATAGGTTTTTTACATTAGGTATTTAACAGACGTGTGGACACATATTTCTGATTTGACATACATTGTAAGTTTTAGCTCTCGTCTCTGCGGTCATTTTTTAAATTATATTGACCCTATTAATGTGAATTTAATCAATAAAGAATTAGTAACAGCCTACTCACATGCTTAAAGTTAAGTTCATGCCTCTGGGGTAAGAATTATAACTTTTTGCCACATTCTAATGCATTTCTAGACTTCTGATTCTCTTAATGGGTGTTTTGAGCCATGGGTCAGGAGACCAGCCCTTCCGCTAATTCAGTACTTATTGCTGGTGAAATGGTAACCCGTTTACCGTGGGACTCGCATTCATCTCCAAAGTCCCCCTTCTGGACCAGCTACACTTGTAATGCTCATTGTTGTTACCTTTTTATCCTTCTTGAGGAAATAAATGTAGGGTTGATTCATGTGCTGAAGTAACTTGACTGATTTTTGCAACAATTTTTAACCTTCTCAAGCATAACTACTCTGCCAATGTTTGACAAGTCTCCTGGCGTTTCCAACATAGTGCTGGCAAGATCAGAGATTTCACTTCTGTGACTTTTGCTTTGCTAAGGTGCATACATTGCACACTATCAAAAGTTTATTCTTCTTGCTTCCTTCATCGCACCCTTGCAGAAATAAGCTGCTCTATTCATGTACCAGCCAATACGTGACCCAGCACTCGAACCGTTTACTTTAATGTTGTGCTTGATTCAGATACATTGTATTGAATGGCCATTGTACCTACTCCTAGTAGGTCTTCCAACTCATCCTTGGTATTCCAAATCTTTAAACAACAAGTTCTTAATAGAAAAATCAAGAGCTTGATACATGGTGGCATACAGGGATTTTAAGATTGTATGCAAAAACATAAATTAAGCCAAAGCAAAATAACATAGAAATTGAACATCACAGTCTTGCACATCTCTCCACCGTAACAAATGTTTATAAGCATGTGTGCTGGCAACAGAGAGAAGATTAATAAATATCTCTCCGTCTGCAAACCTTTATGTGCACCAAAGATCGATATGACGCAGTATTTTTGCCATTGTATTTACATTTAGTTTTTAAAGTAGTGTACTTCCATTAAACCAACGTGAATGAATGTCCAGTGGTTTCTTTATGGTTACAATGATTTGGCTGTGCTGGCATAATACATGTGTAAAAACCTTTGCAACCACATGTTTTGGAAATATAGGATTCTGCATACTTTGACTCTGGTTAGTTGCTAACATTTAAAAGTAAAGCCAATGATGCTAGTTTGGGCAATTATGTATTCCCACATCCCCTGTTTGTGAATAACTTTAATTGATAAAGCTTTAGTAGTGGTCTTTCAGGAATTTCTGACCACTAGGCCGATTATCGCTGCCTTGTTTCCGCAACAGAATGGTTGTTCAGAATGTCCATATTCTTGAAAAACAAACCTTTTCTTGAAAGACCAAACATTGCTGCATAAATGGTACTAACCCCATAGCTATAATGTCAATGTTTTTATCGACCACTAAAACCATCCTTGAAGTATTTTCGTGTCAATGTATTTGTGCCTTCAGTTGTTATCGTTTTCCAGCAGTCATTTAGTAAACAGATGGGCATACCTCCACTCTTCAACAACCTACTTATCTTTTTGTGGAAATAATCAACATTTCCTTCTTTTGAAAATTGTTTATTTAATGGTGAATTAAATAAAAAGTGCATGGTGTATTGTACACGCGTGGGTCACTTACAAAGCATGCTCATGTCTCAGATTTTATGGCTCTACAAAAAATGAGTTCATTGTTGTATTTCTTTCTAAATACTTTTATGACCCTATCCACATTTTCTCAAATTTGCCTGCTGTAAAAATTCTGCTTCATAGTAAATGTTCCCTGATTTATGCATATCTAATAAATGTAATAATACCTTCTTCTTTCCATGTCTACTGCCTGCATGTCTTTGAAACTTTCTACTGAAAGCATTGTAAATTAGTCATCGATCGTTCCTCTTTATTTTGACAACAGATTGTCAATAGTACTAAAGGCTGTTGGTTCATTACAAAATACACATTGTTTTAACCAAACGACCTCATTTTCCAAATTGCATAATAAACCTTTTAAATGGAATCATGAATGAGCAACATTTAAAAACGGTGCTGTGCCAGTTCTGCATAGCTGTCTGCTAGGCAAGCTGTAGAAGCTACATGATTTGTGTTAATCACATGTCTGAACGAGAGTTGTTAAGATGTTTTTTTCTAGTTGGCCAAATAGACTGGGCCAACATCAGTAGCATAATTTTTTAATTCTTTTTTGAAAAGATAGTGCTGCTTGACTTTGTGCACAGTGCTAGCTTTTATTGTTAACCTTCTTATGTGCATTTCCTAGACTCTAAGTGTCCAAATAAGCAATGTGATGGGTTACAATGCAGTTGCTCAGTGTCTCTGGGAATTTTCTAAGGTACATTAGAACTAACTGGACCTAAAATATAGAAATTGGGACATGCATACCAGCAGAAGATTTTCAGGACTTGGAGTTCCTCATCTATCTTGTTAACTCAACAATCCTAATGGAACTGCCTTAGTTGTCATTGGGCATGCACTCCATTTTGTTACTGGCTGACAAGTATGACACTTTGTTTTACAAACCTGTTGATATGCAGACTTGTATGCCGTTGACTCTTGTGCCCTCTTGCATGGAATGCTGTAACTGTTGATATATATATAATTGGTGGCTTTATGACTTTCAGGAAACCATCATATACGCTGTTGTTCTTCAGGCTTTCTTATGCTGCTGAAGTTCCCTGATGAAAATGCATCCTGGTTACTTTGCATATTTCTCCATGCAAAGTCAAAGCTAACGTTATTCACTTTTTATGGGATCGTACTTGGTTCCAAGCACAGGTGGAGCTAGCAATAAAATTGGTCAGACGTTTACTGTTTCTTGATGCAGCTTATACTTTTCAGAATTGAAACTAAATGAAGAAATAAGTGCAAGCATTTATGCACTTACAGCACGTTCTAAGCAAAGCAGTGGCCACGCTGTCCCTGAATTTGTCCAATGTCATTCGCAGCATTACATTCTTTCCTGAGCTCTTATTGTAAGCAGTGTTATCCTAAGGTTCTATCAGTGTTATTCTGTTTCAGGGAATAGCTCCTGTGATTTATGAATTCACGTCTTATCTGTTGCTTCCCAAATGTACAGGGCTAATAATTGTGACACTAAGGGTTTGTGACATTCTCTTTTATGGATGATTGAGAAACTTTCAGCTTTAAAAGTAATGTGTTTTGTTCTGCAGTATTTGAAAACCTGAAGTTTAAGCCTTCAAATATGAGACTGCTTGTAACCCACTTTAATTGTGCCAGTAGGGATTTTTGTCGGCACACAGATTTTTACAGATTTATTGTTTGCTTGTTTTTGTACAAGTCAGTTTTTGTATTCCTATATATCCGGCTCACTACATATAGACAATAATAATAATAATAATACAGAGTTTTATAGAGCGCGAACAGTTACCTCAGCCAGAGGTGTCCCGGCGCTGTGTGAGCAATACATGAGACACTAAATAGCACCAATGCCTCAGATCTTGTGGGTAAAGAGCCAAGTTTTTAATAGCTTCCTGAACCCAGTTTCTAATGTCGCCAACTGAATAGCAGGCGGGAGGGCATTCCACAACCTCACCGTGCTGGCCGAGAATGTCCTACCTCGAAGACGCGCCTTTCTGACTCACGGGGGGAATAGTGTGCGCTGTTCCAGGAAATCCTGGTTATTTTGTATGTTGTGCGAATACATGTCATACTGCTAAATAAGTTCTTATGCTGCACTAACTGGCTAATTCCTTCCTTGCTTGCACTGAGTACATTTTTTCTTGTGCGATAACCACAGCCGTGCTGCATTCAGTGACTATCAGTGTTTTGGTATGTTTGTGCTAGCCTTCAAAGAATGGAAGGATATTAAAGTTGAACACTGTTTTTCGGTTGTTTTATAGTAGCAAAAGAAACTGAATTTTTTGAAAATACGATAAGAAAATATTCAATTTTTTAAGAAGCCTCAGAATGTTTACATTGTTTATGTATTGCAGCAATGCCTGATACACATGCATCAGAGATCATTAGATACTTGCAAACACTTCTGAAATAAGATATGTAGATGAGGAAAGCATCACAAACTAAGCAACCTGCCATTAAAAGAAACACAAACTGTCCCTGAAAGTAATTTTCGGAAGACTAAGTTGTACCTGACCATTTCTTACTTAAGTAATAGATAATTGTTGAATAAATTGGTTAGGAATGAATCGATCTTCTTGCACAGTAGTAGATATGATCTAAACAATTTCAACTACCTGCTGAAGATGCTTTCTGAAGGGAAAATCAAATACAATTTTCTACGGAATATTAACACAATATATTTTGTATTCTAGGATATCTAGCAGATGTGCAGTATTGCTCATTCTTTTTTCCTCCGAGCGTTAATAAGCTGGGAATAGATCTGCCATGCAACTGGTGACACCAGACCCATTGTTGGAGGAAAGGTAGGCACAGATCTCAGGCTCATCACACAAGAAGGAGGTGCAGTTTTGGAAAAAGGCCAAGGATTCATCACGCATGACAAGTAGTGTAACATATTTTCTGATCGTTATTTGCTATGGTTTTCAACTATCACGTAGCAGTGATGCTGAGAAACATCACCAAATTTCACTTTTGTCCTTCTAAGGAAATTGACTTAAGCGCACAGAAATCGTTACTTTGGGGTATGTGCATTTATGTGTGGAAATAAATGTGTGCACAGTGGTAATTATGTTATAGGTCGGTTATGCCACAGTTGTTTGTGTACGCCATGTAGCGATTTGTTTAAGTACATTCTTGCTTTTTTGGTTTTTTTTTACATTTCATTTTGTTTGTTCTGTTACACTGCTCGCTGTGTTGGCCACACATATTTCATTTACACAAACTGCAAAGGGTTGTAGGCAAAAGTGATAGCAGTAAATGTGGCATTGTCACACCAGAAGCGAAAGCAACAGTAAAATATGATGTCTAATTTTTTTTTATAAGGAAGCTGTTTGACAGCACTTTACATTTACATCCCGGGTTTTGAAAAAAAGCATGGCCTCTGGCTCTAAACATCAAACAGTATCCAATAAAAGGAGGGAGCCGTTTATAAAATTGTCTGTGAGAATCTCATACGGTCAGAAGAATCGGGCAGACATGCATAGGCAGTCTGAAGAATTGGCCGTTCCTTGTAGCATGCAACAGCATAGAGGTAAGAATGCAGTAGCCTGGTGTAGTGGGCCCATTTTGGGTGCTAATGTAGGATCACTTCTACGGTAATGTTCAGTAAAAGACACCTAAAAAGTGTGCCCTAAACATGGATTAACTGTGTGGTAATATTCAAGATGAAAATAGCAAGCAACAGGTAAACACAACATTTTCCAACTGGTTACTATCAAACCACTTTTCCCCCTTGTGAAACTTGAGACGGAGTGACTTTTAAATACTTGAGGTTTCTGCATTTTATTCGGAACAACATTTGTTTTCACAGAAGATGCAATTGTATGTGTCCTGGTTTGTGACTAGGATCCTCTTGGCATTAATTTGCTCTAAGAACTTGGTGTAAGTAGACACCATTGCCACTTGTGTAATTGCCATATAAACTGTATTTTATATCCCCTTATCCTCACATTTTTCAACTTGGGAGGTGGTTGTGACATGAGGCTAGGTTTTTGCTGCTTTTAACTTTGGTCTGCTTAGGAATTCATCAGAAGTGGCAGATACATGAGTGATGTTTGTGAGCCTATCTGCTGGTCTTTGTATATTACCTATTTTAGCACCCTGTAGTATCTTTTGTGTGTGCTCTTTTTAGCCTGCGGGGTTTTTATAGAGGTGATGGAGGACCAGGGACTGCATTACACATGCAGCGCATCTTCCTTCATTGTATTGGGCACACCTTTTAAAAGGTGCGCCCAGCGCATTTTGGGAAAATGTGCCCTAGTATGATGAATGTGCTGTCCTCAGGGCAGCACGAGTTTGGGCAGCTGCAAACTCGTGCTGTCCTGATGTGTTGCTTTGAAGCTGCTCCATGTTTTCACAGTGCAGTCGCCTGCACTTTTAAAGGGGATTAGAGATCCACTTGCAGGCGGGTGGAGAAGTGTGGCTCAATGGTTAGAGCGGCAGACCCTGATGCAGAGGTCTAGCCCGGGACCAGGGTTTAATTCCCGCCTCAGCGGGTCTTGGGCTCAATTTCCTCGGACCTGATAATTCTCGCCTCGGTGCCTATTCTAATCCTGGTTCCCACTCTGCAACTCTGGGCAATAGCTTGCTTAATCTCCACAACGGCCCCCACAACGCTAGGATGCCTGGCTTCACCTTGGGGGTGCCCAGGAGTGGGCACTTCACAGGGAAAAGCCAGAAAGGGTTCCACAGCGGTATTCGTACAAGCGCCGAGATACCCCAGCTGGGGTCGATTCGTGCGAAGTACACTACATTTACATTTACATTCCAGATCCCCTTGCAGGCGGGTGCAGTCAGTGACTGCATCCGCCTTCCAAGGGGATGTTTGGGGGGTCCATAGGACCCACTTTCCCTCGTCCAGAGGGCTGCTCTCTGGGGCGCGCTGTCAGTGTGCCACTGTCAATGATCCTCCTGAGAGCTTCTTTGTCTCTACAGATTCATCTGTGATCGGGCGCAGAGGCAAAGGGATTCCCTCATTTGCACGTGGCATGCCCAATGCAAATGAGGGAACACCCACTGAAGACTATGTGCGCCAGTGCTATTGGTATTACAAAAGTGACTACACAAGCGTCTGTGGCTCCGGGGGTGCGCAAAGTGGGCACACACGCCTGTTACGCCAAGGGGCACTTTGTATAATATGGCCCGTGGTGACCTATTGAAAACGGTGCTCGTCAGCATGTGAATTGGCTTCTTTGACGTTGTAGGTTCTTCAGGAATCTGGAACTGTGTGTTGACAATTCTGGTTTGCCTTTAGAGAGACCCAATCCTGACCTTTGATTTGAATTATTACAGCTGCTATTATGGAAAATGTAATTCCAGCCTGAAGTAATCGGTTTTGTAGTTTCGGCATTTTGTAGCATATTGTGGAAAAGAGAACAATTTTCTGAACAAGTTTAGCTTCGAGCCATTTATCCCTAGATTTCTTGGTGTACTGTCCCGAAAACTGCCTATCTTACATGTGACGTTTTTCCATGTCATTATAATTGCACCTGCACCCTCTTCTTTGGTATACCTTTCCACCACTACTAGCGTTATGAATCCACTTTTTAGTCTATACTATCACTCTAGCAGTAACAGGTGGAGAAGTGTGGCTCACTGGTTAGAGGAGGCAGACCCGGAAGCAGACGTCAGCCCGGGACCAGGGTTCAATTCCCGGCTCGGCGGGGTCTTGAGTCCTAAAATGTCCATGGACTCGACAATTCCCGCTCCGGTGCCTACTCGATTCACGGGTTCACACTCTGCGACTCTGGGCAATAGCTTGCTTAATCTCCACAACGGCCCCTCGCGGCGGGATGCCTGGCTTTCACCTTGCGGGTACCCTGCCGGGGTTATCTCACAGGGGAATACCAGGACGGGTTCCCTAAGCAAGCGCTTAGAAACCGCTTGGTGATTTGCGCTATATAAATTCCTGTACATTTACATTTACATAACAGGCGAACATGTGGGCCACCATTCTTTTAGCTGTAGTTGTCTTCAATTGAACCATTCTGATTGCCTTCCAAGCTTCTGTTCCCCAAATAATCACATTGTGTTATAGAACATTGAGACAGTTGCTTGATACAGTCATTTAAAACGTGTGTTTTTGGTAGATCAAACAAAGTTTACAAGTGACACTGGTAAGCACTAACACACTGACCTGATGATGTAAGTATTCGATATTGGTCAGGTGCATACAAGTGTAGAAGTAAAAAAAAAAAAAAAAAGTGGTCTTTACGTTAAAAGAACAGATTTATGCCTGAGATGCATAAGATGTTTGGATTTGATGAATATCTTGAAATATCAAAAACTAACCAAATACTGGTATGGGGTCACATAGCTACATATGTAAGAGGTAAACTACCTATAATATTAAAACATCTTTGGATTATAATGGAAAGCTCAATCCTACAATTATGAATGCAGATTAGGTTATTCATTTGTGTGAAATAGAATATACCTTCCAGAAATTCAAGAAGCAGGCCTCAGAAAATCATAAAAGGTATAGTAACCTGAATAATCTACTCGATTTAACTGTAATGTCCTTGACCCTTAAACTGGTCTCAGATTGTGTGATCGTAGGTAAATATTTTATTTTACAGAGCTACCTTATTCTTCATTATCATATTTGTGCACACCTTCAAATATTTGAGTTCAGTATTTCTGCTGTACAAAAACTATTATGTTTTATTTGATACACTAAATATTTGCTCCATGTACAATAAGAATCTAATCCACATGTACGATACACAACCCCTGACTTGCTTCTTATTTCACTAATAGCATTGCCATCAGGGCATGGGCAGGGATATTTTTCAGTTCATGTTTAAAATCTACATTTAATAAATAGATCACAAAAGCATAATGTGTTAGTGCACAGCACATTTTCCATTGACATGGCACAAACTTTCCCACTAATGTAGTTTTATTGATACATCTATATAACATATAAACAATCTGTAGATATTGGGTTTCAGCTAAAATATTTGTCATTTGCACATCACCAAACAAAATGTTCTGATTTGATTTTAGCCTATTTAAGTTATTTTGTTCATCACACAGAATTACACACAGAAAAAAAATGTGCATTCATAACTACTGAAATATATTTTGAAATGGTTGTACACTCCACTTACAAGTTATTTAAATGTTGTGTGTTAAAACAAAAAACTGAGGGGCATATTAGCAAGGGCCATATCACTGCTTTAGCGGCACTTTTTGCCGCTAAAGCGGCGATATTTTTATCGCCCTATCAGCAAGCTGTCACTAACAGCAGTTAGCGACAGCTTTTAGGCGATAGCGACCGGTTTGGGGCCCGCTTTGCATGTCAGCGATATTTATCGCTAATGACATGCAAAGTGGGTGTACCCAAACTGTTAGTGACTGAAAGCAGTCGCTAACACAGCTATCGCCTATTAGCAAGGCAGTCTAAGCGATAAAAAAAATCGCGCTAAGCGCGATTGTCGCTATAATCTTATGCCTACTAAAAACAATACTTACCTGTTTATCCAATGGGAGGTGGATTGTCAAGTTAAGTCCCCATTGGCGTTAATGCGTGAATATCGCTGGATTTCCAGCGATATTCACGCATTTCGCCGCTATCGCTGGATATTTTAGCACAATGGAGAAAAACGTTGCTAATAAAAAATAAAAAAAAAGATTAAAAACAAATGCGCATTTTGCTGTTCCTTGCTAATATGCCCCTGACATTCTACAGCCTTTTCCTTGCACACTCTTGTACAGAGCGATTGTCAGACAGTTCACTTTACAAAATCTAACATTGCAGTCAGAGAAAGAAAGTATTGTAATACATAAACTGACTTTTGACCTCTCTCTGTACAAAGCAGAGAAAATGGAACAAGAGAAAAACAAGATCTAAAGACCTCTTTATTTCTAATTCGCTGTCTGAATGAACAGAATACCTGTTCCTTGTCAGCTCACCAGAATGAGCCAGTAGGACCTAAAAGTACCTTGCCATAATAAAATATGACTCGCCATAGCGAGCGGGCGAGTAGATTTTTCGAGGACTGAAGAAGGTATGCACAATTCTTAGGTTTATTTTCTAAGGCATTATCAAATGGATATTGTAATTGTAAATTGTATTTATATAACGCTTACTATCCCTGAGGAGGTATTTAAGTACTTTGCGGCTAGTAGCATGCTACTCCGGAACCCAAGATTAGAGGTTAGTAGATTAGTCATTTTCTTTTCTTTTCTTTCTGCATTATTTGTGTTAGGGTTGTGCTTGTGATTTCTTGTGTTTTAGTAGAGTTTATACTAAGAATAGAATAAGGGAATGGATCTGAAAGGGGAAGTAGTAATTCCTTTGTAGGTCTCGGCTAGACAGCGCATGTGCTGTCTTGAAGAGACTGTTGTATATACTTTGAGGGTTTCAGCCCGTCCACAGGCTACCCATTTGCTGAATCCATCATCGCTCTCCTAATGTTTATTCCTGTTAATCCATGGATCGCATGCATCATGCCTCTTCCTGTGTTTAGTCCTCCCTAAGAGCATTGACCAATTAATGCTATCCATCCACTGCTTCCATTTTAGGAACTCCTTTTTTCTATGCATTGGAGCACTATACAGGAGCGCTCTTGTTCTCACTCGGTCTGAGCTCCATCTGTAAACAGGTCTGTAAACTTGTTCTTATCTCATCACATTTGCTGTGCATTCAAAGACCAAGATCAATTGTCGGATGCTATTAGGTGCGGAAACATTCCCTCCCTCATTTGTCTCATCTATTCACAGATTTATGGTCCTTTCCAGCGTTGGCACCACCTGCTGCATGTAATTGTTACCGAACTGGTTTCCTCTGCAGCGTGGCCAGCTGGTCTACGAAAGGTTGGGAGGTGGCACCACCATGCTCTGTACCAGAGCAATGGCCGAGTATGTGGGAATTGCGCACAGCAGCGGCCTCCACCAATCAATGTTGCAGCCTCAGGCCCCCAAGCATAGAACTATTTAAAGAATGGCCAGGAAAAGGAGGCACGGCCACACCGGAAGTGAACCCAGGCAAAAGTGCAGTGTTGTGCCGATCAGATCATAGACATGGGAGAAAGAATAATACTGCTGGGCAAAGTTGAATGTATCGTTCATCTTGCAACACCACTGTTATCTTGAAAAAAAACTTGACGCACCTTTTAAACATATTTAATTATTCTTCTGTTAAACTATACAGAATATAAATAGATAATAAACTACTGAAAACAACTTATTTAAAAATATAATTTTTTTTAAACATTGGCGAGAGTTGCACTGGCTATACATGGAAATTATTATTTAATAGTTGCAGATATAAACGCATCCTAGGTGGAGGAACCTCTAACTTTCTGATGTCTGGTTCTTTCATTGAACCTGAAAAAAATGTAAATCAGTCTAACAACCCCAAGTGGTTTTTTCAAATGGAGAGACGGAACAGACACATTGCTATCCTCATCAAAGCACTCTCCACCTGCCTGCCAACCTTTCCTGTGTTTTGTTGCTTGCCCCGTGCCCCATGTTGTGTTTCTTGTCCTGCCTTTTCTGCCACACAAAAAAGCGCAATGACATAGCCAGCACAGGCTGCACCTTAGCGCTTTTTTTCTCAACTTTCAGTCATGCTGAGCAGCAGCCACTTGGCTAAAAGACATTGACATTGCCGATAGCGCTTGCATGGCTGAGACCTATTGGCTTTGCCAATACTCATTGTAAATCGTGATCATGTGTGCCTGTTAGTTGAGTGACATGGCTAAAAAAGGAGAGCAAAGTTTGAGAAGGATGTTTGGGATTTCATAGTAGTCAGAAAGGTTTGGGATGAGTCAAAGAGAGGAGGGATAGGACAACGGTTGAAAGGAGGCTTTTCATATCAAAAAACTGAAATTAACTTATACATAGACATATGCCACGTGGTAACATTATATTGGCTGGAGAAAACCCCTCTATATAAATACCCATATGTGCACAGAAGCTGTAATATTTGCTTGGTCTGACGTGCACATTTATTTTGTGGAGTAATATGCAAATGTTTTCATGGCATTTCTCAGAGTTTTAGTCGCAAACATGAACTTTTATATGTACATAGAAGCAGCAATTATGACATTGTATAATATAAAAATCTCTTTGGGCATTAAAACCTGGCATGGAAACTTAGTGTATGAGCTTTAAATTCCTTTGAAAGTATTGAAAATTGATCATCTATTTAAATTGTAAATTACTTTTATACTAAACAAATTTTTTGGTTATGTTTTTTGTGCTCTGCTTCCTATATGACTTTGATCATGTTGGTCGTGTTTGATAAAATTGCATTGCCCTGAACAAGAAATTGCTAAACTGACAAAAAAAAGGCAGTCGCCATGAATTACCAGTTAAAGAATTTTATAGCATCAAACCAATGCAGTTGTGTGTTCAACCATTACATATTTATTTAGTGTTTCACCTTTTGTGGAATGACAATGAATTGTATCAATATGCATGTGAAGCAATGTAGAGGATGTTCGTTTTAGGTGTTTAGAATCCATTGTAATGATATTGAATGTACAAGCAATGATATAAAACTTTATTTTATTGTGTGCCTATTCAGGGGACCACAAGGCATGCATGGATTGCTGAGCCTTAACCGTAGGGATTGTGGTGGTTTGCCTCTAAAGTTCTGAAGTACGTCCTACTATGGCTCTGCAAACTGAGTATTTTTAATTCAGATTAGCGAAGGTGAGCAGTCAGACGTTTCTCAGATTGGTAGTGTAGAGGTGCTTGTGCTCAGACTACAACAATCAATCAGTAGTCCAATGAAGTGAATATCCAACTCAGTGCTTGTCTTTACAAGAATGTGAGTACTTTATTACATACTTGTACTTAATTCTACACACTTCAAGAAGCAAAATACAAATTGGCGATCCTAGGTGCTGTTTAGGCAGGTGGTACAGTCCTTGCTCCCCCTCTTTTCCAAGTTCTAAGAGGCTTCTCCTCTCTGTTTCTCAAAAGGTGGTGGGCTGGCAGTTGTGGTGTGCATCAGGCACAGTTACAGACAAAATAGTATGTGTCCTCAGTCTTTTAGTTCTTATCCAGTCAAGGGCAATTCTCAGTTTTCCCAAGTTAGACCTGCCTTCTCCAGTACATTGGGAACATCTGCACAGTCTGAGTGATGGTGTACTGGGAGGCAGGTTTCAATCTCTTCACTGTCAGTGTTTGCTGCATTTGGTGGCACACCACTCTAGCACTTCAGATGTATGGGAGCAGGGAGGCCGCAGCCTGGATTTGATGACTCCTGACTGGACTGATGACAAATTTCTGAGGCCTCTGAGGTTTAGAGTCATGCCCACACTGCGGTTGGGTAGTCCTTACTGAGCTCTCAAGGGTTTGCAACACTGATAAGTTACAGCCCCACGTAGGCCGAGCATGAATTTGGCAGTAGCAACCCAGCAATGGCCGATCAATCAGCAGATGCTGCTCCAAATGGGCTGATCTCTGGTTAGATGTAGTCCTTCACGGCCAGCCACAACTTCACCAGTTTCAGCTCAGCACTGGCCAATCTTTGGGCAGAGGCAGCCCCACATAGACCAGTCTGTGGGCAGTAGTAGAGTTGACCGCTGGGAGATGTTACGGGTACTAGAGCTCAAACGCTTAGTGGTGCAGCACTTTGTACTGTGGTGCATTTTTCCTGTCTTTTGGAAACCCTTTTTGCTCCGTGCTTAGGTCACACACTCTTCACCCCATGCTTCGCCATGGCTGATACTTTTAGACCTTTGTCTGGGGTTAGGGAATGTGAAAGTTTAAAGGGGAATCACAGGAGAACCATGCTTGATTTTGCAAAAATCAACGCTATCAATTGGGCTTTTTTTTTTACACGCTAGTATTGTTATGCGGTGGAAGGGAGATTTGAATGCCCTGTTTTGTGGGTACAATAGCAAGGGTGGGGAACTGCCATCTTTATGATTCTTACAGACCTCCCAACATCACAGTGTGACACACGGTATTGACTATCGGAAATTAATTTCTAGCTCGCTTTCAGAGGCTTTAAACTGCTGACACTAGCTTTTTTTAAAAAAAATCGGGAAGCGGGGTTTGGGGCTAAATTGCCCCTTAGGTTCTTCTCAGCATTAGGCCCCGCCCTCTCCTCACTCTGTGAGATTTTTGTTCAAGTTGGCAGGTCTGTTCTTAATATTCTAGGAAGAAAATCCGTCCTTTTCTATAGTAACTACAGAGTAGTTCAGAAAATCATGACTGGTTATTTAAAGATATAACAGTCAGATAAAGATCTTGGCCTTGATTTAGAAAGCCAGATATGGTTTTCAGATCCCAATACCTTTATTGCATTGCCTGTACATGACCATGTATGAAACATACTATGTTCAAGTCTCGTTCCATACCAGTTATTGAGGGATCTGTCATAAGTCTGTCTTTTGCAGACGCACGTCGTCACCACTTGTCCCGTCTCAGGCGTTTGGCAGACACTAAGGATGCCGCAAGAAGGGACTACTTCTGCATGCAGTGCAGCAGTGCTTACAGGTCTGTCAGTGACAGTGGCGGCGGGTAAGTTTTGGGGGGAGGAGGGCGGACGGGACACATGCTCACATACACATAACGCTCACAACCAGGCGCACACACAAACACATTCATTCACAACACTCTTTCCCCAACATTCATATATGCAGGCACCAAACAATGTAAAAAGAAAATAAATCATACTTACCTTCAGCCAGCTCTGCTCTGCCTCGGAGGTTCAGGAGGCTTGGGACTGCTGCCTTCCCTCATTGGCTGACCTTAGGGAAGCCAGCATTCCTATCGTCATCACAAAGTGGGATGGGGTCAGGGAAACTACTGACCCCACCCCACTCTGTGATGAAGTGTCAATGATTGACACTCAACCCTGGGTGCTTCAGGGCTTAAAACTGAAGCGCCCAGGTATGAAGCAATCAGTGACGCCATCCCTCGTCACTTAGGGGAGGGCCTCAGCAACCTTTGCTGAGCTGAGAAAGTCACGCCCAACGGAGCTGTGCCTTTCTCAGCCCAGCAAAGTTGAGTTCAGGCAGCCAGGAGCCAGCGCTAAATGCGCATGTCTGTCTCCTGGCTGCTTAAACTGAAAGTGAATAGTGTCTGTCAGGCTGACTTTTATTCAGCCCGACAGACACTGTTCCCAGGGAAAAACGGGGGCGGGGCCCTTCCGCCCAAATGGACCAGTCGCGCCTGGTCAGTGAGCTGACTCGCTCTCTTGCTGACTTCTCCTACATGGTATTTGGCCCTGTCCCTCACTGAAGAGTGAAGAAGGGCACCTTTTACACCTGGTTGCTACACCTGACAAAGTTGGGAAGGTGGGGCCGAGCCAGGTTGTGAAGGTTTTGGAGGTTGAAGCCGAACATTTCATAATAGGGACCCAAGCTTAACAAAGGAAACCTATGGATAACCTAGCGCTGGCCTTGGATTGTATCATCCTCCTTTAGAATCATATAAGGACAGACCAGAGGGAGAAATGGGGGGAGGGAGATGTACATTGTTCCTGGACCAAGAGCTGACCAGGTCTTGTCTTTTCCTTGAGTGAGCCTTTTATATGGGGCTATCGCAGAAGGAAAGGCAAGGGAGGGCGTTTGTGTACTTTAGGTGGAGGAGGGGTGGAATAGAAGAAACTGAGAGAAGATGAGATGTAATTGAGTCCAGTATGGAGAGCTGACCAGATCCTTGTCTTTTTCTCAAGACTGAGATGAGAGACCCTACTTTGAAACAGGAGTGTAAATAAGGTCACCAAGCCTCAATTTAGTCCCATAATGAATTGGAACACAGAGAATCTAATCAGGGGACTGTTGTGAACTTCATTGCAGTGCAGTGCCTGTATGAGAATCCATAACTCTATGAATATAGTGACAATAAAGAAATCGCTTCATGTCACCTAACGCTTACTGTTCACCTTTCCTTCGAAACTCTACAGGGAGAATGTTGCTAACAACGAAGGAAACATTACCCTGTTTTCCATCTAATATTGAAGTGCCCAAAGGAGTCCCATTGCTTGCAGTCCTTTGTTTCTTAAAGGTTGGGGTGGAGAAGCAGTGTATGTGTAGGATCACAACCACCATTTTATTCCCTCCTAATACATTTATGAGTCTTGTAAAGCTTTTGTATCACAAGGGGAGCACATGGTAGGTATTTAATGAATGCATGTACCCGGCTCAGAGACCACAAGAACCACATTCCATATTTCCAATGTTGGCAGCATTTTTACTGAAGACAGATCACAGGATGTTTGTATTATGAGGATATTTCGATGCCTAGCAAATATATATGAAATTAATATGCAGAGGTAGTGGGAGTAGAATGTAGACTATGTTTGGATGGACATGTACTGTAAGTGTAATGACTGATAGAAGATACAGCCCCCTTACCTCGTGATCTGGAGTTGAAATTCAGAGAACTAAGTAATCCTGTAAAGGAATGTCTTGCTGTATCAATCCCATCTTGGCTACAACATACGGTAAACAACCTTTACAACGTGGTCAAAACACTGCAATACATTCACAACACAGCTTTTACAACGCAAGTCGTTACCATGACTTGCACTGGAGGGCGCTCTAGACTAAGGAATAGAAGATTTACTATTCCAACACCTTCCCTACTGTACGTAGGCTGGAGTTGGAATAGTAAATTATACTATTCCTAAGTCCAGCACCCTACAGCGCAAGTCGTGGTAACGACTTTCGTTGTAAAAGCTGCATTGTGATGTACTGCGATCATTTTGATCGCGTGGTAACGTCATACATCCCAACATCCTGATGGAGAAGCAATGGTGGCTCTTAGATTGATAATATATTCTGGAAGTGAATTGAACATTTAGGAAGTATTATTCGCCTATTAACATATGCTTCGAAATCACTTGCCCTTGTCAAACATGATGGCGAGGAGCAAAGTGCTAAGCAGGATGGGATAGTGATGTGTAACCGGGAAATTTGAAGTGTAAGCATTGGAAATATAAACCATGACAAAAAGGTAGCTCATATCTACTTTTTATCGACTTGAAAGCTTCTTTTGGCAATAATAGTACATTTGTGGTTCTGAAGTATCTGTCTTTGTGTGGATTGAGCCAGCCTTGGGTAGCTTTATTTAATGGATGACCTAGTCTAATGGGGCTCTTTTACATGAAAGACCTTGCAGTTACTTGATTGGGGTTTGTAAATCTTCCACATGTACTCCTGTAAGGGTTCCAACATGTTGATATATAATCCTTCCCCTTTGCTGGATGATAAGACTTGCCCCAAAGAAGCTACCTACCGAAGTTAATATGAAAACCCTTTATTCATGGTTGTGGAAATGAGAATTAATATTCATTCCTTTCGTAGGGGTGTGCATTGTTTTTATTATGCGAGCAAACTCTTGCTCAGACCTTAGTCTTGCTCTACCACTATATAGTTTCTCCATGTAAGCTGGAATTATTTTCTCAGGGGTGCTAGTTGACTTTAAAAACAAATGTGCTGTTTTCTCTCGAGATGACTTTGAAATTCTCGTCCTTGCAACTTTTAAATTGGAAGCGTGTAGGCAATCTTTTTTGTCTCAAAACATTTTGAAAAGGGGTACAGCGTGAAAACCTACATTCAGATATTCCCATCAGTGTTTGTTCTTTCTCTGTGTTTTTATTTTGTGCTGTTGACCATTTATGGCAATAATGAGCACTGCTTTAACCCCTTGGCTGCTACGCCATTTCCCCAAAAAATGCTAAGCCCTTTCTTGGCTATTTGGGCAAGTTTGCGGTTAGGCATTCATAACCTTTTTCCACATACGGTATCCATGCCAAATTTGCACCCTATTTTTCCAACGTCCTGGAGATTCCAAAGGTACCTAGGGTTGGTGGTTTCACCTGAAGGCGACTGTGAAAATAAGTAAAATATAGCTATATTTGCGGGGGTGTGAAAACTAAGAAAAACGTGCTTAGCATAAAAGTACCCAGGGTATATCCTAAAAATGACATCAATCAATGGTTTGCTGTGCTAAAGTCACCATTTCCCAGCTTTCAGGAACTTGCAGATCTGAAGAAAAAAAAAGTGATCACAGTTTTGGTGTTTTTTAAAGAGGTAGCCTGTTTTCCTAATTTTCATAGTTTCAACTTGCTTCCAGTTTGTGTTGGAAACCGGGGTGTAACCCATGAGTGAACCCGGACATCTATATATTTCTGGAAAGCTGACAGAATTTGGCATTCAGCAAGTGGTTATTTGTGCAGGTTTTCTCAATGAAATTTAGTGCTGAAATAAAAAAATATTGGAAATGAGTAGGATAAAACGTCTATTTGTGGCTACGTTTTCATTTATAACTTGATGTCACAATGGTCGATTTACAAAAGCAATAAGCCATTATATCTGCTAGGGGATATATGGGGTATGTAGGTTTTCCAAGAACCCGAGGTACCCAAAGCCAAAAACTGAAATACACCTTACAATGGTTTTTCATTGTGTACATGGTATATACAATTCATATGGTAAAATAGAAAGACTGACAAATGGGTATCAAGGAAACCTATGTTTTTCTGAAATAAACACCAGATACGAAATTTGGGAGCAGTGGGTATATGTAAATCTCTGAATTTGTGGGTACCCATACTAGCATGTGATTCAGAGGTCTTTTCTCAAAAAGCATTATTTCTTACACACTGGCTTACATTTGGAAGACACAAATGCAGAGAAATACAATGGGTAATAACAAACGTTCTACTATTCTATATCCCAACATGTCTGCAGATAAAAATGGTACCTCATTTGTGTGGGTAGGTCTAGTGCCTGCGACGGGGAACAGCCTTTACAACGCGGGTATTACCATGCGCTACCATTACAACGCTGCTATTACAACGCAAGTCGGTACAACGACTTGCACTGGAGGGCGCTGTTGGATAGGGAATAGTTTAATTTTCTATTCCAACACCTTCCCTACTGTAACGTGGGCTGGAGTTGGAATAGAAAATTAAACTATTCCACTATCCAGTGCTTACAGCGCAAGTCGTTGTAACGACTTGCGTTGTAAAAACAGCGTTGTAATGGCACGCGTGGTAAAAGCCCGCGTTGTAATGCCATACAACCGCCTGCGACAGGAAGGGCCCAAAAGGCAACATGGACAGAATACATTTTTTTAATTGAAAACTGTCCGTTTTATTGCAATGTGCCTAGCTGTGGAATTTGGGCCATAGCTCAGCCGGCACCAAAGGAAACCTAGCTCACCCACACATTTTTTACAACTAGACACCTAGGGGAATCCAGAATAGGGTGACTAGTGTGGCTTCCTCTCACCAGCTATTCATACCCAGAACCCTTTGCAAACCTCAAAGTTTTTTTATTAAAAACACACATTTTCCTCACATTTCTGTGGAATCTGTTGAGGGACACAAATTTCCTACCACCCAGCGTTCGCCACAAGTCTCCAAATACAAATGGTAAATCATGTGGGTAGGGCTAGTGCCTGAAACAGTAAATACCCCAAAACGCAACATGGACACATCACATTTTTCCTCTGAAAACTGACAAATATTTTGCCATGTGGCTAGATATTGATTTTGGAGCCTAGCTCATGTGGCACATATGGAAACCTAGCACACCACCTAATTTTTTTAATCAAGACACTTGTGGAAATCCATGATGAGGCTACTTGCCAGACTCTCACCAGGTTTTCTTACTAGAAAATCCTTGCAAACCTTAAAATTTAACTAAACAACACATTTCTGTGATAGAAAGTGCTGGAATCTACAGGGAGCAACAATTTTCCTACCACTCCCCCAAGTCTCCCAATAAAAATGGTGCCGCACTTGTATGGGGGGCCTAGTGCTTGCATCATGAACAGGTCAAAGCAAGGTCAATGAGGGTTCCTTTGTGAGGACTCCCATTGACCATAGTTTGATCAGTTCCTGTCACAGGCTCTAAGCCCAGCCACACAAGTGGGGCAGCATTTTTATTGTGACAAGTAGAGGAACGATGGTCGGTAGGAATTTTGTGGGTTCCTTCTGATTCTGAAAGAATGTGTCACATAAATGCATATCTTGAGGTTTGCAGGGTATTGTGGGTCAGAAAACCTTGGGGATCCATGAGAGGCACACCCCCCTGTATTCCCTTGGTGTCTAGCTCTAAGAAATGCCTGGGTTTGGTAGGTTTCCCTGGAGAGCCGCTGAACCCATGAAACTCCACACCATTTTCATTTCTAAAACAATTCCACAACGAGCAGATTACACACAAGAGGCACAGACACAAGATGGGCGCTAGGATGGAGCTTCAAGAGTAATGGGATCAACAATAGCTAACTATCACTGTCTATACCCAGCCATCCTCCCCTCTATGATCGACCTTTGCACCGATGACCACCCTGGAACACATAATCGAAAGAGAAACTGGAGCTACTTATGTTCTCCCTTTCAAATAGCTCCTCCTCGGTTTGAAAAAGAGCTTGATCTTCTGCCACTGATGCCTGTAGAAATCAAAGAACAGGCTCTTGCTGCCCGAAACACACCAGCTGTCATGCTTCTAGTTGGCCTAGGCTAGCTACCCGCACCCCCGCCTTGCCTACTGGCCGCAGAACTGCCATGCACCAATGGATGTAGGCAGTCTGCATCAGTAAAACGGCCAACACTGTGGATGCTGGTAAGTGCCATTTTCCCTGCCTGACCACCTTGTACCAATGGATATAGACGGCTTGCATCAGTGATATTCCGGACACTGCTGATGTTGGTAAGTGCCGCTTTCGCTACCCCACTTCTGGCTGCTGACCCCCCTGGCCTCCCTTGGTGCGACTCCCTCGCACTACAGACTTTTGCCAATGCAGGTGCACAGCGCAGTGTCTGGTCTGTTTCAGCTCATAGCATTGTACCAGCAGCGGCCCATACCTTTTGCTGATCTAGTTGGGACTGACGGTGGATCTAATAAGGTGGCTTTCCAACCCGACAGGTTTCTACCATTGTTGCAGTGCTGTGGAGGGACAGGTTCGCAACCTGCCGCTCATATAGCTCTGCTCCGTGGCTGGCCCACCTCTTCCGCCATGCTTGTTAAGGACTCGCAGTGGTAGCTTTCATGCCATGTTTTGCTCCCATCTATTCACAAGGTCCTCATTATTAAGATGGTGGTCCTGTCCCCTCTGAAGAGACACTGAAAAAGGAGTGCTTACTTGCAGTTTCATTGTAAGTGAAGTAGGACTGTCTCCTTGCTTGCAGTTTCAATGAAAGTAAACCAGGATTACAAGCATGCCCAAACACATGACTGGAACCACAAGTCCCTAAGCAGTGGCCATCTTAGTATGACTCTCATCCGATACCTACCTTTCCTGTACATCTACTCCTCAACCATCATTGCAGCCTTTCCCATTGTCGCTCAGGGTCCTGCCATATCATAAGTGTCTCAGGATTTTATCTAGAGTCTTAACTACACTTCCCTTATTCATCCACTCCTCCCAATATCTACAACTGGTTAAACTTATGTGTTTTTGGGTGCCTTTTTGACAGATTGGTTCATCTCTCTACAAGTCAATTTTGAACATGTAGATGGCGCTCCTTTCCCAATCTTTACCACTGGTTCAACTCCATGTGTTTCTGCACCTTTCACCAAACTGGCTTGACTCCAATTTGGTCAGTGTTAGAACTGGGGGTCTCTAGTTGACAGAGGTAGGTACCACTGTCCAAATAGGGACCCTTCCTTCTAGTCAGGGTAAGGAGGAAACACTCTTAGATAACCCCTGCTCACCCCCTTGGTAGCTTGGCACGAGCAGTCAAGGCTTGTCAAAGGCAATGTGTAAAGTATTTGTACCAAAACTCACAGTAACACCGTGAAAACACCACAAACTGGCTCCACAACAGTTTAGAAAAATAAAGGTGTTTAATCTAAACTACACAAGACCAAAACGACAAAAATCTAACAAACACAGTTAAGAATATGGTTGCAAAATAGTTCTTAAGGTTAGCGTTAAAATAATCCACAGTTGCGTGAAAAGTTCACAGTTGCGTCACGCTTAGCCAACAGTACCTTTAAATGCGACAAAGTTTCAAAACAGAAGCTGGTGCGGCGGAAAACAAGCGATACGTCACTCCTGAGACCTTGGGGAGGCGATGCGACAATTCCGCTGGGTGTAGCGGATGTGTTTCGACGAATCTGGTCTGTATGGGGAGGGACGCAATACCTTGTATGGGTTCCGGTGCGGATGTTCCGTAGTGAAAAAAGCTCGCAAAGGCACGATGCGATGATCTTTGGGGACTGCGACGATCTCCGGGGCGACGATGCGCGACTCAGCGGCGATCTTTCTCTCACAGCTCCTCGCAGCGACGTGATGCGGTGATCTCACCCAGCGGCGACAGGCTCTGCGACGATGTTTGCAGCGATGGAAATCTTCCCGCAAACGAAGAATGCGACATCTTCAGGCAGCGGCGACAGGCGCTGCGACGATCTCGATCTTCGTAGCAGCGGGAATTTTCTCGCTAAGCCGGGGATGTGATAAAACTTGCAGAAAGTTCCTTAAAAGCTTGGTTTCCAGCTTCCCAACACAGGTGCAACTTCCAGAGGCACCACACATGGGCCACACACTCCAGGAAGGACAGAACTCTCTCAGCAGAGTTCAGGGAAGCTGGGAGTGAAGTCCTTTTGTTACTGGGACTTCATAACAGGGAGCCAGCTCTTCTCAGGCCCTTAGAGATTCCTTCAAGCAAGGGGATACAGCACAAAGCAAAGTCCTTCCCCTCTCCTTGGCAGCAAAGCAACAGCAGGTCAGTCCAGCAGAGCAACAGCAGGACAGTCTTTCTTCTTCAGTTTCAGCTTTCTCCTTGACAGAGGTTCCTTCTTGATTCCAGGATGATCTAATTTTCTATAGTCATGGGTCCTGTACTTATACCCCTAAACGTCTTTGTTCCCTCTGTACAGGAGGGCCCTGAGCCGGTCTGAACCAGTTCTGGGTGTTCCTTGAGCACTTTGTTTTCCTGGTCTCTCTTTTCCTTTCAGAGAGAGGGGCAGGGTCGTTAGCCGCCCAGCAGGAGGTGGAGCCAGCATTGTGGAAGGCAGGCACAGTCCTATTCAGGCACAGGTGCTATCCCCTCCCACCACTCAAGATGCAGATGCAGTCATTCAGCCTAGGGCTGACTCGGCCAGCCTCCTGGGGGCTCCCCAGCCCCTGTCACTCTCAAACCAGACAGTCAATTCACAAACAGGCCAAGGCACACAGAAAGGTCAGACAAGAGAACAGCAACTTTCTAAAAGTGCTGTTCTCAAAAACAGGATTTAAAAACAACCTTTCCTAAAAGATGTGTTATTAAATTCTGAGTTCAGGGATACCAAACTTTTATGTCCTACCTTGCTCCTATGGGAAGATATGCTGGTAGCCACTGTAGCCAGCATTCCCCATGATAGCCTATTAGCAAGGTAGCCTTACAATAGTGAAAAACGAAAATGGTTGGAAATCACTACCAGAGCATGTCACCTGTACTAGTACATGTTCTATCTTTCACATACACTGCACCCTGCCCAAGGGGGTACATTGGGCCTTCCATAGGGGTGACCAATGTGCACAGAAGGGGAAGGGTTAGGCCTGGTCAGTGGGGACACTGACCAGGAGGACATGGCAGTTCACAGACTGCACACAGGCACTGCGGTGGCAGGCCCGAGACACCATTTTAGGGCTACTCATGTGGGTGGCAAATCAGTGCTGCAGGCTCACTAGTAGCATTTGTTTTCACCAGCCCTGGCACACTTAGTGCACTTTACTAGGGACTTCTTGGTAATACAAGTATGCCAAGCATGGATAACCAATCACAATAACAATTTACATAGAGAGCATATGCACTTTAGCACTGATCAGCAGTGGTAAAGTGCCCAGAGTCCTATTGCCAACAGCCAGGGGTCAGGAAAAATAAGGGAGGAAGAAACAAAAAGTTTGGGGATAACCCTGCAAAAAGGGCCATTTCCAACAGTCAGCTTCTAACTGATAACCGGCGCTTCTTTTGCAGGTACATGGAAAACAAAGGACACTACACACAATGGGCCCGATTCACAGAATTAACTTAAGACAAAATCCTAAACGTACTACTTTTGGTATTCACAGAATGGATTTACGACTACTAACTTTACGTCCGCATTCGGGATGGAAATTCCGGCCCGGAGGCGGAGCTTCCGGCCCGGAGGTGGAGCTTCCGGCTTGGAGGCGGAACTTGCGGCCCAGAGGCGGAGCTTCCGGCTTAGAGTCGGAGCTTCCGGCTAGGAGATGGGGATTTAGCCATGGCTGAAATCTCCACCTCCGGGCGGCAAGCTCCGCCTCCGGGCCGCAAGCTCCACCTCTGGGCCGGAAGCTCCACCTCCGTCCCGCAAGCTCCTCCTCCAAGCTGGAAGCTCCACCTCCGGGCCGGTATTTCCGGCCCGAGTGTGGATGTAAAGTCAGTAGTCGTAAATCCATTCTGTGAATACCAAAAGTAGTAAGTGCATTCTGTGAATACCAAAAGTAGAAAGTTTAGGATTTTGTCTTACGTTAGTTCTGTGAATCGGGCCCAATAACTGTAGCCCTCACCCTATTTGTTTACACTTTCCATTTTTCTTGCATCAGTTGCGTCAAGCTCCTAAATCATCAAGAGATATCCTTACCAATTTGGAGCCTTCCGGCCATAATGCTTATAAAATCAAATACTTCCCTAACTTAACGAAAAACGCATGCAAAAGCTTCAAACACAGACTCCTCAATAATCTCACCTAGAAACCCTTATTTCTGATCCCTACGTCTGCACAAAAAGGGAGCTACAATAAGTGATCTTATCTTCTACACAAAAAGACGTGCTCAATGGAGGAAGGCCTTATACTCACTGCTCCTGATCACCATATCTAAGAAAACACCTCATGGTCTTAGACTTATGGTTGCCCTCTCACCAGTTTACAGAGCAGAAGCAACCATCTCCCTTTACAACAATGGGACTAATCATCACACCACAACCTCAATATTTTTGACAATATTTCCCCCATCATAAAAAAACAGTGACTGGTACTGAATCCACCCCTTCTAAAAGTCGTTCTAGTTCCTCAGGCAACCCTCAAGACCCTGAAGTAGTGCCCTCTCATAGTCTGGACATCTCAATCAACCCTTCTCTTTTCCTTTCCTGCTCCTTCATAGGGACCATCATATACAAGACTAACTCTGCAGCTTCTCCCGATGGGTCTGAGTCTCCGACCAGCAATCACCAAACTAGCAAGCACGCTCACCACTCCTCTAGAGCAGCTAGCTCAGAGTTACAACGCTTCAGAAGTCACACCGTCACTCCGAATAAAACCTTGAAATCCAAGCACACTATTGTGAATATTTATTTTGTGCCATAGCCCAATCGATGTCATGTCCAAAATCTGAACTCCGAAACCTGGTTAGCAACATGACCCCTATGACCCCACTGCTTCCACTCAGCCAGCTATTCGCACTCCGCACCTCCTCCCATCAAGACGTACTCCATCCAAAACCCTACCTCGCCTTGGCTGGTAATCCCAGGCCAGTATTTTTCTAACCCTATATTCCAAAACACCCCCCCACCTAGCCCCAGGCTCCAAGTCTCGGAAACCCACTCCTACACCTCACCCGGATCCAGACTTGACGAGATCACAGTAGTCCTTCAACAACTCAAGGCAGATATTCAAAGCCTATTACAGCACACCTCCCAGTGGTCTGATATTTGGCAGTTAAGCAGGTCTCCAAAGACAAATAGTCATAACCATGCCCATCCCACTAAGTACTGCACCGGGCTTCCAGCATGTCCTCCATCCACTGTGATCTCACCAATCTCAGCTTCTCTTCGTACTAGATGGAAACCCTCACCCAACCCTAACGACCCCTCTCAGCCCATTACACTAAATGATCGACTGTCTGACTAGGATATACACTTCCTCCTACTCTCATATGATCCAACGTACTCCGTTCACACAGGCAATGTGTGTCAAATCGAGACAACGGTCCCGCACAGAGAATCTAGGATCAACACCAGGTCCTTAAACAAAAACAACCTCACGTGAATCACCACCACACAAACTACCAAAGCTGACACCAATCCTAAGCTTAAATGCATGCTTCTCAGCTGCAGATTGGCAATAAGACATGCAGCAGACATTGCTGCTCTCATCCTCACACACAATGCTGACGTCTTAGTGCTGACTGAAACCTGGCTAATTGACTCCTCTGCACCTATCCTTGACTTACTAGTCTCTCCTGACTATGGCATTATTAGGATTAGACAGATCTAGTGGATAAGGTGGAGGTATCACCTGTATACACCGTAACAATGTATCAAACAGTCCTGAACCACTGCTCTTTCATCATGCGAATACCTCTGCATCGAGGTTGCATGTAACAACAGGCAAGTATGCAAATTCAACGTGCTCTACCACCCTCCAAGAGGCCACCTTTACTTCTTAGAACAAATTATGGAAATCATCTCAACTAACGCAGATCTTGAATGACATGAATAGCCTTGCAGTCAATAGCCTCAGAATCTTCCTAGTGGACTCAACCTAATCCAAATATGCGACAGTGCTACTCACATCAAGAGAGCAACCTTAGATCTAATCCATTGTAAGATCAACTCCATTCATCTTGAATCTATCATCCCTTGCGACTGGACAGAACACCACTGCATCACCTTTCTCATCACAGAATCTGTGAGAGCTAACAAAGTTCAGCTAAATAAACTCAAACACTGGCAAAAAAGCCTGCAATAGATTAACCTGAATGATCTGACATCCCTCAGTAATAACATCTTGCCCCCTCCTGTGGACATGTCCGATATCCATGACTTTACTGACCATTACAACTGCTCCATGATGAACATTTTAGACTCGATAGTGCCTTTACAGGTAAAAGGAATATCCTCCAAAGTCTCCAAACCTTGGTACAATGATAGTATAAATGCAGAAAGACGAAATCTGAGATTAGCGGAATGATTGTGGAGATCCTCTCCGTCCCTCGAACATCGCAATCATTTATAGAAAACACATTAGAAGTTTAAAGATACATTCTAGGAGGCAAGATGGCCGCTGCTGGGCTGCAGTGAGCAGTCGCATACACTCCCTCTTCCTCCTAGATCTGCGCTGGAGAGCTGAGTAGGATGCTGTGTGCCCCGATGGCCTTTGAGCATTGGATACATGCGGGCCTAAAAGAGTACAATTTGGCAAGGAAGCAATTATTCCCGTTTAGGCTGGGCTTGGCCTGGACAAGAGAAAAGTTTGCTAGTCTGCTCATCGCGATTGTGCAAAAGAAACAGGATACTAAGATGCCACCGCGGCCTTCAAGACAAGAGAAGGGGAAGGATCAGTCGGATCCATCTACAGTAAAAACCAACATGGAAAGTACAACAAAGAAGGATGCAGTAACTACGGCTATGCCGCAGTGATCCCTCGGAGCAATTCGGAAAACTACAGCCCCCGTCTCAAAGAAGAAAGTTGAGCCGCGGGGAAGAGCAGGCGTGCGTGGCGAGCACGGCAGCCCGGTGGATGATCGGATTGCGTCTGCAGAGAAGCAGGGGAAAGTGGGTGATAAGCTGAAAGGCAAAGAAGCTGGCATGAGACAACCTACTTTAACCGAAGTCTTCAGTCCAAAGCCCGCAGGACAATCAGACGGAAAGTTGGATGGCAGCAAAGACGTCCTCGAGGACGCTGTGGACGTGGAGAGCAAGGTTGCTAGGCAACACTCCGGCTCAGGCGCCGGTAACAACGCGGACTCGCTGATGGAGGCTCCCGTAGCAGGACTGAATCACGGTGAGAGGAATCCCGCTTCAGGGGTACCGGAATTTACTGAAAGTGAGGGGGGAGCACGCTTCAGTGAGGCGGGGAACGCGGACATGCTGGGAGCATTAATGCTGGTGGAGGCTGAGCTAAAATCCCCGCGCCAAATAGTGAGTACTTGGGGAGCAGCGTCAGCTTGGCCAATAAGGGCGATATTTCGAATGGCATGACCTGTGAGGGACTGGATAGGGGCGATGGAGGCTCGATAGAAGGGGAGTGCTTCTTCTCCCTAAATGAAGACTCGTAATCTGTGCAAACTAGCAAAGTAAGTTCTGAGGATGGGTCTGACTCAGGGTCTAGTACCTCGGGTAAAGAGAGCACACAGAAGAAACGATTCTCTAAACCAAGGAGGCACGGCTCTGGGTCCCGTGCAGGTACTGAAAAAAAGGCTGGTGTGGAACTACTCCGCCACCTCACAAATTTACCAAGACGATAACAATACTGTGGTAACTTCTGGGGAAGCTCCCCCGGATACTTCAGCTCAGCACGCCTCATTTGACTTACTATTTAATACCCTTAAGCAGATGCAAGGGGAGGCAAGGTCGGAAAGTCGGAGAGCAAGACAGGCTACAAGGAAAATTCATTATACATTGAGGAAAGTGAATAAGCTCTATGATGAAATAGCTGATAGAGTTACACAGGTGGAGGAGAGAACAGGAAAACTGGAAGACGACGTTGGAAGCTGGCAGACTTTTAAATCGGCACAGGAGAAACTAGCAGAGGACTTGCAATGGAAACTGGAAGACTTTGAAAACCGCCAGAGGCGGAATAACGTTAGACTTTTGGGTGTGGCAGAGGGGACAGAGGGGCAGGATGTCAGGCAATTTGTGGTGAACCTACTGAAGGGGGCATTTCCTGATACTGAGTGGCAGTGGGAGAAGGAGGTACAAAGAGCACATAGGTTCCCATTCACGATGAAGAAAGAGCGGGGTGCAGGGGGGGGTTGGTCAGGGAGGCATGCCCAGAGCAATTTTGGTGAGGCAAGACCTGACAGCAGACGGACATTTGAGGGCACCACCTTCTTTGCTAACCCCGATTTCTGCCATGTCACGGTGGAAAGAAGGTGGAAGCTTAGACAACTAATTACGCCGTTTCAGTCAATGGGCTCAGAGGCATACCTCCTCTTTCCGGCCAGATTGAAGGTAATCACAAAGGGGAAAGTAAGGATGTTCTTTTCCGAAATCAAAGCACAACAATTTCTGGAGGAGCTCAAAAGTCAGAAGGGCGGTTAAGTGGCCTAAACATGTTTTTTAGATAAGTCAGCCCCTGACGCTTGTAGAATGTACGAATAAGGTTTTTTGGAGAATGTATGAATAAGGTTTTTTGTTTTTTGTTTTTTTTGGGGGGGGATCGGGGCACACTGTACGTGAGGGGTAGCACAGGGTATTATGTTGGTAGGAGGGAGAGGGATGCGATAGCTGCAATCCAAAAGGGGCCACACATAGGTCATGAGTGACCTATTTGCCCGTAAGGGGGTGGGGGGGGCAGGGGGGGTTGGAAGGGTTGGGGGGGTTAAGGGGGGTAAGGGGGGGTGAAAGGTATACAAACTGACGGCGCATATTGCTTAGCCCAGCACAATATAGCACAGAGTAGTGCACAGCTTGTACTGTACATGCAGTACAGCATGGTTTCTTGTTGGTATCGGTATATACTTAACAAACTGGTTTTACTTATTGGCAAGGCATTCGATGTATTTTAATGGCTTGTACAATTGCTTCGATCAATGTCTGTGGGCTTAACGATTCGAATAAAAGACTTAGAGTTGCTGCATTACTTAAAACACTCCGCTTAGACCTGGTTTGCCTACAGGAAACGCACATAGAGGGCGCAAGGGGATACCTTTTGGAGCAGCTGGGGTTCTCTTTATTGGCGAATACCAAGCAGGGGTCAAGAACCAGAGGGGTAGCAGTACTGGGGAGAAGTAGGGACATGGTTGTGAGAAGGAAGAAAGAGGATCAATGGGGTAGGTGGGTGCTATTGAAAATAGATTTCAAAGGAGGAGAGCTCACGCTGGTTACAATTTATGGTTCCACGGAGGATGACCCTGATGTTTTCCAATATCTGGATATAGAGTTGGCTCAGTGGCCAGAGCCAATTGTTTGCTGTGGCGATTTTAATATCCATGACCTTAGTAGTTCATTTGCACAGCCAGGGAGGCAATACGCAGGGAAGAAGAAGAAAACATACAGAGCGCTCTCAGATATGGTACTGCATAATTCTTTGGATGATCCGTGGGTCGAACTACATCCGTATATAGATGGCAGCATATTCTTTTCTGCTCCCCACAAAGTTATGGTTAGGTTGGATTCTTTTTTAATTACCAACTCTCTGGTTCCTGGCTCCCAGATTGAAAGACAGCCCCGAGTTGTTTCAGATCAGAGCCCATTGGTGTTAACAATTAAAATCGAACAGGCTCAAAGAAGGGATACACAGTGAACTTTCGAAAGAGCATTATTGAAGGACGAGGAATATCGGAAATATATGGAGGTATGGATTAAGAACGTCTGGGATATAAATAGAGGGACAGCATCCCCGGGGGTGGTATGGGATGCTTTTAAGGCCGGGGTTAGGGGCGAGACACTGAGCTTTGTATTATTTAAGCAGAGAAGGAGAAAGCCAGGGCAGAAGAACATGCAGAAGTCTTCTTAAAGTGGAAGAAGAACTGTCTTTAGATATTCAGCAGCATCTCCCGCTAGAGCAACACTTGCTTAAAATTGTAGCGCTCAGAGCAGAAGCCTCAGAAGGTATTGCCAAGAAAGCTGCAGAGAATTATCTTACTAAAAAGGTAAATGCATTTGAGCTAAGCGAGAGAGTGGGCCATATTTTAGCTATACGGACCAGACAGAGATTAGCTTTATCTGACATCAAGGAGATCATGGATGATCAGGATAACTCTGTTGTTGAATCTGACATGGTGAGAGAAGTTTTTAGGCAATTCTATACGGACCTATATACTCCTGATTCTGTAGGGGAGTCGGCGGAGATAGAGAGGTATCTTAGGGATACTCTTCCCCCAACCATGCCCGAGGAAGAAAAGGAGGTGCTAGACTCTCCAATCCAGTTAGAGGAACTCATTTCAGCTTTGAGCAGTCTCCCCTCGGGTAACGCAGCCGGCCCGGATCAGATCCCGGTGGAATTTTTTAAAGTATTCCAACGAGTGCTGATTTCGGATATGTTTAATAGCATGCTTCAGGCACAAAAGGGTGAATCAATTCCTGACTCGTGGGGGGGATATTTTTGTGATATTAAAAAAAGGGAAACCCCCGACAGCACCGGGCTCATATAGGCCAATCACATTAATGAACGCCGATGCAAAAATATATTCGAAAATATTAGCAAAGAGGCTAGCTAGGATCATTGATTGCTTGGTACCCCTCACAACATGGGTTTATCCCTGGCAAAGGTACTATGCAGCATGTTAGGCAGGTTGTCACAATGTTTGATGAGGCAGGCACCCTAGGAGACCCTATGGCAGCGCTGTTCTTAGATGCGGAAAAGGTGTTCGATAGGGTCTCCTGGGATTACCTGTGGCTAGCTATGAGGTGGAGCGGCATAGGAAAAGGCTACATAAAGGCTATCCATACCTTGTATAAAGAACCTACAGCTAGGATCAAAGTTAACAGGGGGTACTCAAAAGCAGTTAAGATCTTTAGGGGGACCAGGCAAGGTTGTCCCTCATCTCCCCTTCTGTTCGCGCTGTATTTGGATCCTCTCCTACGAAGGCTAGAAGGTAATCCCAATATCCCACCAATGAGGTTAAATGGCAGTGAGGCAAAAACTCTGGCTTACGCGGACGATGTGGCCATTCTGACACCCAATCCGTCTTTAGCTATTAGGGAGGTGGAAGTTGAGGCTCAGTTGTTTGGGCAGACCTCTGGCTATAGACTGAACAGAACCAAGACCCAGATATTGGAAAATATGTATTCAAGTTGTAACGACTTAAGGGTCGTTGGTTCGGCAGTATATTTGGGAGTTGGGATTTCGGCAGATCTGGATACGGTGGTGGAGAATAACATGGCTCCCTTAATAACTAGGGTAAAGACCGATCTGGAGACAATGAACAATCTATCCCTCGTGGGCTGCACTAATGTAATAAAGATGTTGATTCTGCCCAAATTCCTTTATTTTTTAGGTCTATTCCTTTATACTTTGAAGCCAGATGGTTTAATGCATTGGAGGTAATTTTGAATAGGTTCATTTGGGCTCATGGTAAGACGCGGAGGGGCTATAGGTTTATCTCCCTCCCTAGAGAGAGGGGCGGGTGGGGTGCCCCTGATTTTAGACTATATTATTGGGCGGCAGCTATACAATATATGCAGGGGATGATTGGAGGGGGTGGTCTCGATCAAAGAGTCACTACCAATTCCACCGAAATTTATGCAGCGGTTCTAGGGGTAGAGGCGGAAAATTGTTTTTTAAATTGTACCGATTTTGGATACTATAAGAGGACGAGGTTCAAGACGGTTAGTGCGGCTATCAAGATCTGGAAAGCTTTTCTGAAGAACTTTGGTTTGGGGAGATTTAACAGATATACCAAGCTGTATAGGAATAGATCCTTTCCAGCTGCAGTTTTTGCAGATTTAACAATGGCGGGTGGGCTGATAAGGGAATTGCACAGATTGTTGATATTATGGATTTTGAGGGGGTGGTGCAATTTACAGAATTAATAAATAAATATGGCATTGACAGATGTTTTTTTTTTTTTAAATATCTGCAGGTTAGGAGTTTTTTAAGCAGTAAGCAGGGAGGGCCGGCAGGGTTTAGCAGGAATGTAATTTTGGAGAAAATAAGGATATGTGGGGACTGTACGATCCGAAGTTTCTACGCAAGCTTAGCAATAGGGAAACCAGATGATATAGATAAATACAGCAATAAGTGGGCAGAGAAATTGGGGGGTGAAGCGCATTGGTTTCAGGAGTCATTGGATCTGGGTCATACAATTCTTTGCTCAGCTCCTTTACAGTCACAACACTATAAAACTCTATACTCATTATACTTTACCCCAGCTAGGATAGCAAAGTGGGGTGGAACCACGGGGATTTCCTGTCCTCGCTGTAATTCTCTTGAAGCAGATATTGTACATATCTACGCTACCTGCCCCCAATTGCATACTTTAATAAGAGATATAGAGATCTTTTTAGATAGATCACTAGGTATACAAATAACGCTTACTCCAACCTGGATACTATTAGGGATCACCCCAAAGGTTGACACCCCGCAGAGGGAATTTATGTTTATTGCCATGGCAGTTTATAGATTGAGCATAGCTAGGGCTTGGTTGGATAAAACCCCCCCGGTAATGCAAATATGGTTGGCTAATCTTTTGGCAACATATAACTTGGAAAAACCCATCTATGCACGAAAAGGCAGGAGAGGGAGGCAGCTTGACCTGAGAATATGGGAGCCTATTAGTAGATGGAAGGAGAGATTGGATTTACTCTGAGTATTGGGGATAAAGGTATATATTACCTCATGCTTAAACTGTTATTATATTCCATTTTAGGCTACTATCTTAATTAGAGTGTTTTCTAGGCTAGAAGGCTTACTATGTTGTACCACATTGTAATGAAATTCAATTGCAAGGAATATGTATTGTATATATACAACTGTTATGGTTCGGATGCACTGTATAAAACTGCGCTATGATGTACTATATGTGCAAAAAGGGAAAATAAAAATATAATAAAAAAAAAAAGAAGTTTAAAGCTAATTACTTCAGAAACCTTCTCGAGCAAGCTAAAAATCGACCGAACCTATCAAGCTTTAGTCAAATTGCCAGCCTAACCTTTCCCCAATGAGATCCGGTCCGCAACCAAACTACGAGGAATTTGGCGCCTATTTCCTTGAAAAGACAACAAAGATGGAATATGATTTATGAACTGCATTGGAGCACCTGCCGATCAAACCACCTATCAGCCTCCCTAATCCTCGGTTTGTTGTGCCTCTGCTCGCTCCTGTTCTCTTTCCCAAAAACAACCTTTCTTGGAGTTTATTCAAAACCTTGGATGAAAGCACCATTCTCAAAACTCTTGCAGCACTGTGACCCTCAAACCACTTCACTAACCCACTGCCATCAAATTTCTTCAGTGAGATCAAATCATCCATACTCCCACTTTGGACCAACATAGTCAATGCCTCACTACTTCAAGGCTCTACCTAAAGACTGGGCAGGTTACCACTATTCTAAAAAAACACTACTGTAAATCACACTGACCTGCACAACTTCCGTCCGATTTCCAACTCTGGCAAAGCTCCTTGAGAAATGTGTCCACGTCCAACTATGTAACCACATAGAACAATTCCAACTGTTAGACCAATTCCAATTCAGCTTCTGTGAGGGTCACAGCATCGAATCCGCTCTTACTCACATTGTGGACGACACTCTAAAATGCTGGATCAGAATGTATCCTGCCTTTTGATCCTCCTCAACCTATCATCAGCTTTCGATGCAGTTGAACATGACAGCCTACTTGACCTATTGGAACATAGGATGGGACTTTCCGGGACCGTCCTAAATTGGTTCGCCTCATTTCTCCACAATAGAACTCAAAGATTTGTGGCTAACCAGTCCGTGTACAATCCCTCACTGGTCACTCTAGGAGTACCACAGGGGTCCACACTCTCACCCACTCTCTTCAACTTGTTCATGGAGCCTTTAACTGAAATATAGCAACTATCCATCATCCATTACCGCATGTATGCCAATGACACCCAACTGTACCTGACAATCTTCTCCCCTGAGGACATCAGGTGCCTCAACACAACTCTACAGAAAGCCCAAAATTGGATGACCCCTCAATGACCTTAAATTAGCCGCGCTTAAAACAGAATTCCTCTTAATCGCCCCACCCAAACAGTCACCAGCCAGCAGAGAATGAATGAACCAACTAACAGCTCTTAATTGCATACCACACATCTTGACTCCACGAGCTCACTGGGTATAATATTACATAAGAGTTTGAATATGCAGAAGCACATCAGTGTTCTCACCAAAGGAGCAAACTTCCAAATGAGCATCTTAAGGAAAATAAAACCTTTCCTTCCCCCCACTGACTTTAAGTCTGCCAAGTCCTGGTGATTGTCCAGTTGGATTATGAAAGCACAACCCTCTGTGGCCTTCCTAGATCTAAGATGGCTAAACTAAGGGCCTCTCTTAACTCTGCTGCAAGGCTCATCACAGGTTCTAAAAGAAACAAATATATCACGCCTTTGCTGAAATCCCTAAACTGTCTCCCATATGAAGCAAGGATACAAAGAATTGCATACGTGACTAATAAAGCCTTACACTTCAACACTCCAATATACCTCACACAAATACTTGAGTTATCTGGTGGCTCTAGATCCTCTAGAAGCACCAGCACATTACTGCTGAAGCCCCAGAAATTCCATAAAAGGAAAACTTACAATTGAGCTTTCTCTGGTATCGCCCAAGGATCTGGAATTCCCTGCCCCCTGAAATCAGACTGAACCCCTCAACGGCATCTTTCAAAAAGGAAGTTAAAGTGCTATTGATGAACACATTTCTGCCCTAGAGCCCCCACTTTCCAGGCACTCTATGACATGCTCTCCTTACCCATGTTTACTATTTCAATCAATCAATCAATCAGTGGTTTATAGAGCGCTACTCACAGTGAAGGTCTCAAGGTGCTGGGGGAGAGGGGGAGGGAAGCAGCTCTGGGGCAGTCGAAGAGCCAGGTCTTGAGGTCCTTCCTGAACATGTGGAGGGTTGAGGAGTGTCTGATGTTGACCGGGAGCTCGTTCCAGGTTTTGGCTGCGATGTAGGAGAAAGCTCTCCTGCCAGTTCTGTTTCTGTGGATGCGGGGGACCTATGCCAGGGCGAGGTCAGCAGGTCGGAGGTTTCTTTTGGGTACGTGGAAACATACTCAGTCATTGAGTTATTTGGGTCCGATGTTGTTGAGAGATTTGTAGGCGTGGGTGCGGAGTTTGAAGGTGACCCTCTTCTCGACTGGGAGCCAGTTGAGACTTCGTAGGTGTTGGGTCATATGTTCGTGGCGTGGTGTCCCTAGAACAAGCCTGGCTCCGGCGTTCTGGATAGTTTGGAGCTTGTGTAGAAGGGTTAGTTGATTCTGGCATTGAGGGCGTTGCCGTAGTCTAGTCTGCTGGTTATGAGTGCTCGGGTGACAGTCTTTTTGCAGTAGGGGGGGATCCATTTGAAAATCTTACCGAGGATGCGGAGGCAGTTGAAACTGGTGGACGCGACGACGTTGATCTGGTGGGTCATGGAGAGGGAGGAGTCGAGGATTATGCCGAGGTTCCGAGCGTGGTCTGTCGCGGTTCGTGGGCTCCCGAGGGCGGAGGGCCACCAGGTGTTGTCCCAGGCGGAGGTGCAGGGTCTGAGGATGAGTACCTCGGTCTTCTCGGAGTTGAGCTTTAGGCAGCTGTCCTTCATCCTGGCTGCTACGTTTCTCATTACTTCCTGGAAGCTGAGTCTGGTGATTTCTGCGTTCTTGGTGAGGGAGAGGATGAGTTGTGTGTCGTCGGCATAGGATATGATGCTGAGACCATGCTGTCGGCGGCGATGGGGGCCATGTAGATGTTAAAGAGCATCAGGCTTAGTGAAGATCCCTGAGGTACTCCGCAGATAATGTCAGTGGGGTCGGAGAGGAAGGGGGGAGTCTGACCCTCTGGGTTCTGTCAGAGAGGAAGGATTGGATCCAGTTGAGGGCGCATCCCTGTATTCCTGCGTTGTGGAGTCTGGCGGCCAGCGTGCGATGTGAGACGGTGTCGAAGGCAGCGGAGAGGCCTAGGAGGATGAGGGCTGCAGTGTGACCCTGGTCTAGCAGCATGCGGATGTCGTCGGTGGCGGCGAGGAGGGAGGTCTCGGTGCTGTGGTTGCTGCAGAAGCCAGACTGGGATGCATCTAGGATGGAGTTCTCTTTGATGAAGTCAGTCAGCTGGGTGTTCACAAGTCAGTCGGTGACTTTGGCTGTGAAGGGGAGAAGAAAGATGGGCCGGTAGTTCTTCAGGTCAGTTGGGTCTGCCGTTGGTTTCTTGAGGAGGAGTTTCACCTCTGCACGCTTCCAGTCGTCTGGGCAGATGCCGGATATGAGGGAGGAGATGATTGTTCGTCCTAGTTCGGGTGCGATGACCGCTGCGGCCCTGTGGAAGATGTGAGGGGGCAGTGGGTCCGTTGGGGCTCCTGATTGCGTCTTCTTCATGGTTGAGGAGATGAGTTTGGCAGACGCGGTGTAGTGTAGTTCCTATATTCCCAATAGGCTCTGCGCATTGGAATAATATATCCTATAGATTTGACATAGTACTTAGGTTGACTAGGTCTCTATCGAATATACTAGACTTAATTGTGAGTGCCAGCTAGCTCAGAGGTCACTAGAAACTTTCTTGAATAAACAAGGAGGGATTAGTTTCTGCCAACCGCATAAACATGACAACTTTGTTTCCCAAAAATAAGAAGTATCTCTAGAGTCGGGGAAACAATAGATAGATATTTCACTCAGTCAATCGTGCATGTTTCGTTTCATCAGAGGTGCAGAGAAATAGAGAGACGGGCGTTTTCAATAAAAGGATTTATTGAACAGTCTTCTTTCTCATGCAAAAGAAATGAACTACTACAATCGTTATGCAGGTTGCAAAGTATAATGTGTACAGTAAGAAGAGGATTATAAAATAATACTGTAAAAGCATGGTATGGTTTCTAAGCTATAAAATACATACATAAATAACAAAGACTAAAAGTACTCAACTGGTGCTCCTGAAATACGCCTACCCCAATGTACCTAACCTAAGTCTAGTACGAGCGAAGAAGTAAGTATGGTGTAGCATAGGTTTAGTTTGTTTTTGCCAAGAATCTAACCAAGATTTCTCTCAGGGTCTAATCAGCTCCGTACCTTGGTTTTAGAATGAAGGAGATCTGGTATCTCTCTGTCTCTCGGACTCGATTTCCCAACACCCCGCAAAGGGAGCTTGGAAACACTGGAGCTGGATTCTCAGCGAGAGAAAGGCAGCCTCTCTGTCAGTGCGTCAGCTGGAGGGTCGGCTTCCTTCGGCACTTGCTGTAGCGAGCTGCGTCGAGCAAGTAGATAGTTGAGCTGCTCCTGAACCACCGTGTGTTTGCTAGGGAAAGTGTAGGCATATTTATACCTTGAAGGTGCCTTATTTGAAGTAAAGTCGGACATAATAACGTCAAACTCCATGATTTCTAGGACAAATCAATATTCAAGCAAGGGGATGTCCCTGACTGCTGAAGCCGAGTTTTCCAAGAAATCGTTGAGTTTTTGTGACCATAGTTTGGAATTTACCATTGCGCCAACGACCTTTAACAATCGCGCACGCAGCACTATAAGCTTGTTTACCCCCAATTGCGGGCTGTGCTGATACGTCTGTATAGATCATGGGTACTCACAAACATTTTCCAAGGGGCCACAAAGTACAGTTTGTGGTGTGCCCGAGGGCCACACTGATGCCAGCAGGGTGGCGGGAGGGGGTCTCGGTGGGTCATGGGTTGTGAAAGGAGGTTCAAAAACATGTTAAATAAAAGGGCAAGCATTTATTTGCCGGTTAATAAATGCTTGCCCATTTATTTAAATATTTTTTTAAACATTAGTACTAGCAAATAAACAGCAGCTGATGTTGCTGTTCACCCAGGGGGCTACACTTATAGGTCAAGAGGGCCGCATACGGCCCCCGGGCCGTACTTTGAGTATCACTGCTATAGATTATACATTTGTACTGTTGTAGAGGCAGAATCTCAGTGGGCAGTTTGCGATTCTTGTTCGTATTGGAGAAATTCTTGTGTTTTCAAATAGGGGTCAAAAACGTATTCAACATCTGTTGCAGCAAGAGAGTTAAACCATTGTATCCATCTTGGATGTAAAGCTTTGGCATTTGGAATGCTCGCTTTTGTCACTGCCTCTAAGGCAGGTACAGGAGTAACAACCATTATGTGTCTACCCTGTGCGAGGGCTCTCTCTTTTGCTACTGCAGTTTGAACCACTGTCAGAATTTTTTCTGTTGAAGTGAATTTCATTTCAGCATGTATGCATAAGTGTAATTTATAAGCTATTGGTACTTTTTCACCTTCATTAAAGGTTCAGTACGTGAATCTGCATCTTCCTGGAATGATTCGGATTACAAGGTTAAGCATATTTATGCGTGTTTGTAAATGTTTTGTGGCTAATATGTCTGTTTGTACTGAACGCAAAACCTCTGTGTGTTTTTGAGTCCAATTAGTTGTTTTGAAATCAGGTTTGATTAATTCGTAGAGAGGTTTTACCCTTTCTGCGTAATTTAGAATGTAAGTTCTTCCAAAATGCAGGAAACCTAGAATTGATTGTAAGTTTTTCAGTGTTTTTGGAGGTTGGAGCAGCGCACATTTCTTCAGAAAGTTTGCTGCCAGGCTTTTGCCTTCACTTGATAACTTGTATCCTAGGAAAAGGACATTGAGGTGGGCAATTCTCTATTTTTTAAAATTGAATTTGTACCCTTCAGATGCGAAGCCAAGCATTATGGTATTCACTCTGTTCAAGTGCTTATCCAAGTCATCGTCTGTTAGATAGATGTCATCCACCTAAGATAATGCTTCATCATCATACATTTGTGTAACTCTGTTACTCTGGCTGAAAATAACCCTGGACTATTCTTGAATCCCTGGGGGAGACGACAGAAGTGACGATGTGTCCCCATAACTGAGAAAGCGGTCAAGTACCTGCTTTCAGGTGCAATGTTTTGACAGAAGAAACCGTTAGAAATATCTAATCTGGTTTTATATTTTTTACACATACCATGTTATTCTTTAGTATTGCACTGTGTGCATTTTGTACTGCAAATGTTTTGCAACAAGAGTTTAAAAGTGTGTAGTCCACAATTAGACAATATCTATTGTCTGGTTTAGAGACAAGAAACAAAGGATTGTTCATTTATGAGGTGCATGTTTCACCCCTTGGTATTCAAGTTGATCTAAGACCTCCCATATCTGTTTTTTAGCTTCTTGCTTAACTGGATACAGGCTCTGTGCAGTTGGTTGTGTTTTTAACTGTATTTTATGGTGAGGAGAATCCTCATTCCATCCCACATGATTTTTATATAATGCTGGAGCCTGGGCTACAGCCCATTTTCTGGCATACGTGTATGTTAAGTGAATTGGAATATGATTGGAGAAGGCTAGCATAATGATGTTTTCGCCATGTGGACACTCCCTGACAAATTCAGGGGGCCAGTCTTTTTCAGCTAGAAGAATGTCATAACCCTTTGAGAGCCTCTCCCAAAAGAGTGTTCTTATTATCCTAGTTATGTCCCCCTCCATCCGGAGTGTTATTTCATATAGCCTAAGGGGTACAATAACCCTGGTGTCGGCAGTTTCAACTTGGATGTACTCATTCACGTCCACTGTCTCCAGATGATCCTTCAAGCTATGGTGACTTCTGCTGCGCTGTCCAGCATTGTCTGGGCCCACTCCCCGTTCTTGAGTTGTGTCATCAAGATCCTCGGCATTTCTGATTTTTAGACCTGCTACCTTCTTTTTGGTGAGTTGGGTTTTCTTATTTTTTGAAACGTGTTGATCGTCTTTGGACTTCACGTGTTCTTCTTTGTGTTCTGGCCGTCCTCTTCTTTCCAATTTCTGCGAGGAAGTCTGAAAGGTACGAGAGGAACGTGTATCAGTATCTTGATATCTATCAGGTTTTCTCCAATTAACCCTGTTCCTGAGGTTATACCTCTTTTCAGAGGGTTCCTTTTGAGGAGACCTACCTCTGGATTGAGAATGCTTCTCTTTAGGAAGGGACTGTTCTCTCACTTCTTTTTAGGAGTAGTAAGAGTGTTTTTAATAAAGACCTTTTCAGGACTTTCTGTTAGTTGGGGCTTGACTTGTTTCCCACCCAAACTATCTCTACCTAGTTCTTCATGGGATTTTTCAATAATTCTGGCCAGTTCATATGGTTGCTCAGTTACATCAAATTCTCTTAATTTTTGGCGGATCGCCAAGGATGCTGCCTCACCTTTAATATTAGCTAATATTATAGCTGAGACCTGTTTGAAATCTTTCAGTAATTTCATACCTAGATTCAAAGCAGGCTCTGCTCCGTATTAATTTTTAATCTGTTTCAGGACGTCTGGTATCACCGCCATAGACGGAACACCATGTGTTTTTGTGTAGATTGCAGCAAAGACTGTACCCCAAGTGTCGCAGTCCTCCAGGTGTGGTGCGATCCCCATTGGTAAACAGATTGTTAGAATCCTGAGTTTCTCATGAGGTGTACTATCTAGAAATACTGCCTCAATTTGAGTAATTTTTTGAGCTATCCAGAATGGAAATTGTTCCCTTTTTGCGGGCAATTTACCAATGACTGATTGTATAGTATGCGGTGTAATTTTATTTGTGTTCCCCTGGTGAGGGGTGTGTTGCGGAACCCTTATAGGAGGTTGGACTGTTAAAGTCCGCATGACATATTGAACCAATTGTCTATGGATTTTGATTAGTTGTTTTAGTTGAACTAATAGTTCCGCACCTGACATTTCCTCAATGTCAGGATGTGGTGTATAGCTGGCTAAAACCGGCCATGTTGCTCCTGGTCTACCTAGTGGACCGAGCCTGGTAATGTGATTTTGATGTTGTAGGGCGCCTATAAACCAGAGCTGGTGCTCTTCGTAAGTTAGTGTAATTTCAACATCCTTGAAAAGAGAGTATACCGCTGGAGGTTCCTCTACTTTGTAGAAGTGGAACACATGTGTTACTGTATTTGTTTCAGGGAAGACAATCCATGAATAGAATACCTCTGTCTGCCGATATTCATGTGCCTCTATGACAAAAATGACCCTACTACCTCTTGATGATAGGCCATTTGTTATAAGCTTTATAGTGATGGTTTTCCTTAAGTTTTCCGGGATGATTATAGCATCGGGGTCGGTTTCTTGGAAACCTGTAACGTCAAAGACTGCTGGATTTACTGCAGCCCCTCCGTTCACGCATTCAGTCATTTTGTTGATTGAAAGTTTGCAGAGCAAGTTTCAAGGAAACAAAGATAAAGTGCACAATATTTTGGCAAAACAACAGGTGATGGACAGAATGCAGAACATTGTCATACATTCACCCCAGTACAGAGATCTGGGCCTAAATCCATTGTTTTTTTGCACTCCACACCACCCCAGGTCAGACATGGCCATATGAAATCAGCCTTGACCCTGTGCCTCATGGGAACAGTCCAGCCCGAACTGCCAAGCCATGTCTTTCACAATATTTTGGAACACTGTATCCTTCAACGTTGAACAAACCAAAAACTAATACATAGGATTTTCGTCCTACTCAGTTATGGCGGATATTTTATCCTTTTACCCACTCCAGACGTCTATTGGAATATTTTACGGGAAAAAGGGGTCTCTGTGAAAAGCACGACTGAGTTACTCTAGTATCTAGCGTTAATTTAGTGCCTTACCAAATGTTGGGCGCCATGTAGTGTAGTTCCTATATTCCCAATAGGCTCTGTGCATTGGAATAATATATCCTATAGATTTGACGTAGGACTTAGGTCGACTAGGTCTCTATCGAATATACTAGACTTAATTGTGAGTCACGGCTAGCTCAGAGGTCACTAGAAACGTTCTCGAATAAACAAGAAGGGATTCGTTTCAGACAACCGCATAAACATGACAACTTTGTTTCCCAAGAATAAGAAGTATCTCTAGAGTCGCGGAAACAAAAGATCGATATTTCACTCAGTCAATCGTGCATGCTTAGTTTCATCAGAGGTGCAGAGAAATAGAGAGACAGGCATTTTCAATAAAAGGATTTATTGAACAGTCTTCTTTCTCATGCAAAAGAAATGAACTGCTACAATTGTTATGCAGGTTGCAAAGTATAATGCGTACAGTAAGAAGAGAATTATAAAATAATACTGTAAAAGCATGGTATGGCTTCTAAGCCATAAAATACATACATAAATAACAAAGACTAAAAGTACTCAATTGGTGCTCCTAAAATACGCGTACCCCAATGTACCTAACCTAAGCCTAGTACGAGGGAAGAAGTAAGTATGGTGTAGCATAGGTTTAGTTTGTTTTTGCCAAGAATCTAACCAAGATTTCTCTCAGGGTCTAATCAGCTCGTACCTTGGTTTTAGAATGAAGGAGATCTGGTATCTCTCTGTCTCTCGGACTCGATTTCCCAACACCCGCAAGGGGAGCTTGGAAACACTGGAGCTGGATTCTCAGCGAGAGAAAGGCAGCCTCTCTGTCAGAGCGTCAGCAGGAGGGTTGGCTTCCTTCGGCACTTGCTGTAGCGAGCTGCGTCGGGCAAGTAGATAGTCGAGCTGCTCCTGAACCACTGTGTGTTTGCTAGGGCAAGTGTAGGCATATTTATACCTTGAAGGTGCCTTATTTGACGTAAAGTCGGACATAATAACGTCATCAAAGAACCCCAAGGGAATGGTAGTTCTTTGAAAACTCCATGATTTCTAGGACAAATCAATATTCAAGCAAGGGGATGTCCCTGACTGCTGAGGCCGAGTTTTCCCAAAAATCGTTGTGGCTTTTTGGAACTAGTGGAAGTAGCCATGCCTGTATTTGGACTGGATGGGTTATGTCTAAACATGGGCATGATTTCTGTGCCTATATAAGGGCAATGTGAATTGTAGCTATATAAGGGCATGAATCGGTAATTTCATTTCTATTCTAAAATGCTACACAACAGCGGGTGCCCAGGAGGTGATGGTCGGCTTCTCGGCGGTGGTGGGTGAGGTTGTGCAGATTTCTGCTGGCTCGCTGATGTTGTCGTGGAGGGCCTTGATCATCAGGTGGAAGTAGGAGCTGAGTTTGTCACAGAGTTCCTGGGAGGGTGTGATGTCAGTGGCTTTGAAGTTGGGTTTTGCGAACTGCTGAATGACATTGAACAGTTCCTTGATGTTGGTTGTATTGGTCTTGACTTTGTCTCTGATGATGGTCCTTTTGGTGTCCCTTATACACTGGTGGTAGTCCTTCTGGGCGCTCCTGTGCTTATTCCGTGCTTCCGTGGTCTTCTGGTTCCTCCAGGTTTTCTCCAAGCATCTGCAGGAGCGTCTGGCTTCTTGGAGTTCAGTGGTGAACCAGGCGGCCCTCAGAGGGCGTAGTTTGGCTGTGCGGAAGAGAGGTGCCAGCTTGTCGGCATAGCAGGAGACCAAGCGGTGGAATTCCCTGGCTGCAGAGTTGGTGTCGGTCGTGGCCTTGGCGGGGTCTTGGAAGAGGGCCGAGTTCAGGTGCTGCTTGGTGACCTTACTCCAGTTCCATCATGGCGGGCGTGGGGCGGGCTAGGGTCCGATAGTGGTGTTGAAAGTGGAATGGACGCAGTGGTGGTCCGTCCAGAGGGAGGCTGGGTAGTGTGGCTCAAGCGGATGTTTGATCCTCCCGAGAAGATGGGGTCGAGGGTGTGGCCTGCTCTGTGGGTGGGAGTACTGACGAGCTGTTTCAGTCCTAGGATGGCGAGGTTCTTGAGGAGTGTGGTGGACTCGGGGTCCTGGCTGTTTTTGAGGTGTTGGAGTGGGGGTCACTCATGCTGGATGGGGAGAGTCAGAGGGGGTCTTGTGCACGATGGTGATTCCTCCTCCCTGGCGGTGTGGGCAGTCTTTTCTCTGGATTTTGTAGCCATCAGGGATTGCTGTGGCAATGTCGGGACTGGAGGTTGCGTTGGTCAAGGTTTCAATGAGGAATGCAACGTCAGGCGAGAGGGTGTCGATCAGGTCCCAGGTCTCTATGGCGTGTCGGTGTAGGGAGCGCACGTTGAGGAGGATGCAAGTCAGGGTTTCAGCGGGTTGTTCGATCAGTGATCCTTCGGCGGCTGCGGCCGTCTTGTCGACGGTGAAAGATCTTCAGCAGTGTCCACCATGGGTCGTGTTGGACAAGGATCTTATGCAGTCAGCGTGGCCTCCGGGGTTGTGAGCGTGGAGGGTGGCTAAGTAGTAGCGGTGGGGACCAGGAGAACCAGGGTCCATGGTGCTGGTCGTGGTCGGGTCGCGGACAGGTGCAGATAAGGCTTGCCCTAGGCGCGCCAGTAGCGCGACCGCTCAGTGGTCGCCATTATGTAGGGGAGGGGGGCGGGAGTAGAGGTGGGGCAGGAGTGGTACTGCGTCAGGGGGCGAGGCGGGGCGGGAACTGACTGGGAGCGGCGGCATGGACGGCGGTGGAGTGTGCAGGACACAGTGGAAAGCAAAAGACAAGCAGGAAGAAGGCTACAGTGGCAGAGTGCTAAGCGCTAGATAAACAGTAATAACACAAATTTACACAGCTCGAAGAAAATCACAAGACCTGCAGCAGAGGCGGGCGCGAGGCTCGAACTCTGCTGTCGATGGACTACAGGCGTGTGATCGATTGGCGGAGCTGCCGCGGAGGGTGCTGCCTGGACTGGAGGTCAAGGCTTTACATGCGCTCCCCCGCAGCGGTCGGCATTATATAGGGGAAGGGGGCGGTAGTAGAGGTGGAGGCGGGAGTGGTGCTGGGTCAGGGGGCGGGCGGGAACTGACTGGGAGTGGCGGCGGGGACGGCGGTGAACTGTGCAGGACACAGCGGAAAGCAAAAGACAAGCGGGAAGAAGGCTACAGTGGCAGAGCGATAAGTGCTAGATAAACAGTAACAACACAGAATTACACAGCTCAAAGAAAATCACAAGACCTGAAGCAGAGGCGGGTGCGAAGCTCGAACTCTGCTGCTGATGGACTGCGTTGTGTGATCAACTGGCGGAGCTTCCGGGGAGAGTGCTGCCCGGACCGGACTGTTACGATTGTATTTTGGTCTTTTGGTTTGGAGTTACTACTTCTTGTACCTTTCATGATTACCTTGTTGCTGGCTCCTCAGGCTTCCTCTTTCTTGTGCAATTGTAAAGCGCTGTTACCCTAGAGCCTGCTATCCCCAGGCCCACTATGGCAGGTTTCCCTCACTCTTGTGGATTATTTGAATATTATGATTGTATTTTGATGTGTTGGCCTGGAGTAACTCCTTCTTGTACCTTCTCGATTACCTTGTTGTTTGCTCTACATGCCTCTTCTTTCTCGCTCAAAATTGAACCCATCTAAAAACAGTGTATTCTTTTCAAATAGAAAGAACCAACCTATTGCTAGAGTATGTGTAAGAAATGGGGGTTACTTGTTAAATGGTGTAAACCCCTTCTCAAGCAGTAACCACAGTTCCTCTCAGGGAGACGTCACTAGTAAATGCTAAATTAACCTGTGCTCAACCGTCGGGTAACTTGGCTCAAAAAAGTCAAGCTTAACTCAGAGGCAATGTGTAAAGTATTTGTGTAACACTTCAAACAGGGGAAAACTCCATAAAAAGATCTCACACCAGTTCAGAAAAATAGAGTATTTTGTTAATAAATAAATCAATACCAAAACAACAGAAGCCAAATCAGTAGAACCAGAGTTATTCAGTTTGAAAGATTTCAGTAAAAATAGCGCCAAAAAGCACACAGAACCAACTGTGGATATCTGGTCATGCGGGACTGGTACAAAGTCACAAGTTCAGGCCAACCACGATGGATCGCATGCTGGTTACAGGGACCCAGTTAGGCCCACTGAACAAAGTTGCGTAAATCCTGGTTTGCGGATCGTTTCATGGGTCCACTTCGAAGATACATTGCGCAGCCAAAGCGATGAGTCGGACTTAGATGTGGCGAGGCTGTGGTTTGATGTCCTGCGTACTCATTGAGATTCATGTCAACAAGGGATTGCGATGCAAAGTCCGGCTTCAAGGATGCATTGCGCAGTTGTGGCGATGCATTGGTTTCAAGGAGCCGCAAGGCTGCCATGCAGACCCAGCATCATTATCAAGGCTGCCATTGACGAGGAATGTGAGGAACTTCACAAAGGATGTTTTACGCAGAGGCGAACTGAGGCAATGAACTGCGATGCTGGTCTTTGCTGCAGTTCTGATCCACGCAGCAGCGATGATGCGTTGGTTCTGCTCAGGCTTGTGTTGTGCAGGGATCACTGACATAATATCGAGGGACATAATATCGACTATCAAAAATATCGGCGACAAAATATCGACAGACAGAATATCGACTTTGTATCTACAAACAGGTAAGTACAAAAATATCGAGTAAAAAATAACGTGTACAAAAATATAGTTTATAAAAATATCGACTTTATTAAAAACAATGTTAAATTAAATTAATATTAAAAATGTATTACTAAAATATACTTTAAAAACTTAAATTACCTTATAATAATTAAATAATTAATGAAAGTTATAAAAAAAAATTTTTACAATCATATTTGTTAAAACATATATATATAGTAACATAATATAATTAAATATTATCCAATATTATTACCGTAGGAAACCCCTCCTGAGGCGGAAAGCCGGGAGCCTTTTACCGAATTTTAAAAATATTGATTGTTTCAACTTGATGTGTTTTTAACTTCACTCACCCTTGGGCACTTGTATTCACTCTTCAAACTTCCCGCTCGGCTGACTGTTAGCTGCCGCGGGCGAGTGGTGATTACACCTCCTGACGCCATCTCTGACGCCTAGTGGACACGCCCACTCGCGCAGGCCACGCCCCCCTCCCTTGCCTACAAAAGCGCGCGCTGACCGAGAGCGCTGCACTTCACAGAAACCCCTCCTGAGGCGAAAAGCCGGGAGCCTTTTACCGAATTTTTAAAATATTGATTGTTTCAACTTGATGTGTTTTTAACTTCACTCACCCTTGGGCACTTGTATTCACTCTTCAAACTTCCCGCTCGGCTGACTGTTAGCTGCCGCGGGCGAGTGGTGATTACACCTCCTGACGCCATCTCTGACGCCTAGTGGACACGCCCACTCGCGCAGGCCACGCCCCCCTCCCTTGCCTACAAAAGCGCGCGCTGACCGAGAGCGCTGCACTTCACAGAAACCCCTCCTGAGGCGGAAAGCCGGGAGCCTTTTACCGAATTTTAAAAATATTGATTGTTTCAACTTGATGTGTTTTTAACTTCACTCACCCTTGGGCACTTGTATTCACTCTTCAAACTTCCCGCTCGGCTGACTGTTAGCTGCCGCGGGCGAGTGGTGATTACACCTCCTGACGCCATCTCTGACGCCTAGTGGACACGCCCACTCGCGCAGGCCACGCCCCCTACCCCCCTTCTGACTTTAACTCCATAAATCATGCTCACTCACCGGACGCGCAGCGGACGAGCGCAGCGGGCGCGACGATTGCGCGCCGAAGGCGCGCATAAGGCAAGCTCGTCTGCGCTCGTCCGCGCACGGCCGGGCCCAGGGGCCACGTCCCCCGGTCAGAATGCGGGAAACGGATGGGTCTACAGTTCAAGCCTATTACACCAGCTGCGCCCACCAATACTAACTAAATGTGGCCACCCCAGTGACCCACTGGAGATCCCCAGTCACTGCCCACACTGCAAAGTTAAGCTTGTCCCTACTATCATTGCCAGACCTGAGGTGAAAACCTACTCTATGTTTCTGCTTAACTGCAGATCTCTAGTGAAGCACCGTTTAGAAATATCTTTGCTCCTAGATGAATACATGCCTGATGTAATCTTTCTCACTGAGACCTGGCTCAACCAGGATTCTCAGCCAGATCTGGCACAGGCTGTCATTCCAGGATACCAGATAGCACGGGCCGACCGACCACACGGCAGAGGCATTGGCCTCGCAATCATTTACAAAGAGAGCTATGTCTGCCGCTGTTTGACGGAGAGAATTGAGGATTGCGAAAGTCTCCCCTTTGTGATCGAGTTCTCTGCTAATTCCAGCTTCTCTGGCACTCTCATCTATCGCCCTCCGGGACCCATCGGACAATTTGACACCTCTCTTCTGTCGATGGTCTCTCAATCGGTAATTTCCCCCTCAAATTTTACTCTGCTTGGAGATTTTAATGTCCACTTCGACTGCTTATCAGAACACACGGCACGAGAAATGTTGTCTAGTTTAGCCGCCATTCAACTGGAACAACTAGTCCCCTCTCCTACGCATGAAAAAGGTCACCTCCTAGACCCCATCTTCAGTAACTGTAACCAACTTAAAGTGGGCAACATTAGTAGCCTACCATGGTCAGATCATTTCCTGATAGCTTTCACCTGGACCACAAGCAAACCCCCTCCATCTCTATTCACATCTCGGAAAACCCGCAATTGGTCCAAAATCTCCGTAGATGACTGGACCAAGGCTCTAAACACCACTCGTCCTTCACTCTCCCAGGACCCAATGGTAAATAATAAACAATATAACGACTGGATCACGGCATCCCTTGATCAAGTCCTCCCTACCTACCCATCTGGGTCAAAGAGACAAAGCAAATCTGCACCTTGGTATACAGAAGACCTCAGAGAGAAAAAACGCGTCTGTAAGAGACTAGAAAGGAAGTGGCGCATGACGTACAACCCTGTCGACAAAACCATCTACAGGGACGCGATCAGGAACTAAAAATTAGCAATAAAAACCTCACAAGCAGCATATTATAATAACAAAATCACAATGGCAAAATCCAAACCGAAGGAAATATACCAGATAGTGAGCTCCCTCATAAAACCACCCCCGCCCGCCGCAGAAAACAGCAGCTCCCCCTCTAAATGCAATGAGTTGGCTGACTTCTTTTTTAACAAAGTGAATAAAATCTACCTCTCCTTCCCTGAACCAGTTGCTGAAGTTTCCACCCGCCATTCCGACTTAGCCTCGGATACGGCTACTCTCTCTTATAATAAGCTAGAATCCTTTCCACTGCTGAACCTGGAAACGCTGGAACCTTTAGTACAGCAAATTAAATCAGGCTCACCATGTGACCCGGCCCCCCCGGGCTCGTTGAGGCTGGCTAGTAAGACCATCTCTCCCACTTTGGTGGAGTTGCTGAACTCCTCCATCCTCAGCGGGACGGTACCAACGACATGGAAGCAGGCGATGGTACGGGCCTTGCTAAAAAAAACCGCCCTCGACCCAGCCAACCCCAGCAACTATCGCCCAATCTCCCTGCTCCCATGGGCGTCAAAAATCCTGGAGAAACACATTAACACTATCCTAACAAAATTTCTTGAGGAAAACCATCTCCTCGACGTTTCCCAGACGGGCTTCCGCCCAAAACATGGAACGGAGACTGCTCTACTGGCAGTGACCGAGGAAGCGAGACGGATCTTGGATCGAGGGGGGTCAGTGGCAGTGATCCTCCTCGACCTAAGTGCCGCTTTTGACACGGTACATCATACTATTCTGATGAACCGTCTCGCCGACCTGGGAGTGTCCGGAGAAGCCCTGGCGTGGTTCAAGTCCTTTCTGTCAGATAGAACCTTCCAGGTCTTTGACGGCACTTCCGTCTCATCAAGCAGGCCTCTGGGATGTGGAGTCCCTCAGGGCTCTTCACTGAGCCCCACGCTCTTCAATGTGTACATGAGGCCGCTGGCTGGGATTGTTCGTCCGCATGGCATTGACATCATTTCCTATGCGGACGACACCCAGCTGGTGGTCTCCCTTGTACAGAAGAGCGGCCTCCAATCGCCGCCCAATCTATCGGCCTGCCTGGAGGAAGTGAGGACTTGGATGATGGACTCCTGCTTGAAGCTCAACGACGACAAAACCGAGCTCATGCTCCTAGGCCCGTCAGCCCCCTCCACTCTAGAGCTGCTATGGCCAGCAAGCATGGGGGCGGCTCCTGCCCCCAGCGACAACATCAAAAGCCTGGGGGTATGGTTAGATAAGTCGTTGAGCTTCAATACCCAGGCCACAAAGGTGGCAGCCACCTGTTTTGGCCTCCTTAGGGTAATCAAGAAAATCCTTCCCCTTCTCCCGATGGAGGCCAGGCAGATAATCATACAGGGCCTCGTCCAATCCCGCCTGGATTTCAATAATGCATTATACCTTGGAGCACCGGACTACACCCTACAGAAACTTCAGCGCGCCCAAAACTGTGCTGCTCGTACGCTACTTGGAGTCCCACGCAGGACCTCAATAACTGCTGGCCTAAAAGCGCTGCATTGGCTACCTGTTAGAAGCAGAGTTAAATTCAAGGCCCTGTGCATTGCCCACCAGGCTTTCTGGAAAATGGGCCCAGTAATTAACACCTCCCTCATCTCCCCATACCTGCCCAACAAGGAGCTTCGATCCTCCTCTGCTTTTTTGGCCAAAGTCCCTAAAATTTCCAGAGCCAGATCAGGGGGACGTTCCTTTTCCCTCAATGTGTCGAAACTGTGGAACTCCCTCCCCCTCCACATGAGAAGCAACCCTAACCTCACGTGGTTCCGGAAACAACTCAAAACCCTCCTCTTCCAGTAACCTAGAGCTTCTTGTTTCTAGAGGGCTTTTCTGAGAGTCATAGCGCCTGGACGCCTGAGGGCAATTGTAGCGCTTTATAAATGTTATTTTCATTTCATTTCATTTCATTTCATTTCATTTCATAGCGGAAGTGTAAAAATTACTATTCCCACTCCAGAGAGTGCAACAGTAGGGAAAGCGTTGGATAGCGTAGGGGTAAAAATTACTATTCCCACTCCAGTAAGTGCAACAGTAGGGAAAGCGTTGGATAGCGTAGGGGTAAAAATTACTATTCCCACTCCAGTAAGTGCAACAGTAGGGAAAGCGTTGGATAGCGTAGGGGTAAAAATTACTATTCCCACTCCAGTGGGTGCAACAGTAGGGAAAGCGTTGGATAGCGTAGGGGTAAAAAATACTATTACAACTCCAAAGAGTGCAACAGTAGGGAGAGCGTTGGATAGCGTAGGGGTAAAAATTACTATTCCCACTCCAAAGAGTGCAACAGTAGGGAAAGCGTTGGTTAGCACAGGGGTAAAAATTACTATTCCCACTCCAGTGGGTGCAACAGTAGGGAAAGTGTTGGATAGCGTAGGGGTAAAATTACTATTCCAACTCCAAAGAGTGCAACAGTAGGGAAAGCGTTGGATAGCGTAGGGGTTAAAATTACTATTCCCACTCCAAAGAGTGCAACAGTAGGGAAAGCGTTGGGTAGCGTAGAGGTAAAAATTACAATTCCCACTCCAGTGAGTGCAACAGTAGGAAAAACGTTGGATAGCATAGGGGTAAAAATTACTATTCCCACTCCAAAGAGTGCAACAGTAGGGAAAACGTTGGATAGCATAGGGGTAAAAATTACTATTCCCACTCCAGTGAGTGCAAAAGTTGGGAAAGCGTTGGATAGCGTAGGGGTAAAAATTACTATTCCCCCTCCAGTGGGTGCAACAGTAAGGAAAGCGTTGGATAGAGGTAAAAATTACTATTCCCACTCCAAAGAGTGCAACAGTAGGGAAAGCGTTGGATAGCGTAGAGGTAAAAATTACTATTCCCACCCCAGTGGGTGCAACAGTTGGGAAAGTGTTGGATAGCGTAGGGGTAAAATTTACTATTCCCACTCCAGTGTGTGCAACAGTAGGGAAAGTGTTGGATAGCGTAGGGGTAAAAATTACTATTCCTACTCCAGTGGGTGCAACAGTAGGGAAAGCGTTGGATAGCGTAGGGATAAAATTACTATTCCAACTCCAAAGAGTGCAACAGTACGGAAAGCGTTGGATAGCGTATGGGTAAAAATTACTATTCCCACTCCAAAGAGTGCAACAGTAGGGAAAGCGTTGGATAGCGTAGGGGTAAAAATTACTGTTCCCACTCCAGTGGGTGCAAAAGTAGGGAAAGCGTTGGATAGCGTAGGGGTAAAAATTACTATTCCCACTCCAGTGTGTGCAACAGTAGGGAAAGGTTTGAATAGTGTAGGGGTAAAAATTACTATTCCCCCTCCAGTGGGTGCAACAGTAGGGAAAGCGTTGGATAGTGTAGGGGTAAAAATTACTATTCCCACTCCAAAGAATGCAACAGTAGGGAAAGCGTTGGTTAGCATAGGGGTAAAAATTACTATTCCCACTCCAGTGGGTGCAACAGTAGGGAAAGTGTTGGATAGCGTAGGGGTAAAATTACTATTCCAACTCCAAAGAGTGCAACAGTAGGGAAAGCGTTGGATAGCGTAGGGGTTAAAATTACTATTCCCACTCCAAAGAGTGCAACAGTAGGGAAAGCGTTGGGTAGCGTAGAGGTAAAAATTACAATTCCCACTCCAGTGAGTGCAACAGTAGGAAAAACGTTGGATAGCATAGGGGTAAAAATTACTATTCCCACTCCAAAGAGTGCAACAGTAGGGAAAACGTTGGATAGCATAGGGGTAAAAATTACTATTCCCACTCCAGTGAGTGCAAAAGTAGGGAAAGCGTTGGATAGCGTAGGGGTAAAAATTACTATTCCCCCTCCAGTGGGTGCAACAGTAAGGAAAGCGTTGGATAGAGGTAAAAATTACTATTCCCACTCCAAAGAGTGCAACAGTAGGGAAAGCGTTGGATAGCGTAGAGGTAAAAATTACTATTCCCACCCCAGTGGGTGCAACAGTTGGGAAAGTGTTGGATAGCGTAGGGGTAAAATTTACTATTCCCACTCCAGTGTGTGCAACAGTAGGGAAAGTGTTGGATAGCGTAGGGGTAAAAATTACTATTCCTACTCCAGTGGGTGCAACAGTAGGGAAAGCGTTGGATAGCGTAGGGATAAAATTACTATTCCAACTCCAAAGAGTGCAACAGTACGGAAAGCGTTGGATAGCGTATGGGTAAAAATTACTATTCCCACTCCAAAGAGTGCAACAGTAGGGAAAGCGTTGGATAGCGTAGGGGTAAAAATTACTGTTCCCACTCCAGTGGGTGCAAAAGTAGGGAAAGCGTTGGATAGCGTAGGGGTAAAAATTACTATTCCCACTCCAGTGTGTGCAACAGTAGGGAAAGGTTTGAATAGTGTAGGGGTAAAAATTACTATTCCCCCTCCAGTGGGTGCAACAGTAGGGAAAGCGTTGGATAGTGTAGGGGTAAAAATTACTATTCCCACTCCAAAGAATGCAACAGTAGGGAAAGCGTTGGATAGCGTAGAGGTAAAAATTACTATTCCCACTCAAGTGGGTGCAACAGTAGGGAAAGCGTTGGATAGCGTAGGGGTTAAAATTACTATTCCCACTCCAGTGAGTGCAACAGTAGGGAAAACGTTGGATAGCGTAGAGGTAAAAATTACTATTCCCACTCCAAAGAGTGCAACAGTAGGGAAAACGTTGGATAGCGTAGGGGTAAAAATTACTATTCCCACTCCAGTGAGTGCAACAGTAGGGAAAGCGTTGGATAGCGTAGGGGTTAAAATTACTATTCCCACTCCAGTGAGTGCAACAGTAGGGAATGCGTTGGATAGCGTAGAGGTAAAAATTACTATTCACACCCCAAAGAGTGCAACAGTAGGGAAAACGTTGGATAGCATAGGTGTAAAAATTACAATTCCCACTCCAGTGAGTGCAAAAGTAGGGAAAGCGTTGGATAGCGTAGGGGTAAAAATGACTATTCCCACTCCAGTGGGTGCAACAGTAGGGAAACGTTGGATAGCGTAGGGGTAAAAATTACTATTCCCTCTCCAAAGAGTGCAACAGTAGGGAAAGTGTTGGATAGCGTAGAGGTAAAAATTACTATTCCCACTCCAAAGAGTGCAACAGTAGGGAAAACGTTGGATAGCGTAGGGGTAAAAATTACTATTCCCACTCCAGTGTGTGCAACAGTAGGGAAAGTGTTGGATAGCGTAGGGGTAAAAATTACTATTCCCACTCCAGTGGGTGCAACAGTAGGGAAAGCGTTGGATAGCGTAGGTGTAAAAACTACTATTCCCACTCCAAAGAGTGCAATAGTAGGGAAAGCGTTGTATAGCGTAGAGGTAAAAATTACTATTCCCACTCAAGTGGGTGCAACAGTAGGGAAAGCGTTGGATAGCGTAGGGGTTAAAATTACTATTCCCACTCCAGTGAGTGCAACAGTAGGGAAAACGTTGGATAGCGTAGAGGTAAAAATTACTATTCCCACTCCAAAGAGTGCAACAGTAGGGAAAACGTTGGATAGCGTAGGGGTAAAAATTACTATTCCCACTCCAAAGAGTGCAACAGTAGGGAAAACGTTGGATAGCGTAGGGGTTAAAATTACTATTCCTACTCCAGTGAGTGCAACAGTAGGGAAAGCGTTGGATAGCGTAGGGGTCAAAATTACTATTCCCACTCCAGTGGGTGCAACAGTAGGGAAAGCGTTGGATAGCGTAGGGGTAAAAATTACTACTCCAAAGAGTGCAACAGTAGAGCAAGCGTTGGATAGCGTAGAGGTAAAAATTACTATTCCCACTCCAGTGGGTGCAACAGTTGGGATAGCGTTGGATAGCGTAGGGGTAAAAATTACTATTCCCACTCCAGTGATTGCAACAGTAGGGAAAGCGTTGGATAGCGTAGGGGTAAAAATTACTATTCTCACTCCAGTGAGTGCAACAGTAGGGAAAGCGTTGGATAGCGTAGGGTAAAAATTACTATTCCCACTCCAGAGAGTGCAACAGTAGGGAAAGTAAATACTTCTTATATTATGTAAAAAAATATAAATTAATATCTATCAAAAATTAATTAAAAGTAATTAACAATTTAATATAATATAATAATTAGTCAATTAAAATTACAAATTACAATTAATTGTTACTATTAGTTACCTATTCAAATTAATTACAAATTAAGAATTAATTAATTAACAAATAAAAATTAATTAACAATTAATTCAAATTAAATACAATTCAATAACTTGAATTATTTAATTAATTATGAATAAATTACTTCCCACCCTATTCCCCTATAAACTCACAACCCGCTACAGAAAATAAATTAGTAAAATTAACATAATTAGCAATTAATCAATTAAATAAAATTAATTGGCAATTAAAATGTAATTAATTACCCATAAAAAATGAATTACCAATTAATTCTAAAAAAATATCAATAAATATTTTTACGTATTTAATTATTTATAAATAAATTACTTCCCACCCAGCGTGGAGCGTACATCAGGTTGTGTAACAAGCTGCGGAACTCAAGAGAGGGGAGCCTGGAGGCCCTTTTGTGGCTGGAGATCTCAGCCAGTCAAATCGGCGGCTCATATCGGCGCTACTTGCAGGATTCCATACAACTCCTTGATATAGAAGAAATCTGGACTTCTAATCGACCGCAGCAGGTACTTAAAACCCACATCAAAAGAAACGTCCGTCTCTGGTCCTTCCATTCTGCTCAAGCTCAACTGATTCAACGTAAGCACGCCTGGACAGTTGTATCAGGATTTAAGCCAGGGATTACGGGCCCACACTTGTCATGTACCTACTCATTGCAGTGGAAAAAAAGATTCCTGGCCCTCAGGATGGGAGAATGGCCATTTCTCTATCACCTGCCGGTATGGCGACGTGCAAACCCAAACGTAACGTGCAGAGGCTGCGGGAGCAGTACAGAAACCATTGAGCACGTGGTATGTCTTTGTGCTGCAGCTCAAGACGATCGAAGGAAACTGTTAAAGGGTGAATGGAACAAACTAGGCATTCGTACACGCCGTCAGGCTATTCTTGCATCAATGAACCCGGATAATCCACAACTTAACATCAGGTTCACTAAGTTTGTTACAGTAACAGCAAGAAAATTTACAAACAGCGAGACTCTGCGAGCCAATAATGGTTAACCATTAAAAAACAGACGAAGCCTTGCATCTACGTTGTTGTACTCTCCCCCGACTTCTACAATCCTTCGTAGTACGCAAGTACAGTTGAGAACGGTCTCAGCACACGGACTGACCCGTTTTCCCTGTGAATCCCTAGAAATACTGTATGTAGGGGGCTCATTACACAAATGGACTGTAGCCCCAGGATTCTCACCATAAACCCTGAACTATATTACCATTAAATGTTGCCTCTTATAAGCAAATGTCTGCATTCGATCCGATCAGATGGAAAAACTAGAACGGACAACTAAGGTTTACCACTGCTTTTAACAGGCTATTACGATTTTAAATTGTTTTTCTGACGAGTTTTACACCTCATTTCCATTGTGATGGTATAAATCTAAATATTTTAACTATTTATGATATATGTTTTATAGTGCTCGCATGTTCACCATTGTAATGATTTTTATTAATCAAACAATAAAGATATCTCCAAATCCACACTTCCCACCCAATTCCCCTATAAACCCAAAACCCACCTACAGAAAATAAATTAGTAAAATTAACATAATTAGCAATTAATCAATTAATTAACATTAATTGCCAATTAAAATTTAATTAATTACCAAATATAAATTAATTAACAATTAATTAAAAATGAATGCAATATATAACTTTACATATTTAATTAATTATAATTAAATTACTTCCCACCCTATTCCCCTATAAACACACAACCCGCTACAGAATTAAATTACGCAAAAATTAAAAAAACAAAATTCATTAATTAAAATTAATTATAACATAAATACACACTTTTCACACATATAATAACATAACAAACACTATAAAAAATTCGATATTATTAAAAATTCGATAATTTTAATAACCTATATTATATACTTCGATATTTTAACTTTTTATATTTTTAACATTCGATATTACATTACTTACCTTCAAAACGATATTTTTGATGTCTATATTCTGTCCATTCGATATTTTGTCCAGCCTATATTTTGTACTCGATATTATGTCCATTCGATATTTTGTAGTCGATATTATGTCTGTTTACCGTTGTGCAGTACAGGAGTTACGTCTGTTCTTCTCGGTCCACAAAGGCTGGCAGAATACCTTAGGCCCACTTCCAAGGGTCCAGGACAAGCGTGGCACCACTTGGCTGGGTAAACTCACAGATGGCAGAGTCTAGGTGCTGGGTTCAAGGTCGTTGGAGCCTTCTGCCCTTTAGGCTACAGTCACAAAGTCAGCCAGCTAGCCCTTGGAGTCACTGCGGGGTCCTGGGCTCAACACATGCAGATGGAGCCCTTCTTACCCAGGCAAGAGGGCAGCAGATCAACACAGTAGGGCAGCAGTCCTTCAGAGCTGCAGTTCAGCGGAGTGGTAGTCATTTCAGCAGCACAGCAGTTCTTCCTGGCAGAGTATCCACAGGTTGAGAAGTGTTTTGAAGATTTGGTGTCTGAGGTCCAGTATTTATACCCAGTTGTGCCTTTGAAGTAAGAGAGAAGCTTTCCTTCTAAAGGTTCCCCTTTGAAATGCACAGGTGTCCATCATTCTCTGCCGTGGATGCAGGGTTACTACGGGGGGTTATTTAGCCATTTGTGTGAAGGTAGGACACAAACAATTCAAGTGTCAGTAGGGCTGTGCCTAGCTCCTACCTCCCACCCTGCCAGTGATGTCCTATCCAGGCGCACCCTAGCGCCCTATTGTGTGTGGGTATCTAGGACTTATAAGGACATGCAAAACTTAAAATGGCATGCCGCACTTTTTAAAGACACTGCCCCCTGTCCTGTAGGCTATCCTTGGCCTACCCTAGGTTTGACTTCTATGTATTAAAAAGGAAGGTTTGGACAAACTGTTTACTATGCAAGATTGAAATAGCAATTTAAAACTGTACACATAGGCTGCAATGGCAGTCCCGAGATATGTTCAAAGGGCTACATAAGTTGGTTACACAATAGTTTAATGATGTGGCGTAACGGCCAGACCTGCTGACTTTGGAGTTGGGGAACCAGGGTTGAGTCTTGGCGTCAGCTCAACATCCTGTGATTCTGGGCAAATCACTTAATCTCTCTGTGCCTACCTTAAATGAATGTGTGCTTGTGTAATGCAACTGGTGCCCATGTAAAGCACTCCAATACCCGCGGGTCACTTTCACGAAATGTTAAACTGCAAAAAAAAACTTTACAAAAAATGTTATAGGCCCTGGGTACATGTAGTACCACTTTACTAGGGACTTATAAGTAACTTAAATATGGCAATCGAGGAGAAGCTGATCTTACCATGTTTAGAGAAGAGAGCACAAGCACCAAAGCAGTGGTAACATGCACAGAATCCTAAGGCCAACAAAATCAAATTCAGCAAAGAATAAGAGGAAGGCAAAACGTCTGGTCCTGCAGAATGGGCCAGGTCCAACATCATGAAAGGCCAACTATGACTATGACTCCAAACACAACAGGTGTCACTAAGCACATCAAACTTCTGCCCAACCAGGTATCTAACAGAAAATATATATCAGTACAGACCACAGTCAGTTAGTTCCCCTTTACTTTGATGGTTGCTTCCATTACTTGTATGTATGGTACTATTTAAAACATGTGGGCACACATAGAAGGACACTCAGGAAACTACATAGATTCTCCTTTCATACTCCTCTTCGGACACAGACTCTACCACTCCGACAAGGAACATTTTTTTAGGTGTTGGAGGAAAATATTCAAGAAAGTGGCGATCTTTCAATCTAACCACATCCTCCACTACATCGACTCTAGGAACACTTGCCTGCAACAAGACTACCTGTTACAGACTGTGGAAACTGTACAAAACTCATCTTGTATTCTGGAAAACGATCTTTGAAACAATGTATTGAAGGATGCTAAATTAAATAGATAAACAGCCAACCTCTTTGACCAGATATAAGACTCTCGAGCAGCATTGTAAGGCTCCAACCTTTGATATACTCAAGCCAGTCCACACACACCAGCAGCAAAATTCCCAGTTCAAACATACCATCAGCCAACACCAGCAACATGCCAGTCCACACAAACACACCGCCAACCAAACGCAAGTTCACACACACAGAAACATATGCCCTGGTGCATAGTGGTTTTCTGCCTCCCCCTCACCCCCGTGGGCCGACTGGCCCAAGAAAAGTCTGATCTCCCCCGGAGAGAGCAGAAAACAAAGGGCATGCATGGGCAATATTGGGGAGCAACCCTTGGCCAAGGGTCCGCTCACCAGCATATATATGCAATAAAATCCCTGGTGTATAGTAGTTTTCCGCCCCCTTAGGGGCAGATCGGCCTACAAAATGTCTGATCCGCCCCCAGGGAGGGTGGAAAACAGCCAAAACATGCCTAAATATGACGAGCAACCATTGCCCAAAGGGCCGTGCCCCAACATTCACCAATGTTGCATTCCCTGGTGTCTAGTGGTTTTCCCCGCCCTTTGGGGGGAGATCAGCCTACAGAATGATTTCCTTTAACGTTCAAGAATGCAATTTACAGTGTCTGTGCTTGAATGGTTATCAGCTGAATTAAGTGGATTATTCCTGTCAAGGAACATAGCTTTAACTTTGATAAAATGTGGTCAATTCAAAAGGAGTTGTTCTTGATCATACAAAGTATTAATAGTCATTATTACTTGCAGGTTTGTAAATGCAGTCAAAGTTATAAGTGTAACAAAACCCTTTGCATTTACCAACCAACTCAACTATATTATAACTAAAATCACTATCACCAACTATTAATGTATTCTCCTAAACATGTAAATTTAAAGGACATTTAGGGTTTAACCCAAAAACACCAAAACATGCTTGTTCTGGTGGAGCTATGCTACCATAATGCCCCCATTGGAGTGCTCATTACCTCACATGCCATTTGTTACATCGCATCACCATTGTTATTGAACTCACTGAAGCTGTTCAGTACTACTCCTACTCCACAAACCCCCCTAGGTGCAGGCAGGGCATGGAAGGAGCAAGCACTGGGCTCCAGACCTTAGGCTGAGGGCACCCAACCCAAAAGTCTGTTGGGTCATGGTCTTAGTAGATTCAAAAGATGCTCCATCCCAACTCTGTGATCTGCAACACACTATGCCCCAGAGTTCACTCTTCCTCTGCTTTCGCTATGCCCGGCCCACTCTGGGAAGAGAGTCTGCATGAAGAAACAAGGCTATATTTGCACTATCAATAAACATGTGTGTAAAATGGTAGAAGCCATTTGCTGCTTTGGAAATATCATTCCTAATGTCACTGGCAATGTGATGTCACCAATATATCTTCAATTCTGTAATTTGTGATATTGTCTATTACGACATGTTGGGTAATGAGCCATGCACCGGGGGAATTTACGGCTGCATATATCACCAAAAATGGTGAATTACAGTTAAAAAAAATTATTTATATTGTAAATATTATTATTGCAACCCTTCATCTGCAGTTTTTTTAGAGGGATTCAGAGGTTTTTTAATAACACATTGTTTGCAACGTGTGTTAACTATAAAACCAAAATCATCTATTTTTTTCAGTGGATTTATTTTCGTTTTGGTCCCTGATCTTCCCTTAGAGAAATGTAATTTTGGTGACGTTTGACTTTTTCTTAATTATAAAGCAGATTTTCCACCACTTTTTTTTTAACAGCCCACCTTTATTTAAACTGAGCCCCACATGTGTTGTTTTTCTGCAACACTGGTTTGAGAACCATTAGATAGGGTAATGGCGGCCACAACAAAAATTTGAAGAGCGTTATTTGCTCAAGTTTTAGGGTTTGTGAACACTGCAATGGCTGATGAGAAAATTAGCAGCTTCGGCGAATACGACCCACTTAATTTGTAAATTTGCAATACACAACTGATTGGAAGCATAACAGTCAACTTATCTATACATCTGGTTAGCAGTTTCCATTCCAGCTGAGAACAAAACTTCCTATAACAAAGTGGAAAATGGATATGCTGGATCATTTGAATAAGGAATGATTTAATTGATCACTTTACATAAAATGGTAATACATGAAGTATAAGTAGATTTGAAGATCACTGAGTACACAACCACAGAGCCTCTAATAATGATTCCAAAATAAATAAATGTTACTACATCAGCGTTTTAGATAACAGCTGTAATTAAGGTTAAATTGGAGTTTCTGTATGAAACTGCTTTTTTTGCATTTCAATTTGGCATTATTCACTTGACAAATAATCTAAAAAATAGCAATTCCCCTGTATGTGCCATATTCATTTTTGTTCGCCACAACAGCACAAACTATTGAATGGAATTGCACGAATCTAGACAATTAAGTAGAATTTTATTCGGAAATTACTGTTTTTGTAGTTTTTAAACACTTTAGTTATAAAAAATAGTAAGGTTAATATTGTATATTCTATCGTTATGTGCGGGAACTGCTGTGTTAAAAAATATGCTGCTAGTTTATTCCTTTTATTACTTTCTTTTTTTAAGATATTTCCCTTCTTTTTTCTAGGTTGGATTATGATATATGATGGGGGAAGCATATCCCAGGTACTTTCATTACCTTATGCTGATCCACTAAAATAGGCTATATATCACAACACCCCCACACCCTCTCAGATTGAGAGTAGGGGATACACTTCATCTTCTGGTCGTGAAGAAACACCACAGATTCATCTGGACCACCAGGGCGTGAAACATGTCGACCTGACTAAGTATAAACCAACTTGCGTCTATACTTCATTCACCAGACAGTCTTAACTTTGCATTGACTGCCAATATTTTTACCTCTTTTTAACCCTACCATAGGGACCCTCTAAAATGCACCACATGGTACCCTTTAGGTAGTTTTAAATCACGGACACATTTACCTGTTAGCTCCACATACCCACATGCACCATCAAGACTTCTTTATTATAAAGATCTCCGACAAAGAGCCCTCTCTTGGGGCCCGTGAGGCATTGCAGCGCGGGCCCCAAGAGAAGCAAAAAGCCTGGTGATGAAGCATGACATCCATATGGGTGTGTGAGGGCATCACTTCTTAATAAGGGATATCCCCTCAAATCTTTTTAAATTTTTCTGTTCCCAACCATCCTCTTTCATCTTTTCCAGACAGGAACAAGTACCCTAGATTTGTTGATACACTTGTCAAACCTTTTATGGGGCATCGTTACTGGACCTTGATCACGCTCCTTGTCCCCCTCTCATTTTGATATATGTTACTTGTGTATCACCCACCCGGTCCCAGACATATCTTTCTTCAAGACCGAAGCACTATCTTGTAATCAACTACAACAGCAAAGGACTTCGCCCTACTGAGAGATTTCAATTTTTATCTAGAATATTCCTCTGATAAAGGCACTAAATTATTACTTGATAGGATGACTAGTGGTCTCTTCCATGTTGTAGAAGGCCCTACTCATTCTGCATGGCTTTATCTTGTTGGTATTTTTACAACAAACCTTTTTTTGACAGATAGCAGCACTCTTCCACTTCCATGGTCCGATAACTATGCACTGAGGTTTAATTTAACACTATCTCCACGCCCCCAATAGGTAAGGTCTTGCCTAAGGAACATTATTCTCGTCCTTGGCACAAGATTCAGTCACACCAATTTAATCAGGTACTGTCCCTCTCTTTGCCTTTGATCACAGAGAATATTAATGTGTCTGTAGACAATTATTTATCCTGGCTGACTTCAGCAGCCAACTCCTTGGGCCCTACAAAGGCATCCTATATTAAGAAACAGAATCCTACGGCCCCTTGGTTTGTCGAAGCTCTTAGAATTCAAAAATAAAAATGCAGAAGGCAGGAACGTAAATGGAGGAAGGATTATCTGGTGTCCAGAAAAGGACAATTATAAACAAGATCTGGCTGATTGCAAAACATTGATAGTAAGGGAAAGAGCAAGACATTTTACACAAAAATTCATGCTGCAAAGAGTTCTGTAAAATAACTCTTTCAAACTGTAAAGAAACGAACTGCTATAACAACAGAACATTCTAGTCACAGTAGTCAATCATTTTGCAATGCTCTTGCAGGCTTTCTTTCAAAATAAAGTAAAAGAAGTCTTTGAGATGTCCTCCACCATCAAGATTCTCTCCTTTGGAGGAACTGGCTTCTTCTCTCTCACAAAGTCTGAGATTTTTTCTCAAATTCGCCACCCTGACCTCAGAGCAAGCCACATTTCTTGTTAAATCTACTAAGCCTGGTTCCACACATGGCCCGCAATCCCCTCATAAAAAAACCTTCTCTTAGCCCCTCTGACCCAAACAGTTATAAGCCCATTTCTCGCCTGCCTCTGCCAGCAAAGATTGTGGAGAAGATTATGAATTTTCAACTGCCCACCTTTATTGAGGACAACAATCATCTAGACTCTACGCAGTATGGGTTCAGAAATGGGCACAGCACCGAGCCAGCCTTGATACTCGACCTATCAGCAGCTTTTGACACAGTCAATTATGTGCTGCTGATAGGCTGACTACATAACATCAGAATTAAAGGAGTGGCCCTAGCCCTCCTAAAAACTTTTCTGTCTGCTCAAAAACAATCCATATCATTAGACGAATATGCTGCCACCTTGAAACAGTATTTAGTGTTGAATAGAATTCCGAGAGGTTTAAGATCTCAAATTATGCCCACCTATGAAGACCTAGAACCAGATTTACTGGACACATGGGAGAAGGAACTCACTAGCAGCTCAAGGAATCTCATCAACATCTTGATTGAGAATGCAGAAAGAAAAAATAAGAAATTACTAATGGAAATTGAAGCAATAGAGGATGAGATCAAACTATTGAATATCCCAGAATCTACTATGAAAAATTATGCGATTCTGGATGAAATTCTAGCTGATTTACAAACTGATATTAAGAGAAGAAAAGCTAAAAAGTTGAAAAGGGATGAGAATGACTACCGTACAGGTCGTATTTTCACCTTTGCTCAACGTTTTGACCATTTGATGGGAAAGAACTTGTTATCCAAAAAGAAAGGAGATACCTCAAGTGTTAGTGACCCTTACTCCTCCTCGAGTAATATATCCACAAGCGAGAATGAAGATCTCACTGACACTACAGGGACTGCAGTTGCAGGCAATAGTTTTTTAGAGGAAGTACGTCGGATCAGAATTGGCAACAGACGAGATGTTGGAAATATAAGAACAGGAGAGGAAGCAGAGGAAAAGGGAGAAACAAAAGTAAGGCATGGCATGAGGACCCGGTCCTGGAAGAATCAGTAGAGAATTTGGATGATAAGAATGCAATTGAGATTGTTAATCTATCTACACTAGATTTAACTGTTGATATGGTATCCTTACTTAAGAAAGGTTTACATTTTTGTCCAGCAAATAAAATGGATTGGAATTCGGTTAAAATTGATCTGTATAGATTTATCAGATTGTTGAAAATAAAGAAACATTTTGCAAATCATCCTAAGCCATTGAGTTCTGTTACTAGACCAGAATTGAGTTGCCTTTCAATTCAAGAAATACAGGATACCAAATTGTTATTGTCATTGACAGAGAATGAGGAGGACCCCTTAACTATGTCAAGATTACTTATGGACTTGGAGATTAATCAATGTGTAATTGAACCTAGTGGCCTAAAGAGTAAATCATGATGGACCCCACAATTATCCTCGGGTAATGTAATAGATGCTTTCTTCAAAGCGGTTAACTTAGATGTTGACAGGTTAATCTGTAAAGATATCAAGAATAATAAGAGATACCCAAGATGTAATAACCTGACTGCCAAAGAACGTGTAGCCCTGAAATCACTATCTACTAATCCGAATATAGTCATTAAAATGGCTGATAAGGGAGGCAATATAGTTATTCAGAATACGGTTGATTATGAACAAGAGGTTTTATCTCAATTAAATGATGAACATTACTATGAAAGGGTGGCACCTAATCCACTACAACTGATAACGTCAATGATTAATGATAAATTGAAAATTTGGTATGAGAAATCGTTACTTGACTTTGATGAATACATGTATTTGAAGATCGCATTCCCACGTTCCCCTCGTCTGTACTGCTTACCGAAAATCCACAAGAATAAGGAGAAACCACCAGGTAGTCCCATCATTTCTGGTATAGATGGGCCGACTGAGAAATTGTCCCAATTTATAGATATTTATCTGCGATCCTTTGTCCATAATTTACCTTCTCATATTGAGGACACTAGGCATGTTTTAAACTTAATGAATGACATCACATGGGAGAATGGTATGATTTTGGTCTCATTAGATGTGGTCTCTTTATACAGCAATTTAGACCATGATCTAGGAATATTAGCGATTGAGAGTTTCTTAAAAAAACGTCTAGCCGAACAATTAGATCATACTATGATGTTATTAGAGATGACAAGAATTGTCCTAGAGAATAATTATTTTCTCTTTAAAGATATATGGTACAGGCAAAAACATGGGACTGCGATGGGTTCCAGATTTGCTCCGTCTTTTGCCAACCTATTTATGGGTTGGTTTGAGGCGGAGTGGATCTGGGGCCCCAAGGGCAGCAAATGGGTCGACCAACTTTACTATTGGGGTTGATTCATTGATGACTGCCTGATGATTTGGAGAGGTACTGTAGTAGAGTTACAAGAGTTTTTTGATCACCTGAACAGTAATGATGTCCATATGAAATTCACAACTGAATTCAGCTACGACAAACTTATGTTTTTGGATGTAGAACTCTTCATCAAGGATGATAAGCTATGTAGTAGAATGTACCGCAAATCAACTAGTTGCAATGCAATATTGTCAGCAGAAAGCTGCCACCCTCCATGTCAGATTAACTCTATCCCATATGGGGAGATGCTGCGGGCACGTAGAAACTGCTCAGAGGAGTTGGACTTTGAGAATAATTTGATAGACATGATGAACAGGTTCAGAGCTCGAGGATATTCGGATAGGGTCATTTTGAAAGCTAAAAGGAAAGTCAGAAATTTACTTAGATCAGATACATTAAAACCGAAAGTAAACCTATCAAATGGTAGGGATACTAATAATTTGGTGAGGTTAGTCACCAACTTTGGAGAAGGGAATCACCAGTTATTTGGTATTCTCAAGAAATATTGGCACCTGTTATTAAGTGATACTGATATTAGGTCTGTGCTGAATGATAGACCCAGTATCACTTACAGGAAGGGTTATACCCTTTCAGATAAACTATGTTCCAGTTATTTGAGCGTGCAAGATAAATCGAATTGGCTTAGTCGCCAACCGCAAGGTTTCTATTATTGTGGAAATTGCAGTTCATGCAGATGGGCCGTCAAGAGGATTAAAGAATTTAACTATAACCATATGGGTACCTTTAAGATTAACTCTTTCATCAACTGTGAGACTACATTTGTGATTTTATGTAATAGTTTGTTCATGCTCCAAGATTTATGTAGGCAGCACAACTAGAAGATTACGTGACAGAATGATAGAGCATTTCAGAGCTCTAAAAAATGGCGATACGAGATATTCTATTGCAGCACACCTCATAAGGACCCAGAATGACAAGTTTAAACATCAATTTCACTACCATGGGATTGATGTAGTGAAGGCTAACAAGAGAGGTGGTGATAGGACACTACAACTGAGACGTAGGGAATGTATGTGGATTATGAGATTGAGAGCAGTTGAGGATGGGCTCAATTTAGACTCTCAATTACAGTATTATTTGGGTCGTTGATCTGAATGTATTGACTGCGTCACAATCTGTATTACCTGTATTTAGATATGTTGCTTGTTAATAATGACATTATCCCCTTGAGACCCATAATGTATGGTGAATGTAAATCTCTTTTATAATTATATTTTTTATATTGTCGATGACTGTTCACTTAATCTATATTATAATTATATGGAATTATGTGAAAAGATGATATCTTATATGTTTTCTCCCTTTTTTACTCTTGCAACTCGTTTACTATCATCTGAGGGTTTATATGTATTGAATTCCCTCCTCTCCCTTTATTTTAACAATGCTGTACTTTGTTTTATCTTATTCTGATATATATTCTAACTTTAATTCTACCTCCTCTTAATTTTGATTTTATCTTCCTCCCCCCTTCTTTTTGACTTATTATTTGTGGTTCTAGATGGCAAATAGAAATAAATGCTTTTGTGACGCATGATTATTAGATAGCACAACCGATAGGGAAGCTGGTAATATACGAGGAAACTCTAGGTTCGAGACTTGTATCCGATGAGTTTTTTAACTTATTATTTTTGATTCTAGATGGCAAATAGAAAGAAATGCTTTTGTGACGCATGATTATTAGATAGCACAACCGATAGGGAAGCTGGTAATATACGAGGAAACTCTAGGTTCGAGACTTGTATCCGATGAGTTTATTGACTACTCGAGTATATATTTTTTCATTTATATATTAGAATTCTCGACCCTTTTGTTTGAAAAATTAAAATTTGAAAGATTCTTAATACCCTGACGATTGAAGGGGGATTCCTGGATACTTACAGGATTTCATATATGCGTATTTTGTTTCGGTGATTTATCACGCCTTTAATGGCATTTCCGATCGTTGTAGATTTTATAAACCACTTTAATAATGTATAATCGCTTTAGAGTAACGTTGGGTGTTCTATGAGCACTACATGAGATCAACTGACAGGAATAGATGGTTTTGGTAGTTTAAATAACGTAAATTTATAATATTTACACACTACAAGATGGCGCGACCTTACAGACTACTATAAAAGAATGTTATAATATGGCGACTAACTTGCACACCGATATTGACGATCAGGATGATTTCTAGACACGGTGAGAGCGGGATATATTTTTTGTAAAGGGGAGGTTATACTATTTGTGTCCTCCATTTATTTAGCACATATTATTATGTGAGATTTTACATTGTACTCTGTAATTTAATGTTTCGCTTTCCTTCTATTATTCTTTCTGTTAGGATATGTGGATAAAGATATATATTGAAGGTGAGCTAAATACTGGCATTTTTTGGTGACTGGAATTAGAACTACTACTTTTGATGCTTTATTTTATCGAATTATTCCTCTTTAAATTTTTTTAGGACAGTGGTGACTTGTAGGACATTGTGAGGTAAGCGTCATTAGGAACATGTTGTGAGGACTAACAGTGACATTAACTGGTTGAGTGAATATTGTTTCACCACCGATGATTTAATTTCAGATATTGGAGAATCAGAAGAGACTCAAGATCAAATATTATAGTACTAATGATAGTACTACATACGAGACTAGATCAACTGAATATATAGGGTAAGATATAGTGATAGCTGGCATTTTGATGATTGTGATGACAACTGTCTATATCTGATAGTTTGATTTATTCAACACAGATAAAATCACCTTGTGATCCTTTTGCGTACAACCCGGATGGGTAGTTTCTTGACTTATTATTGGAGGTGAAGAGGATTTACTTTAGTGGTGAGTTTTTTAGTCGATATTATATTAGCGATATAGGTGTTAAAAGAGTGGTACACAACACCACAATATATTTTCAACATACTCTTTATGACAAAATATATGTTATCTGGATTATTATTAGAGGAGGTTTGGACTATTGATAGAATGTCAACTTATCGTTTATTCTTTTGTTACTTAGACTTTTTCTAAGCTCTTAATTTTCTTTGAAAGGAAGACTGGTGAAGATCAAGTACTATTTCCAATTAGAGAGGTGAATTTTGCCTTTCTCCAACTACTTTGTGTTATAAGGTGGACACAATGGGGAACCCTGGACTTCGAAGATACCTCTTGCATCTTTGTTTTCTTTTTCATTTCTCTTGGCACCATCTATTTTTTCGAATCTTTACAATCTACGTTCTTTTGATTCCTGAGATTTTCCCAATAAAAGAGAATTTTTTGTTAGAATATTTAGTTTTTGATACTATTCTTCTTTGATGTTTTATACACAGCCCTGATGAAGTCATTGGCAATTGTAACATGCCAGACAAAACACGTGTCGGCTGTTTTTGGAAATACATCGTAGCTGTGTGTCAAGTATTTACCGAACTTGTATTGAGAAAATAAAGAAGAATTCTACTGGAATCAACATCTTGTGGACACTTATCTTTACCAAAATTACTGATATTGGTGGACTTGAGAAATGTATTTGATATATGTATGACCATCGATTTATGGTTACAATTCTTTGCATATATGATTTGTGATATATTATCAGTTCTCTGAAATCCAAGATACCTTAAATTGATTACAAGTGTACTCTGTTTACTTATTTACAATTGGAGCGCAGGTGAGACACCCCATATATCATTGTAATAGCCACACCTAGGTTTGGTTCCTTTAGGGTAGCCTGGTAACCACCCTTTTCTCACCTAGCTGCACCCTTTATTAAGATTATCATTAATCCCTGGAGATATTTTTGAGCGCCCTGAACTGCATGGTTACCAGCCAAAAGTCTTTGAATTCATTAGACGAATACACCTCCCATCCCTTCTCTATGGAGTGCCGCAAGGCTCTTCGTTAAGCCCAACACTGTTCAACATGTATTTGTCTAATCTGGCCAGACAGTTTTGATTCTCACTTACATCATACGCCAATGGCACTCAAATTGTTGTCTCTTTTATTAAAAACAAGCTTGATACAGACTCAAGATTCCATGACTGCATGTGGGCATTGAATGATTGGATGGCCAATAACTGCTTGAAGTTAAATTTAAGTAAGACAGAGGTCATCTTATTTGGGAATCCAGCAACTTTTTAGTCCCATTCGTGGTGGCCACAGGAGTTAGGAACCCATCCAACCCCAGTCAGGAAAGCCTGTGACCTCAGAGTGATCATCGATTGTAAACTTAATTACAGTGATCATGTGAACTGGTCACTTAGGGCCAGATGTAGGTAATTCCCATTTACCGATTCTAAAATACAGAATTTTACCGATTCGGTATTTTAGAATCAGTAAATGGGATGTAGATAAAGATTCGGTACATTTTACCGAATCGGTAATATTCGGTATTACCGAATCGGTATTTACCGATTCGGTATTTACCGAATCTGTAATAGGGGGACCATTTACAAGGGTGGCAGGGTGTCACATTGACACCCTGTTGCATCTCTGAATAGTGCATGGGTGCACATGTGGCACACATACATGCCTGCCACATGGCACTTTAAAAAAAGCAAATAATTGTTTTTTAAAGGTATTTGGTATTTACCACCAACTTGTAGTTGGTGGTAAATAACGAATCCTTAAATGACAAATGCACTCACTTGAGTGCTCCCTACATTAGGGATTCGGTAATTTACAGAATCTGTATTTTAAGAATTCAGTAATTTACTGATTCCTTAAATTACCGATTCGGTAAATTACTGAATCTTTAAATATGGCCCCTACATCTCAGATGCCTAATACCGGTCGATAATGGCCGAAATTACCAAATGCTACCGACCTGTATGGGGCTACCTACATCTGGCCCTTAGTCTACCTTTTACACCCTTAGGACAAACAAAAAGATCTTACCCTTCCTCCCTCCCAATCTGCAGAAATCAGTAGTTACCTCCATGATTCTTTCTAAACTAGACTATTGTAATGGTCTATATATTAATATGACAAACAACATATTCTGCAGAATGCAGCAGCACAACTCTTACTAGGTATTCCTAATTTCTGAACTGCCTCCTTGGCACTAAAACAGTTGCATTGGTTGCCGATAAGGCAGATGATTGTTATTTAAGGCCCTTTGCATGGCCTTTAAAGCTCTTCATGGCGTGGGACCTGTTTACCTAAAGAACATATGTAAATGTTACAGCCACAGCCCAGAACGCAACAGTCCAAAAGTCAGACTTAGCTGATGAGGAGGAAGAAATTTTGTGATTGGTGCTTCACGAACTTGAAATACCTTGCCATTCCACCTAAAAACTATGAACAATCTGCTTGCCTTTAGGAAAGCCTTAAAAACTTGGTTATTCAGTTCACCATGAACTAGGGGATTTACCATTTCAGATCTGTTAATAGGCAACTCTCTTTGAGCTTTGGGTCTCATGTGTCCTATCGAGCTAGTGTCAAGACACCTCTGGGTAATCATGTGCTCTTGAAATAAATTTAACATAACATATTGTAAGGTTGAGATAACATCCAAAGCAAAACCCATGTTTTGCATTGTGAGCTAATATTCCTCGCCCCCTCTGACAAATTAGCACCAAGGTATTACTTAATTCAGACATTTATCAAGGGCTGTGAAAAATATGCGTAATTTGCTTTTGTGTAGTTACACTAAATTATGTGAAAAGCAAATCAGTCATTCTATGCTATATTTTAACCCAAAATGTGTCCTTGCTTCAACTTTTTGGTGCGAGGGGGAATTTAATCAAAAGCACAGTAATCAACCTCTTGATTTCTATTGTTCCTGTGAATCTGCACATTTGAGGTACATTTTCAAGGTAAATGGCTCGTAACTATGCGAAGTGGCATAAAAGCATAAGTTCAGGAATCGCACGTAACAAGCGGAATTCGAAGTTTCCACAATTAAGTGAATTACACTGCATAATGTAAATTTTGACCAGGCCTATAGTTATCCTGATACATCTGGTGCATTTTTGATTACAGAGGAAAATTCCTATAGGCAACTTTAGCAAACTAAAATATGTTAATGCAAGTAGACCAAATTTGACAGCACGTAGTTCCACCCCCTTCTGTTTTCCCAAGGGCCAGGGGAAGTGTATAGTGTTCATCAGGGCAGCTAATAGCTGTCCCAGTGTTACATGATCCTTCTCACCATAACTAAAGTATAGGAGTTTGGCTTCTGTTACTGTCTTGACCAAGTGCAGTGGAGGGATCATCCAAACGTAATTTTTCCCTCCTGGTCTTGCCCAAGGAATTGTAGGCTATTTTTGTTGCACATTCTGCCCTGCCCAAGGACAGCATATATTTTTATTTTCATGTCCTACCTTGCCAAATCACAGCAGGAGAATTTGTTGAAGCCCTGACCAAGGGCAGGGAGATTGATGACCAGAAATCTAATGCCTCTGTGTCAAGTATGTATGTGAAAACAGCACTGGGAAGGCTGGCTCCTATCCTAGTCTTCCTTCACCCTCAAAACAATGATGGTAATAGAGGACCGGACAGCTGAAAGGTGCGATGTTCTCAATTGTGTTCTTTGAAAGCATGTCTAAAGGACCTTGGGCCAGATGTAGGAGACCAAATACCGGTCGGCCGTTACCGACTGGTATTTGGGTTTTGTAATGTAGGGGGCCTTTGATTTACAGAATCGGTAAATTTACCGATTCGATAAATTTACAGAATCGGTAAAATACCGAATCGGTAAATTGACCAATTCTGTAAATTTACAGAATTGGTAAAATACCGAATCGGTAAATTTACCGATTCTGTAAATCAATATGTAGGTGGCACAGTAAACAGTGCCACAGGCCCCTAAGATTTCGTTATTTACCATGTAATACTATTGCATGGTAAATTACGAATTCCTGTGTACATGCACATCTGTGCATGTACACCTGTGCCATGTGGCACACAGACATGCCCTAAAGGGCATGTCTGTGTGTCACATGGCACACAAGCCAGAAACAGGGGTGCAACAGGGTGTCAAAGTGACACCCTGTCCCCCTTGGCAATTCAGTATTTTTACCGATTCGGTAAATACCGAATTGGTATTTGCCATTGATTCCTATGGGCTTCAAGGCCCAATGGAAACAATGGCAAATACCAATTCGGTAATTACCGAATCGGTAAATACCGAATCCTACCGATTCGGTATTTGTTACCGAATAATTACCTATATCAGATTTACCGATTCATGAATACCGAATCGGTAAAATTCGGTATTTATGAATCGGTAAATCTGATTTACCTACATCTAGGGCCCGATGTAGGTCGGTCGGTAACGGCCGTTTCGGCCGTTACCGACCGGTATTTGAGCTTTGGTATGTAGGGACACATATTTTACAGAATCGGTAAATTTACCGATCGGTAAATTTACCGATTCTGTAAAATACCGAATCGGTAGTTATACCTATTCGATATTTTTGATATGTAGGTGGGACTCTTCTGAGTCCCACAACCCTTACCGAATCTGTATTTTACCATCAAATATATTTGATGGTAAAATACTGATTCAGGTGTGCATGCACATGTGTGCATGCACACCTGTGCCATATGACAGGCAGACCTGCCCTTAGGGCAGGTATGCCTGCCACATGGCCCCCAAACCTTTTTTGGGGGTGCTAGAGGGTGTCAAAGTGACACCCCCTGCACCCTTGGCAAAATCTGTATTTACCGATTCGGTAAATACCGACCGGTAATGCCCCATTCATTCCTATGGGCTGAAAAGCCCATAGGAATGAATGGAGCATTACCGGTCGGTATTTACCGAATCGGTAAATACAGATATTTACCGATTCGGTAAATGGAACATCTGGATGTTTCTACATACCCCCCTTCTTATTTACCGATTCTTAATTACCGAATCGGTATGATTCGGTAATTAAAAATCGGTAATTGATTCCTACCTACATCTGGCCCCTAGCCCCTTATGTGTTAAAAAAAAAGAGTATACTTTTCAAAGTCACTTAAGGTTTGACTGCTCTGTGCTGTCCACAGAACATTTACATTTTCAGCCATTATAATGTTCACCACCTACGGTGAATGTCACACATCCACAAACTAAATTGCTTCTGGGTCCTCCTGGTATTGTCCAAGAACTGGAATGAGTGTAGGTTCCTCACTGCCTTGTCAATGGCAGTCTGATGGTGTTTGTGGAAAAACAGTTCTTACCGCGGATTTAACCGCTGCCCCATTGCCATTTTCTCAATTGTGAATTCAGTACTGGGAACTGGTTCAAATGCCCTACTTCATACCCCACAGCATATTGTAGGGTGTTCGCATTAAAGAATCAATGCCATTCAAAAGAAGAGGTTGGAGCTGCTTTGTCTAATGATAAAATGTTTTACCTAACTCCATTTGTATCCTGTAGCTCCAAGTTTACATTTGGGTTAAATCCGCACGTTTTGATCTAGTTAATTTTCTAAGATTTATTACTGCAAATTCGTTGTGTATTGCAGATTCACAGAAGCGCAAGGAAATACAATGAAATAGTCTTCATCTGTCACTGTAGCATTCTGATGATCAGTGACAAAATTACACATGTAGGTTGCTTGATGGGTTTTCCTTCTCTCAGCAATTTGGCAGTAGTCGGGTGGCTGTAATGTTGGTATCATGCATACTGCAGACTACCTCATTGGAATTCAATGGAAGCCTTGGAGCTGGTTTGAACAGCTTGATATTGAGCCTGTGCTGTTATTTTGGCTATCATACAGGCAAAGAATCAGCTTTGTAGGTAAGTCTGAGATTACAAATATTGATCAGACATCTAAGTTATTGAAATCATTCTTGGGAAATTAATGGGTGTGTACCGAAATTAGCTTTTGGTATCCTCGCTTATTCAAACTACTTCTTCTGAAATTTCTGAGAAAATAGTTGAGAAGTGGGCAAAAGAGACTGGAATAATTATTTAAAGACACATTTGGAACCATTAATATACTATATTTTACCATCAGCAGATTTGCCAATCTCTGATATATGCATCTCTGTACTACGTGGATGCTATATTTTACTAATGTGTTTTTGAATTGGGTGGGTGCAAGGCTCCACTAACCTGTCCCAGGTGTCAAAACTAAATCTTTGGCAATTGCTTACACAATGTCTGCATATGTACCAAATTGAATATTTATTAATCTGAGATATTTAAATATTTAAACCAAGGATTAGGAGTTATAGTACTTCCTGACCCTGTAATTGACCTGATGGGCAGCTGTAGACATATAATAAGCTTGTCAAGATGCAGGTATACATTTATTTTCATATTGATAGTAGTGGCAAGATCTAATGTAACCCATCGTTGGAAATTCTGAATCTGCACCAACATGAAAGGATTGGTATAAGGAAATGCCCAAAGTGAATCAAAAATAACCTATGCTGAGCGCATGGGTTAGAATGGCAAATACAAAAAAACGTGGGTCTCTTACTTAAGTAGGAATAGGAGTGAGCTTTGAAGCCATGACCACCTTAATTATAGATCACACACATGTAAGAATGAAATGGGCCATTTTGTAGCAGATGTAATGCAAACGTGTCATATGTGAAATGTTATTTTACTTTTAATTTGAGAGGAATTATTATTACATTGGTAAGATATGTAAAGTTGATTAATTTGGTCTCTGAAAAATCTATTTATAAATTGAGAAAAGCAGTTTGTCAGTCAAAGAATCATGTTTGCAAATCCAAAATATGTCATTGCATCATAGGTCTGCAGTCCTGGGGCCAGATGTAGGAAGTCTAATACCGGTCAGTTATGGCCGAAATTACCGAATTTCGGCCGTTACCGACCGGTATTAGGCTTTTCTGATGTAGGGGCCAAGGGCTAGATGTAGGTCGGTCGGTAACGGCCGAAAATCGGTATTTTCGGCCGTTACCGACCGGTAAATCTGATTTGGTATGTAGGGCCCAGTATTTTACAGAATCGGTAAATTTACCGATTGGTAAATTTACCGATTCTGTAAAATACCGAATTGGTATTCATACCTATTCGGTATTTTACCATCAAATATATTTGATGGTAAAATACCGATTCAGGTGTGCATGCACATGTGTGCATGCACACCTGTGCCATATGACAGGCAGACCTGCCCTTAGGGCAGGTATGCCTGCCACATGGCCCCCGAATCTTTTTTGGGGGTGCTAGAGGGTGTCAAAGTGACACCCCCTGCACCCTTGTCAAAATCTGTATTTACCGATTCGGTAAATACCGACCGGTAATGCCCCATTCATTCCTATGGGCTTCAAAGCCCATAGGAATGAATGGGGCATTACCGGTCGGTATTTACCGATTCGGTAAATACAGATATTTACCGATTCGGTAAATACAGATATTTACCGATTCGGTAAAAGGAACATCTGGATGTTCCTACATCTCCACCCCTTAGATTTACTGATTTTTAATTACCGAATCGGTATGATTCGGTAATTAAAAATCGGTAAATCTATTTTACCTACATCGGGCCCCAAATCTAAGGATTCGGTAATTTACCAAATCGGTAATTTAAGGAATCTGTAAATTACCGAATTCTTAAATACCGATTCGGTAAATTACCAAATTCCTAATGTAGGGAGCACTTAAATGAGTGCTTTTCCCATGTTAGGATTCGTTATTTACCACCAACTACAAGTTGGTGGTAAATAACAAAACCCCCAAAAAAGCAATTTAATGCAAATTATTTCAGTGCCATGTGGCAGACATACATGCCCTTAGGTCATGTATGTTTGCCAGATGTGCACCCATACACAATTGAGGGGTGCAACAGGGTGTCAAAATGACATCCTGCCACCCTTCAATGTTTTACCCCTTTTACCGAATCGGTATTTACCGATTCGGTAATTCCCATTCATTCCTATGGGCCTCCAGGCCCATAGGAATGAATGGGGAATACCGAATCGGTAAATACCGATTCGGTAAATACCGAATCTTAACGATTCGGTAATACTTACTGAATTTTTCCCTACATAGCATTTACCGATTCTAAAATACCGAATTGGTAAAATTCGGTATTTTAGAATCTGTAAATATCCCTCACCTACATCTGGCCCTTAGTCTTCTTTGACCCTCAAATTAATGTTCAAGGAGGACCGGGACAGATGCTTTTATGCCTTGTTTACTATTGCAGCTGTCCTGGTCCTACATCACTCTTAATCCTTTGAGGGTGTACGAGCACCATGAGAATAAAGATCCCCCCACTAATATTCTTGTTAAATACCAGCAGGACACCAGAGCATCTGTTAGCTGCCAAAATTATGTTAAATCCTCCCCTGCTCTTGGCAGTGCAGGAAGTTTTGGAGGCACTGGATGCTCTTAGGTAAGAAGGAGTGCATGTGTTTATAATGTAGGACAATCCACCATCTGCTAAAACTTGAACTTTACCCTGACTGTGTGCTCTTGGTAGTTTAGTCTCAATCCTGTCAGTAGCTTTTGAAATACTTTTTGTGATCTTTAAGTGTTAATTCAAACCCCCGCCCCCCCCCACCCATCCCCCCTTCTTCTTCCCCTCCCGAACGACCAATCCCCTCCCATGGAACTGGAACCACAGAGGATCAAAAATGTGAAACAGAAACATTTTATTGCAAGATAGAGCATTTTTTCCATTGGTCCAATGAGTGATATGGGGACCCTTGGAGGACTCAAAGGTGTATACAGATTGACAGGCAGCAACTGAAAATTGTATTGTGGCAGTCATTTCAAGATACTAGGCACCAATGCCTATGTCTTTGGGGGGGACAGGGAGGGGGGAGAGGTATAAAATGGCTATGAGAGCCATCCCTGACCCAAGGGAGAATGTTTGTGTTTGAAGGGAAGGGGACAGCTCCCAAAGGGATAGTTACTGCCCCATAAATAAAAACCCTGCTATTGTTGCAGGATTTGCTTACTCTGAATATCGTCTTAATCACAGTGTAACTATGCATGGTCAATTCCCTTGTGTAGTGAGCACTGTAGATGGGGGGTTGGCATAAGGATGGGGAAGCTGTGTGTCCACTGTGCATGACCAAAGGTTATTCCCAGATGTTTAATTGGCTCAGGGTGCAGCATTTATATTTGGCTGCAGGTAAGACTGTGTGGTGTGATGGCACTAGGGGCTAGGGCAGTGCATGGCCAAAATTACTGTGCAGCTGCTTTGACGGCACAGCAGCAGACATTGGAGCGCTCACAAGGAGTAGCACCTGACCCTCAGAGTGTGCTGCACACAGCCAAATGCCTTTCACAGCTTCTTTGGAGACCTGGTGGAGCTGCCATGGCTTACACATAAATAATTGTTACAACAGGCCTTGAGGCTTCATGGTATGCTGTGTGTAGCAATGTTTAGGCGCATGGTGAATTGGCCACACAAGAAAAGTGGATTCTCTAGCTCATGGTCCGAGGTGATGTGCTGCAGATTATGGCTGCATTATGAGGTAGATGCAGGGTTTTGCTATGTGTGACTGAAGAATGTACATTTTGTATAATATGCACCACACCAAAATTAACCGTTTTTTAATACAAGTGCAGGGAAATGATTGAATCGATCTGTATATCTTTGAACTTCAGATGTACTACACAGCAAGCAGAAGCATGCTTGACATGCTTTTCCATAGACTATGTAGTTAAATATTTTAACATGGTCAGGTCAATTAAATGTGTCTTGTAATTTTGATGGGCTAAGTTATGGGTACTGTAACATCAACTAGGACCTACGAAAGTCATCAGATAGCGTACAAACACACATAAAACGTGTAGGGGAGGGACTACCAACTGTAACTGAGTTTTTTACCTACTTGATGTTCACAGTCTCTGACTCCGCTAATCATGCAGGCTGAAGGGTATGTGTGGGTGAAAGTCAAAACAATATTTGGCATCAATGGACTTAACCTATAATGTACCCTTAAGTTTTATATACACATGTATGAAAAATTGGCAGTCAATGAAAAAGCATTTTTGATTAGCTACAACTTTGTCCTCTATCCTCACATGTGCACTAAATTTGGCACTCTCTTAGGGTCATCAACTAAGGTCCACCATGCCAGATTTTGTGCATGCACTTGCATGGAAAAAAAGGTCAAGACGGTGGTCAAAAAAGTGGACAATCACTGTAGAGATTTACCAAACATGGCATGAATGTAGAACTTTACTCAAAGCATCCATTTGTAGGTAAGTCTGATCAGTAGCTTTTTTTATATATATTTGTTTTTTCAGAAGGTGATGGGTGGGATTTAAAGGGTTGAAATGTTTGCATATCTTGTCAGCTGAAAAGAAATTTGTTGATTTGCTTTTAACTTTGACACTGTTTGATTATTATGAACGAAATTTGAAAGACTCTTAGGGTCTGATTCTTCGTTTGGCAGTGTGGGAGCAGGCTGCCTTGCTTCCGCACTGCCAAAGCTCACCGACACCCGCCAGATTACCAGTAATATCGTGCTCTAGCAGGAGGGGGTGTGACGGTATCTTGTAGTTCAATAAAAGTTTATTGGTTATAATGTAAATGTATGTGTCTTGTAAAGCACACTGCTGCCCTGAGGCGTCGTGGCGCTGTAGACCGCTGGGGAACCCGTCCTGGCTATCCCTGTGAGATTGTCCCTACTGGGTATCTCCAAGGTGAAACCAGGCATCCCCGGCGAATGTGGTGGGCCGTTGTAGAGATGAGGCAAGCTAATGCCCAGAGTTGCAGAGTGTGATCCCTGGTTAGAGTAGGCACCGAGGCGGGAATTATTGAGTCCGCTGACCCTGGTCCACGACCCTGCCGCGTCGGAAATTGAACCCTGGTCCCGGGCTGTTCTCTGCTTCCGGGTCTGCCGCCTCTAACCAGTGAGCCACACCACTAAAAGGTATGAATACATAATACAATAAAGAAATTATGGTGGAAAACAGGAGGGGGAAGGAAAGGAGGATCTAGGAAGAAAAAGCAAAATACATTGTAAATATGGAAATAACAACGGTAAACTTGTCATGGGCAATAAAAGTGAAGGAAAGAGCACAGCAAATATAAAATAGAAATAAATGCAAATGAGATTATGCAGGTAATCATGTTAACAAAGAAAGGGGAATGAAAAAAAGGGCATCAAGGGGGTTTGGAAACTTCCTGCAGAGCAGGTCATGGGCGATAGGAATGAGTTGTACAACTATCCAAATACATCGTAACAGGAAGCCATAAATCTGCACGTTTAGCTGCCATCTGGGCAGGAAAAACAAAACCAGTATCAAGTCTGTGATTATGACAAACATTATACCACCATGCTTTGAAAGTAATAATAGAGGAAGACTTCCAATTAATAGTTATTTGTTGGAATGCAACAGCCAATAATAAGTCAACAACACGAACATAGAGGTCAGTCTTGTCCCAACAAGGAGAGAGACTACCCAAAAAGAAATGAGTAGGGGAGAAAGGGATACAAGTATGGAAAATAACATTGATTTGTGCCCAGACCTGCAACCAAAAGGCATGTACATTCTTGCAGAGGAACAGCATATAAAAAAGAGTGGCATTGGATGAGGAGCAAGACCAACATACATCGGGTGTGGTAGGGAATCGTTTGTGAAGGGTAAATGGAGTAAGGAGCAATCGATTATATATGAAAAATAGAGATTGAGTCAAGGATGCCGATCTAGAGGTTTTACGAACCTTTGTCCAAATCTTGTCCCACAGGGACAGTGGCCATGATGTAAAAAGGTCACTTTCCCAGTGCTCCTCCACCATGGATTTGGGTCTGGGGAGTGTATGTGCATGGAGGTGCTTGTAAATAACAGAGGCTTTAGGAAGAGTTTGCAGAATAGAGTGAAGTTGGATGGAGTGAAGTTGGGGAGTGAGGTCAGGTAAAGTAGAGGAGGGGGGTACCAACAAGAGTTTCGTATAAGCCTCCATGACCGCTGCTTTAAGAAGGAGATATTTGGGAGCAAAGGAGGATGGTAACTTAAAGGTGGAACGTAAGACGTGGAAAGGCAAGCAGGTGGATTGTAAAAAGAGCTGCGATATCCAAATCAATCTCTTGGACCTCCAAGAACTCCAATAAATCGGATTAAAAGGTATTTATTGTGCCAGATAGTGGACGAGAGGAAATCGGCAATATTCGTAGGGGGGGGAGGTTTAGCAGATAAGAGGAGTTTGACAGTGAATTTATGAATGGGAGTAGAAATCGAAAGGGGTTTACGAGAGAAAGAAATATATTCAGCAAAAGAAAAAGGGGAGAGGAAAAGGAGCTCAACCTTGGTCCATAGAGGTGAAAAGGAGAATCGGGGTCTTGCAACCAAAAGGAAGCCTGACGCAACAAAAAAGCCTTATGGTAAGCCGGAAAGTCAGGAAAATTGACACCTCCTTCAGAGGTGGGGCGAATGAGTCTAGCAAGGGACATTCTGGGTTTCGCTTTATGCCATAAAACGGAGGACAAAATTGAATTAATTTTCTTTAAAAATTTGGCTGGGATAGAGACAGGGATATTGGAGATTGTGTATAAAACAATGGAGGATAACATAATTTTAACGGTATCTAAACTACCCCACCAAGACAGGTAAAGAGGGTGCCAACGGGCTGTGAGGTCAGAGATTTTCTGAGTGCATTTAGTAAGGCATAGGGAAACAGTGTCGTGGATGGAAGGGGTGCTATACAGTCCTAAATACTTAATGTGAGAAGGGCTCCAAGTAAAATTAGAGGCGCTGAAATCAGGTTTGAAGGTACATTTTTCAGGGGGAGGATCTCACATTTATTATTATTAAGCTTATAGCCAGAAATTGAGGAGTACTGTCGTACTTCCTCCAAGAAAGCAGGAATAGAGACCGTGGGATTAGAGATGAAGAGTAGAATATCATCTGCAGATGCAGCAAGTTTAATGGAGGAGTCCGTGGTCTGAAAACCATGGATGTCAGGATTCTGGCGTAGCCTGGATAAGAAGGGTTCTAAAGCAAGGTTAAAAAGAAAGGGTGAAAGGGGACATCCCTAACGCACTCCCCTACCAAGGTCAAAGTAGGGAGAGATTTGACCATGGCATAAACTGCAGCACGTGGGTGAGAGTATAATAATGAGACTAGGGAAGTAAATTTAGGGCCAAACCCGAACCAACTGAGGGTGTGAAAGAGATAGGGCTATTCAACCCTGTCAAATGCTTTCTCAGCATCCAGGGCTATAGTGGCAAGGGAGTGTTGGAGGTGGGATGATTTTGATAGAATATTAAATAAAAGCCTGGTATTATCCGTGATGTAACGCCCTTTAACGAAGCCAGACTGCTCTTCTCCTAAAAGGTCAGGTAAAAGATGGTCCAGTCTTATCGCCAAAGACTTGGGGAAAATGTTATAATCAATATTAACAAGGGAAATAGGTCTGTAGTTCTTGCAATATTGTACATCTTTGCCATGTTTGGGTATTAAACAGATGTGTGCATCTGAAAAGGACCCTGAGGAGACACCTAAATCAGCAAAGGAATGGAGAAGAGAGTGCAATTTTGGGATCAATAATTTGGAGAAATGAAGGTAAAACTCGACAGTGAAGCCATCTGGACCAGGAGCTTTGTTAGGTTTAAGATGCTGGAGTGCGCTGAGTAACTCTTTCTGTGAGATGTCAGTCTCCAAGGAGGAGAGATCAAGAGGCAAATGTGAAGGAGGTTGAATAGTTGAGAAGAAATGAGTGAGAGAATGAGGAGAGGGTTGGGTGTCAGATGTGTATAAGGTCTCATAGAAGCGGGAGAATGTGGCAAGGATGTCAGCATCTTTGTGATGTAAGTATGCATTAGAGTCATAAACAGATTCAATATTCATCTTATTATGCTTGACCTTCAGATAATTGGCAAGGATTTTCCCAGCTTTATTCCTACCGCCATAGAATTTAGCACTTGATTTAAGTAAATATAAGGAAGCATCTTCAGTAGATTTTTCATTATATTTAAGCTTAGCAGCGACTAGAGCTGTCAGACTATCTTTGGAATGTGAGGTGAAATAGGCGTGTTCCAATCGCTTAATATCGGTGAGGAGAGTGTTAGTTGATTGACGCGGATCGGCGTTTCTTTGCGACATAATTAATAATGAAGTTGCGTGAGGCTGCCTTGAAAGCATCCCAAACAGTGTGTTTTGGAGTGGGCGGAACATCATTGAATAGAAAAAATTCGTCAAAAAATGCAGTAAAGGAAGTAGAAAATTTAGGATCCAAGAGAAGGGTACTGTTGAAACGCCATCTCCTGGGCCCATCAATTTTTACAGAGTACATCAAGGCTAACTACAACAGGGGCATGATCCGAGAGCAGAATCGGGCAAATTTCTGCCGCAGTAAGCGTTTGAGCAAGATCATGGGAAACAAAATTGTAGTCAATCCGAGATTGGGAACGATGATATGGTGCAAAGTCGGGTTGCAAAGTCGCCAAGAGTCGACAAGTTTATGTTGGATATAGCCTGGGTGAAAAATTTGTGTGGTTTAGTAGGGACAAAAATAGCATCAGATTTCCTATCTATAAATGGATCAAGAGGCTGATTACAGTCTCCTACGAGAATGAAATTATCATCCATGAATTGGGTGATGCGTGGGGAAAACTCAGCCCAAAAAAGGGGTTCACCAATAGTGGGACCATAAACATTAAGGAGAGAGATTGGAACACCTCTAAGCGATAGTCTGACATGCGCCCATCTGCCATTAGTATCAGATTCTTGGGAAATAACTGTGAAAGGGAGAGACCTACGACAAAGAATTGCAACACCATTGCGTTTACCATCACCCTGTGAATAAAAAACATCACCCACCCAACCTCTTTTAAGCTTAGCAGACTCTGCAGCAGAAAGGTGAGTCTCCTGAAGAAACGCAATGTCAACGTTCAATTTGGCTAGATGAGATAAGATGCGTTGACGCTTAATTGGTGAATTGATACCCTTAACATTCCAAGAGGTTATATTCAAAGACATAACATGTGCAATAAAGCAATGAGTTCGTAATAAATGAAATCAAGATAAAAACCCATGAATAAAAACAACTGAAGAGAAAAGAAAGGTACATTGAGGAGCAAGAAGAGGGAGAGGGAGAAGAGATAAACGAGAAATAAAGAGTGTGCATAAAGAATAAGGAAAATGGAAAACAGTGAGAAATGCATGAAGAACAGGAGAAGAAGAGAAAGGAAATAAAGAAAAATACAACCTGGGAAGAAGAAATTATGATTACAACACAACCAGAGGAGTTGAAGCATACAAAAAAAACAAAGAACCATAGGGAAACAAGGGAAACAAGGGAAGAAGAAAAAACAGTGGATGGACATACCCACAAGAGGAGGAGACGAGGAGGAATCGGGGGGGGGAGCCATAGAGGTAAGGCAACACATCCGAGGACGGCTAGGCGGGAAACCAGGGAAACATCATCAGACGAGGAGGGGGTCCAGTGAAGGCAAAGAGGGGAGATGGGAGAGAAAGTTACAAATCTACATCAAGAGAGAACAGAGAATCAACAACTGTATAAGCAAATAAGAGTAACGTTCAAGAAAGCATCGTGTAAAAGAGAAAACAGAAACATGAGCAAACATGAACAGTGCAAGGACAAACAAAATGATAACTCAGCCAGGGTAGGATGAAGAAGGACCAGAGGAATCCATGGCAGTAGTTTTGTGTGCATTGATGAAGCTCTGCAGTCTCTCTGGGTACTCATAAGTGGTTGTCTTGTTTTTGTAGGTGACTTTGAACAAGCAAGGATGATAGAGGCCATATCGGGCACCCATGGAACGAAGGTCATCTCTCATGCCATGGAAGGCCTTCCGGCAATTTGCAGTTGCTTTAGCATAGTCCTGAGCGAAGAACAGAGAAGAACATGACCATGTCAATTTGGGAGAAGCCTTAGCAGTTGTAAGACCTTCAAAAGATCAGTGTACTCCAAAATATAAAGGATAACACCTCGTAGACGTTGTGATGAGGAAGTGGAAGCAGGAGGGCGACCCAGACGATGAGCACGCTGAATATTAAGATTTGTACCTTCTGGCAAGTGGAGCAACTTGGGAAGAAAGGATTTGAAGAAAGTGATAGGGTCCGCACCCTCAAGACCTTCTGCTAGGCCGTACATACGAAGGTTGTTACGTCTATTTCTATTTTCTATTTTCCAACTCCTCCACCTGCCTTTGGAGGGTATCCACCTGTGAGGATAGATGAAGAACTTTGGTGGTAGTTTCTTGAAAAGAAGCAACAGACTGTTCAACCGTAGAAACTCTTGTTTTGATTTGTGATCAGCTATCATTAAGAGCCTGAAGCTTGATATTAGTTTCCTTTATGAAAGGACGCAAAGTCCCAATCTCTTCCAAAAAGGGGCGGAAGGATCGAATCTCCTCAAATAAAAGTTCCATGGAAACAGGTGTAGACTGCTTGGGTGGTGAAGGAGGATCCTTTTTTGGTCTCTTGGTAGTGGATTTCCCTGATGGTGGCGGAGGAGGATCCATGGTAATGTCAGAACCAGAAGAGGTGAGAGAATCTTCCAGTTTAGAGAAAGCAGAAAATACTTTGGAGTTCTTCACGAAGGCCACCATTGTAGTTGATTTGGAGGATGAGCGCGACATAGATATAAATCGCCTCATAAAAAGAAACAGATAAGAAAAGAGGGAATTGCGTAGCACTTGCTATCCACACAGAAGGGTGAGAGGACGCTCTGTGAGATGAAAAATCGTCCAAACAAGTCTATGACATAACCACTTGCAGTAATTGAAGTAGTTCGTCGGTGAGTAGGCAGCCAGAAGAAAACCTGCACTGTACGTTCAAAAAAGCGTTAAACGTGGAAGGACACTAGCCTCTATTTAGAGACACAGGCCGTGAACCGTGAGGTTTGAGGAAGATGAGTAACTATTAATGACCATTTAGTTGGAGTCAATGTCAGTAGGACATAGCAAGGTAGCAAGGAAAAAGAGCATGGTTACCAAAAATATAAGAAATGAATTGCATAGGATATCAGCAGCATCACTTATGACAAAATGAAGTCACTACGAAAGCCCCATGAGGAAAAATAGATGCCAATGGACCAAAGAACATAGTGAATAAACAATAGCTGGTCAATTCAGAAGCTTTGGGTAGACAGAGATGTACCAATGCGCCGAAAAGCGCGCTGTCAGCAAAAAGTTATCAACAAGTGAAAAGCTGCGAGGCCAGATATATGCCCCCGTAAGAGCAAACTTCAACCAACAAGGGGTCAGTAAGTTAGCATCACGGCGTATTAAAGAGGCATTGGAGCTTGACAAATCGATGATCACAGCAATGCAAAAGCAGCAAGTAATCTACTACAAAAGCAAAGCAGGTGATCGGTGCAAAGTAGCATAATGTCATTGAAGGAGAAGTACATATAAGGAGTGCTTAAGGCCAAGCTTGAGGCAAATAGCAGTGGAGCATTATTGCTCCGCCCCGACTGAAAGAGCGCGGCACGCCAATTTGCAGAAAATGGCGGCCGCGCCGAAATAATAAAAGTCCAGAAACTCACTGCCTGAGGCGTCGGGTCGTTGAGAGGCGGAAAGGGGCTCCAGACGTCGTGCGGCCTTTGAAGAGAAGACACGGAGCAAGTCAGCCTCTAGGTATGAGGTACAGAGTAGAGCGCTCGCATCTCGGTGAGGAAAAATCAGCGCGCCGGCTGATACAAAATGGCGGCCGCAATCACAGCCGGAGCCCCCTGAGACGCCGTAAGCAAATACTCCGTTCACAGGCAACGAAGGAAGTTGTCAGGTGTCGCGGAACAGAGCAGGAGTGCTCCTGCGACGAAAACCAACCTCCATTTTTGGAAATGTCAGCAGGGAAAAAGGAGGTTCCCCGGAGTCGCCGCGGAGCCTCACTCAGGCGCCGCCATTCCTCCCGGGCGCCAAGCCACGCCCCCCGTGACGGTATCTTGTGATGCTTTTTAAAGGCTCATAAGTGAACCTTAAACTGCACCGCCGTAGGACCACAAATGCACGTTCCTGCATGGAGCAGTCCATGCTGTGCAGGAACACGGGTGCATGCACACAGTGCCCCCCTGTATGCACTTCCATGCACAGGGGAACGGGGAACCTGTAGGGACCTCTTTATTTCCCCACCGCCAGCCTTTTCATGGCTGCCTCACCTCCATGAAAAGGCTGGTGGTGGGTAAACTCGCACAGCCAAGCATATTGCTTCCCCTGACTGCTGCACCACTGCCAGGGACTGCAGATTCTTTTTTTTTATTTATATAATTTTTATTAAACAATACAACAAAAAGCACAGCAAGACAGGTTATCAGTTGTATACATACAGGTACAATTACGCATCCACTTCTAGGTAAGTCTGATCAGTAGCCTTTTTTTAATATATATTTGCTTTTTTAGAAGGTGATGAGAGGTATTTAAAGGGTTGGTAGGTTTGCATATCTTGGCAGCTGAAAAGCAATTTGTTGATTTGCTTTTACCTTTGATACTGTTTGATAAATATGAATGAAATTTGAAAGACTCTTAAGATCTGATTCTAGTTTGGCAGTCTGGTAGCGGACTGCCATGCCACCACCGTGCTTCCACACTGCCAAAGCACACCGCCGCCCGCCAGATTATGAATAACATCGTATTCTAGCAGATGGCGGGTGTGGAGGTCCCTCAGTGGTGCACCGCCACGGGAACACCAATGCGCGTTCCTGAATGGTATGGACTGAGCAGTTCCTGCCATGCAGGAACAGGGGTACATGCACACAGTGCCCCACTGCATCCATCCCTATGCACAGGGGCAACAGGGGGCTCTGTAGGGCTCCCTTTATTTCCCCACCGCCAGCCTTTTCATGGCTGCCTTACCTCCATGAAAAGGCTCCCTACTTGTAATACGGCAGCTGGACCACTGGAGCAGCAGTTCTGACTACCACAGCACCTTAACCGTAAGTTTGGCATTCCAATGGACCACCAAAATCGTAATTAGACCCTTAGTATGTTGAGATGACTTGGTATTTTCCTATTCGTGCAGATCCATCAAGAGGGGCCAAGCAAGTATTCATATGCTACTATGTTTGGTACTGTAGGATGAATCTGCACAAATTATGCAGAAGCTTGAAAGGATTCGTTTTCTCTTGGTATGACATGTTTTTTGCCAATCCATCAGGGGGGTGGCCAAAGATAAGACGGAGGAGGTCAAAAACATTTTATTTGCTTGTACCTTTACACTGCTTGACAAATCTGCAATTGAATGGGACAGGGAGTTCAGAAATTCTACTCAGTTCAGGACGTTGCAAGTCAGGCGCGTGGCCCCCGGACTCTAGGATCCTTGTTCTCGTCCTCATCTCAAAATCCCAGACTCTTGGACCCTCGGACCCTGGCTTTCAAGAGTCCTAGGATGGAAGTACTCCAGGGCTGCCCCAGGTTTAATCCAGGCCCAGCCGATGAGTCTGATGGGGGAGACGTGTAGCATGTGGCGAGTGTGGCTGCCGTAGTCGGTGGCTGCAGAGTGCGTGCCTCGGGCGGTTAGTGGAAGCAGCAAGGTTAGAACCGGGTGGGGCTTGTGGTTCTGCCTGGTGTGCCCCACTCGCCACCTGCCCTCCGTCCCTGCCCCTGTGTCTGGAATGGCACAGACAGCAAACAAGAGAATAGTTGTGTTGTGAGACAGCCACAACTTTCTGCTTTGCTGCTGCATTCTGTGACAGTTTGAAAACTCCAGAGGGCTGGAGGTAATTCTTGGCAATTTTTGGTGTGGAGCGGTTAGAGGGAGAAGCAATACGGGGTGTGGGGTCTCACCATTAGGACGTGACACATTAAAACTACATGTTCAATTATGCACATAGAGGCTGAAGACCAATAAGATCTGTAAGTCATATAAATTACAGCATGCTGGGAATAAAATACAGTATTTGTGTATCAAAAAACCTCTCTGAACTCGAATGGCCTGATTCGAACAAGTGTGACTTGCAGCAGTATCTTCATATATCGTCCCACATATTTTACCACATTTTGTGCACATCCTCATCACCACACACCAGCTGCTTTGAAGATAAGGTTTATTTTAAATATACACAAGACAAGACAAATTATGAGATCTGGATGCATACGTGGGGCCTTACAACACCAGCAACAATTTAAATTACGGAAAAAGAAGCAAAATAAATCAAAAACGATGCTGGAGGCAGAAGATTTTGATTTGAACCCGGCCCTTGCTGAAGGCGGAGCTACTAGGGAGGCATCTTGTAATTATAATTCTCATTGAGTGGCGGGCTCTTTACACCTGCATACTATGGACAACTCACAACCAACCATTGCAGGATACTTTAAATGCTCTGCAAAGAGCAGGAAGGAACTTGCTATAAAAGCTCACCTGATCAAAACCACACCAATATTCAAGGACAGTGTATATCCTGCCCCAATTTTTGTAATATCACAAGTGCACACTTCTTGCCGCCCATCACCAGTGACTCACCCGAACGAGACTTTTAGCACAGAAAAGCACTGAAAGCTCAAATAGGATCAGCAACCGTATCTAATCTACCAATAACAGTCTTGTCAGATGCTGCACCCAATGAGGAGGAATCTATAGATAGTATTGATGGAGCGAGATTTGGAAATAAATTTATTTCAGCTCGCAAAGTTAAACTTCCATAATAAATAATAATATTAAAATGTGTGGAGTGAATTTTTATTAACCAACCTAGAATAAAATTGCAAATCATTACACGCGGGAAACTAATATGTGTGCTCATAGTTGTGCTTTATGTTGCAAATGCATGTGTGTGTAAAATAATAAATTAATTTTGTCTATTGACTTTGTCAGAATTAAATGCGGCTGTTTTATAATGGCATGTGCTTATTTCTGTGTGCTCATGTTTTATTTTTCTGTCTTAAATGTTGCACGAATCTGTTTGTTGCTTCATTTGCTTCTGCTAGGTAACATAGACTAATGGGTTAATAATTAGCAAAGGTGGGTGGGTAACAGAATGATTTCTAATTCTTGCATTAATTATTCTTTTGTGTTTGTTTGAATACTAGTTACTGAGAAAAAGGCTTGAGGCCTAGCACGTCTTTAATATGGTGATTGGCGAAGCCCTGCTCAGAAAAAGCAAGAGCCCAGTGTGGAAAGTTTTTGTCGTGTTTAAAAAAGAATGCAAGTTTAATTGAACAATGAACTATTCGTGCTCTTGGTTGGACTAAGCCAAGTTCGGAAACCGGCAGAGAGATTGTCAAGCTAAGGAAGTCACGGACTGACTATAGCAAATGTTACAAATTGGAGGAAGCTGCGTGACTTGAGAATAAGGGACAATAGACTCTAAGAGAGAGTCGGAACTGGGCTTCGAAAATGCGATGACATTATGTGGTCTGACGTTTGTCAGCCAATCAGAATTTTGAATGGCAGGGAAAAGTATTCATTTTAGTTAGATTAGTTAGGGAAAAAGGTATAAAAACTGACCCTCTGGGAGGGAGGGCGCGCTTGCTGCTCATCTTCTCCTGAGACCTGTTAGGCGTGACGTGCTGACGGACTTTCTCTGGAGCACGTAAGGATTAATAGGGCTAAATGACTTTTACTTTATTCTTTTAGGTGAAGTGAGTTTTAGACAGGGAAGTTAGGGTTTAGGTGATGGAAAACTGTTTATTCTTCTTTAATCATGTTAATTGATTTTGCTTGAAACTGTATGTTCTATTTTGCCAATCCTCAAATAATGCTGCTATAATAAAAAGATTCTAATAAAATGCACTTTCCTTGAATAAATAGTTAATAAATAAGGTTATGAAAAGACAAGCTGGCCTTGTTATTTCGCAATCGTTACCATCAGCAGATCCATTTGCCTAAGTGGCTTAATTAAATGCAAAGTTTTACAAAAACTATGGTGAATTCTTTATACTACAGTTGTATATAAATGTGTATATATTTTATGAATAGGTTTTATTAATTAGGTCACATGATTCAGTTGCCCAAAAATATGTTCCGTTAGTTTATGGGCCTTGTGAGTGTTTTATGATTAATGGTGAGTATTGTGGAGTTGGGTAGCGTTGCCTATGACATATTTTCTACAGGGGTGCTGGATCAATTCTCTGGTAGCAGAGTCCGGTTGCTATGGTAACCAACATGTTACATGGTAATTACATAGGATCGATGTTTAACATATGTTGAGTTTGTTCACTTGTTACATGTAGTCGAAAGGTTTTTTCCTGCAGTGTGAAAAATCCTAGTTGTGCCGGCATATGAGTGGTGTGACGAAGTGAAGTTGCACAGTACATTTGTTCTGTTTCAAAATAGTGGTATTGTTATCACTAGTGTTGCGGTCGTACAACACGAATTTAGGGATTTTAGGTGTGCTAGGTAGAATGTATAGTGAGGATTGTCTATGAAATCGTAGCTTTTGAGTGTAGGGACTTGGAGCCTGCTTTAAAACTCACTGCGAAGAGAGTAGTAGAATTTATCCAAACTTGAGTGAAGGGTAAAGTGACGTTGTTTATTTTACTGACAAATGTGGATTTCTATGGCTGGTTAAAGTCCTGCCAGGATTCCGTGTATGTTTGGATAGGGAAACTTTCCGTTTGAAAGTGCGTAAATGATTTTGTAATTCCGTTCGAGTAAAGCTTTGAATTGTTACTTTATGTACATTCAGAGGAAAACGAGTTCGTTATTACCTGTTTGAAGGGTAGAGTAGTCATACTTTATCAACGATTGTATATTCTGTGAGAATAGCGTTGTGTATTCCACGCAAAAGAATACTTGAATGATTGTATAAACTATCACTTTATTTTAGCGGAACAGACAAATGGTTTGTTTTTCTGTTGTTATTAATTGAAATTCATTGAAAAGTTTTCTTAAAATGGCGCTGTGAAAAGTTTTTGTGAAGGAGGGGTGAGCGCTTGGAGTGAGAGACGAGAAGCTGCAGGGGCTGTGTACGTCACAGGGTCCGCGCTGTGATTGGCTAGCATACGTCACAACTAGCGCACTGATTGGCTCACGTGACTCTGACGAGCTGTTAGCTGGTTGGCTCTTAGGGAAAGCAGCAATTCTATTGGTCGAGCAAGGTGGTGACGTAGCTCAACCTGACTGGCTTGTTGGTGTGTTTGGCGCACGGATTGGCTGGTTTTGCGGACCAACCAGGAAACATTTACGATCATTTTAACTTGAACAGATTTGATTAAAACATGAGTTATTATTACAAAAAGGAAGAGAAAAAGCTTACATGGCTTCAGAAATTGAAAAATCTACTTTCACCTGATAAGAAAATTGAAACGCGAGGTGGAAAATTACTTCATAAGTACAAAACACCTGCAGCCTATATGGAAAGTGAATATGGTTATCATACTTGCCTTTGGTTTGACGTTTGGATAATTTATACCAAAGATGATGGTGTTTTGGCTTGGCCGGAGGATGGTTCATTTAATATGAGAATTTTAAAAAATGTAAGAGAAAAAATGATGGCTCTGGTGCCGAAGCCTAGACCAACACAATTAGAGGCTTTAGTTGAATGGGAGGATGAGATGATTCAACTTCAGCGGGAAGCATGTGGTATAATAAGACCTCCAAAATCAAATTTTAAAAGAGAAACCCATGAGGATAGAATGCGTCGTTGGAGACAGGCAGACATGTGTGATGGTCTCTACCCAGTGAGAGTAATGATTACTGAAATACCAAGTCAAAAGAATACCCAAAAGAAAAATAATATTGGAGAAAGTGATTTAGATGACCCAGTGTTAGAAGAAATATATCTTACAAATAAAAGACAGACTCCTTTAAAACCAGCTTCTTCATGGTCTACCCCGATGGTTTCTACAGGAACCACACCAAGTGCACCTCCGCTTAATGAGGAATCACCCAGATTTTACCCGAATAATACAGACACTCCTGAAAGATTAGAAACAAGAACTAATTCTAGTGCATATGATGAAAGTAGAAATTTTCCAGAAACCCCAATTTCAAGAAATTAGATTCCTCCCAGAAGCTTAATGGGTACTGGAAGGGATGAGGAAATTCCAAATACTTCAGAATACTTACGATCAAATGAAGAATTAATTCGGCAATTGACTAAAGGTATGGAAGCAGTAACAGTTCCAGTAACGATTGGTCCTGTTCTGCCAGTTTTCGATCAGGGAGAAATTAGACATCCAGGTTTGACTATTCCATTAAATGCAGAAATTCGGAAAGTGGCTGAAAATTTTTATTCGGAATTAACTGAAATACATCGAGAGAAGACAATGATGCCTGATTTAACTTTTAATCCAGGTTCTTTATGCAGAACACCAATGGGTGCAGAGTCAGATACTGAATCTCCAGAAAAGAGTGTTGAAAAAACAGATTCATCCACAAAGCTTGATGTCGCAAAACTTAAAGCAGATTTGGAGGAATTAATCATTGGCACAATTGGTCCTGACAGTTTGAAGCATTATCAAGATGATGAATTATTATTAATTTGCAAAAGTGTACAGTGGAAAACGAAAAACAAATATGATCAATTACAAGAATTGGCTGCAGAATTAGAGATTGATTTGAGTAGGCAGAAGAATTTGGGAAAACATTACAGATTGGATTTCACCGAAAAAGACATTGAAAATTTTAATACAATGGGAAGAATTGTGCATATAAAAGATTTGATTGTGTACATTAAGAAATTGGGTGATTTGAGCAAGTGGAGAGTGAAATGGACCAAGAAAAGAGAGGAAGAAAAAGAGAAAGATTGGCTAATCAGTATCCAATGAGAGAAATAGCAGGAGGTGGTTATGTGCATGTTCCTTGGACTAGACAAGACATTCTGTTGTTCACAAATGATTTTCCTCGACTGAGACAGAAGCCAGTGGAATGGTATTGTCAGGTGGACAGGTTAATAAAGGTCTCTAAAGTTTTGTGGATTGATTTGGATGGTTTCTTTGACATTGTTGTTCCATCAGATCTTTGGACAGAATGTAAAATTGCTGTAAGTTGGCCAAAGGTAGAACCAGCTCGAGATATAGCGACAGGTGCTTCATCATCAGAAGTCATGGGACTGTATGACAAAGTGATTTATTGGTTGAAAGGAAAAATTGCCCCTAAAGAAGTAGATTGGGTTAAAATTGATAGAACGAATCAGGAGCCGAAAGAATCAGTTCATTCATTCTATGAAAGACTGCTGTTGGTTTTTAAACAGTACAGTGGCTATGAAAAATTAAGTGAAAAAGACATGAGCCACTTTATATACAGATTTGTTTATGGCCTGAGACCTGAAATCGGTGATATGATCAAGAATGGTATTGTCGGATGGCAAGCACTCACAGTTGATGACCTATTAAGGAAGGCAAAATACTGCAGTGATGAGATTGATGCCAGGCAGAATAAATTAAAGGAGAAAGCAATGTGGGCACAGGTGAAGGTAGCTGAACAGCAGATTGCAAATTTGGAGAATAAAAATGTGAATTTTAATCAGAATCAGGGTCAAGGAAAATTTAAAGGCGGCTACAATAAGCCAAAATTTAATGTTAATATTGAGGAGCTGAAGCAAAAGTTGCCTTGTTTTAATTGCGGTGAAATTGGACACTGGAAGTGAGAGTGTAAAAATCCGCCCAGAAATTTTAAAAATGCATCATTAAATCCACAGATGCAGAATGATGTAAATCTGCAGCAACAGCTACAGCGACAATTAAACGAGCTGAATCTTCAGCAACAGCTACAGCGACAGTTAGCAAATCAGCAAAGTCAGATTCCACAGCCTCCTCTTCCGAACTGTGGAGGTGGTCAGAGGTTTAATACGGAAACAGGATTCAGCGGAGGTGATCAGGTAATAAGAACACAAAGAGTGAATGTGCCAAATGTTTCTCGACAATTTTTAATGACAGAAAATGGTGGAAGTGATTCTGAGGATTACTTATGACGGTGCCTGAGAGAGGGGGAAGAGTGTGTGCTTGGAGCCACTCTTGAGGTTGACCAGTCAGGTCCATTTGTAAATGGCAAAGTGAATGATGTAGAAATCACTTTTCTTGTGGACACTGGTGCTACCCGTTCTACTGTTAGATCAGTGGAAATAGAAAACCTCCCTCTCTCTGGTGAATCGATCCAAGTAGTTGGTGTAGCAAATCAGCAGATTAAAACAAGTTTGACAGAGCCTGTAAAAATTGAAATTGGCAAATTCAAAGATAAACACAGATTTGTAGTCTGTAACAGCAGTCCTGTAAACGTGCTAGGGAGGGACATCCTTTGCAAGATGAATTGCAAAATATATTGCTCACCGGAGGGTATTGAGCTTCAGACACTAGAGGAAGATGGGCTTTACAGATTAACAATGTTAATGGTTGAAGCAGAGGAAAGCAAATTATTTCCTGTATTTGACAAAGATAATCTTCCAGAGGAATTGAAAAAGACAGTCAAAGCTGAAATTTGGGATTTATCAGGAAGTGAGATGGGCCTGATGAAAAATGTTGATCCAGTTAAAGTCACAGTGAAGCAGGGAATAGATTTTCCAAACATTCCACAGTACAAGATGAAAGCAGAGACAATTGAAGGTGTTATTCCTGTGATTGAAAAATTCATAAAACAAGGTGTTTTAAAAGAAATTGAGAGCAGTCCTTGTAATTCACCGATCATGGGGATCAAAAAGTCAAATGGAACGTACAGAATTGTTCAAGACCTGAGAAAGGTTAACCAGATAGTTGTTCTTTGTTGCCCTGTTGTTCCAAACCCAGCAGTGATTCTTTACCAGATTCCGCATGATGCAGAATGGTATACTGTCATTGATCTTTGCAATGCATTCTTTACTGTTCCATTGCATCCAGACAGCCAGCAAATGTTTGCGTTCAGGTTCCAAGGTCGGACACTAGCATGGTGTCATATCCCTCAAGGGTATACAGAGAGTCCATCTATATTTAATCAGTTGCTAAAGAAATCATTGGAGAATCTAAATTTACCTGGAAGATCAACATTAGTCCAGTACATTGATGACTTGCTGGTTGCAGCAAAAACACGAGATAACTGTGTTACAGATACAATTACTCTTTTGAATCACCTGGCAGATGAGGGACATAAAGTGTCACCTGCAAATTACAGTTTTGCAAACAAGAGGTAAAATATCTTGGTCACAGAATTGCAAAGGGAATCAGACAAGTGACAATTGAAAGAATTAAAATGATACAGGGAATGCAACCTCCAAAAACACAGAGACAGGTCAGAATGTTTCTAGGAATGGTTGGCTATTGTCGTCAATGGATTAGTGGATTTTCAGTAATTGCGAAACCACTGCAGAGATTGACAAAATCAGATATAAAAGATCCAAGTGTTCTAACAGAAATTGAGATGGAAGCTTTTGAAAAATTAAAAAGAAGCTTATGTGAAGCACCTGCTTTAGGTATGCCAGATTATGAAAAGGAGTTTGAGCTGTATTGCAGTGTGAGGGAAGGGTGTGCATTGTCTGTGTTAATACAGAGGCATGGAAAACTGAGAAAACCAATTGCATACTTCTCAGAAGTACTTGATCCAGTTGCAAAACCATTACCAGGCTACTTAAAAGCAGTAGCTGCAACAAGTGTGAGCCTTGAACAAAGTGAGGGAATTGTGATGGGATTTCCTGTAAAAGTCTATGTACCCCATTCAGTTGAAATTCTTCTTACCAGAAGCAAAACACAACACCTGACAAGTAACAGACTTACTAAGTACGAGAAAGTTATTCTGGGATCAGATAACGTCTCGATAGCAAGATGTGTGAATTTAAATCCTTCTACATTATTGCCTGATGGTACTGTAACAGAAATCAGAAATGAGAATGATGTCGATCATGAATGCTTGGATGTTTTGGAATATTGCACCAAGCCAAGGCAGGACATTAAAGATGTTCCTTAGCCTGAGTCAGATTTTGTTTACTTTGTTGATGGTTCTTGTTTAAGAACAGAGGAGGGCTTTTTGAGAGCAGCATATTCTGTCTGCACAGTTGCTGATGTTGTTGAAGCATCATGTCTCGAAGGAATTCGTTCAGCTCAAGTAGCAGAATTGATTGCTTTGATTTGTGCATGTGAAAGAGCAGTAAATTTAAAAATCACCATAATAACTGACAGTCAATACGGATACGGAGTTGTGCATGATTATGGACAGCTCTGGTCTCAGAGAGGTTATTTAACCTCTGCAGGTTCTCCCATCAGAAATGCAAAGTTAATTAAAAGATTAATTGATGGCATTCAATTACCAGAAAAAATTGCTGTCGTGAAATGTGCAGCACACAAAAAGGGAGAGGATTTCATTACAAAAGGAAATGCCTATGCGGATGAAGTTGCTAGGTATTGCGCTAAAAACAATTTTGCAATTAATCGGGAGAAAAATGATGAACATGTTCTAAATTCACTAATGCTAACATCAGTAGTTGAAACATGACAGGGATTAAAAGATTTACAAGATGAAGCCAGTGATGAAGAGAAAAACACATGGTTGAGAGCAGAATGTAGACAGCGAGACGAGGATGGAATTTGGACTTACAAAGATGGCAGAGTAGTTTTACCAAATAGCATGATTGCTGACATGGCCAGGATGTATCATGGTCTGGGACATATAGGAAGAGATTCTATGGTCAGGCTTTTTAGGGAGACTTGGTTCAATACAAAGTTCAGAACTATTGCAGAATCTCTTTGTCAAAGGTGTCTGACTTGCCAATAAATGAACCCAATCAGAAAAACAGTTGTGGGAATGGGAACCATAGGATGGGAGGGTGGTCCATTCACCAGATTGCAAATGGATTTTATTGAAATGCCACCACATAACAAATTGCGTTATGTTCTCGTAATAATCTGTTTGTTTTCAAGATGGGTTGAAGCGTTTCCTACGCGCCATAATGATGCAATTACTGTTGCAAAATTACTTTTAAGGGAAATAATACCTAGGTACTGTTTCCCGGTGACTCTGGAAAGTGATCATGGAAGACATTTTGAAAACAGATTGTTACAATTGATTTGTGAAGCTTTACACATAGAGCAGAAGTTACATTGTGCATACAGACCAGAAGCATCAGGTGTTGTTGAGCAAGAAAACGGAACCATTAAGAACAGACTTGGCAAAATGTGTTTAGCTACAGGTGTGAAGTGGACTGATGCACTTCCACTTGTTCTAATGTCTTTGAGAAGTACCCCTGATAAAAAGACAGGATGAAGTCCACATGATATTCTTATGGGCAGGGTCATGAGACAAGCATTTATACCTGTGGGAAAGTTGATGACTATTAATGATAGCGTCATTTTAGAGTACTGCAGGAATCTGTCTGATGTAGTGACTTCTGTGTCTAATCAGGTGGGAACTGAAGTGCAAACAAGAGAAAAAGAGCAAGCACATGATCTGTTACCAGGTGACTGGGTGAGGACAAAAATTCATCGAAGAAGAAATTGTCTAGTACCCAGGTGGCAGAAACCAAGACAAGTCATTCTTGTTATGACAAATGCAGTAAAGTGCAAGGGTCTGAAGAGGTGGATCCATGCGAGCCATACTATTCGTGTGCCTACACCTGAAAACTCTGATGAAGAAAGTGACACCACAGCTGATTCAGATTCTGAAGAAGAACCTGAGAGAAATCCAGAACCTGAAGATCGACAAGCAGGTCGACATCTGGAAAAATCAACTGTAAATGGAAAATTGAGTGAAAAGGATTTAGAAATTGTGATTGTAGACTCTGAAAATGATGAAGATCTGCTAGAAAAAGAAGCAGAGGAGGAGTCTGATCAAGTAGTGATTCAAGACCAGGAGAGTATTGAAAAGCAGAAAAGAAGCTCTGAAAGCAGGAACAAGAAATCTGAAACTGGGAAGTTGAAGGTAATTGAAGAAGAAGAAGAAGAATTACCAAGTACCAGCTATAAAGATAGAGTTCCTAACGGAGTGAAATGGCCGAGTAAAGAAGCACCTGAGTCAAGAATCGAAATTTCTGACAGTGAAACTGATGACAGTGATGATGAAGAATCACAGATAAGAAATTTAAGAAAAAGGGCTTGGAGAGCAGAGTGTAATGTGACCGAGCCAAAGAGAAAATTATCGAGAAAAGGTGATAATTGGCAGAGTGAAAAAAAAGGTCTGAAATTCAGATTGATAAAGAAATCAAAGGAGCAAGTCAATGAGATTTCAAGTCAAAAAGATCCTGAAAAGAAAAGTGAGGCAGGAAAGAAAATAGAAGTCATTAGTAGTAGGGCGAAGAGAGTTATAAAACCGAACCAAAAATATAAGTCAATTTCAAAAATATATCAGAGCACACCCAATCACTATATCTATAATCCAATTATTGTGACACACATTCATAGGTCTACAGATAAATACGTTTTTTCAAGACTGTAGTATGGAATTCCAAATTTTCAATCTCAAAAAGGGATCCAGTCACACTCTTCAATCAGATCCAAGAGTTTTTTTATTTTCCAATCATAGCATTGTTGAAAAGCAGCAGCCGACGCGCGTTTCACCCACAGGGCTTTTTCAAGGCTTCAAAATGGTAATAAAATCCGAAGTTTCAAATAATATCATAAGTCCAAAAGAACGCATTGATGAGAATCAAAAATATAGAGGTGATGTCCTTAAAATCACTCTTTATATCCCAAGTGAGAATAGACGTCCAAAATTAATTTGATAATTCCCTCTGTTAAAACGCGGTAACATTTGGATTGGCGTCTTCCCCTTGGATTTTGTTCCCATGTCGATCCTGATAAACTGTACAACTGGGAGAGTGTAGCCTGTATTAATTTCCAGTTTCTCCTCATCCGTTTTGGCACTGGCGTAAATAAGCCTATTGGACGTCTATTCTCACTTGGGATATAAAGAGTGATTTTAAGGACATCACCTCTATATTTTTGATTCTCATCAATGCGTTCTTTTGGACTTATGATATTATTTGAAACTTCGGATTTTATTACCATTTTGAAGCCTGGAAAAAGCCCTGTGGGCGAAACGCGCGTCGGCTGATGCTTTTCAACAATGCTATGATTGGAAAATAAAAAAACTCTTGGATCTGATTGAAGAGTGTGACTGGATCCCTTTTTGAGATTGAAAATTTGGAATTCCATACTACAGTCTTGAAAGAACTTATTTATCTGTAGACCTATGAATGTGTGTCACAATAATTGGATTATAGATATAGTGATTGGGTGTGCTCTGATATATTTTTGAAATTGACAAATCAGAATTCTATGAATCTCTGACTTTAACAATATCTTAGTGGGTAGATGTTGTATATCGTAGTTAGCACCCCCTACTGACCGTTTGTACAACCAAGCAATTGCTTTCTTTTCATGACAAGTGAGTAGATGTGCGGATTAATCTAGGCAAACCCACCCTTTTGTTTGTACAAAAATATAAGTCGCCTGAGTGGACTTATATCATTATTCCACCTGTAGTGGAGGTGAACAGCAGTAGTCAGGAAGAAATTGAAGACAATAGTGACAATGATTGAAATATTTTTCTGTTATAATTTAGGGCTTTTGTTTTTGGCGTAAGGCTGAAGAAATTGTGTTAGGTGACACAAGGTCGAAGAAATTTTGTTAGTTGGAAAACAAATTGTGACGCAAGGTCGAAGAAAAGTTGTTAGAAGGTGGGTTTTGTTTTAAAAAAAATTAAAAAATTAAAAAGGGGGGTATTAGAAATTTAGACAATTTTAGAAATTTTTAATTTTTAGTTTTTGTATTCTTTGCAAGGCTTCGTGGAAAATGCCTTACGTTTTTGTTAATAACAGTTCAAGGTGTTCTATTCTCAAGAGATGTTGTAAGATGTCCTCAATTTGTGTGATTCTAATAATCTTGCTTTGGTCAGTTCTAGCTGTCATTTTCCCTTTTGGATTTGACAAGGAAAAGTACACGGTCAATATGACAAGCAAAGCTTCAGTTAATCAAGACAAACATAGTGCAACAAGTAAAAAACGAACAGAGTTATTGATCATAGACCAGAGATACATCAAGATAGATCTGTTGGCGATTTTTCTAGCAATACTTTTTCTAGACTCCTGGCTGAATATGTGAAGGTCATGGAGGTAAAGGACTGTTACATTTGTGTGAAATTGCCTGCTTCTGTTTCAGAGGGAGTTACATATAATATGCTTTCTCTTACTTATGGCATAACCTGCAGTGTAATAGCTAGCTTATTTTATCAGACTGGCCGTTTGGAGTATTATTATTCCAATTATGATGAGATTTTTGCAAACCTAAAAATTGAAAACAGCTTAAATAAGCACAAACAAGCTAAACAGATGAGGGAATTCTTTACTGTGACAAATGAACTCACCTATGAGTATGCTTTTAGAAATAATTTGACCTGCAAATTGAGAGCTGAGGTAAAGTCTTTCCTGAATCTTGTTGAGGAGAGAAGAGCGATTTACAAAAGAAATGAAATGATCAAACAGACTAAATCCAAATTCTGGCAGTTAGAGGATGAAAAGCTTAATGGCAAATCATTTGAGAATGTTGCTATACACATAGACAAACCAATTAGTGGTACATTTTGTATTAGAAGAGATAACACTTTATTCGACAATTATTTTGTGGGAGCAAGCCATTGTGAGGACACTTATCAAATCATGGGGGGTTGGGGATTCAAGGGTGGCATAGACCCAATATTTCCTGGAATCTATTTTGTTTGTGGAGACAAAGCTTACTATAACCTCCCTGATCACTGGTATGGGACGTGTTTTGTTGGTCTTGTCTTTCCAAAGATATTTCATGTTGACAGAAATGCAGAAGGTTCATTTGAAATTGGTAATCATGTAAATAGATTCAAAAGAGAAAGTTTCTCAGAAATTTTGGGAGACATCTTTGAAGCAGTAATACCTTTTGTGGGTATAACCCTGAATGCAGGTAGAATTCGAAAATTGTCTACAATTGTTGACAGATTGTCAACTGACACAGCTAGTGGTTTCCAATGAGTGGATACTGAGGTTATTGCTATACGGTCCATGGTAATGCAGAATCGTCTTGCCCTTGACATTCTGTTAGCAAAAGAGGGAGGAGTTTGTGGCCTTTTACATGTCCAACATTGCTGCCCCTATATTCCAGATGAGAGTAGAAATATTGAGATGTATATCAAAAATATTACAGAGTTGCAATCAGAAATTGTACCCTTGGAAGATGATGATTTTTCAGAACGTTTATCGAAAAGATTTCAAGCAATTAAAACCTGGTTTCAAGAGATCGGTGGTTCAATTCTTGGCAAGATACTGACACCTTTATTAGTTATAGTTTTTGTGATACTATTGTTGAAGATCAGTTGCATGTTACACAAGAGAAATAAATACCTGAGGGAAAAGAAGAGAATCTACAAGATCAGAAAGGAACAGGAGAGAGAGATAGAACTGGAAGAGTTTTGTAGAACTCAATATGAGAGTTGCAGACAAACAGCTGAGACAAGTCTTTAGAAATACTAATACAGTGAAATTAAAACATGTTCATCTATGAGATAAAATTTGCAAAATTTTTGGGTGAAGTTTGGTGATTTTGAAATCACCAGATGAGGGAGTTGATGGAGCGAGATTTGGAAATAAATTTATTTCAGCTCGCAAAGTTAAACTTCCATAATAAATAATAATATTAACATGTGTGGAGTGAATTTTTATTAACCAACCTAGAATAAAATTGCAAATCATTACACGCGGGAAACTAATATGTGTGCTCATATTTGTGCTTTATGTTGCAAATGCATGTGTGTGTAAGATAATAAATTAATTTTGTCTATTGACTGTCAGAATTAAATGCGGCTGTTTTATAATGGCATGTGCTTATTTCTGTGTGCTCATGTTTTATTTTTCTGTCTTAAATGTTGCACAAATCTGTTTGTTGCTTCATTTGCTTCTGCTAGGTAACATAGACTAATGGGCAATAATTAGCAAAGGTGGGTGGGTAACAGAATGATTTCTAATTCTTGCATTAATTATTCTTTTGTGTTTGTTTGAATACTAGTTACTGAGAAAAAGGCTTGAGGCCTAGCACGTCTTTAATATGGTAATTGGCGAAGCCCTGCTCAGAAAAAGCAAGAGCCCAGTGTGGAAAGTTTTTGTCGTGTTTAAAAAAGAATGCAAGTTTAATTGAACAATGAACTATTCGTGCTCTTGGTTGGACTAAGCCAAGGTCGGAAACCGGCAGAGAGATTGTCAAGCTAAGGAATCACGGACTGACTATTGCAAATGTTACAAATTGGAGGAAGCTGCATGACTTGAGAATAAGGGACAATAGACTCTAAGTCGGAACTGGGCTTCGAAAATGCGATGACATTATGTGGTCCGACGTTTGTCAGCCAATCAGAATTTTGAATGGCAGGGAAAAGTATTCATTTTAGTTAGATTAGTTAGGGAAAAAGGTATAAAAACTGACCCTCTGGGAGGGAGGGCGCGCTTGCTGCTCATCTTCTCCTGAGACCTGTTAGGCGTGACGTGCTGACGGACTTTCTTTGGAGCACGTAAGGATTAATAGGGCTAAATGACTTTTACTTTATTCTTTTAGGTGAATAGAGTTTTAGACAGGGAAGTTAGGGTTTAGGTGATGGAAAACTGTTTATTCTTCTTTAATCATGTTAATTGATTTTGCTTGAAACTGTATGTTCTATTTTGCCAATCCTCAAATAATGCTGCTATAATAAAAAGATTCTAATAAAATGCACTTTCCTTGAATACATAGTTAATAAATAAGGTTCTGAAAAGACAAGCTGGCCTTGTTATTTCGCAATCGTTACCATCAGCAGATCCATTTGCCTAAGTGGCTTAATTAAATGCAAAGTTTTACAAAAACTATGGTGAATTCTTTATACTGCAGTTGTATATAAATGTGTATATATTTTATGAATAGGTTTTATTAATTAGGTCACATGATTCAGTTGCCCAAAAATATGCTCCGTTAGTTTATGGGCCTTGTGAGTGTTTTATGATTAATGGTGAGTATTGTGGAGTTGGGTAGCGTTGCTTATGACATATTTTCTATAGGGGCGCTGGATCAGTATCATCTCAAACTACCATGATACTATAACTCTGGTCCCTGGCCAAAAGATAAAGAACCCTGTGATTGATTTAACATCCGGTATCAAAACTAGCAAAGGTATCCAAAGTCCCAACGAACTAAAGGATAGACGAGAAAAAGATCCTTTTTGCCCAATTTCACCGATAGGAAAATCTGATTTGGATTTAAAAATGATTATGACCCCTGAGAAAAAGATTATTGAGATTACATCTACTTAATTGGAAACAAGGGAACAAAGAAATCTCAGATTTCATGAATAATTCATTAAAGTCAGCTGACTTTTCTTTACTGGCAAAATGTGATCAAAACCTCAATACAGAGGCAAGTTCCTCAGAAGCCGATAAACCAGTGCAAACTAGAATTTGGGATAGTATGCTAAATACAATGGATGCGATAACAAAAGGCCCTTATTTACCACTTGGATAAACAGAATAGACAAGTGGACTTGCTCAATACCCTCGCCATATATGTAGCCTGGATCTACTCAAAATTACTTAACCTGACAAATTTAGTTGTGAAGGCACAAACTGAAAGAGACAACCAAATAATAACGTGCACATATGCTCACATTATAGACAAAATTATAGAACTCCCTAATTTGGTGAGGGCTCTAGTTGATGTAGTTAAGTATATGTCTCAACAAGAAAATAAGGAGACAGTGGCTACTACAGAAGAGAACCAAAATCAATGCCCTGATGCAAAAAAACAGCAGTTTAATAATTGGCCATACAGGGAGTACAAGTCATGAAATATGTAAGGAAAACAAACATCTAATTATGGTTAAAAAAATGTCGGCGATGAAATGACACCTTATCCCACCCTGTACTCTGGAAATGATTAAACTTCTACAGTTAAACACAGAGCCTTCTCTTTGCAGGAGTCGGAAGTTACTCAAAATGTATCAGTCCAAGGTAGTGTAGCCAATCAAGATAAATATTCTTTAAATATATCTTCTACCTCAAAAACCACAGTTTTAACCAAAAAGGCAAGGAAAAGGCAAAGGAAAGCAAATAACATAATAAAAGGACACAGCAATGTCAAGTACGACCAACAGACCAAAAGAAAGTTACCCAATCTTCAAACCTCATATAAAAGCTTCTTATTGGGGAAAAGTGATAGATAAAGAAACGACTAGGGAACGCAACTATACAAATTTACCTTTTAACCTGGAGGACAAGGAGGAACAGACAACCAAAAGGAAGGATCAATGTGGAATCAACACAAATTGTTGTCCCCAAGATGAAAAAAAGATCCTTGGGCAATGTGAAGACAAGAAAGACACGTATGTCCCCTGTATTGAATGAGGTGAGGCATGGCAAACTCTAAACCTCCAGCAATTTAAACCATTGTGCCCAATTCGGCCCCCTCCTACTGCATTGGGAAAACAAATCTCCAACTGCAGCAAGTGTGTCCCAGAGGAAATCAAGGCAGCCAGGTCATCTCGTTCCAAGTAGGAGGCCGTCCCAAGTAATCAGGGACCCATGTCTCACTCTCAACAACAAATTATAATCAATTGCAAAATTTCAATCAAAACTCAGGATAAGTGCTCACTTACCACTGCAAAACTCTGGTTTATTATCGATACAATTCAAAGGGTACATATGGTATACTAAACCATAGCAACATATTAAAATTATTTACAGCTATTCCTGATCTTATCCATTTAACAACTGATGCCTTAGATTTTGTTGAATTCAAAAATGATCCCATTATCTCCCACCGGGAATTAACATGCACTACTTGGCATAACGAGGAGACGGCTAATAAAAACATGGAAAACATGCCCATATTCGAAGAATGGGGTTTCGAAATCAGAAAAGGCTCAGACAACAACTATCTGACCCTATTGATCCCATCACTATTACAAGTAGTAGTTCGGTCTCTTGTATTTGCAAATCAATACAGATGCAGCCAGGTATAGAGGGGGATTCGGCTTGGCTACCAACTATCCTTGCTAAAAGAACATCAATAGAAAGTGATTGAAGGTCCATATGCCCAGAAAAACCGCAAAAATACATTGTTATTAGCTTCTGGAATGTACATGGTCTCTCAAGACTATGACAAGACCAAGAAACAATACCCTCTTACAGAATTTTAAACTTCTGATGTTCCAAGAAACTGCGGAAATGGAAAAGGAAGTGTCTACCTAAATTTCATTGGAACTAGGTACTAAGCACGAGGAAATTGACTTCCAAATTACGTGGATGAAATATAATAAAATCTGCCTTCAACTACCAATAACCTTATTAAATGTGTATCTAAGTACAAAAAAGTCAATGAAAATAATTCATCTGAATACCATCTGGGGAGTAATTGATACTTTGTCCCACCAATACCCCACTATGAGTCTAATAATCTCAGGCGATTTTATTAAGCATATGATCAACAGTTCTGGATGGGATAAGCTAAATAAAGAAATAACTCAGAGCTGTCAGGATCACGTTCAGAAATATGAACTCATGCTGTTACAAGAAGATCTCCAAACGATTAAAGTTTGTGTACCAACCTTTAAAAATTCTAGGTGAATTTCTGTAATCTAGTATACCCTTGTCTCTAGGCGATTAACAGAATTGAGGGGTACTATATTGTTGCCCGAGTCGAGAGCGACCATAATCCACAAATTATATCACTAGCCCTAACACTCGAATATCCAGTGGCTAATACGTTCTTCTAATAATTTTATTCTAACAACGGCCTACAATCGAATATTAAAAAAACTAAAATGATGACGATTGGGTCAACTATACACAGTGGACATATATGGAAAGCGATTGAAACAGTAAAAACCTATAAATATCTGGGAATCGTATTTGACGATAGTATATCGTTTAAACATCATTATACGAACTTAAAGGCCAAAGCTACATCTCTTGCATTTGCCTTCAGAACCTTGGGAGATAAGCTTGCATGTCCTAGTCACCAACATTTCGTTAAATTTATGAATGCCAAGTTGATTCCCGCATTAGCCTATGGGTCTGTACATTTCAAAGGCAAGGACTTTAAAACTTTAGACAACATACAAATCAAGATTTTTAAATCAACTTTTAGGTTCCCTAAATATATCGGGCATGCAAATATCCGACTGGAATTTGGCATGTCGAGTCAATCCTTAGTTAGGCAATCAGAATTCCTAAAAAGCCTATATCCATGGTTTTATCTATCCCTGGCAGTCTCGCAAGTAAGTGTTGGCAAGAACTGGCTAAATCTGACTATGCCCGTGGGTGGAGGCTTTATTTAACAGAGAGTTTGAATACATTTAACCTCTAGTCTTATGATGTCCAGGATAGGAATAAAAATACCTTTAAACAATTTTTAAATCAATCAATGAATATTTTATCTTTGCGGCAGGAGAAGGAGGTGATTTTAGCAAAAAAACAGACCTGGTCGATTATAATTCTTTTAAAAGCAGCCCCAACCATAGCTACTTTTCCATACAGCCATTTATGAGCGATACATTTTTAAAATTAAGATTTGGTCAATATCCAACAAAGGATGGTACACTCGCAGAACTGTAAACTCTGCCCGCGAAACACTTATACATATTGTGTGTATTTGCCCTGGTCTATTACAGGAAAGGCAAGAATTTCTGAAACCCACCTTCAATAAACAAGGGGGTGAGAGCATGTAGACAGGCAATAATTGTATGACTTTCCAGGAAAGTAATCCAGTTAATCAGTTAAACAATTTGTCAAGTTTATACTTATAGCAGTAAAAAAATTAAACTCAGACCTAAATGGTTTACAGGAATTACCAGAACAGTTAGAAGCACTTTATTGACATCCTACTAAGTGATAAAAAAATCTAGAGTTTGGCCTAGAATAAAAGCACTGCACGTAAGCACTTTAGTGCTTAAAACCATTTTAAACTTTGTATTAAAAGTAATGGGCATTGACAATTATATAAGCCTATTTTAACACTCTTCACAGTAAGGCGAAATAAGCACATAGTCACCTTATAGATGAGTGGTTAAGAAATTGGAATAAAATAATGATTGTGTGCAAACATGTGGTTATCTTACTAATAAGAAAAGACCCACGGAAAATATGAAAAGTACTGACCCCGGAAAAGCTACTTATAAGATTGTGTGTATGTGGTTGCAATGTTCTGATGCGACATGTTATCCCTAAATAACTCACAATAGTAGTAATATTTCTGTTGAAAGTGACAGAATGTTACTGGTCATTCCTTATTTTATTTATTTAAATATCAGATTTTAACCGATCCTATGAACTATTGTGGTTGCAACTGTTCATGCTCCAAAGATTGTAATGATTTTTATTAATCGAAAAATAAAGAAGTTGTACATTTGAACTCAGTTCAGGTATTTCAGGTGTCGTGACAATCCAGTCAGGGGCAAAGTTAAAAGGGAATGGAATCAAACCCCTTCATTCACAAATAACTTTGGCACCATGTGACTGATCTCCAAAAGGTTTTGACAAGACATAGCTTGTTTTTCCTTCTGTTGGTATGTTGAGTTCGCAAAGATCCATCAAGACGGCCAGATAAAAAAGATGGGGGGGAAAGTGTTAATTGGATAGTAAACGGGCATTGTGTGACTAATCAGCATCAAAATATGACAGAAGTTTGGCAGTATAGTTCTTGTTGGCATATCAAGTTCTGTGCCAGTTCATCAAGGGATGGGGGAAAAGTTGAAGAGGGGTCAACCAAATATTTAGCTGAATATATTTCAGCACTGTCGCTGAATCTACATCAAATGTGGCTGGCATGTAGCAAGTTAAACTCAGGGCAGGTATATCATGTTTTTGCAGGTGCAAATGGGTAGGGGTCGAAAGGGGGTTAAAACATTTCAGTTTATTCCAATAACTTGGACGGTATTTGATGGATCACCACAAAATGTGCCAGAGACTTTGCATGTTAAAGCCAACTCATTTTTTAAATGTTATATCGTTCAGGTCTGTGGAAGAGCACATTTCAAGGGGGGTAAAAGTAGTGTTGAGTTACTAATACATTTTGCACCGTAAGGTTTGAGTTTCTGTTGGTTATATTGAATTTTAAGCAGGTCCATTAAGAAGGGCAAATAAAAATGTGGGTCAAAAAAAGTTGCATTTCCTAATCTCTTTGCCTCCGATTGATGAATCTGCATGATTTTTGCCAGTTAGCAAGTTAAGGCCAGTGGAGGGTCAAGCAGGTCCTACAAGCAACCTCCACTGTGCACAGATAGAGCAGTTTGGGCGCAGAGCTTAGCCAAATGTGTTCAGCTCAGAATGGATACATGGCAGGTAAATGCAGTACATCATTAAAAAGTGTTAACTCTGTCAAGACCACCAGGCACCTTGACTAAATCAACAAAAAACCACTGTCTGAGTCAAGTTTAGCTTTCAGGAAGGCCCGTTTTGGAAGATACAATGGACATGTAGTCATACCAATGAAAGTCCTGAGCAGAGTTTATTCTACAGGTGCTTAGTCTGCACTTAAGAAATGTATATTAGGCTGCAACATATTTATAAAACTGGTGAAAGCTTAATGAACTTTGTGAATCCTGGAAGTAGTGGGTCTTCATGTTTGTAGTTTAAAGTCATCCTGAGCGATTTCTGACTGGACCGCATATCCGATTAGTTTATAAATGTATCTCATTGTCTAAGAATACACATTATGTATGTAAAATGTATGAAATTTAATGTAAATGCATGTAAAACCACAATATAAACAAGGGTTTTCAAAAAATGTTCCATGAGAGTCAAGCTGAGATAGGAATTCGTGTCAAAAAGATGTGTAACCCTTCATTATTGCCTCTAGCTACATGTGAGTTAGGTAGGTCTCACAGTTTAAGAAAGCATATATACGTTTTATTTATACTTGAGGAAAATATTTTGATGTGTATAGTTGAGATAGAAGATGCAGATCAACACATGTTATGTAGACACAAAGTATTGCTGGTGTATGCTGGAATCGCATATAGGGCTGTCTTCCTATAACATAAAATCACATTTAGTATTGGAAAAGTTATTTCTAACTTTTCATTAGGCACACTGTATAAATACACATAATACACCAAATTGTATAAATGACAAGAAAAAATATACTTAAAATAGGTTAAATCTGGATAGGTACACTTGTCATTCAAAATGAGTGATCAACTGTCCCTATGAGCTACCAACCGGCTAGGTTGGTAGTTCAATTTTGCATTCAAATTGTATTTCTATTGAATATGTGGTGTGAAACCTTATAGGTCTCATAACAAGACTCAGGTAATACATTTTAATACATTAGTCATTGCTTAAATGTCACACCTTATGTCAACTATGGTGTATAAAGGCAGTTTGGCTTTTGAGTGGGTATGTTTGCACTTCTGTGCATTTGCTAAGACCTTTCCTAACAGGATGGGATACCTCCACCAGTTTCATGGGATAATGCTTCGATTACTTTAATTTTAAAACCAGGGAAGTCAGCGGTGTCTTGTGGGTCATATAGACCTATTTCCATCTTGACAGTGGATTATAAGATCTTTGCTACGGTTCTGGCAAAGAGGTTGAGTATAGTAGCACCTGACATTTTACATCGCGACCAGAAGGGTTTTGTGAAAGGTCGCCAACTATATGAATTGACCTATGACTTGATAGGGGCCATTGATATGGCAACAACTGATTCCCTCCCCTTGGCAGTCTTGACGCTCGACGCAACCAAGGCCTTCGACACGGTGAATTGGGCATACCTGTCGGGGGTCTTGGTTAAGTTTAATATTGGAGACAGCTTCCGTTGAGCAGTCAGACTATTATATTCGAATCCATCAGCTAGGGTATTGGTGAATGGTGAACTATCTGACCCCTTTTCCATTACAAGGGAACGCATCAGGGTTGCCCCCTTTCCCCATAATTATTCGATCTTTACATAGAACCCTTTGCTCAGCTTTTGGGGGAAGAGGAATCTATTAAGTTGTTTGTATACAAAGGTTGGGAGAGAAAAGTGGCGCTGTACGCCGACGATATTTTGATACTCTCCTCAGACATACGTACAGCCTTTCCAGCAGCTATTAAGTTGGCTTTAGAGTTCGGGAAAGTATCTGGGTATGAGGTTAATGCCTCAATAACCGAGGTAATGGTTTGGAATGACACTGATTGTGGCACTGAGGTTCAGCTTTCTTCAAATTTGCGCTATCTGGGTTTGAATATTGTTAATGACATCAACAAAATTGCCACAACTAATTTCGCTGCTGTTGCGAAGGAATGCCGGAAACTATTGCAAGCTTGGTCATATCTTCCTTTGCCTTTGGTAGGGTGGATTAATTTGGTTAAGATGACAATCTTACCTAAAGTTTCTTTTTTATTCAGTACCATTCGCCTCTTTTTTGATCTGCTATTATTATCTAAGTTACAAGGAGATATAACATCTTTTATTTGGGATAAACACGTTCCAAGGATTGCACGGAAGAAGCTCAGACGTCGCAGGGAGAAGGGAGGCCTAGCAGCTCCTGATTTTCAAATTTACGCGTGGGCGTTCCAATTATCTCATGCTCGAATGTTGTTAAAAATGCTCACAGATTATGGGGTTGGAAGTATGTTCTCAGCCTTGTCCAAAGGTGAGGGAGTAGCTCAGTCGGGTTTTTTGTTCAAATTCGGAGATCCGAAGTTCTTTAAAAAAATTAAACTAAAGATATTACAAGGGATGGCAAGAATGTGGGCTAAGGTGAGGACCTCATTTAAGCTTGGTTACTTTTCTAATAGGGCCCCCACTGTGGGGATCTCCCGGGAATCCTGAGTGGCTGGAAGATAGTTTAGCCGCCCCATTGCGGGAAGCAGGGCTGGAAATATGGGGTGATATATTTGTGGAAGGATGCCTGATGTTATGGGAAACCTTTAAAGAGAAGATAGGATCAAACTTTGCCAAATTTAAATATATTCAGATTGCTAGCTGGGCACACCCCTTTTCCTCACAAGCTCCATCTCGTCACAAAGCTCCACTCGGGGGTGGTTATTAGCTCGAGACTCTTCTCTTGGATAAACCACCTGGCAAAAAGGAGATATCGTTATGGTACAACCTGATACAAGAGGAGTCTGACAGGGAATTTCAACTACCTGAGTTGTTGTGGGGCCCTTCCCTTTCATGTTGTAATCTACAGAACCGGTTGACTGCATCATTTAAGGTCTTGTGGGATATTGTAAAGCCTGCATGGTTGCGCAGGAACCACCTATACACACTACACAGAGATTAGCAAAATTTGTTCAGGGATCCACGGTAGCAAGGTGAGAAGGCGTGGCTTCCACATGAAAAAGGAAATATACACTTTTGCTACTCCAATGAATTGTGCTTGTTTTCTGTAGAATAAGCAAATATGCCAGTGCTGGTGTAGGATGAGGAATCAATATTGCAACTTTCCATAAACATCTTCGTTACTATGGAACACATGTGAAGACAACCTAGTATACTCTCACAGGTTAATTCAATCAATCAATCAATCAGTGACACTTATAAAGCGCGCTACATACCCGTAGGGTCTCAAGGCGCTGGGGAGGGGGGGGGGGGGTGCCGCTACTGCTCGAACAGCCAGGTCTTCAGCTTCTTCCTGAAGGAGAGGTGGTCTTGGGTCAGGCGCAGGTCGGGAGGGAGGGAGTTCCAGGTCTTGGCGGCCAGGTAGGAGAAGGACCTTCCTCCTGTAGTCGTTTTTCGGATGCGGGGGACAGCGGCGAGGGCGTGGTTGGCTGATCGGAGGTGGCGTTTGGGAGCGTAGAAGTTGACTCGGCTGTTGAGGTAGCTCGGGCCTTGGTCGTGTAGGGCTTTGTGTGCGTGGGTGAGGAGGCGGAAGGTGATTCTTTTGTTGACGGGGAGCCAGTGAAGGTCTCTCAGATGTCCGGAGATGTGGCTGGTTCGCGGGATGTCGAGGATGAGTCTGGCTGAGGCGTTCTGGATCCGCTGGAGTCTCTTCTGGAGCTTGGCGGTGGTACCGGCGTAGAGGGCGTTGCCGTAGTCCAGTGGGCTGGTGACGAGGGCCTGGGTGACGGTCTTCCTGGTCTCGGTGGGGATCCACCAGAAGATCTTCCGTAGCATGCGTAGGATGTTGAAGCACGCCGAGGAGACGTTGTTGACTTGCCTGGTCATGGAGAGGGAGGGGTCCAGGATGAAGCCCAGGTTGCGTGCATGGTCTGTCGGTTTGGGTGCGGTGCCCAGGGCGGGAGGCCACCAGGAGTCGTCCCAGGCGGAGGGTGAGGAGCCCAGGATCAGGACCTCCGTCTTGTCCGAGTTCAGTTTCAGGCGGCTGGTCGTCATCCACTCGGCTACCTCTTTCATCCCTTCGTGTAGGTTGGCTCTGGCGGCGGCGGGGTCGTTGGTCAGGGAGAGGATCAGCTGGGTGTCGTCGGCGTAGGAGATTATGCTGAGGTTGTGTTTGCGTACGATGGCCGCGAGGGGGCTCATGTAGACGTTGAAGAGGGTGGGGCTCAGAGATGATCCTTGGGGGACGCCGCAGATGACTTTGGAGGCCTCTGACTTGTACGGTGGTAAGCGGACTCTCTGTGTTCTTCCGTCGAGGAAGGAGATGATCCATTCCAGCGCCTTGTCCTGGATTCCGATGTTGCTGAGGCGCCGTACTAGGGTGCGGTGGCAGACCGTGTCGAATGTTCAAGTGCCTTAAACATTATCAAACAGCTTTTTATATTTCTATTGCTTATAATATAGTCCATGGTGTTGTGCTGTGGCAGGAAGAAACCGAATGTTAACATTCACTAAGCAAAGCCCTTAAGATATTTGATGAAAGCTACTTCTATTCAAAGATATGATATCTATCTATCTATCTATCTATCTATCTATCTATCTATCTATCTATCTATCTATCTATCTATCTATCTATCTATCCGGATGTATGACGTTACAACGCAGGCTATTACAACGCTTGCCTTTACAACGTGGTTTTTACATCGCAATCCATTACAACGCAGAGCGCTTTGGGGTGCTGGGTAGTGAATAGTTTAATTTACTATTCCAACTCCAGTCCCCGTGGACACTAGGGAAGGTGTTGGATAGTAAATTAAACTTATTCCCTATCCTAGAGCGCCCCCCAGCGCAATGCGTTGTAATGGTTTGCGTTGTAATGACCGCGTTGTAATGGTAGTGCGTTGTAAAGTTTCGTTGTAAAGGTTGTTCACCATCTATCCATCTATCCATCTATCTATCTATCTATCTATCTATCTATCTATCTATCTATCTATCTATCTATCTATCTATCTATCTATCTATCTATCTATCTATCTATCTATCTATCTATCTATCTATCTATCTATCTATCTATCTATCTATCATTCTATCTATCTATCTATCTATCTATCTATCTATCTATCTATCTATCTATCTTTCTATCTATCTATCTATCTATCTATCTATCTATCTATCTATCTATCTATCTACATAAACAAAACTTCAACAACACAGACCAGAGAAATTCTACAATTATACCATATATTTATAATTTCTGCAACATCTTCAAATTACTGTAAGTCACACACCTCAGTGTACAGTGCTGTAACCTCACTTGCCATACAACCATGCACTGTGGTTTCATAATTAGTGTTTTCATAAATGTTGTTGTCGCAATGTTGTTGTCGATGCTATGATTTCACATGACCATCTTGCCTTTCACACGAGTGGTCGCTCCCCTGGCCTCCTCCTCACCTCCTCAGCTCCACCTCACTTGTGGTATTGTAGCGCTTAAATTCTGCTTGTGCAATTTGAACCGCTAGCGCGCACCTCTGGACATTTTCTCTGAATGTACATCATTCTGCATTATTTTTCATAGCGCTTTGACTTGTATTTGGCTGTGCATTACCTTGTACTGTATTGTCTATTTGCATAGCGCTTTGACTCCGCGCTTCATTCCGCTTCCACTGCGCCAGTATATTTAACTTTATCTCGCCCTCTTAGCGCCCCCATTGCCCCCACTGCCTGTGCCCCCATATCGCCCTGCCTTGCAGCGCTTGTTGTTGTTGCTGCCATTTTGCTGGTTGACCCGAGCCCTCCCTCCACCTCGCTCCCGCCTCCCAGCTGCCCCTCCCACGCTCCGCCGCCCCCACCGTCCATTTATGGCAGATGTCCCAACGTGCAGCGTCCACGCGCTGCGGCCGCGCCGAAGGTGCGCCAAAGGTAAGCCCGTCTACGCCCGTCCGCGCCTGGACCGCGCCCAGCGCCAGACCGCCTTGCCCCCCTGCTGTACCCAGCCCACTAGACTCACATACGATGCCGCAACTCTCCTCGCCCTCAACCCTGGACGCACACCACAATGCTGCGAAGCCACCCCAGGACGTACCCACGGCCCATTCTCCTGCAAGTTCAACTGCTTCAGAACCTTCACCAAATCCACTTCCTCCATATCAGCTCCGACTCTAACCGCCTGAAGTGCATCCTGCTTAACACCCGCTCGGTCCACAAACACGCTACCGAACTCTGGGACCTACTAGACACTGCGTCACCGGACATCGCCTTCCTTACAGAAACATGGATGAACACATCATCAGCACCCGACATCGCCATAGCCATACCGGATGACTACAAGATTATCCGTAAAGACCGCTTCAACCAAACAGGAGGAGGCATCGCCATCATCCATAGGAACACCATCAAAATCACGACCAGCTCCGACGACAGTCTTGCAACCGCCGAACATCTATACTTTCAGATCCACACCGACCCCAGGACCACACTTAGAGGTACCCTCATCTACAGGCCTCCAGGAACCCGCACTCAATTCAGTGATGACATCACCGACTTCGTCAGCCCACATGCCCTCACCTCCGAGAACTACATTCTGCTGGGAGACCTCAACTTCCACCTTGAAAACAAACACGACAGCAACACCTCCACCCTGCTGGAAAACCTGGCCAATCTCGGACTCAAACAACTTGTTGACACCCCCACTCATGTAGCCGGACACACGCTCGACCCTATCTTCACCTCCAGCAAGCACATTTCCTTCAATCGCACCACAGTTCTCCATTGGACGGACCACAGCTGTGTTCACTTCAGCTACAAACCACCCTGAACCACTACCGACCACAACCCATTCCTCGGAGAAACTGGAACAAAATCACCTCCGACCAACTCCTATCATCACTCAACCAAAATCCTCCCACCCTCTCATTGGACCCTAACCAAGCGGCCACCGATCTCAAGCAATGGATCACCCACAGTACTGACGAATTAGCACCCCTGAAAAAGCACCAGAACAAATCAGCCAGCAAAAAGGCTTCCTGGTTCAATGATGATCTCAAAAAATCCAAGAAGCTACGCCGCACCCTGGAGAAGGTATGGAGAAAAAACCAAACCTCCGACAACATGGCCTCCCTCAAAACAGCCACCCGCAAACACCACCAACTGATTCGATCCGCCAAGAAATCAGCATTCAAGGATCGTCTCGACAACAACACCCACAACAGCAAGAAACTTTTCAACATCGTCAAATAATTCACCAACCCCACCGCAGCATCTAACGACATCACCCCCTCCCAAGACCTCTGCGACGCGTTATCCTCCTTCTTCTACAACAAAATCGCCGACATCCACAACAGCTTCGAGAACACTCCCAACTATCAACCCTCCCCACACCCCTCAGATACCACTCCGCCAACTACCTACCTTAGCGCCTGGAACACAATAACCACCGAAGACACCATCCGCCTAATGAACTCAATCCACTCTGGCTCGCCAACCGACCCCTGCCCCCACCACATCTTCAAGAAAGCTGACTCCATCATCGCACCCCACCTTCGTGATGTCATCAACTGCTCGTTCAACTCTGCCACCTTTCCAGAAAGCTGGAAACACGCCGAACTCAGCGCCCTCTTGAAGAAACCCACAGCAGACCCCTCTGAACTTAAAAACTACCGACCCATATCCCTCCTCCCATTCCCTGCCAAAGTCACTGAGAAAGCCGTCAACAGCCAGCTCGCCGCCTTCCTTGAATCCAACAACTCCCTCGATCCATCTCAATCCGGATTTCGAGCCAAACACAGCACCGAAACCGCCCTCATTGCAGCGACAGACGACATCCGAACACTACTGGATAACGGAGAAACCGCGGCCCTCATTCTACTCGACCTTTCCGCCGCTTTCGACACGGTCTGCCACAGTACCCTTATACAACGCCTCAGCAACATCGGCATACAAGGAAAAGCCTTGGACTGGATCATCTCGTTCCTAGCCGGAAGAACTCAAAGAGTCCGACTTCCCCCATTCAACTCAGAAGCCACAGAAGTCATATGCGGAGTACCACAAGGATCATCACTCAGTCCCACCCTCTTTAACGTTTACATGAGCCCACTCGCATCCATCGCACGCCAACACAACCTCAACATCATCTCTTACGCCGACGACACCCAATTAATCCTTTCCCTCACCAAAGACCCGAACACCGCCAAAACCAATCTTCACGAAGGCATGAAAGAAGTAGCCGAATGGATGAAACAGAGCCGCCTAAAACTCAATTCAGACAAAACTGAAGTGCTCATCCTAGGATCCTCACCCTCTGCCTGGGACGACTCCTGGTGGCCTTCCGCTCTGGGCACAGCACCCACTCCCACAGACCACGCACGTAACCTTGGCTTCATCCTAGACTCCTCTCTCTCGATGTCCAGACAAGTTAACGCAGTCTCATCCTCCTGCTTCAACGTACTTCACATCCTCAAAAAGATCTTCCGCTGGATCCCCCTCGAAACAAGAAAGACTGTGACCCACGCACTGGTCACGAGTCGGCTGGATTATGGTAACACACTATACGCCGGAATCACAGCAAAACTACAGAATAAACTCCAACGCATCCAAAACTCATCAGCGAGACTCATATTGGACATCCCTCGCCGAGATCACATCACCGGACACCTAAAGGACCTCCACTGGCTTCCCGTCAACAAAAGAATTACGTTCCGTCTTCTCACCCACGCACACAAGTCCCTCTACAACCTAGGACCCGAATGCCTCAACACTCGACTATCCTTCTACAAACCCACCCGCCAACTAAGATCGTCTAATCAAGCCCTCGCCACAGTCCCGTGCATCCGAAAATCCACCATGGGTGGCAGATCCTTCTCCTTCCTGGCTGCCAAGACCTGGAACTCACTCCCCTCTCACCTCCGCCTTACTCAAAACCACACCTCATTCAGAAAAGAACTTAAAACCTGGCTATTTGACAAATAACGAACCCCCTCCCCAAGCGCCTTGAGACCCTCTGGGTGAGTAGTGCGCTATATAAATGCTCAAACTTGAACTTGAACTTGAACATGAACATGTGGAGTACAGTGTGGTAGAGTCAATCAATCAATCGTTCTTGTAGAGTGTGACTTCTCAGCTCAGAGGGTCTCCAGGCATGGCGTTCTGCAAGCTTCGGTCAGATGGCCATGGACGGGTCACCAGTGGGGTGCTCTGAGGTGAGGGGAAGTGCTGGTTCTTCTGGGGAGGATGAGCCTTGCTGCTGTGTTCTGGATGGTCTGGAGGTGATTCAGGAGCTGTTTGGTGGTTCCGACATAGAGTGCGTTGCCGTAATCCAGTCTGCAGGAAATGAGGGCCTGGATGACTGTCTTTCTTGTCGAGACAGGAATCTATTAGAAGATCTTGCGGAGCATGTAGAGGGTATGGAAGCAGGCAGAGGAGGCGGCATTGATCTGATTCTTGATGGTCGGTTGGCTGTCCAGGATGATTTCCAGGTTGCGTGCTTGGTTGGTGGGGGAGGGGCCGTGTTAGGTGGACCTCCATGTATCGTCCGAAGGAGAGGGCTTGTTCCTGAAGATGAGGACTTCGGTCTTGTCTGTGTTAAGTTTGAAGCAGCTGATCTTCATCCAGGTAGCGATGTCGGACATGGTGTTGCAGATGTTGGTTCTGGTGATGTAAGCGTCTTCTGTGAAGGAAAGCACAAGCTAGGTGTCGTCGGCGTAAGAGATGATGTTGAGTCCGTGGGTGATGGTGGTCTGTGAGTGGCGTCATGTAAGAGTTGAAGAGGGTGGAGCTGAGGGAGGAGCCCTGTGAGATGCTGCAGATGATGTCTTTGGTTGCAGAGAAGAAGTCTGGAAGGTGGATCCTCTGTGTTCTGTTGGAGAGGAAGGGGGAGATCCCTCCGAGTGCTTTGCTTTGGATGCAGATGTGGTGGAGTCTGGTGATGAGGGTTTGGTGGGAGATGGTGTCCAAAGCGGCAGAGAGGTTGAGGAGGATGTGGGCCACTGTCTAACGAGGGGTCCGATGTTATCCATCGCTGCAGTCAGGGCAGGCTCTGGGGCATATGTACAAGGAGTTAACGCTGCCGTGGTGTCATATTTTTGACGTTATGGCAGCTTTTTTTATTGCCTTATTTACAAGTTGAGGTTAGCAGCAGTTTTCTGTGGAAAATGTGAATTTTTAAGATCGCCTCTTCTGTTAGCGGAAGTTAGCGAAAATGAGATGCAAGGTAGGCGTTCCCGTGCAAAAACTGCTTTGTGATATTTACAGGGAATTCCTTGTATGGTGCAAAACCAAAAAAACTGCCTCTAACTGCAGTTAGAGGCAGTTTCTTGAGATCAGAAAATAGCTGGTCTTAAAAATGCTGCTTCATTTCAGAAGGTTTTGGTGCTGGACAGCGCTGCAAGGAATGTTGTCTTGCCCAGCGACAAAACTACAGTGTAGGAATGCGCACCATCAATAAGATAGGGCGCATTCCTGGGCAACATTCATGAAAAGTGTTGCATCGCTGCTACAAAACATCGTTGCAACACTTTTCAATACGCCCTTCTTGCGACACCATGGATGCACTGTATTCAAGGTACAACACTCCATGTCACAATTAATGACAGATACGTTTGGAATCCTGATGAATCTGTCAGCGCTAAAGTCACGCATTGCTGCAATTGTTTCACAAGCATGACGCAACTCCAGCAATGCATGGGGCCAGCCTATCCCTGTAGCACTGCGTCACCATTACCCCTGCCACAAAGGGAGGCGTAAAGTACTGACTAAGAGGCATCTTGCAATTGTTGCAGTGAAATCTGATGTATTTCACTGCGTTACTCCTATGAGGCTTTGTTGCGTGTTAAAGCCCACCCTGCATTCATCATACCTGATGCAGGTATAATGTGAAACAGGCCTTCAGAAGCTCAAGCATATGCCTAGATATTAGACCTGTTATTAGATCTGAGCGCTGCTTTCGATACTGTGTCTCATCATATACTGATTCAACGCCTAGAGGAAGCTGGAGTAGCAGGCAGTGCCCTTCAGTGGTTTCGATCTTTTCTTTCTGATCGAACCTTTAAAGTGGCAATACCACCCTGCCAATCTACCATCCATCCCTTGGGCCTGGGGGTCCCACAGGGCTCCTCGTTGAGCCCCACTATGTTCAACCTCTACGTGAAACCGCTAGCTGCAGTCGTCAAACAGTGGGGTCTGACGATGACCTCATATGCGGACGACACGCAGCTGGCGGTGACACTTAGTGGAGACCCAGAAGTGGAGGCCCCCAGATTCCGAGCTGGACTTGTGGCAGTTGCAAGTTGGCTTCGGACCAACTGCTTACAGTTGAATGCCACCAAAACTGAAGTGTTGGTCCTGGGGAAATATGCTGAGCTATGGGGAGACCAGTGGTGGCCTCCAGAGCTGGGTATTATTCCTATCCCAGCATCCGAAGTGAAAAATCTAGGAATCTGGCTGGATCCCGCGCTCACTTTCACAGGACACACGAAGAAGGTTGCAGCCACCTGCTACGGTATCTTACGTGGCATGAGACCGATTTTGAAATATTTTGACCCTCCCACTCGGCAGCTCGTGGTCCAAGCCTCGATTTTACCCCGGCTGGACTACGGAAGCGCGCTGATGCTAGGGGTAAATCAGGCTGAGGCATCCAGGCTTCAAAGGGTCCAGAATACCGCAGCGTGGGCCATCGTTGGTCTTCCCAGACATTGCTCTGTCTCGGGCACCATTCAGGCCCTACATTGGCTACCGGTCAGACAGAGGATCAAGTTTAAAGCGCTCTGTCTGGCCTTTAAAATTCTAAAAATGTCTTCGCCGCCGGCGCTTGCCAATTTGATTATTCCCTACATCCCGCTGAGATCTTTAAGATCAGAGGCCCTTCATCTGGCAGTCTGCCCCCGTTTTAAACTCAGTAGGAATGGGTGGCCGTTCTTATCGGGTTCTTGCTGCGGGGATGTGGAACTCCCTCCCGTTACACATTCGAGCTCTGAACGATTTGTCCACTTTCAGGCGCGCTATCAAAACTTTCCTGTTCCCTCTTTCTGAGTAGCCACCTCCCCCTTTTATCTTGCATCTTGTGTGTTATGTTATGGTACCTGTCTAAGCGCCAGGACGCCCCTTGGCTGGGGCAGCTGTGCGCTATAAAAATAACATTAACATAACATAACATAACATAGATGCGTCACTTTGTGAATACGGCGCAATGTGATGCAAGAATCATGCTGCAAGTACGTCAAGGAAATGATGCACTGGTAGGGTGAACCTGTCAGAAGGGGCTCATGAATAAGCCCCCAGTCTTTTAAATCTACAATGGCGCACCATGGCTGTCATGCGCCAAAGCAGGTGCCCTTGCGCCATGGTGCAAGGGTGATTGTGTTGCGGAGTTGATTGATGTTGTGGCTCCATCACTTCTTGAGACGTCTGCAGGAGCATCTGGACTAGTGGAGGGTGGGAGTGAACCAGTTGGCCTTCATGGAGTGTTGTTTGCCTGGTACTTTTCTTGAGGGGTGCCAGGGTGTTGGCACAGTTTGAGATCCATCAGAGGAGGTTGTGCGCTGCGATGTTGTCGTCTGTAAGCGTTGGCGGAGTTGTGGTGTTGAGGGAGTTGACGAGAAATTCTTCGGTGGCCTTGATCCAGCTGCGAGGGGGAACGATGATGGTGATGGTGTATGGTGGGCATGGGGAAGCCATTATGTATACAATTATGGTTGATCCAGGAGAGTCCAGTGGTGTGGCTGTAGTTGAAGTTCCCGCTGCCAGAGAAGACATGCTCGAGCCTGTGTCCAGCTATGTGAATTGGTGCGGTGACTAGCTGCTTGAGGTCGATGTTGGTGAGGTTTCCCAGGAGGGGGGTGGTGTTCTGGTCACTGGGGTTTTCCAGGTGGAGCTTGAGGTCTCCAGGTAGGATGTAGTCAGTGGATGGGAGAGCCTGGGGTGCGATGAGGTCTACAATGGCATCGGTGAATGGGGGTTTATGGGCCAGGGGTCCTGTAGATGAGGGTGCCTCAGAGGGTGGTGTTGTTCCGGATCTGGAAGTGGAGGTGTTCCATGGTCACTGTCGGCTCATTAGAGTGCGTGGTCAGTCGGAGTGTGCTTTTTTAAACTTTGGCAATGCCTCCTCTTGGGCGCTCGGGGTGCTCGATGCGGGTGAGTTTGTAGCCGTCGTGGATGATGATGGCGATGTCTGGTCGGGAGCAGAGGTTGGTACAGGTTTCCATGAAGGAGCCGATGTCTGTAGATGTAGCGTCGAGGAGGACCCAGATTTTTGTTGCATTTTGTAAAGGGACCGCATGTTGAGGAGGATGCAGTTGAGCCGGTTGGCTCCGCTGTTGGTTGGCTGGGCGGCAGGAGGCACAGGTGTGCTGATGTGGCAGAAGGTGCCTTTTAAGTTTCGACAGGCGCAGGGTGCTAGAGAATTCTACAGTGTTGCTAGATGGCAGGCGGTGGGGCTTCCATGGTTGATGGCGAGGAAGGTGCTGGTGTCGTAGAGGTGGAGTGTCCGAGAGGAATGGTCCTTGGTGCTTGGCGCTGTCCAGGGGCAGACAGATGCAGGCGGGCTTGCTTTTGGCGCACCGGTGGTACGCCCGCTGCACATGGCCACACAGCGGCTGCCATTAAGTAGTGTTGGGGGGGGACTGGACAGCTGGGAAGCGAGAAATGTGGGAAAGGACACTGGAGGAGGCGGGGACACAGGGGAGCGGGGGTTGTAAATATATTTTTAAATAATTCTTACCTCAAGGCCGGGTCCCACGTCTTCTGTGCGTCTTCTCTCCTGAGTCTGCTTCTAGGCAAAGGAAGCAGACAGCCAGGCTCCCTCCCCTAAGCAGATCACAAAGCTGCAATGCAGTGTTCTGATTGTTCTTGAGTGCTGTGACAAGGCATTCAGCCAGGGGCAGGAGGGGTGGGCATGTACTCCATGCAGGCTGTAATGCAGCCTGCATTACAAACAAGGAAGCGTGCATGACTGCTTTGGGTGGCCTGAGAGGGCGACCAAACAGTTATTGCTCCTGCCCTGTCTGTGAGTAGAGCAGCCCCACCCACCCTCCCGCCCTCAAAGGAAACATAGCAAGAGTACATCAGAAAGTTATCCTCATGTTATGTTTTCTCTTTTTGCGCTGCATGAAAGCAGTGGGGTGACTCTCTTCCGCCATAGAAGATGAACCGCCACTGGGGGTGCATCACCCACAGGTGCTAAAACTTGACTCCCGGGCCACCTCCGCTACGCGACCCACCTTCTCCTCACCTGGACATTGACACCGTGGCGCAATCCACTACACTCTCTCCAAATCTGTGACTCAGCCAGCAGGAGCCTCAGCCAGGTGGGATTTCACAAGCCTGGGTACGGCAGTCGCAGCCACGTCCACTGGGGAGCCTCTTGATGCAGGTGATGCAACAGGACCCCCTTAGGCCTGAAGTTGCAGCGCTTCTGCCACACAAGTTCAGCACAGCTCAGGGGCCTCACCCTACACAGCATCTGGCCAGCGCAACATTCTCCGAACCATGACGCAGAGAGGCACGGCCCACCATTGGTAATCCCCTCCACGCACCCGTGTGTAGTGGTGGCGCGTGGTTTTCGATGCAGACCTCCATACGTTGATGCGCAGGCAAACCTCTACCATTCACAGCTCCAAGGGCGGTCTTTCCCCACAGGTCAGCAACGTATCTTCATGCGACCTTGCAGACTTCAACACCAGGTAAGGGCGATCGCCAACGCCTCAATGTCTACCGCCACGGCATAGCAACTCCAGAGCACCTCCGCATCCCACTCCGGGTCCCAGACACAGGCCCAGAGAGGCCACCGAGCCCTGGGGACTGTCTGCACTTTCAAGGTTTTGAATACCATGGTGTTGCAAGTAGTGCGCAATGATAAGTGACGCATCACTGGTTTTGCCCAACAATGTGCCTCTTTTCATGATTGTAGCCCTGAAGTTCCTCTTCCCCTGGGACTCTGGCTGGTCATCCTGGCTGTTGGGGGGCTTGGTGGGGTTTTTGATCTGTGCTGCACTTTGCCCTGGCTGCTCCATTCTGCATTCCATTGGTTTTGTTTCCTATTTTTCATTGGAGGTGAACTTATAGACTATTTTTGCCTCTAGAGGCAAAGAAAGTCACGTTGGGCTGACTAACATGAGCTTTTTTGCCGCTAACTTCACAATTTGTATCGCCTTCATGCTAGTGTTAACAGCAGTTTTCACTGCGGCAACCTGTAACTATCGCCATGTATGGACGTATTGTAAATACATCGCTAACAGGGCGATAGTTTTTGGTGGCAGTCCGCGTTAAGAAAACTGCCACTAACTAGCGTTAATGTTAGTAAGCTTCAGTTCTTGTACATATGCCCCCTCAGTGCTGTGGTTGGGCCAGAATCCGGATTGGGAGGGTTCAAGCAGGTTGTTCTACTTGAGGTAGTCAGTGAGCTGGAGGGTGATGGCTTTTTCCAACACCTTGGTGGGAAGGGGAGAAACAAGACGGGGCAGTATTTTTTTTAATTTGTTGGGGTTGTGGAAGATTTCTTCAGGAGGGGCTTGATCCCTGCGTGCTTCCTGGCTTCCGGAATTGTGGATGTTGTGATGGACGTAATGAGGATTTCTGTGAGGTGTCTGCTGATTACTTCCCTTCCTAGGTTGTAGATGTGATTTGGGCAGGGGTCAGAGGGAACTCCGAAGTGGATAGAGTTTATGATGGAGACAGTGTCTTCGGTTGCAAGCTGTTTCCAGTCATTGATCTGGTGTGAGTGGGTGGTGTCAGTTTGGGTGCAGAGGTGGCTGAGGTCGGTGGGATGGGGGCCGAAGTTGCTGTAGATGTGGGTGGCATTATAGAGATAGTAGTCTGCCAGGGTGTCGCAGAGAGCTTGGGAGGGGTGGATTGTGTTCTTGGTAGCGAAAGGGCAGGAGAATTCTTTGATGATGCTGAAGAGATCTTTGATGTGGTTGGCTCTCACCTCGATGCGGTTGGTGAGGGCTTCCTTCTTGGCCTCCTTGAGACGTTAGTGGTAGCTGTTGCGGGCAGATCTGAAAGTGCCAAGATTGGCGGGAGTCTTGTTGGAGCGCCAGAATCTCTCTAGTTCCTTGCAGTGGCGTTTGAGAGTCAGTAGTTCCGGGGTGAACCTGCTGGTGTGCTTGGCGGGTCTGTTACAGGCAGTGTTCTTCAAAGAATATATGTTGTTACAATGCATGCTATTACAAAGCATACTTTTACAATGCAGATTTTACAACGTAATTCCTATTACATTGCATGTTTTTACAATGAAAACCATTACAACGCATGTCTATAAGGATACATTAGAAGTGCCATTACAACGCATACTATTACTACATATACCAATACAACAAGTACCATCACAACACATAATAATTAAACTGTTTTAAATGTAGACAGATATTACTTGTGTAAAAAGTCGTGAAAAAACCCAAAGATCAATACTTCTCAAAAATCTCTTAAAGAATAAATAATTCTCCATGATATAAATCACTTTTTTTTAAGTGCATTTATTAGCAAAACAAGCATATACATACAAAGCATTAAAAACTTGTCCGTCCACTATTTCCACTACAACAACCCAGCCATCATATACTCAAAATGGTGACGATTCTGAAAACGGAACGTTAAAAAGAACATTTTACACACAACATAATAAATAAACATTCAGTCTGGTTCTAAATCATGCAGAAAAATAGAATTCCATACATATTTTCTTTTACATTTTGGTTAACCCCAAACAAATGTATAAATTCAGCCGATCACCATTTTATGTTCAATGGTACACTGACTTCCCTGGTGACCACACACATCTGCAGTAGCAGGAGAATTGTGAGAGCTTCAACCTTAAACACTGCGATCTATTGACTGAAGTAAGTGAAAGTTGTAGACGAAACACATTTAGATAGACATCAAATAATTAATTAAGCTAAACCTACAACTATTTTGCAAATGTACAAATCTTGGAGAAACAGATACAGCAAAACAGTACTCATCTTCTGAATAAAGTAAGTGGATGCTTAACATAAATTAGAAATTAATTATAAGCGGAAAAAAAGCTCAAACGTACATTGCAATTTTATTTTTCTAATACATTCACAGTTTTTAAAGAGAGACATATACATACCAAAATTAATTTCAATCTCTGAAGAAAACCATCAGTAAGTTTATGCAAAAGTATTTTATAAGCTAAAAAATAAAACATTTTAAAATAATTTATATATATATTGTGGAAAATGCTGAGCAGTAGTCTGAGTCAAACTTAGTACTGTAACTCAGTAGGGTGCTTACCTCTAGAAAGATGATGGTCAATGGTAGGGGGCAACATTTGTATTATAACTCCGCCGGGTGTTGGCCTCATGAAAGGTGCTGGTCAGTTCTGGGGGCAAAATTACTATTATAGATCTGTGTGTTAGCCTCAGGGAAGATGCTGGTAAGTTGTGGAGGGGTAAAATTACTATTATAACTCCACCAGGTGTTTGCCTCAGTGAAGGTGCTGGTCAGTGGTGTAAAGCAAAATTAATATTCTAACTCCCCCGGGTGCTTGCCTCGGGGAAGGTGCATCTGAAAGGGCACACATTAGAAGGGATATACTCTAACAACCCCGATTTGTCTTGTTCATATGTACTCCCTCTGGGTTGGTCAGATCATAGTGCCATTATATTTAAGTTGAAGGAGTCCACAGCCCCTAAATCTTAAATGCGTGCCTATAAAGATCCTGGAAAAAAGAACACCAAAGACCACCTCACCGCCAAAGCCAACTTCCAGGACGGAATGAAAGATGTCACAGAATGGATGAAGCTCAGCCGTCTGAAGTTTAACTCGGACAAGACGGAAGTCCTCATCCTCGGGCAATCCCCATCCGCCTGGGACGACTCCTGGTGGCCCATGACGCTGGGCACCGCACCGATACCCACGGACCACGCACGCAACCTGGGATTCATCCTGGACTCCTCCCTCACGATGACCAAGCAAGTCAACGCAGTCTCGTCCTCATGTTTCAACACCCTGCGCATGCTCCGAAAGATCATCCGGTGGATCCTCACCGAAACCAGAAAGACGGTCACCCAGGCCCTCGTCACCAGCCGACTGGACTACGGAAATGCCCTGTACGCAGGAACCACAGCCAAACTTCAGAAACGCCTTCAACGCATACAGAACGCCTCCGCACGACTCATCCTCGACATCCCTCGCCACAGCCACATATCTGCCCACCTGAGAAACCTGCACTGGCTCCCGGTCAGCAAGAGGATCACGTTCAGGCTGCTCACCCACGCACACAAAGAGCTCCATGACACGGGCCCCAAATACCTCAACAACCGCCTGTCGTTCTACACTCCCACCCGCCAGCTCCGCTCCACCAGCCTCGCCCTCGCCACCGTCCCTCAGATTCGCAGAACCACCACCGGAGGAAGATCGTTCTCCTACCTGGCAGGAAAGATATGGAACTTCCTCCCCGCACACCTACGACTGACCCAGTACCATCTCACCTTCAGGAAACACCTCAAGACCTGGCTATTCGAGCAGTAGCGACACCCCCCCCTCCCTTCAGCGCCTTGAGGCCCTCACGGGTGAGTAGCGCGCTTTACAAATTGATTGATTGATTGATTGAAAAGAACCTTACTCCCACCTCCTTTTGAGGTGGACAAAGCCGTTATGGCCTACACAGACTGACTAGATAAAGCTTGTAAAAAATTGGTTCCAATAAAAAAGGGAGGCTAAACCCTCGGCCCCTTGGTAGTTAGACCAGCTAAAAACTCAGAAACTAGCCTGTAAAAGACTTGAACGGGCATGGAGGAAAGGTTATAAAAATAACAACAAAGAAATCTATAAGCACAGTCTTAAACTTTCTAAAGAACTACTGCTGGAAACTGAAAAGAATTTCTTTTCAAATGAAATCCTCCAAGCTAAGTCCAACCCTAAAGAATTTTTTAAAACAGTGAAAAAACTTGCCTCACCTAATACCCCTAAGAGTGCAAGTAACCCAGAATTGTGCGGAAATCTGGCTACTTTCTTCCAACAAAAAGTGGAATGTATTTTTTCCACATTTACCCCAGCTCAGAAGGGAGAAGGAATACACCCACTGGAAATAGTCTAGTTAGAACCCAAATCCTGGGCTAGTCTTTGATTATTTCACACCGCTAGGAATAGCAGAAACCACTAAACTCTTCAACTCCATACGATCAGGATCTCCCACAGACCCTTACCCGGTTTCGATTTTGAAATCTATACCGGAAGTCATAGGATCTGCTTTAAACACCCTGATTAATAATATATTTGCCTCCGGGATTTTTCCAAAGGATTGGCAGTAGGCCTCTATTCTCCCTTTACTAAAAAACAACTTTGGACCCCACAGACCCTAGCAGCTATAGGCCAATTTCGCGGCTTCCACTGCCTGCAAAAATCACAGAAAAGACTAAGAACACCCAGCTTAGCACTTTTCTCCAAACCAACAATTTATTTGACCCAACCCAATATGATTTTAGAGCAGAACACATCACGGAATTGGCCCTAATCAGATCTCTAGAAGAGGTAAGGGAGGCATTGGATTATGGCGGGAAGGCTATACTGATCATGTTAGAACTGCCAGCAGCCTTTGACACGGTCTATCACAAGGTTTTGATGGACCATTTGTCTAATGTAGGGGTACAAGGTGTTGCCTGGAAACTTCTGCAATCCTTTCTGTCTGAAAGAACACAAACAGTCGACACGGATAAGAATAAATCCCAGCCATTCTGCCTTCCTTGTGGGGGTCCCCCAGAGGTCCTGATTGAGTCCAATGCTTTTTAATATATACGTGATATCTTTGGCCGGCCTGATAAGATCCTTCGGTTTCCAATTGACCTTGTATGCGGAGGACACTCAAATATTTATTTATTTAAGAATTTTTATAAAGATTGAAAAAATAAAGTACTTAACTTTGACAAAATTGGAAGCATTCTGGACTTTAATCTTTTGTGCACCATCCTTGTCTCCAAGAGTTTTGTATCTGTTTTTACAGTGGAGCGTACCTGTGGCAACTCTGGATGCACTGTGCACAAACCACGTATTGACACATTTACTCTGAAACTGGGGTGCTTAACTGTGGTCAGCTACACGGTTTGTTTCTTAAGTACTGTTTGTTGGACCGTTCTGCACTCGTTTCTATCAGATACACCCATTGTACTGTATTGATTTTTGATATTGTCAAGTTGCAATGCCTAGATTTCAGGATGGGCGCGAGCAGCTGGCTCTGTATCGTTTCGGGGCCGATCGCTCTAAGGTTGTATTGAACCAGACCACTACTGTTGCATTAAGTCTTAAGAGCATGTTTTTGAAGTTGGAATGATTACGTAAACAGGAATTAAGCAGGTGGTGGGACGGGGTAACATTGGAGCAATACATGAAAAATGGCAAGATACCGCGACAATTGCGGATCTTGATTTTTCCCACGTTTGAGGATCTGAGTAGTGACCTCCTGAAGGAGTGGGAATGTAATTTGGAGGGGGCATCAGGTACAATGATGCAAATCCTAGTGAGGCATGCTGCAGAAAAGGGGGAGAAACTGCAGGCAGAAATTGAGAGCCTCGAAAAAGAGATCACCGAAATGCCACAGAAAGAGTTGATTCAGAAAAAATTATGTCATCCTAAAAGAAGTGATGGAAAGTCATCAAATATACCTTAAAAACAAAAACTGAGTAAAATTAAGAGAGACGACAAGGATTATAAAGTTGGCAGGGTTTATACCTTTGCCAAAAAATATGATGATGTTCAGGGGACAGAAGGTATAAACAAAAAAAGAACAAGAGACAGCAGAGAGGAGAGTGAGGAAACAGGCTCTACCAGTAATATCTCTGTATCATCACAGAGCAGTATTGCTTCAAATACCACTGTACCTAATGTCTAGGGGCCTCTTCCTTTCAAAAGGAACTGGCCAAACTCAGAATCAGCAACCGCCTGCAACAAAAAAGAGACCTAAAAAAACAAGGCGGGGGGAGGAGGTCAAAGGGTAGATACAAAAGGAGCAAGAATGAACATTATAGGGAAATACCTAATAATCCTATTCCGAACAGTACCCTCTTAATAAATTCTAAATTGAGCGAATGGAGAGAGATAGGATAATCACTGAAGAGGAATATACATTTCTGTTGGTTGAATGTCCGTCCTTTCCTTGTATCTATGTGCTACCTAAGGTGCAAAAAAGGAGGGCAATTCCCACCTGGTAGGCTTATAATCTCGGGGGTGGGGTCACCTACTGAAAAATTGTCCCAGTTTGTAGACTTAAAACTCCAAAAATACGTCCCTAATTTGCCATCTTACGTTAGGGATAGAAGGACATTCTGACAAAATTCAGAGACTTTGACTGGTCTGATGATTTAATGTTCGTTACTCTTGACGTAGAGAGTCTGTATACCTGCATCGATAAAGACTATGGCATTAGGGCGGTACGGTCTTTTCTGGATAAGGATGATGCAGGCCTTTATGACTATAATGAAATGATAGTCTCTATGATTGAGATTATCCTGACCAACAACTACTTTCTCTTTGACCAAATACGTGGAACCGCAATAGGCTGCAAGTTTGCTCCCTCGTACGCCTGCCTCTTTATGGGGTGGTTCGGAAGGGAGCATGCTTGGGGCAGAGGTGCCTCCCCCTGGACCAGTAACATTGTGTACTGGGGGAGGTACATCGATGTTGTGATCTGTTTGTGGTGTGGGTCGGTTGAACAATTGGACCAATATGTTACCTTTTTAAATGCGAACACCTTTAATGTCAAATATACCTTGACGCATAACAAGGAACACATCAACGTCCTGGACATTCAGTTTTATATAAAAATGGGTCAGATACATAGCACTCTCTTTAGAAAAGAGACTGCGTTCAATGCAGTGTTACACGCAACAAGTGCAAATCCCCGCTCTGTAAAAAACAACATCCCCTTTGGCGAAATGATAATAATTAGACGCAACTGCAGTGAGGAGGATACTCTCAACACTCACATTAAAGATACCAACGAGAGATTCGCAATACGGGGTTATCAGCAAGGGGTACTAAAAAGAGCAGAACATAGGATCCACAATCTAACAACAGATGACATCTTACGTGAAAAATCCACCAGGGATGGTAGAAATTCCAAAGCAAGGTTTATAACTCAATACACCTCACATAGTGGTAACATTTTCAACTTTTTTCGCCAAACATTGGCATCTTTTGACTGAAATACCAGGCCTAAAAGAGTCGATTGAAAATAGACCTTTGATTACCTACAGAAAGGGAAAGGCTTTGAAAAACATCCTTTGCCCGAGTTATGTAACTACACCAAAGACTGAACATACATGGTTACCCGCCAAACCAAAAGGCTTCTTTACCTGTGGAATGTGCAACATCTGTCCTTTGGGTAAGGTTTCAGTTATAGCACCAGCAAGAAATATTTGATTGGCTACTTTATAAACTGCAATACTACGCATGTGGTTTATGTATTAGGCTGTAGATGTGGAATCATTTATGTAGGCAGCACTATTCGAAGTCTAAAAACAAGAATTCAGGAACATCGACGTGCCATTAGAACTAGAGACACTAGATATCCAATCACCAACCACTTTGTGCAGGAGCATCCAGATGACTCCTCGTTTTGGTTTCATGCTATTGATCATGTCCCAATGCCAGTGAGAGGTGGCAATAGGGAGTTGATGTTACGACAAAAAGAGTCACGATGGATATGTAATTTGAGGACAATTAGCCTTGGACACAACACAGATGGGGAAATGCATTCTTTTCTTTAAAATCACTGATAAAGTTTGGTAGTAATATTCTGTGTGTGCTGGGCCCCGCAACACTGATCATGTGTTTATAAAGAACCCCGTAACCAATAGAATTAGTTGTGTATCTGAATCAGTAATTATGTGTAAATGTGTAAATACATAAATACTTTTCTAAATTGATTTTTCTCGTATTTTGACCCTCTTCACAGGTTGTCTGTACAACTTTCCTGTGCTTTTTTCTGTTTATTCCGTCTCTATTTTCCTTTGTTTCTTCTTTTCGAGATGGTATTCTAATTACTCAGATTCCGTTTTACAGGAGATTAATGTGCACTTAATCTATGCTATAACAGCGACTTACCAATGTGGGATCACTACTGCTGTTTATTTTTTTAGCATGGTGTTACCCCAGTGGTGACCTTCCACTAACACTAATAGGACTTTCGGTACTAGGTGGGTTCTTCTAACTCATTTCTGTATATATAGCTAGAGATGAGTTGTTTTTTCGTAATTTATATATATATACTAGCTTACCCGTCGCACGTTGCTGCGATTTCCGAAGAAAGGAAATTCAAGGAAACTCGTCATGATAACATTCAATTTACATTGTGTCATTTTTATTGGAACTTATTCATTTTAATATGGAAAGCATTTCAAAGTGTTGTTTTAATTCTATTTATTTATTCGAGTGCTTGTGAATACAGGATTTGTTCTTTTTCCGTCTGGTGCGTACATCAGTATTCGAAAGATTATGAGGGTCCTGGTGGGGCCAATATTTAAAAAGATGTTATGGCAGAAACCTTTGCGGGAGTGTACTTAACAACTTTCCAAAGTTTCATGGCGATCGGATGAATGGTGTTTTAATTCTATTTATTTATTCGAGTGCTTGTGGATACACGATTTGTTGTATTTCCGTTTGGTGCGTACATTAGTATTCGAAACAATATGAGGGCCCTGGGGGGCAGATATTTTTTTAAAAAGTAGCCAGAAACCTTCGCGGGAGTGTACTCAACAACTTCCCAAAGTTTCGTGGCGATCGGATGAATAGTGTAGTAATGCATATGCCAGAAACCTTTGCGTGAGTATTCAAAAGATTATGAGGGCCGTGGGGGGCCGATATTTAACCTTTTCAATGCTTATGACGAGCTGAGCTCGTCAAGAGGCATGGTGCTCTGGTGCTCATGACGAGCTCAGCTCGTCATGAGCCGTGGAACGCTCAGGTGCGGGGAGAATTCCCCTGCTGTGCTGAGCGTTGCACGGGAGCCGGTGCACCTGTGACGAGCTCAGCTCGTCATGAGCACAGGAGCGCCGTGCCTCATAACGAGCTGAGTTTGTCATGAGCATGCGGGCGCTGTGCGCGCCCCCCTCCACCCGCAGCGAAGGGGTTAAAAAAAATGTATGCCAGAAACTTTCGCGGGAGTGTACTTAACAACTTCCCAAAGTTTCATGGCGATCGGATTAATGGTGTTGTAATGCACATGCCAGAAACCTTCGCAGGAGTGTACTCAACAACTTCCCAAAGTTTAATGGCGATCGGATGAATGGTGTAGTAATGCATATGCCAGAAACCTTCGCGGGACTGTACTCAACAACTTCCGAAAGTTTCATAGCGATCGGATGAATGGTGTAGTAATGCATAAAGGACAAACAGACAGACAGACAGACATACATTCGTTTTTATATATAGATATGAGAAAAAATGTTTTTGTTTTTTTTTTAAATAAATTTCTTTTTGGTTTTGTCTATTTATTTTTCCATATGTTTCGCAATTCGTTTTTCTTTTTCCTGAATCTTCTATTGACGGTAATACTTATTAGAACCTCCGACCACTATAAACTCTAACAATACACATATACAAGCGCACACTCCATCTCAATATGGCGCGATGTTTAGATAAGGCTTTCTTGTCACAATCATTTGTGCACACGTGATCCGGCAGGGCCTGACGCGGATTACTTGAGCAACGAAACAGGCATGGCGGGTGTCTCGAGCTTGCTGGTATTATGGTGCGGTTCCCGATAAATAAGGTAATTGACTTGTTTTTAAGTATTATATGCCTCGGCTTGTGTGACGGTGGGCCTCTTTGGGTTTTTGATAAATGGCTAGATAAGTTGAGTGGACATCATTTTGTTTACTGTACCCGTTAGAACTTGGATATTACCGTAAACAAAATTCTTAGACTATATCGACACAGGGGTTTACTGAGTACGCACTGATTATCGGTGCCATATCTAGCACTACTACATTCAGGGTTATATTATGTATAATTGTCTACCGTTCTGTTTGCCATACTTTTCATTTTGTCATGGGGGACTTTAAGCTGTTGTCGTTGTGTGTTTCACTCACCTTGTGCATTGTTTGATTGTATGGGGGCTCTTATTAAGGAGGCCCACATATGTTTTGCTCTTGTGGTGTAACTTTTTGTATGCATAACTGTTGTTTACTACCGAAAACAACTTACTTTATCAGCACCTATCTTTTCTCGTTTTTCCCTTAGGGAGGTCGAATGTAGACGGGCGGGCCGGGACATTACTACAATTTGGGGGTTATATATGCCCCGTTGACTTTTCTGAGGTAAGCACATGGATATGGTGTACCTCAATGATGAGACTTTGATTTTATGAATTTCCTGACTCTTGTCTTATGTTGGTTTCATGCTTTCTTATTTTGTTAGCTGAACGACCGCTATTTCAGTTGTCAGGTATCTCTCAGGTGACAGTGGGTTATTTATGCCTTTGTTTCGAACGATAAGGTGAGTGTATTTGTTGCATGGCTAACAGTATTTGGAATGCCTTTATATATTGGTCATTAATTTGACGATTACTGGAAGGTGTTCTCTTTTCTTCTCATTTGTATTAGAACATTGGGCACACTACGTTACTCCCATGGTGTTACTTCCGTGAGGCACCCCGTACCATTGCACATTATTTTCGCACCTTTGGTACTTTATTGACACTTATGTGTACAATTACTACTGTAGTGAATGCACTTAGCACTGGGTTGCACTAACAGGGAACATTTTTACCAATAGAACAGGGACCTAAAGAGGTAGACAGTGTAGTATTCACTGCCCATGCAGCACACAAAGTTGTGGCAGCTACTGATAAATACTAGGTCCACTTGGACCTGTTCTAGTAAATAGGCCAGGTCTTCATTGTGTTTTGCTTCAGTGAGTGGGGGTCTGACCTGGATTATATAGTACCCCTCAGGCTCCTTGGTGAATTTAGTGATGAGAACCTGAGTCCACTGGTGAGAACCAACCAGTGGACTCCCATGGTGTTACTTCCGTGAGGCACCCCGTACCATTGCACATGATTTTTGCACCTTCGGCACTTTATTGGCACTTATGTGTACAATTAGTACTGTAGTGATTACACTTAGCACTGAATTGCACTAACAGGGATTATTTTTACAAATAGAACAGGTACCTAAAGAGGTAGACAGTGTAGGATTCACTGCCCATGCAGCATACAAAGTTGTGGCAGCTACTGATAAATACTAGGTCCACTTGGATCTGTTCTAGTAAATAGGCCAGTTCTTCATTGTGTTTTGCACACTACGTTACCGACAGTAGAAATATCCGCTTGCATAAAGGTGAACTCCTTAATAATTTCAATCGTTATTTACAATATAGAGGTAGGATATGTGTATTAACATCAGATTATAGGCTTATTTTCACATATTATTATAGTGATGGGTAGATTTACTTACCTTGGTGTTTTATCCTTTTCCCCACCCTCTCTCTTTTAAATACCTCATTTTAGAGATATACAACCGGTCTGTACGTGAAATAAGGTTGCTTATACACATTTCTACATAAAGTCAGCATAATTGAAGAACAAAAGAAATATATCTATCCATCATTTCAACAGGGGGTCCCCACGGGAAAGGTGTATGTATAGTATGCTTTGCTACTAGGGTTATATATACACTTTGAACACCTTAGTGTGGCAGTACTGATTATGGAGTCACACCGGTTCTGTCTATAATGACATGATCTTATAATTGTATATACTTATTAATGAGAGAATTTATTCATCTGTATTGTAAGGCTGATTTGTTCATAGTGACTAAATCTATAACATTGTTGTTCTATTCAGAACGTCTCTTACATAACAATTGGAACATTCTAAATCTTTTGAACGCTGTGTTGGAACCTCAAGAGATTTTTGAGGTGAGATTCTCCTTATAGCTTGGTCCCGAATTATGATTGAGTCTTCTAATTTTGACTATAGATGCTAAGTAGTTCTCCCTGTACAACCAGGCTATATATGATTGAGTCTCTTTTCTTCTCTTCCTTCCTTTCTCTTCTTCTCTTCTTTTCTTTTCTTCCTTAGTTGCTTTTCTCCCCATTTTATGTTTTAAGAATACATATACCTTTACTTCTCTCCCTACAAAACATGTAAACATGTAAATAATTGATAGGATGTGAATACTTGTATGTGAAGTTTGTATAAATATATATATATGAGGTATTACTCCCTTCTATCTTTCCTGTTTTGGTTATGTGTATAACCATAACTGGGTGTACATTCCCTCCCCAGTCCCATCAGACCTGGCAAACAATGGTCCTGCAGGGTGGAGTTGGTCTCCTTTTGTATATATGTATATATATTTTTTCGTCACAAAAGGAGCGGCACAACCAGATTACTTATTGAAGCCTTTTAATCAGAGCTTCACCCCACCAACGTGTTTCAGCCACACAAGGCTTTGCTCACGGTCAGTTAGTCCTTCTACTATTTTCCTTTTAATACTGGCCCATCTTAGCCTTAGGTGGCATTATGGGATATGTAGTTCGGAAACAATTATTTACAAAATTTCAAACAATAAAAGAAAGACTGGTGTGTTATCATAGTTTGTGCTCTCATTAGTACATTGTGCTACATGTTATGTCACATGGGCAGATTAAATCATTAAAGTTCATAGTTGGAATAGTTCCCAGCTACTGTCAGTTTCGTTAACGGGTATAGTACCCTACTCGATTTTGAACATTTCAGCTGGTACTATCAAAGTCACTCTAGATGTACGTGGAGGTCCTCCCCAAAGTTCATACCTCTCGGTATTTTTGTTCGTAATCGGATGATTAGACGGGACTCAATTTGTCGCAATTTTCGAACTGTGTCGCCTCCTCTCTCCATTTTAGTTAGCATTCTCAATCCGTAAAATCTCATTGTTTTCCAGTCTCCTTCCTGGCAGGCATTTATATGTTTTGCCGTGGCATATAGCATGTTTTTGTTCTTTACTGCCCTGATATGTTCCAGGATCCTCATTTTTAACATGCAGGTGGTACTGCCTATATACTTGATCCCGCATCTGCATTCAATTACATATACCACATTTTTGGATGTGCAGGTAATTTGTTGATCAATGTACATCGTATTGCCATTAGGTTCCTCAATGCTTTTTTACTGGTTCCAATTTTGCATGCTTTACAGGTGGAGCATGGTTTGAATCCTTTACGTTGGCCCATTAGCCAGTTTTTCTGTGGTTTTGTTTGAAAGTGGCTTTTCACTAGGAGATCTTGAAGAGAGATGTTCTTTTTGTAAGTTATTGATGGTTGCTTGCCTACTAATTCTCCTATATCTGGGTCCCCAGATATGAGATGCCAATATTTTTTCATTTTATTAGCAATAATTCCGCTTTCTTTGTTATATGTGGTCACAAATCTCGGTGGATCATTTTCAGTGGTCTTTTGGGATTTTTCTACCACTTTCTCCGCTCTTGGTTTTTGATCAGCCTTCTTTTTGCATTTCTTCAACACACGATCTTCGTATCCTCTTGATGCAAATCTCATCTTACTTTCTTGCATTTTAATTTCAGCATCCTCAGGTTTGGAACAGTTTCTTTTGAGCCTTATGTATTCTCCATATGGTATGCTTTTCAAAAGCGCTTTCGGATGGAAACTAGTGCCATGTAGCACACTGTTGGTGGCTGTTTTTTTGCGGAACAGAGTTGATTCTATTTTTCCTTTCGAGATGTAGATCTGGGTGTCCAGGAAGTCAATTTGCTTTTTGTTTGTTGAGCATGTAAACTGTAGACCAACATCATCTTCATTCAATTTTGAAAAGTAATTTTGAAATTCAGGGTCTGATCCTTGCCAAATTATAAACAAATCGTCTATTTAGCGGACCCATAGAATTATCCGATCCAGATCTTGTTGATTGTCAATGTTCCACGCAATTGTCTTTTCCCACCAACCCATGGTAGTGTTTGCATAGTTCGGTGAAAATGATATGCCCATGGCGGTGCCACATTCCTGTTTATATAACTCTTGGTTAAATAGGAAGACATTGTTTGATAAACACATGTGGATCATTTTTAAGAGCATGTTCGTATGTTCCAATGTGGTGATGCTCCTTTGCTTTAAGAAGTACTGACAAGCCTCTATTCCCACATTGTGCCTTATCGATGTGTAAAGCGATACCACATCTATTGTGACTAAAAGATATTAATCATTCCATGTTATATCCTGAATGATTCGCAAAAACTATCATTTTGCCCGGAATCCCACTTCGACTACACACAAACAAAAATTGACCTATACAAATTTGTCAGAAAGTTAAAACTTGCAAAAATACATGCCAACAAATCCTCAATTCAAAATGGTCAAACACCTGACAGCAACAATGAGGAAGTTGGGGCGATAACCACGATTGAACAGCTACCTGATTTGAGACGAACCTTTGAAATGTTATTTGATCAAGAAGGCACTAATCTTTCAGACACTCAAATTCTTGAGCAAATGGATATTAGAACCAACGAAAGACCAAACACCGGATTAAAAAGAAAATCTCGGTATTATCCCATCCTGTCACCTGGAAATAAAATCGATCTCTTCTCAGATGCAGTAAATGAAGAGCTGGATAAATTAATGAAAGTAAGAAATAACAGCAGAGAGAATTTAACAACAGATGAACGAAAAGCAATCAAATCTCTAATGGACAATGGGAAAATTACAATCAAACCCGCCAACAAGGGGGGAAATATTGTAATAATGGAAACCATGGATTACTTTATGGAAGCCTGGGGCAACTAAATGTACAACAAAACTACTCCAAACTCACTAACAACCCGAGTGTCAGTATGCTTAAGGAACTCAAAGATCATTTAAATGAGTGGCATATGAAAGGATTGCTTAATGATGAAGAAAAGAAATTTCTGGATATTGATTTTCCAACGATGCCCTGCATATATTTCTTACCAAAGATACATAAGACGCTGATAAATCCACCAGGTAGACCAATTGTCTCCTCATGCAGTTCCTTATATGAGAATGTCTCAAAATATGTGGACACCTTCCTCGCTCCGATTGCTCAAAGCATGCCCTCCTACATTAAGGATACGGGAGAGTTTTTGCGAATCATTCAGGATATAACATGGAATGATGAATATCTTTTAGTCACAATAGATGTGGTATCGCTTTACACATCGATAAGGCACAATGTGGTAATAGAGGCTTGTCAGTACTTCTTAAAGCAAAGGAGCATCACCACATTGGAACATACGAACATGCTCTTAAAAATGATCCACATGTGTTTATCAAACAATGTCTTCCTATTTAACCAAGAGTTATATAAACAGGAATGTGGCACCGCCATGGGCATATCATTTTCACCAAACTATGCAAACACTACCATGGGTTGGTGGGAAAAGACAATTGCGTGGAACATTGACAATCAACAAGATCTGGATCAGATAATTCTATGGGTCCGCTATATAGACGATTTGTTTATAATTTGGCATGGATCAGACCCTGAATTTCAAAATTACTTTTCAAAATTGAATGAAAATGATGTTGGTCTACAGTTTACATGCTCAACAAACAAAAAGCAAATTGACTTCCTGGACACCCAGATCTACATCTCGGAAGGAAAAATAGAATCCACTCTGTTCCACAAAAAAACAGCCACCAACAGTGTGCTACATGGCACTAGTTTCCATCCGAAAGCGCTTTTGAAAAGCATACCATATGGAGGAAACATAAGGCTCAAAAGAAACTGTTCCAAACCTGAGGATGCTGAAATTAAAATGCAAGAAAGTAAGATGAGATTTGCATCAAGAGGATACGAAGATCGTGTCCTGAAGAAATGCAAAAAGAAGGCTGATCAAAAAACAAGAGCGGAGACACTGGTAGAAAAACCCCAAAAGACCACTTAAAATGATCCACCGAGATCTGTGACCACATATAACAAAGAAAGCGGAATTATTGCTAATAAAATGAAAAAATATTGGCATCTCATATCTGGGGACCCAGATATAGGAGAATTAGTAGGCAAGCAACCATCAATAACTTACAAAAAGAACATCTCTCTTCAAGATCTCCTAGTGAAAAGCCACTTTCAAACGAAACCACAGAAAAACTGGCTAATGGACCAACGTAAAGGATTCAAACCATGCTCCACCTGTAAAGCATGCAAAATTGGAACCAGTAAAAAAAGCATTGAGGAACCTAATGGCAATACGATGTACATTGATCAACAAATTACCTGCACATCCAAAAATGTGGTATATGTAATTGAATGCAGATGCGGGATCAAGTATATAGGCAGTACCACCTGCATGTTAAAAAAGAGGATCCTGGAACATATCAGGGCAGTAAAGAACAAAAACATGCTATATGCCACGGCAAAACATATAAATGCCTGCCAGGAAGGAGACTGGAAAACAATGAGATTTTACGGATTGAGAATGCTAACTAAAATGGAGAGAGGAGGCGACACAGTTCGAAAATTGCGACAAATTGAGTCCCGTCTAATCATCCGATTACGAACAAAAATACAGAGAGGCATGAACTTTGGGGAGGACCTCCACGTACATCTAGAGTGACTTTGATAGTACCAGCTGAAATGTTCAAAATCAAGTAGGGTACTATACCCGTTAACGAAACTGACAGTAACTGGGAACTATTCCAACTATGAACTTGAATGATTTAATCTGCCCATGTGACATAACATGTAGCGCAATGTACTAATGAGAGCACAAACTATGATAACACACCAGTCTTTCTTTTATTGTTTGAAATTTGGTAAATAATTGTTTCCGAACTACATATCCCATAATGCCACCTAAGGCTAAGATGGGCCAGTATTAAAAGGAAAATAGTAGAAGGACTAACTGACCGTGAGCAAAGCCTTGTGTGGCTGAAACGCGTTGGTGGGATGAAGCTCTGATTAAAAGGCTTCAATAAGTAATCCGGTTGTGCCGCTCCTTTTGTGACGAAAAAGTGATTTTTGGGTCAGGATCCGACCCCTGGGCTGAGCACACACTGATGAGCGCTCTCGACATCTGCTGGATCACATTGCAGTAAACATATGTATATATATATATGTCTACTGTCTTCTTTTGGGATAATTGGTTACCCCCAATCATGCTCTTTTTAAACTGTATGTCGATTTGTTATATCTGTTTTGCTACATTCTAAATGTTGTTATAGATGTACTTTGTAAATATATGTATGTAGTTTGTATTATATATTTATGTTGTATGTCTGTGTACTCAGTATGTGTTTTTTATCTGTACTTTTTTCAGCCAAAAGGAACGAAACGCATTGGCTGAGGCTTCTTTTAAAAAGATTGAAAAAATAAAGGACTTAACTTTGACAAAATTGGACGCATTCTGGACTTTAATATTTTGTGCACCATCCTTGTCTCCAAGAGTTTCGTATCTGTTTTTACAGTGGAGCGTACATGTGGCAAGCTCCGGATGCACTGTGCACAAACCATGAATTGACACAATTACTCTGAAACTGAGGTGCTTAACTGTGGTCAACCACACGGTTTGTTTCTTAAGTACAGCTATACTGATCATGTTAGATCTGCCAACAGCCTTTGACACGGCCCATCACAAGGTTTTGATGGACCGTTTGTCTGATGTAGGGGTACAAAGTGTTGCCTGGAAACTCCTGCAATCCTTTCTGTCTGAAAGAACACAGTCGACATGGATAACAATAAATCCCAGCCATTCTGCCTTCCTTGTGGGGTCCCCCAGGGGTCCTCAATGAGCCCAATGCTTTTTAATTTTTATGTGATATCTTTGGCCGGCCTGATAAGATCCTTCAGTTTCCAATTGACCTTGTATGCGGATGACACTCAAATATTTATTTATTTAAGAAGTTTTATATATCGCTAGCTTGACCGGAGGGTATTAGAGCGCTTCACATCAGTTACAGAGCAGAGCAAAAGAGAGCAGAACATAATACAATAAAGCTGTTATCCTTCAATGATGGAGAGGAAAAAGAAATGGAAGTACGCTTTCAAGACTGCACGAAGGCCATAGGAGGATGGATGTCGACTAATTGTTTAAAATTAAACTCCAGCAAAACTGAGGTTATTGTATTCAGAAATAATCCTCATGTATGGACACCTGACTGGTGGGCAGCAGACTTGGGCCACTGCCCTACCTCTGCTCTGAAAGCAAAGAACTTAGTGGTAACAATACATAACAGACTGACGTTTAGTGATCATATAAGTTCCGTGGTATCTGTATGTTTCCCGATACTGCGAATCCTAAGGAAAATAAAACCCTATCTCTCAGTAGGAAATGTCAGGACAGTGGTCACCGTACTTATACATTTTTTTTAAAGACAACAAGGGTCCTTAGGACAACCAAGATAGACACAAAAAATGAATTTATAGACCACAATCGGTACTACAAACAGACTTCCAGACCCAGCCGGGTGAGGAATTTTTAATTTTTTGGATAAAAAACAATAGGGTGACCAACCGGTGGTCAGTTATACACACTTTTGATAGGGTACAGATCCCGGTTCATTAGGAGCCAGGGGATCGAAACGTTGACGGTTAAAACAGTAGTTCAGACAAATTCATTTGTATGCTTATCTGTACATACTGTATGTCGGAACTTGTGTGTATTGATCACTAATCTACAAGCGACATTTTGGCTCCAAAATTTCTTGCCTGATAACTTTGTTTCTTTCTTTACCTCTATTACGCTTTTTTCCTTGTAGAGATAGGTACAGGACTGTACCCTATCAAAAGTGTGTATAACTGACCACCGGTTGGTCACCCTATTGTTTTTTATCCAAAAAATTAAAAATTCCTCACCCGGCTGGGTCTGGAAGTCTGTTTGTAGTACCGATTGTGGTCTATAAATTCATTTTTTGTGTCTATCTTGGTTGTCCTAAGGACCCTTGTTGTCTTTAAAAGCTAGTTACCCATGGTCCATAGGTATTCTTTGGGTTCCCTTGTTGAATTATAAATGACCGTACTTATAATGGCACGACTGGATTGCTGCAACAGCATCTATCTGAATGCCCAAAAACAGCACATCAATAGTCTTCAGATAGCCCAAAATGCAGCAGCCAGGCTGTCTTCAGGCACACCCAAATTTGTATCTGTGAAAAAAGAATTAACTCAGCTACACTGGCTTCCTGTTAAACAAAGGGTACGCTTTAAGGCCCTTTGCACATCCTTCAAGGCACTTAACGGAATAGGGCCTGAACATTTAAGGCAAAGGTTCAAATGGTAAGTTCCCGTTAGGACCCTTCGGTTCATAGGACCAAAAAATGTCCAAATCCCTACTTTAAAAAAAATCAGTTGGGGAGGTAGGAGTTTTATTACATGCACATCCAAGGCTTGGAGCGACCTGCCGTTCCACCTGAGGAATGCTGCAGATTTCCTCTCCTTTAGAAAGGGACTGGAGACTTGGCTGTTTACTCATCGACCTTTACTCCGCTAACGTACAGACAGTGCATGGTGCCAGGACACCTCAGGGTAATCGCTGTGCTTTATAAACCCAATTAACATACCATAATGTAACATTACATATATGCAGGTGGGGTCGCAGGAGGATTCCAAGGTTTCCTGTGAAGTGGTGGAACTGTTACACGACTTGCTTAGAGGGAGGAGCAAAAACCTCACCCAAACTTTGATGAAGGAACACAGTTTCAAAGAAATGAAAATAGTGCAATAATTGACTGGTAGTCTGAACCCATGAATTTCCAAAAGAACAAAAGAAATGTACAAGAGATTATTGGGACAAATTCAACAGTTTTCATTGATGGTGGCTTCAGACAGCCTAGACAATATTGCACACATACTACATTTTAACAATCACTAACATATATTCTATCTTACTTGCCTGATTGGCAAATTAAAAAAAAAATTGCCATTTTTCAATACATTATTTCACATCCCCAAAAAAGTCTTCCTTCTTCAACTCTTGTTCTTTTGTAAAATTCCAGAGTTCGCCAAGAGTGTCCAGCTCTACATGTATCCAAGTATCAAATCCACAATTCACTGTTGAATCCAAAGCCCATGCAAAACTATCAAAAGAGACACAGATTGGCATAGCCATATTTTAAAGCAAAAACACTGCTGCAAAATATACTGTGTAAACAAAAAAAAAACGCATCCTCCCAAAAAATCCCGAAAAATTAAATGTTAGGCAAAAAATGCAACAAGAAATCCATCGTTGCAATCCTCTCTACATCCATTTTGTATCAAAAGTTTTTCAAAAACCAAAAATCCAACTTTAACATGCAGAAAAAATCCTGCATTAAGTTAAAATCCATTAGAAAAAAATCCAAATTGTCCAAGACATCCATTTGGCCATCCATGCCATCTGTGTTCTCCAAACTTCCACTTGTTCGAACATCCATGAATACGCTATGCTTTTTTTTTTTTAAATGCAACACACCAAAAAGATAAAAAATATATATTGCTTCCTTTACACATCTGTTTAAAAGAAATGTTAATAAGTCTTTCCACATATTTTGTTTTTGTTTTTTTTATCCCAAAAGTGTAGAAAAAGCAATCAGCCCAACGTGGGCCTAAAACCGCTACCTGTATAGGAGTGAAAATGTTTGGAAACATAAATCAAAATAAGAACATTTATCTAACTAACTCCCTCCTCTCTCCTTACAGTAAACTATGCCACCCACAATCCCTATTTAATAAATAAAATGTGTCCTACCTGACCGCAGCTCTTTCTTGTTTCCGATCTTGACCACGAAACAAATGCACAACCGTGTACGTCATCTGTAAAAGTAAAAAGAAAAACAGGACAATTTCACCCATTGATTTGAATGGAAAAAAACTTGGGAAAAAAACTAAAAAAATGTATACAAAATATGAATGTACTCCATTTGAAAAGTTATTCTTTAAAAGAATAGTAATATATAATTAAATATGTTTATATTAATGTAATGAAAATGTCTAACTCACTGTTTTGTATTCTTTTTAAATACATAAATATTTTTAATAAATACGTTTGTGTCCTATTTAATTAAAACATTACTAATACATTCCTTTTTATTATTATCTTTTTTACTCTATTTTTATAAAATTATCTGAGTGTACATATAACTATTTTTACTGTATTTTATATGTTTTATTAATTTATTTTAAATCAACTATTATTTATAAATAACTTTTTAAAAATACTACTCACTCCCACACAAAAAATCTATTTATGTAACATCCCATACCAGATTGTAAATGTTAAACCCTCTTAATTTTTTATCTTAATTATTAGAAATATTATAAAATTCTTATTGTTATCAAAATTAAATTACCAAACAAGAATTAAAGTTAATATTTGGGTATTAATACTATCCCCCATCCAAAACCCCTGATTCCCTTGCATCCTGTGCCAGAGAAATGGTGTCACACCCTCATACGTATTATTTTAAATTATTATGAAATGACTAAAAATGTATAATAAATGTAATATACATTAATATACAGATATAATTATTAGCTGGGTATTAATGCACTCCCCCGTCCAAACCCCCTAATTTCCTTACATCCCATGCCAGAGAAATGGTGTCACACCCTCATAGGTATTATTTTTAATGATTATGAAAATGCTTAAAAATAAAGAATACATTTAATATTAATTAATACCCAGGTATTAACATGTATTCATGGGTATGAATACACTCCCTCATCATAAACCCCTCATTCCCTTGCATCCCGTGCCAGAGAAAGGATGTCACACCTTCACAAATATTTTTTTAATCATTATTCTATTACTGAAAATTAACAATAAATGAAACATTAATTAATATCCAGGTATTAAAATGAATAGCTAGGTATTAATACACTCCCCTACCCAAAACCCTGAATTTCCGTACATCCTGTGCCAGAGAAAGAGTGTTTCACCCTCATAAGTTTTTTTTAAAATTATTAATACATTTCTAAAAAGAAATAATACATTTAATAGTAATTAATACATTGTATTAAAATGTATAACGGAGTATTAATACACTCCCCCACCTCTAAACCCCACATTTGTTGTGTATCCCGTGCCAGAGAAAGGGTGTCACACTCTCATAAGTATTTTTCTAATCATTATTCAATTACTGAAAATTATCAATACATTTAATATTCATTAATATCCAGGTATTCAAATTAATACCTAGGTATTAATACATCCCCCACCCAAACCCCTAATTCCCTTACATCCCATTCCAGAGAAAGGGTGTCACAACCTCCTAAGTAATATTAAATAAATACATTTAATATTCATTAATACTCAGCTGTTAACATTTATACCTGAGTATTAATACACTCCCCCACCCCAAACCCCAAATTCCCTTGCATCCTGTGCCAAACAAAATGTGTCACACTCATAAATATGATTTTTATTTACTATTAAATTGCTAAAAAATAATATTACATTTAATATTCATTAATACCCTGGTATTAAAATAATAACAAGGCATTAATACACTCCCCCACCCAAAACCCCAAATTCCACTGCATCCTGTCAGAGAATAATAATTACACCCTCCAAAAATATTAAATGAATCATTTTGGAAACAATACCAATATTAATATTCAATCAGTCAATCCATCAATCAAGTGGCTTGTAAAGCGTGACTACTCATCCATAAGGGTCTCAAGGCACTGGGGGAGGGGGGTGGATGGCTGCAGATCTGTCGCAAGGCACTGTGGTTTGGTTGAAGAGCTAGGTCTTGAGGTCCTTCCTGAATTGGGGCTGGGACAGTGATTGCCTTAGGGAGAGAGGAAGGGTGTTCCAGGTCTTTGCTGAGAGGTAGGAGAAGGATCTTCTCCCGGCCGTGGTCTTGCATATACGTAAGATGGCGGCTAGGGCCAGTTGAGCGAAGCAGAGGTCGCTGAAGGGTGCGTGGAATGAGAGGCGTGGTTGAGGTATTCTGGTCCTGTGTCATGTAGTGCTTTGTAGGCGTGTGTGAGGAGTATGAAGGTGATCCTTTTGTTGACTCAGAACCAGTGGAGGTTTCTCAGGTGGGAGGTGATGTGGCTGCAGCAGGGGATGTTGAGGATGAGTCTGGCAGAGACGTTCTGGATGCTTGGCAGTTTCTTGAGGAGGTTCTGGGTGATGCCGGCGTAGAGTGTGTTGCACTAATCAAGTCTGCTGCTGATGAGTGCATGGGTGACTGTCTTTCTGGACTTGGTAGGGATCCACTTGAAGATCTTTCGGAGCAGGCATAGCATGTGGAAGCAAGATGATGAGACAGTCTTGATCTGGTGGTTCATGGTGAATGAGGAGTCCAAGGTGATGCTGAGATTTCTTGCGTGGTCTGTGGGTATGAGCGGAGGTCCAACATTTGCAGGCCACCGGAGGGGGTGGAGCCCAATATGAGGACTTCGGTCTTCCATGAGTTTAGCTTGAGGCAGCTGTCCTCCCAGGTGATGACAGCTTTCATCCTGTCATGGATGTTTCTCTTGGCGACTGTGGGTTCACTGGTGAGGGAGAAGATCCACTGGGCGTCGTCAGTGTTGAAGACGATGTTGAGTCCGTGATTCCTGACGATGGCTGCGAGCAGGGCCATGTAGATCTTGCTGAGAGTGGGGCTCAGGGAGTAGCGCTCAAGCACTCTGCAGCTGATTTCTGTGGGTTGCGAGAGGAACAGTGGTAGCCTGACTTTTTGTGTTCGGCGGTGAGGAAGGAACGGATCAATTCCACTGCATTTTCGTGGATTCCGGCGTCGTGGAGTCTTGTGCATAGGTTGCAGTGGGAGACGGTGTTGAAGGCGGTGAGAGGTCCAGGAGAATGAGGGCTGAAGTTTTGCCTCAGTTGAAGAGGCTGTGGACTTCATCTGTGGTGGCGATTAGGGCAGTCTCTCTCCTGTGATTGCTTCGGTAGCTGGATTGTGAGTGGTCCAGGATGTGGTTCCTCTTGATGAACTCGGAAAGTTGGGCTTTGGTTGCCTTCTCAATGACTTTGGCTGGAAAGGAGAGCAGAAAGGTGGGTCTGAAGTTCATGAGGTCCTTCAAGTCGGCAGAGGGGTTGATCTCTGCGTGTTTTCAGTCTTCCTAGAATGTGGTGGAGTTGATGGAGCAGTTGATGGTTCGGTTGAGTTTGGGGGCGAAGGAGTTGCCGGCTCTGTTGAAGATGTGGTGCAGGCAGGGGTCTGAGGGTGAGCCTCAGTGAATACTCTTCATGATCTTTAGGGTATGGTCTGTGGTCAGGGAAGTCCAACTGATCAGGGTCTGCTGGGGTCTGGTATTGTTGGGTGCGATGATTGTGAGTGGGGTGAGAGGGTCATGGGTTTTGAGGTTATTGAAGCTGTCATAGATCTCTTTAAACTTGCGGTGGAAGAAGGCGCTGAGGTTGTTGCAGAGATCTTGGGAAGGTGGATGTCTGCTGGGTTTGGCGGAATCATTGACCACGGGGAAAGTTCCTTGTTATTGTGCGCGTTGGTGTTGATCCTTTCTTTTAAGTCCTCTTTCTTAATTGTGCTGATGAGATGATGATGTGCGGTGACCGGTTTTGAAGGCTGAGCGGTCTTCCATCGTCTTGCTGCTCTTCCATCTCTTTTTGAGCTGTCTACAGGAGCGTCTGGACTCATGCAGGGCAGGGGAGAACCAACTGGCATTTTTGCAGTGTGGTTGGCCTGCACTTTCTTTATAGGAGCCAGTGCGTCTGCGCAGTTGGAGACCTATTGGTTGAGGTTGTGAGCTGAGGTGTTACCATCCCCAGAAGTCGAAGGTGGTGTGTTGCTGAGGGAGATCCTTCAGTTACCTTGTTCCAGCTTCTGTGAGGGTAGTGGTGGGCATGGTGGTGTACAGTGGGTTTGGTGAAGGAGAAGCGGATTCAGTGTTTTTCGGTCCATGGCAGCTCGGAGGTGTGGCTGAAGGCAACGTTATCGGTGCTGGAGAAGACGGGGTCAAGCGTGTGTCCTACTGTGTGGGTTAGAGAGGTAACCCATTGTCTGAGTCCGATGATGGCGAGGGTTTCCAGCAGGGACAATGTGTTCTTGTCATTGGGGTTGTCCAGATGAACGTTGAAGAGGATGTAGTCAGAGGAGACGAGAGCCTGAGGTGTGAAGAAGGTGAGTATAGTGTTGCTGATGTGTGGACTGGATCTGAGAGGTCTGTAGAGGAGGGTGTCATAGAGGGTGGTGTTCGGGTTGGTCTGGACCTGGAAGTGAAGATGCTCCATGTTGGTTGCGTGGTCGTCTGAGTGGTTGGTGAGGCAGAGGGTACTTCTGTGTATGAGGGTGATGCCTCCACCCAGTTTGTTGATGCGGTCCTTGTGAATGATCTTGTAGATGACCGGGATGGCCCTGGCGATATCTGGGGCAGAGGTGGAGTTCATCCAGGTGTCCGTGAGGAAGGCAACGTTGAGGTGGCCGGAGTTGAGTAGATCCCAAAGCTCCACTGCGTGTTTGTGGAGGGAGTGTGTGTTGAACAGAATACAGCTGAGAGACCGGGGTCCGGTATGTGTTGGCCATGTGGTGGGTGGGGCTGTTGTGCGGTGGTAGGCGAAGGTGCAGTGGCAGTGTCTGCAGGAGAGGGGACTCTTGGTGTCATTTGGTGATGCCCGGCAGCATGCGTGTGGTGTCAGGTGTTGAGGGCGTTGAGGGTGCTAGTATCGTTGTGGGGGATGGTCCTAGAACCGGGGCCTGTGGTGCTGGGAGCGCTCCAGGTGCCTTTGGCGCACCTGCGGCGTGCCTGCTGTGTGCGCCCGCTGAACCATCGTGCTGCAGTGACCATGGAGTGGCTTGAGGGGAAAGGCTGCACCACAGCAGGAAGGCGGGGAACGGGAGAGCTGTGCAGGAGGAGTGCAGGGCCGCGGGTGACTAGCAGTTGCAGGGACACGGCGAGGGAAGGTCCAAAGCGACAGGCGGGAAGAGAGGAAAAAATCGGAAAGCAGAAGTGGAAGAAAGTGACAAAAACAGAGGATGCAGAATATGAATAGTGTGACAGAAGAGCACAAAATGCTAACAGAGGAAAAGAGATCAGATCAGGAGGGGAGGCAGAGGCTGAGAGACAGAGCAGTCAATGGCAGCAGTCCCAGTCAGCGGGCTCCAGCTGTGTGTATCAAAATCCACTTACCTATGCGGATCTTTGGCCCAGCAATGGGTAGCAGCAGCCTACCCAGGGCTCACGGAGGCAGTCTACAGGGTGGGGATAGGGCTCTGTAGGGGAAGCAGGAGTTGCCACAACAGGAGTGGCAACCAGACCAAGAGGTCCTGGGCTACTCACTGAAGCAGTGCAGCGGCATCCATTAAGTAGCCCTAGGAGGAGGGAAGGACTGTCCAGTAGGCAGGAGGGCAGGGTGCTTGGTGGAAGAACGGCACAGGACCACATTAAGCAGGTCAGAGGGGCCAGAACCCAAAGGCAGGACAGGGGCAAAAACAGACAGCAAGAGGTCACAGTAATAACATAATAGACAGTAAGAGTGAGAAAAATCCAATAAAGTGACAAAGGACCATACATTAAAATTAAATATGGAAGGCTGAAAACCCAAGCCTGAGTGGGAAGCAGGCGAGGCAAGGAGTCACCAGGGGGACCAAGCTCGAACAGAGGTGCAGGTGGCTGGAGGACCAGGATGGTGCCTTTGTGCCTCAGGAACTGCACAGGAGGAGTAGCGACCAGATCAAGAGGTCGTGGGCTAGATGTGTAGAGTGGAGGGTCGTACAATGGGGTAAAGTGTTGTGCAGTGGAGTGGAATAGAGTACAGTGGAGTGGCATAGAGTGGTGTTATGTACAGTGGAATAGCGTAGAAATTTAGTGGTGTTGACTGGAGTGGCATAGAGTTGAGTGGCGTAGAGTGTAATAGCAAAGAGTGGAGTGGTGTACACTGGAGTGATGTGGAGTGGTGTAACGTGTAATAGCATATGGTGGAAAAGCATAGAGTGTAGTGGTGTTGCGCAAAATAGCATACAGTAGAACAGCATAGAGTGGAGTGGTGTGGAATGAAGTGAGGTAGAGAGGAGTGGCATACGTTGGAATGGAGTACAGTGGAGTGGTGTCGAGTTGCATAGAGTGGAATAGTGTACAGTGGAGTGGCACAGAGTTGCATAGAGTAATATAGCTTGGAGTGGCATAGACTGGAGTGGTGATGTCTGGAATAGCATAGAGTGGAGAGTTGTGGAGTGAAGTGGTGTGCAGTGTAATGGCAAAGAGTGGAGTGTCATAGAGTGGCATACAGTGCAGTAGTGTACACTGAAGTGGTGTAGAGTGGAATGGCATTGTGTAGTGGCGTACAGTGGGGTGACGTGCAGTGGAGTGGCATACAGTGGTATAGCATAGAATAGAGTGATGTGGCATAGGGTACAGTGGAATAGCGTACAGTGGAGTGGCTTACATTGGATTGGTGAAGACTAGATTGGTGAAGAGTGTAATAGTATACACTGGAGTGTGGTAAAGGGGAGCAATGTAGAGCCAAGCTGCATTCAGTGTAGTGTCGTAGACTGGAGTGGCATAGAATTGGATAGCCCACAGTGTAGTGGTGTAGAGTGAAGATGCATACAGTGGAATAGCGTAGAGTGGATTGATGTACAGTGGAATAGAGTACAGTGGAGTATTGTAGAGTGGAGTGTTGTAGAGTATAGTTGTGTAGAGTACAGTAGCATAGAGTGGAGTGGCGTAGAGTGGAGTTGCGTACGGTGGAGTGGTGTAGAGTGGGGTAGGCTGGAGTTGCGTAGACTGGAGTGGCAAAGATTAGAGCTGCGTAGAGGGGAGTGGTGTATAGTGGAATGGCGTAGAGTGGATTGTTGTGGAGTGGTGAAGAGTGGACTAGCTTAGAGTTAGTGTCATACTGTCGTGTATTTCTATAGGTTCTGAATCGATCCCCCTATTCCTGACCCTATTCTGGTTAAACTACCTAGCTAGTTAACTAACAGTCAGCCCATGAGGCAAGAAATTCCCCATGATGCAGATACCGTTATCTGACGCAGTCACACTACGGCACAGGAACGTGTTATCTGATTAGGTCATAACGCTTGAGATCTAATTAGACAAGCGACATTCCTCCAGCCCCTGATAAGGCATACGACGTTCTCATAACAAATCAAACCTATGACAACCTGGATAATCCGTGCGGCCATTGTTTTGATTTCACAGAGAACTTTAGTAAAGAATGTGCTAACGAGCAAGTCGTATGACATCTTTATTGACGTACCTATGTCCATCCTTACGTCAATCCCGGCACCTTTAAGGTATAAATATTGCCGATCTTGCCCTATGCAAAACACACGCGTGGTGACAAGACGGAGCAGCCATACTTGCCGAAGCCGAGAGCAGAAGCAGACCCCGCAGGCAGCAGCCCCGCCTTCCTGACGCGCTGAGAGACGCGCTGCTATCTCAAGCCGAGAGACCCAGCACCGGCGCTTCCGGGTAGCCCTCGCAGGCAGCCTGGAATATCGAGAGCAGAGAAAGAGATACCATTCCTCATTCATCCTAAATTCCAGGTACAGAACTGAATAACCCCTCCTAGAGAATTCTTTAGTTATTCACTTGGCAAAAACAAACTTAACTTAAACTGTAACTTTCTATTCCCGCCCACGCATTAGACTTAGGTCAGGTACACGGGGTAGGCGTATTTAGAAACACCAGTTGAGCACGTTTAGTCAAATGTATATGTGTATGTAAATATATTTTAATCATTTTAAACATCATATGGCTCAGAAACCATATCAATGTTTTTACAGTATTATTTTATACTATTGCTTCTAATGTATGCACTTTACTTAACAATAAGTATTGCAATAATATCGATCCATTTCTCTTGTACGAGAAAAGAGACTGATCAATAAATAACATCTTTTTATTGAACACGCCCGTCTCTTCCTTTTCTCTACATTCTGATGAGACTAAGAATGCACGTACTGACTGAGTAAAATAATTGCCTTGTGCTCACACGACTCTTGAGATTGACTCTTGATTAGGGGAGAGCAAAGTTGTCATGTTCTATGGTTGTCAGAAACTAAATCCCTTCTTGTCTAATCAGGGGAGTTAATCCTTCCTTGAACATTCGAGAAAGTTTCTAGCGAACTCTGAGCTTAGCTGGCAAACCCAAAAATTAAGTCTAGTATCGACAGTAGTAGACCTAGTTAACGTCTGGCCTAGGCCTTTACTGCTGTAGGTACTATTCCAATGCGCAGAGCCTATTGGGAAAATAGGAACTACACTACATGGCGCCCAACGCGTTTGGAAAGGGCGATAAAACTAACGTAAGACATTTAGAGTAACTCAGTCGTGCTTTCTCACTCAGACCCCTTTTTCCAAATACTCCAAAGACGTCTGGAGTGGGTGAAAGGTTATTATATCCTCCAAAACCTCGCAGGAGGGAACTCCTATGTATGGTTCTTGGTCTAGTCAACGTTGAAGGATAAAAACAGTTCCATAATATTGTGCATCTAATCTTTGTTCCATAAAGAAACCTGATCTGCAAATAGACATAATATCATCCTGTCTGAAAAATGGGAGACAGTGATGAAGAAAGAGAGGCAGTTAGATTAGCAGCTGAAATAGCAGCAGCAGATACTGCACTAAAGGATGCAGACGCGGATATAATACTCATTCCGGTCAGCAAAAGAAGATCTATAACCTTAAAACTTATAGAAAATGGACTGACACCTAGAGGTGGCACAGTCATATTCGTAATCGAGGCACACGAATATCGGCAGACAGAGGTATACTATATATGGATACATTTTCCAGCAGCAAATGCTGTAACAAAGTACTTCCACTATTACAAAATAGAGGTTCCTCCAGAAACGTACACTCCTTTCGAGGAGGTGGAAGTACCACTCAAATTCCAAGAGCATTTGCTCTTATTTGATGGCGCCCTAAAACATAATAATCACATTACAAGGCTCGGTCCTTTAGGAAGACCAGGAGCAACGTGGCCGGTCTTAGCCGGATACACACCACATCCAGACATCGACGAGATGCCTGCACCAGAGCTATTAATACAGCTAAAACAACTACTAAAAATTCACAGACAATTAGTTCAGTATGTAATGCGGACTTCTACAATTCAGCCAGCGATTAAACTTCCACAGCTGACCTCTCACCAGGGGAACACAAATAAAATTACACCACAGAACATCCAATCCTGCCTAGGTAAGGTTCCAGCTAAACGGGAACAGATACCATTCTGGTTGGCACAGAAAATCACCCAAATAGAGGCGGTGTTTCCTGACACCACCCCGCTAGAAAAACACAGGATTCTGACTATATGTCTCCCAATGGGAATCGCACCACACATTGAGGACTGTGACACTTGGGGTACAGTCTTTGCTTCCATCTACACAAAAACGCACGGTGTCCCATCCATTTCGGTGATACCAGATGTGCTAAAACAAATTCAAGATGAATACGGTCCAGAACCTGCTTTAACTCTTGGTATGAAATTACTGAAAGACTTCAAGCAGGTCTCGGCTATATTACTAGCCAACATAAAAGGTGAAGCAGCAAACGTGGCGATCCGCCAGAGGTTAAAAGAGACAGATATAGCAGACCAACCAGCTGAAATTGCCAGAATCATAGAAAAATCCTATGAAGAACTAGGCAGAGATAGTCTAGGTGGAATACCGGTAAAACCGCAACTGACTACAAGTCCAGAAAAAATATTTTTTAATAATAATAATTCACCAAAAAAGAACTGGGATGGAAACAAACAATCCAATCCAAAAGAAAAGAAATTCCAGTCCAGAGGAAGGTCTCCTAGGCGAAGAGAGAAATCTCCAAACCCGAGACAAAGGTCACCTCAGAGTGAACCCTCTGGGAATAGATATAACCTTAGAAATAGGGATAATATTAAAAAACCTGATAGATATCAAGACATTGATACACGTCCCTCTCAATCTTTTCAGAATTCCTCGCAGAAATCGGAAAGAAGAGGACGATCAGAAGAGCACGCCAAGTCCAAAGACAAGGAACCTGCTCAACTGAAAAAGAAATCACAATTTCCAAAAAAGAAGGTAGCCAGTATCAAGGTAGTTAACAATGCCGAGAATACTGAGGACACAATTGAAAAACGGAGAGTGGGCTCAGACAATGCTAGACAGCGCAGCAGAGGTGAGCATAGCTCGCAAAGTCCTTATGAATCATCTGGAGACAGTGGACACGAATGAATACCTTCAAGTGGAAACTGCAGATACCAGAGTTAGCAAGCCCCACAAAATATACGAGATAAAATTACGTATAGAGGGAGATAAGACTAGGAAAATAAGGGGACTATTTTGGGATAACCTATCCAAAGGCTATGACATCCTTCTAGCTGAAAAAGACTGGCCACCGGAGTTTGTCAGGGAGTGCCCTCATGGCGAAGAAGTAATTATGCCTGCCTTCTCGAATCAAATACCGATTCATAAAAAATACACACTTGCTAGAAAGTGGGCAGTGGCCTTAGCACCTGCTTTATATAAAAATCATGTAGGATGGGATGAGGATTCTCCTCCTCACAAAGTCCAGTTAAAATCACAACCAACTGCACAAAGGCAGTACCCAATTAAGCAAGAAGCTAAAAAACAAGTAAATGAAATACTAGATCAGCTAGAATACCAAGGGGTGATTGAAACTTGCACCTCACAAATGAACAATCCTTTGTTTCCGGTCTCCAAACCAGACAATTCGTACCGTCTAGTTTTGGATTACCGACACCTTAACACATGTTGCAAAACTTTTGCAGTACAAAACTCACACAGTGCTGCACTAATGAATAACATAGTGCGCAAAAAATACAAAACAACCTTGGACATCTCCAACGGATTCTTTTGTCAAAACATAGCACCAGAGAGCAGATATTTAACTGCATTCTCAGTAAATGGCACTCAAAAACAATTCTGTCGGTTAGCCCAGGGGTACAAGAATAGCCCGGGGGTATTCTCAGCGAGAGTAACAGAATTACTACAACAATATGATGATGAAGCATTATCTTATGTCGATGACATTTACTTAACAGATGATGACTTGGAAACTCACTTGAAAAGAGTGAACACCATAATACTTGGTTTCGCTGCAGAGGGTTACAAATTCAACTTCAAAAAGTCCAGAATTGCCCATCTGACGGTCCTATTCTTAGGATATGAGTTATCAAGTTAAGGCAAAAGCCTGGCAGACAATTTCCTAGAGAAATGTGCCGTAATCCAAGCTCCTAAAACACTAAAAAACCTACAGTCAATTCTAGGCTTCCTAAATTTCGGAAGAACTTACATTGCTAATTACGCAGAAAGGGTCAAGCCCCTTTACGATCTAATTAAACCAGACTTTAAAAGATCCAGTTGGACTCAAACACACACAGAAATTTTGAGATCCTTACAAACAGACATGCTAATTAAAACAAAATTAGAAACCCGTGATAATACACGCAACCTTGTGATCCGAGTCATCCCAGGGAGATGCGGATTCACATACCTAACCTCTAATGAGGGAGATAAGGTACCAATTGCATTCAAATCACACATGTACACAGAAGCTGAACAGAAATTCAGTAATACAGGAAAAATCATTCGTGCAGTTCAAACCGCAATAGCTAGAGAAAAAGACATAGCTGACGGTAGACATATCATAGTCAGAACAGCAGAATCAGCCTTTGAGGCACTAACAACACCGTGTAATTTACCAACAACAACATTGAATCCGGAATGGATACAATGGGTGAATTCAATCACAACGGACAAAGTATACTACTACTTTGATCCAGAACTAGAAGAATTAAAAAATCTAAAATATGAAAAAACGTATCCTCTGCCAATCGACATTCTTCCTCTACGACATTACGCCTGTGTAATCTACACAGACGGACATGCTCAACCCTCCGTTTGGGGAGAACATGCATACAACCCCACATGTGAGATTACAAAAGAAGTGTGGCGCGGAGGTAAACTAAAACCTCTATTAACAAAATCACACTCAGTAGAAACTAATTCAGAACTACAAACTGAAATAATAGCTTTGAAAATGGCGCTAGATAATGCGGATCGCGAATTCCCGACACTTATAGTGTCAGATTCATATTACTGCGTCAAAGCATATAACAAGGATTTGCAGACATGGATTCAGAACGGTTACAAAGATGACACAGATGCACCAATAAAGCAGAGACTACTCTGGGAACAAGTAGCTCTTTTGAAAAAAGAACTACCAAAGACTCACGTGACACACTCACTGAGTCATCAGCGTGATGGCGTTCACGTTGTAGGGAATTCATTGGCTGAAGCAGCCGCAGCGGCAGCCACTAAATCGGCTCCCGTAGATCGAAAAAAGCGTACATTAAAATACATTGACGGTGAAACATTGCTGGCAGTGAAAACGTCATCAAACGGCGACTGCTCAGCACTACCGATCAACTATCCACTCAATTATACATACATAATCGATGCAAACTCCGTCCCTTTTGCTCGAATCCCTGGAGTGGGGGATAGAGTGATTCCAAACATGGACAGGAGAAACTTGTTAATCGCAGACGCACACATGGGCGAGGGTCACAGACACCTTAAATTAAAAGATTCTCTGGAAGAATTACAATCACGGTACTGGTGGCCAGGCATGAGCCTGCACTACACCATGTTTGTAAAAAACTGCCCAAACTGCAACAGAGATCGCAGAGGGGAGAGAAGCAGTTTAATACCTCGTCGAATATAATATTACCAGCAAAAAGAATGGCTTGCGATTAACATATACAGGCTAGTTTCCACTTATAATGTAGATCCACAGCACTCGGCTGACGTCCGTACTATTATACAAGATTTGCGAGTCTAAATGGCATATACGCTAAGAGCATGCTACGTTCGACCATTTCTTTCACTCAGGCAAACCAGCCTGGGGGGGAAACATGGCCAAATGAGCACAGCCCAGCGGGAATCTTCTCACTTCCTTCCTGAGGGTATGGGATGGTGTAAAGAAAAAACCAAGGCAGAAAGCAATCTATAATAGAAAGGATATTAGGTTCGGGAGCTGGGTGGGTCAAACATCTAATAAGTGTCCAACGTAGTCTAAATAACTTGCCAAGAAATTCTCTGAAGGGATTCAGTCCGTACGAATTATTATTCGGAACTAGGATGTTGATCTCTGACCTTGATAGTCAGACTTCAGTGGTAATAGAAAAAACCTTTGATGTCAAAGACCGTTTGGCTATTTTGCAGGACTTAAACAAAACAAGAAAAGACCTGAGCAACATACAGTTGAAACAACAGCCAACAACCACTGAAGAATCACCACCTGTCCCAGCAAGACCTGTCTGGATTCCAAAAGTCGGGGATCTAGTCAGGGAGAAGATCGCGGTAAAGAAGGAATTTGGGCCTTCTTACAGAAAAGCAGTTCCTGTCTTGTCTGTCAACGGGACAAGATCAGTTGTACTACCGCCACTTGCTGGAAAAAAGGAGAACCGAGTTGTATCCATCGACCTGGTAAAACCACAACATGTGGCCGATAACAAACAGTAGGCCAAGTGGACTCCCAATAAGTAGCAGAACACCAAGGTTTGCTACCAGTACAGAGGTCCTATCAAAGAGGCTCATCACATTCGAAACGCCTACAGAAGAACAACAAGGACTATGCAACAATGCAATAGAACTAAGACCTCTGAAAACCCAAATAAAAACATTTAGCAGAGACACACCAATCTATACTGAAGTACCAAGTGACAATGCAAAAAACAAAAATCCTGAACCAATTGGAACAATTGACAGAACTGCATCTGGTTACTTCATCAACTTCGATGATTCCTCTGAAGGCTTCAGTGAACCAAAGACACAGCCATCATCAAAATCCTTTAAAGACAAAGCTAAGGAACCTTTGAAACAACTGAAAGAAACATATCTGGTTTCTCCATGGATTGAATTTTGGGTGGGTTTTGGTGCATTTATCCTCATACTTTGGCTCATCATGGTATTTACTTTGGGACGCTTCATTGAGGGAAAATATGCTAAAATGGACACAGCAAGTCAGAACATCAACTTGGTCCTCAAACCACACACATCTTCACACGTCGAGAAAAGAGAACTTTCTCCAGAACTTTCTTCAGCCAACTTCACAGCCAATCCGATACCTGGTGGGGTAGCCTGGGACAACACTGACTATGAAATTTATGGTCCGGTCGAGATCCTGAAATATCCACACCAAATCAAGATCTCCTTGAGTGACTTTGCAAAACCAAACTCATTTGCTGATGATTGGGACTTTGAAAGTATTAACAATATGATGTCTGACTTAGTAATGTCTGCTAAATTTACAAAACATGATTATTTGCAAGGTTCTACAAATTATGATAGTATGTATTGCTATAACCATTATGGTAACCATTTCTTGCATAAATCTGCACAACCTAGAAATGTTTTAAATTATAATCAATGGGAACATTGTGCTACACCTCCAAAAGGGAGCTCTAGAACCGTTTATGACAAATATTCATATTTTTCAGGTTTTAACATAACTAATGCTGAAACATTTTATTACAAATTGTCAAACAAGACAGGGATGAAAACCATGATAACCAACACAAAATTGATATATTCAGATTCTTTCTTTGAAAAAATGAATACTTTTGGATTTGATTATTGGGACAAACATGTTGATTTGAAAAGTGTTTGGGGTACAAAAGAATGGCAAGTACAGGGTTTAGAAGCTTTGTTTAGAGCCTGCATGATCCCAGAACAAATGATATTTTTAAATGACACCGTCCAACAAACCACCTGTCTTGGCCTAGCAAAAATCAAAGATTTAAATAACCTGTCTATTCCAAAGCCAACAATGTTTAGCAATAACTCTGATACAGATGAAGGAATAGACATAAACCATATACTTAACCAAAACAGAACACATCCTGATTGGAAACAATGGTTGATCTGGCCCACAGATACAAATAACTGTCAAGATAGATTCCTGAATAAAACACAGGGTTTCAAAATGAACAGGCCAGACCCTAGATATCCCCAAAGACATCATCCAGGGATAATAACAACCTACAGTGTGGGCAAATTATGCCTCCAATGGCTACAGTATTCCACACTGCCTGAAATTAAGCAACACCTAACTTTACTTACTGATGGTGCTGACTTGCGTGATTTCATACTGGGACCACGCAAACAGCGTCATAAGCGTTTCATAGCAGCCTCTGTATATGCAGCATACAATGAGGCCTGGAAGGTTACTCAAATTGAGACAGCAGAAAGAATACGGGAAATTGACCGTATTAATTTGGAAAAATCACTTTCTGTAGTGGACAATGGGTTAATGACTCTGTCCTCCAGAATTTTTTCATTGGACAGCATTGTGTCTTCAGCAATCAATATATTATCGCAAGACTTACTATTATTACAACATGGTCAGTCACAATTGCGTTCTATTGTACAGCTTGGTTGGACGTTACAAAATCTGCGTTCAGGCTATGTGCCTTGGCGTTTAATCAACACAACGTCACTATTCCAAATCTTTAACCTTACTGATAGACAAATCGGTATGGCGCAGAAGGGTGCTGATTATACAATCTTGAGCATTGAAAAACTAGAAAGATTACCAATGACAATGTCAGAACGACCTGTCAGTGAATGGATAATACACGGAATCATAAATATTCCAATCTCAACCTTCAGGTTTCAATACTGCCAAAAATATATACAGGCTGGCATGTACGAGAAATTGGGAAAAGGGTACCTTAAAACAACTTGGAACCTGCCCTATTCACATGCATGTGTCAGTAACAAAGGACAGAAAGTGTTTCTTAGTGGCAACAATTGTGCTATGTCACTGAGCGGCACGCTTCTGTGTAACGGTATTAGTTTGCACGGAGCCTGTGAAGGGAATTCATACAACCTTTCATGTCACCAGCAAGGCGCACCTGCAACTGAAATAGAACCATTCTTTCAAAGACTCTATAATGGGAGTTACATTCTTATTGTAGACCGCAGATGTTGCAGTCTTATGCCCGGGACTCCTTATCTAGTAACTACAACAGCGAAGGTCAAGTGCTGTGGACGTTCTTTGTTCCCCAGCTCCTTTCCAGACAGGGAGGCAAGGGCATGGCCCAGTTTGAAAATTACTTCTATTCGAATAGACACTTTAAGCAGAATGAAAACAGTGCTTCTTCAGACGCCTACAAGGCTCACGTCATCAAAAGAAACGTATGATCTACAAGTCGCAAGGACGACTGCAGAGATACATACATTATTATCAACTAATTCCCCCGTACATTTCGCGGAAATCCTGAGCGAAATCTTAAATATTTCTGATACCACTGGGGTCTCAAAGGTATTTAAGACAGTATTTTCGATGGCATTAACACCATTCAAAGCCATACTGGGTATTTTTCCAGACTTCGTCCATTCGATTTTTGGCGGACTTCCCCTGATCCTAGGACTAATTGCAGGAATCCTATTCCTGGTCCTTATTTTTCGTTATGGCAACCCATGTCACAGAACAAAATCTCACGACAATGGAAGATACGATCCTAGCCATTGGATACCGGGACCGGATATCAAAAATCCTGGGACTCTCCCGGCTTAGAGACCTAAACATGACTTGGTTTCTATCATTTCGACCAATGTGGCAAAGGTGTGTTTTACCTGTACTAAGGTGTCTGCTATGCGGAGAAGAATGCGTGTTAGACACCTGTCTGACGCTACAATCGGATGCGCCAGTGGATGCAGATACACTGTTGGTTCCTACCAAGGTTCACGCACTGTGCTGCCCTCAAAGGCTGCCAATTCTGATGACGGCATTCCTGGAATCTTCACCACTGCGATTGAAGAGTAGTGAAGTTCAAGATGAAAGCAGCATCGAACAGGTACGACCTTCTGTCAGCAATGCAAATCAGAATGTCAATGGAGACAATCATGCGCACGAATGCATGGTTACCCCTATTTCCGACTTAGTGGAACTTTCCCATGAAGCTGTTGACAGTTTTTTCGAAAGCCTGAATGATATGATGTTCTCTCCGGAACAGAAATAGAGACTTTTGAGTAAACTCGCACGCGGCGTTCCCTGAATTCGGCCTTCAACTTTAATAATAAAGTCACATGAACAATTACAATCCAGTTCACGGACAGCAACTTTTTTCAGCAAGCCCCTAAAATATTCTTCTATATATTTTTTCCCGGGACACTGATCTTCTGCTTAAAGTAAGAAACTATTCCTAGAGAACTAAGATTTCTATTTTTTTAGATTCTTTATAGACTTTATATAGACTTTAGCTGCCCACTGGTATGTTCACAATATATTTTATGTGATGAAATGGTTTCGACTTTTTTTCTGTATAGCCATATTAAGAGCCATTTCATGTGTATTTCTCATATACCAACAAACAATAATGCATAACAATGCGTGTTTACTTTTGCATTTGATTCATAGCTTAAGTGCATACGATATATATGACTGCAATTTTTCAGTATATTTGAAAATTTCAAAATGCATTTATGTATTTTGGGGTGGTAAGGTATACACTATACTCTATAGTATGTTGTACTATGTTATACTATGCATAGATTAGTAGATATGACCATAGTTAGCGTGGAGTGGGTGTCGTGTATTTCTGTAGGTTCTGAATCGATCCCCCTATTCCTGACCCTATTCTGGTTAAACTACCTAGCTAGTTAACTAACAGTCAGCCCATGAGGCAAGAAATTCCCCATGATGCAGATACCGTTATCTGACGCAGTCACACTACGGCACAGGAACGTGTTATCTGATTAGGTCATAACGCTTGAGATCTAATTAGACAAGCGACATTCCTCCAGCCCCTGATAAGGCATACGACGTTCTCATAACAAATCAAACCTATGACAACCTGGATAATCCGTGCGGCCATTGTTTTGATTTCACAGAGAACTTTAGTAAAGAATGTGCTAACGAGCAAGTCGTATGACATCTTTATTGACGTACCTATGTCCATCCTTACGTCAATCCCGGCACCTTTAAGGTATAAATATTGCCGATCTTGCCCTATGCAAAACACACGCGTGGTGACAAGACGGAGCAGCCATACTTGCCGAAGCCGAGAGCAGAAGCAGACCCCGCAGGCAGCAGCCCCGCCTTCCTGACGCGCTGAGAGACGCGCTGCTATCTCAAGCCGAGAGACCCAGCACCGGCGCTTCCGGGTAGCCCTCGCAGGCAGCCTGGAATATCGAGAGCAGAGAAAGAGATACCATTCCTCATTCATCCTAAATTCCAGGTACAGAACTGAATAACCCCTCCTAGAGAATTCTTTAGTTATTCACTTGGCAAAAACAAACTTAACTTAAACTGTAACTTTCTATTCCCGCCCACGCATTAGACTTAGGTCAGGTACACGGGGTAGGCGTATTTAGAAACACCAGTTGAGCACGTTTAGTCAAATGTATATGTGTATGTAAATATATTTTAATCATTTTAAACATCATATGGCTCAGAAACCATATCAATGTTTTTACAGTATTATTTTATACTATTGCTTCTAATGTATGCACTTTACTTAACAATAAGTATTGCAATAATATCGATCCATTTCTCTTGTACGAGAAAAGAGACTGATCAATAAATAACATCTTTTTATTGAACACGCCCGTCTCTTCCTTTTCTCTACATTCTGATGAGACTAAGAATGCACGTACTGACTGAGTAAAATAATTGCCTTGTGCTCACACGACTCTTGAGATTGACTCTTGATTAGGGGAGAGCAAAGTTGTCATGTTCTATGGTTGTCAGAAACTAAATCCCTTCTTGTCTAATCAGGGGAGTTAATCCTTCCTTGAACATTCGAGAAAGTTTCTAGCGAACTCTGAGCTTAGCTGGCAAACCCAAAAATTAAGTCTAGTATCGACAGTAGTAGACCTAGTTAACGTCTGGCCTAGGCCTTTACTGCTGTAGGTACTATTCCAATGCGCAGAGCCTATTGGGAAAATAGGAACTACACTACAATACAGTGGAGTGCTGTATGAGTGGAGAGGCATATAGTGGAATAGTGTAGAGACGTACAGTGGTATAGTATAGAGTGGAGTGGCATACAGTAGATGGCATACGGTGGAGTGGCATACAATGTAGTTGCATAAAGTGGAGTTGCGTACAGTGGAATAGTGTAGAGTGGAGTGGTATACAGTGGGGTGATGTACACTGGAGTGTTGTACAATGGAGTAGCGTAGAGTGTAATAGCGTACAGTGGAATGGTGTAGAGTGACGTAGAATGGAGTGGTATAGAGTGGAGTGGTGTACAGTAGGATAGCTTACGGTGGAGTGGAGTAAACGTGTGTCGAATTGAATGGAATAGCAGAGTGTAGTGGTGTAGAATGGAGTTGCGTAAATTGAATAGCGTAGAGTGGAGGGGCATTGACTGGAGAGATTGTAGATTGGAGGGGCATAGAGTGGAGTAGCTTGAAGTGGGTTAGAGTGTAATACCTTACAGTGGAATAGCGTACAGTGGAGTGGTGTAGAGTAGAGTGTTGTCGAATATAATAGCGTACAGTGGAGTGTCAAAGAGCCGAGTACCATGGATTGGAACAATGTACAATGGAGTGAAGTGTAGTGAAGTGCTGTAGAGTGGAGTGGCATAAAGGGGAGTGACGTAGACTGCAGTGGCATAGAGTGGAATGGCATAGAGTGTAGTGGTGTAAAGTGGAAACGCATCGTTTGTGTGCACAATAAAATAATTGTGCTGTCTTCTGGTGTGCTGCTGTTTTCTTTTTAGATTGCATGAAAGATATTTTTGATATATATATATCTATTGTTCCCTATTGTAGTTAATCTGAAGTCGTATATTCAGGACACCAAAGATTTCTTGAACAAAATTATGGATACTACCTGGAATTCTGACTATTTATTGATGGTGCTGGACATCACCAGCCTATATACGAATATAGAGCACCAACATGGCTTGAATGCGGTCCGGCACTATCTTGATCAACGTCAACTACGCTTTGCGCAGCATAACATGATGATCCTAGAATTCGTGGAATTCTGTCTCACACACAATATTTTTTTATTTGAAGAACAATTGTTCAGACAAATATCTGGGACGGCGATGGGCACCTGCTTTGCCCCCAGGTACGCAAACCTGTTCATTGGCTGGTGGGAGGAGCAGGTGCCCAGGAGCTGTAGAGTGGGACAGGAAAGTGGGAAGGTGGTGCACTGGTACCGCTACATAGACGACCTATTCATTGTGTGGCAAGGGGCAATGAATACGGCAGAAAGATATATTGAGATCTTGAATAACAATGAATACAATCTGCACCTCTCGGGGTCCATTAGTCTAGTGGCAGTGGACTATTTGGACCTGAGCGTGTTCATTGATCCACACTGCACTTTTCAGAAAAGAAACTGCTGGCAATTCCATCTTGTTCGCCAGCAGTAGCCACCCACCCCAGTTGGTCAAAAGCATACCCTATGGGGAACTGCTAAGACTTCGTAGAAAACAGCTTGAGGGATCAGGATTTTGAGGCGGCTGCCTCGGATTGCCTCGCTCGTTTTAGTCTTAGAGGGTATGATGATGGGCTGTTACAGAGTACCCTTAAAAAAGTCAGAAGAATCCCGAGGAAAGAACTCTTGAGTAAAAAATCAGTAATAATAATAATAATAATAAAAACATTTATTAAGCGCCTGAATACACTAGGACAGTGCGTCTCCGCGCTAGGATGCGTTCCAACATTAAAAATCAAGAACAAACCATGGAGAAGAGGAACAAGGGAAAAAGGAGACCGTCAGGAAAACTAGTCTTTCGGAAATAGATGGGTCTTCAGTTTCTGTCGGAACCTGGTTTCCGATGGCTCCATCTGTAATTCAACAGGAAGATCATTCCATTGTTGGCTGGCCAGGAATCTGAAAGAGCGCCCTCCCATCCGTGCTTTGTGTATGCGAGGTATCACAAACTGCATACTGCCCATGGATCTCAGGAGTCGTCTGGGACGATAGATAGTTAGCAGCTTGTGGAGATAGACCGGACCCTTGCCATGTGCAATACGGTGACTAAAGCACATGGTCTTAAACCTAATGCGTTCCCTCATGGGGAGCCAGTGCAAGCGCTGTAGTGCACGTTTACCAGACGACCTCCTCGGCAACTTCAACACAAGCCTGGCCGCCGCATTTTGGACACACTGTAACTGGGTCAATCCCTTTTTACTAAGGCCACAGAGCAGAACGTTCCCATAATCAAGATGGGACGTGACCAGAGCGTGGACCAGGGTTTTCCTATCTTTCATAGGTAGGAGATCCAGGATCTTCCGCAGGACCTTCAGTATGCCGTAGCATCTCCCCGCCATCTTACCTATGTGTTGAGAAAATGTGAGCTTGGAGTCCAAAAGCACACCCAAGTTCTTCACAGTGTCAGAGGGGATGGGTGTAGGACCCAGGTCGATGGGCCACCAAGCCGATGACTAAATTGAGGGCGAGGAGCCAATCACAAGTAGCTCCGTCTTATTGCCGTTCAGGCGAAGACAGTTGCACTTCATCCAGTTCGCCAGTGTCACCAGGCACTCCATGAAATTACCAGCCGTCTCAACTGGGTTATGAGATAGCGTAACCACCAGTTGCGTATCATTCGCATATGATACGATATCCACCCCGTACGATTCCACCAACCTGGCCAAGGGTTCCATGTATAGATTAAACAGTACAGGACTTAAAATGGAACCCTGCGGGACCCCTTGGTTTAAAATTCGGGGCGTGGATTTGAAGGGGGGACAGTGAATTTGAAATTGTCTGTCCGCCAGGAAGGAGGTTATCCATTCAAGAGCCAGCAACACCAATTTCACTCAGACGGGCTAGCAATCTGGGGTGCGACACGGTGTCAAATGCTGCACTTAAGTCCAGCAATATTAAGGCGGCCGTCTGTCCTTCATCCACTTTCTGACGGAGCAGTTCTGTGGAAAAGAGAAGGGCAGTTTCCGTCCAATACCTGGCCCTAAAGCCAGATTGGGAGGGATGAAGAAGCTGATTGTCTTCCACATATTTAACCAGCTGATTGGTAACCAGTTTTTCCACCACTTTAGCACAAAATGGCAAAAGCAAAATGGGCCTGAGGTTGTCTAAGTTCGAAATGCTCAATGTAGCCTTCTTTTTAATTGGAAGAACCTGTGCAAGTTTCCATTCCGTCGGCACTAATCTTTCTTGGAAGGAAAGATGAGCCAAATTGCCAATGTAACTTGATAAGAGGTGGGCATGGTTCCTAAGGATCCTAGGCGGCGCCACATCCAAAGGGGAGCCCGACTGAATACTCATGATTAGCTTTATCAGTTCCTCCCTTGGTGGGACCGTAAATTCATTGAGACAAGCGCTAGTATGCGGTCCTGGGTCAGTGATTCTAGCCGATAATTTTTCATGTGTTCCCTGCTGAAAAGACACATAAATCTTCTCCACCTTATGTACAAAGTGATCGGCGATAGATTCGCATATTTCAGTGGATAGATGGTCTTTAGTCTCCGTCTTGGTGAGAGCCGTGAGCTCTTTATAGATAGAGAAGAGCTCCTTTGAGGAGTTTTCAGCAGATTCAATCCTTACTTTGAAGAATAGTCCTTTCGCCTTATTAATGCGCCTATGGTATTCCTTCAGGCTGCTCATATCCCGCTCTTTCATATCAGAGTCGTAATCTTTACGCCACAGGCGTTCAAGTCTTTTACAACTGGCTTTGGCTGCACACAACTTCTCGTTATACCAGGGGGCGGACTTTGTCCTGCGAGTAGGAGCTTTATGGGTCCATGGGGCCACCTTGTCTAACGCTTTAGATACCCAGTCCTCATACTCATACTGTGTGAGTAAAGAAGGGAAATTCAGGATGGTGACCCCGTACTCCTCTGGGGCCAACCATTTGAGAGCCATGTTGAGAAAGAACCGGCACATTCTCCTTACGGATAATGCACTGAAGGACGACTTACCGCCACACCCCTTAGTGACCTTCAGTAGAGCAATGTCGTTGAGGGATATGCTGGTGAGAAGCCATTTAGAGAAACCCATTATCAAGAAAAACACCCTGAGGGCTATGAGGGGCTTTTATCCCTGTGGCCGCTGTAAGGCCTGTGCAGCAAGTAGAAGGGTCCTCACCTATGATATACAGGATACAGGGAGATCTGTTAAGATATTGAAATTCATTACCTGCAGTACCTCCTATGCAATGTATTGCTTGGTCTGCCCGTGTGTCTTACGCTACATTGGGAGCACGATCAACCAATTAAAGATGAGAATACTTGAGCATCTCAGGGCCATCGATAAGGCCGACCCGACATATCCGGTGGCCCGGCATTTTGCAGAACAGCATGGGAAGGACAGAAGCAAACTGCAGTTCTTCGGATTGGACTCTGTACCACAGAATGCCAGGGGAGGGGACTGCTTGAGGCGCCTGAGGAGGCTCGAATCTAGATACATTATTGATTTGTCGACCAAATATCCCAGAGGCTTAAATAGCGGTGAGGAGATGACAGTGCACCTAGGGAAATGACTAGAAATTACAGAATGTAAATATGAATGGTTTTACGCTATATGACTCTGCTGTATGAAATACTGATTTTTCTATTGAGATCTTGTTGTACAATATTTTTCCTTTTATCTGATGAGTTTTGATAATGGGAATGATCTGATGCATTGGATCTATGAATTAAGTAATGTGTATATATAATTTTGGTAACTGGTTGAATACTGTTGATTCGGAGATATTGATATTAATTAGATGAATTATTGTCAGTTTCACTTGGAATGATAGAGCTTACATTTTTGTGTACTAACTTTCGAGGGACATTAGCCGATCCACGGCAAGATAATTTGGTATTTTCCATTTTGCATTATTTTATACCGACTGCATCTTAATGAACCGATTCACGGTTTAACAATTGTGCTTATATGTACATCCAACAACATACTCTAAGATGGCGTCTCATTTGACACAGAGGGGTTAGTCCCTTGTTTGTTGCCACGCAATTGTAAATGCTTTATTAGTAGTGCATGAGCTAAGCGTCATTGACACTGACGAAGGCTAAACGCCGAAACGCGTTTGTTGTTATTCGAATAAAGACCCGTTGAAATCTGCCACCTCCAGAGTACTGTTTTTACTGTGGAAACTATAGGAAATGTGAGTGTTTTTTATATATATATGTATATATATATATATATATATATATATATATATATATATATATATATATATATATATATATATATATATATTAAATTTCACAAAAGTTGCCCTGAAGCAGGAAGACACTGAGCAGTGGGATGATGTGAATCATTTATTTGTGGAATGCCAGCTCATCAGTCCCGAGTCAAAACAAAATCCTTACCCGTTTCTGAGCACTGCGGCTCCTTCGTCAGAGGAAATGGCAGGAAAACAGCTCACACGGCTTGAACAGGTACGTAAATGCATGCGCTCTTAATGACCTACAGCTGGGCCTCCATCACGGCATGCTGGTACTTGTAGTTTGCAGATTGTCAAGCCACTGTTTAACCCCAGTGGGCGCTGTACTTGGTGCCAGTTATTAATGAAAATCTCGCCCCAGTGGGGCTCCGGACCTCAGGGCTAGCATAGTAAGTTCCTGCCCACTGCACCCTCCTTGTCGGCGTAGAAAACTCCCACCCCGAGGGCCCCGCTGGTGCGGTGGTGTCTTCCTAGCGGCCAGGCTGCCGCTTAATATAATTTCACAAAAGTTGCCCTGAAGCAGGAAGACACTGAGCAGTGGGATGATGTGAATCATTTATTTGTGGAATGCCAGCTCATCAGTCCCGAGTCAAAACAAAATCCTTACCCGTTTCTGAGCACTGCGGCTCCTTCATCAGAGGAAATGGCAGGAAAACAGCTCACACGGCTTGAACAGGTATGTAAATGCATGCACTCTTAATGACCCACAGCTGGGCCTCCATCACGGCATGCTGGTACTTGTAGTTTACAGATTGTCAAGCCACTGTTTAACCCCAGTGGGCGCTGTACTTGGTGGCAGTTATTAATGAACATCTCGCCCCAGTGGGCCTCCGGACCTCAGGGCTAGCTTAGTAAGTTCCTGCCCACTACACCCTCCTTGTCGGCGTAGAAAACTTCCACCCCGGGGGCCCTGCATGTGCGGTGGTGTCTTCCTAGCGGCCAGGCTGCCGCTTAATATAATTTCACAAAAGTTGCCCTGAAGCAGGAAGACACTGCGCAGTCAATTGATGTGAATAATTTATTTGTGGAATGCCAGCTCATCAGTCCCGAGTCAAAACAAAATCCTTACGCGTTTCTGAGCACTGCGGCTCCTTCGTCAGAGGAAATGGCAGGAAAACAGCTCACACGGCTTGAACAGGTACGTAAATGCAAGCGCTCTTAATGACCCAAAGCTGGGCCTCCATCACGGCATGCTGGTACTTGTAGTTTAAAGATTGTCAAGCCACTGTTTAACCCCAGTGGGCGCTGTACTTGGTGCCAGTTATTAATGAACATCTCGCCCCAGTGGGCCTCCGGACCTCAGGGCTAGCATAGTAAGTTCCTGCCCACTGCACCCTCCTTGTCGGCGTAGAAAACTTCCACCCCGAGGGCCCCGCTGGTGCGGTGGTGTCTTCCTAGCAGCCAGGCTGCCGCTTAATATAATTTCACAAAAGTTGCCCTGAAGCAGGAAGACACTGCGCAGTGGGATGATGTGAATCATTTATTTGTGGAATGACAGCTCATCAGTCCCGAGTCAAAACAAATCCTTACGCGTTTCTGAGCACTGCGGCTCCTTCGTCAGAGGAAATGGCAGGAAAACAGCTCACACGGCTTGAACAGGTACGTAAATGCATGCGGTCTTAATGACCCACAGCTGGGCCTCCATCATGGCATGCTGGTACTTGTTGTTTGCAGATTGTCAAGCCACTGTTTAACCCCAGTGGGCGCTGTACTTGGTGCCAATTATTAATGAACATCTCGCCCCAGTGGGCCTCCGGACCTCAGGGCTAGCATAGTAAGTTCCTGCCCACTGCACCCTCCTTGTCGGCGTAGAAAACTTCCACCCCGAGGGCCCCATTTGGTGCTGTGGTGTCTTCCTAGCGGCCAGGCTGCCGCTTAATATAATTTCACAAAAGTTGCCCTGAAGCAGGAAGATACTGCGCAGTGGGATGATGTGAATCATTTATTTGTGGAATGACAGCTCATCAGTCCCGAGTCAAAACAAATCCTTACGCGTTTCTGAGCACTGCGGCTCCTTCGTCAGAGGAAATGGCAGGAAAACAGCTCACACGGCTTGAACAGGTACGTAAATGCATGCGCTCTTAATGACCCACAGCTGGGCCTCCATCACGGCATGCTGGTACTTGTAGTTTGCAGATTGTCAAGCCACTATTTAACCCCAGTGGGCGCTGTACTTGGTGCCAGTTATTAATGAACATCTCGCCCCAGTGGGCCTCCGGACCTCAGGGCTAGCATAGTAAGTTCCTGCCCACTGCACCCTCCTTGTCGGCGTAGAAAACTTCCACCCCGAGGGCCCCGCTGGTGCGGTGGTGTCTTCCTAGCGGCCAGGCTGCCGCTTAATATAATTTCACAAAAGTTGCCCTGAAGCAGGAAGACACTGCACAGTGGGATGATGTGAATCATTTATGTGTGGAATGCCAGCTCATCGGTTCCGAGTCAAAACAAAATCCTTACGCTTTTCTGAACACTGCGGCTCCTTCGTCAGAGGACTTACTATCTAAATGAATAGATGAAGTTGTGTTTGTATAAGTGTGTAGCTCAGTAAATATGTAAGTATGATCCATTGTTTGCATAAGTGAGTAGGATGACTTCATATGTGAATAGGATGTGTGCTGGTGTGTAATGTCGATTTAGGTGTATAAGTATTTTTGATAGTGTTCTATTGTTCATTGACAGCATGTATGAGTTAATCTACAGGTAAGTGATTAGATGTGTGTATACATCTAAAATCACTGAGTGGGTTTTTAGATACTTGTATTGCTGTAACAATGGATTCAAATATGATACTCTTTATTTTACAAAGAGTGATGAAAGATTTTACTAGTGTATGAAAAGGTGTATGTGATTGTCACATGGATGATGTCATCAGTGATGTCATCAGTGATGTCATTTGAGATGTCATCAGTGATGTCACTGACCATGTCATGAATGATGTAATATGTGACATCATCAGCAGTGGATTGAGGGTGCGCGAAATATAGTTAGTACATCTAACTATATAGGAGCAATTTCAATGGTTTTGTATGAGTGAAATGTCCAGCTAACTATAACACCCCTAAAACTTATAGTTTTTTGAGTGAATTCTAAACTTTATAAGGCCTGAAAAATATGTTTTTTTCAGTGAATTTCAAAGGTTTTTTAAATGCTAATTCCTAACTATATAAGGCCTGAAACCTATGGTTTTTTCAGTGAATTTGCAAGGTTTTTTAAATGCTAATTCCTAACTATATAAGGCCTGAAACCTATGTTTTTTTCAGTGAATTTCAAAGTTTTTTTTAATGCTAATTCCTAACTATATAAGAACTGAAAGCCCACCAGGAATCTCCAGTATGCGCCAGGGGACTGCAATGCAGAGAGGTGTAATGAAGCCACGCCCCTTTTTACACCTCTCTGCAACGCAGCCCCCGTGCATGTTTGAAGAGGGGGAACTAATTCCCCTTGCATACTGGGGGCCCCTGGGGGCCAACTAGCCCACCTTGAACCTCCAGTATGCGCCAGGGGGCTGCATTGCAGAGGTGTAATGAGGCTATGTCCCTTGTTACACCTCTCTGCAACGTAGCCCCCTGGCGCGTTTGCAGAGGGGGAACTAATTCCCCTTGCATACTGGGGGTCCCTGGGGGCCAACTAGCCCACCAGGAGCCTCCAGTATGCGCCAGGGGGCTGCATTGCAGAGAGGTGTAATGAGGCCACACACTTTTTTACACCTCTTTGCAACACAGGCCCTGTGCATGTTTGAAGAGGGGGAACTAATTCCCCTTGCATACTGGGGGTCCCTGGGGGCCAACTAGCCCACCTGGAACCTCCAGTATGCGCCAGGGGGCTGCATTGCACAGAGGTGTAATGAGGCTATGCCTCTTTTTACACCTCTCTGCAACGCAGGCCACTGGCGCGTTTGCAGAGGGGGGACTAATTCCCCTTGCATACTGGGGGTCCCTGGGTCATATCTGCCCAAACGCCGAAATTCCGAACGATTGAAAATGACTTTTCTTGAGAAACATTTGGATTTGGATTATCATGTCCTATACTTTGGAATTTTTGAAAGACTGACTTTGAGGATGCTATAAATTACTCAAGTCTGCCCGAATTGTGTGGGTAAAATTGATACCTAGTCACTTTGAATAAGAATGTACTTACGTCTCGTCTAACATTTGGAAGAAATATCTAGTTATATGACAACAGGATACCGACATAACTTGAAGGAAATAAGAACGCCCTGAAGAAGTTCTGTTGTACAGACGAAACGCGTCAAGTGGCTGTGGTACATAAACTTAAGGAAAATAAAAGCATTTGAATATACACCAAGATTCAGCGCTTCAATAAGGACTCTAAGTGATATGATTTGATTGGACTTATTGTGCAAGTAGTGCTGTGCCAAACTCTGGAATATTCTCCACTACTCTCTACTACTTACTCTCTACTACTCCACTACTCTCTAATACTCACTCTCTACTACTCATTCTCTACTACTCTACTACTCTCTACTACTCTCTCTCTACTACTCACTCCCTACTACTCACTATCTACTACTCTCTACTACTCACTCTCTACTACTCTCTACTCTCTACTACTCACTCTCTACTACTCTCTCTCTACTACTCACTCTTTACTACTCACTATCTACTACTCTCTACTACTCACTCTCTACTTCTCACTCTCTACTACTCTCTACTACTCACTCTCTACTACTCTCTCTCTACTACTCTCTACTACTCACTCTCTACTACTCACTCTCTACTACTCACTCTCTACTACTCTCTCTCTACTACTCTCTACTACTCACTCTACTACTCACTCTCTACTACGCTCTACTATTCTCTCTCTCTGCTACTCACTCTCTACTACTCTCAACGACTCACTCTTTACTACTCTCTACTACTCACTTTCTCCTGCTCTCTACAACTCACTCTACTACTTACTCTCTACTACTCTCTACTACTCACTCTCTACTACTCACTCTCTACTACTCTCTCTACTGCTCTCTACTACTCTTTACTACTCACTCTCTGCTACTCTCTCTACTGCTCTCTACTACTCTCTACTACTCACTCTCTACTCTATTACTCACTCTCTTCTCTCTACCTCTCTACCTCTCTCTACTTCTCTCTCTACTAGTCTCTACCTCTCTACCTCTACCTCTCTACCTCTACCTCTCTACCTCTACACCTCTACCTCTCTACCTCTCTCTACACGCACACATGTACACATATATATGCATATATGTGCATATGCATTTATGTATGTGTATATATATATATATATATATATAGGAATCCACAATCCTGAAGCGCCGAACAGCAACAGCAACGGACACAGCCAGGTACAGACCACAAACCAAGGATTTCACGAAAAAATAGAGTGCTTTATTCCATCAATGGGGGTGGCGGCATGACGCGTTTCGTCCGGGAAACCCGGACTTGATCACATGACAAGACCCAGAGACATAGGTGGTTAAATACTGGTAACAACACGAAACTCCTCCCATAGATACAATAGACATAAAGAAACCATCGTTCAATAAAGAAGTATTTCATCCACATATAATGTACAGTGTAAATAAATGCTAAATGCAAAAAACACTAAATTCACTGTACATTTTCAACAGTCTTAAAATATAATAAAAGATTCTGTTGGAGAGCATAAAGGGCTAGTGCCCAGTGGATAATCATAGTACCTTATTTATATATTATAACAGAACGATAAAAGCTAATGTCGGTGGGGGCATGTTTTGAAACCTGTATTACAGTTATAATAACCACAAAAAGTTTTTTAAAGTGCCAAGAAAAAAAGTGCAAGGTGCATAATCCCAATAATTAGCAGCAGACATTATATATCCAGGAAGAACCTAGAGCAGAATAAGAAACCTAATGAAGTGCAAAAGTGCATATAAAATACAAATTTCAAAATACGGCAGTGCATATAAATGATTAATTAGGGGACGGGGAAGAGGAACAGGGCCAATCAAATCTAATGGAATTCATGTATTGTAGCAGACAATAGGATATACCTATGAATATTGAGTTGACACAGCTGGGTATAAAAAGTCAAACTTTAATCCTAAAATATTTTAAATATCAGAGTAAACAGTATAAATTCATCCATAAACCATCCATAACATAATCAAAATAGATTAAAACCACATAAAAAAGGTATAAAATCCATTATAAAAAGGTTATGCATATGATGTAATAAAATATTTACAGAAAATTCTTAAGATCTTCTCCCATATTCAGGCCATTAGGGATCTTACTGTTTAACCTCAAGATATATTGACTCTCTAATTGTCTGAGTCTCTTCTCTCTATCTCCACCCCTTTTGTTCACGGGGACTGCATCAATAACAAAGTATTGCAGGTCATTCAGATTATTATTGTGTACCAGCTTGAAATGTCGTGCCACTGGATAATTGGGGTCAGAATTCACAATAGCACGAAGATGCTGTAAAATTCGATTGAACACTTGCAGTTTAGTGCTGCCAACATAGTAAAGCTCGCACGTACATCTTAAAACATAGACCGCATGGTCTGTTTTGCAAGTATACACATTATTTATAGGAATTACTGCATCTGTAAAAGCCTCTACAAACTCGCTGGTGTTCACACCAAATTTACATGCCCGGCATGAACTACACTTCCGAAAACCTGTTTTGCTGGAATACCAGTTAGGTTTAATGATGGTTTCAGGACTGGTCTTAACAAGCGCATCCCTCATAGAAGGTGCACGTCGAAATGTAATGTTAGGAAGATCTCCTACCAAAGGGCCTACTACAATATCTGTTTTTAAGATGGGCCAATTAGATTTAATAGTTTGCCTCATCTTTTTGTGTTGGTTATTAAAAGTAGTAATTAGCCGAATGGCAGATTCTTTAACTGTAGCAACACCCTCTTCTAGAATGTCTGAAGCAGGTTGTTCTACCATTACAGTAGTTCTAGTTGATAAAGCCCTTTTGAGAGAGTTGGTAAGGTTAGTAACTTCATAGCCCCTTTGTAAAAATCTTTGGTAAGACCCATTCAAACAGTTCATGAGATCAATCTCATTATTGCATATCCGTTTGATTCTTAAAAACTCCCCATAAGGGATGCTCTTAATAAGGTGATGGGGATGGTTACTCTGGGCATGTAGGATTGAGTTCCCAGCTGTGGATTTTCTATACATTCTAGTCATGATCTCATTGTTCTTAATGTAAACCTCTACATCTAAAAAATTGACACTTACATCGCTAATATTAGCACTAAATTCAAGGTTTAAAGAATTGTTATTGATATTGCTAACAAATTCTTTTGCTGATGAACTGCATCCTTGCCAAATTATAAAAACGTCATCGATGAAGCGCCACATTTTAACAATGCCAATTTCATCCTCCTCCAGACTTCGGATACCACCCAGGACGTGCTTCTCCCACCAGCCCACATGTAGACACGCATAGCTGGGGGAGAAGCACATAGCTGGGGCTACACCACGCAATTGCTGGTAAACTTCATTGTTAAAAAGGAAAAAATTATTCTTAAGGCATAGGTCAATCATGCTAATGAGCATTTTGCTATGTTCATAGAACTTGATATCTCTAGTAGATAAAAAGTATTCAATAGCATTTATCCCATCAACATGATTAATAGAGGTGTACAATGATGTAATGTCCATAACTACAAAATGATAGTTAGGATTCCAAACAACTTCTTTCAATTTCCTCAAAAATTCACCAGTGTCTTTTAGGTAGCTAGGAAGAGCCTCCATGTACTCGTGTAGATAGAAATCAACATATTTGGAGAGGGGTTCCAACAGGCTATTTTGGGCAGAGATAATTGGCCGCCCTGGTATCGGAGTAATGCCTTTATGAATCTTTGGTAAAAGATACAACGTCGGAGTAATGGGAAAGTCTTTTTTCAAGAAATCGAATTCCTTCTTGCTAATCAATCCCACCCTCTTCCAAGAAGCAAGATTAGCATGTACAAGAGTTTTTACTTTGTTAAGTTCGTTGTAGGAGGCCTTCCTATAACAAAATGGGTCCTTTAATTGTCTTTCCGCTTCCTCTAGATATAGAGTACGTGGCCATAAAACGACATTGCCGCCTTTGTCCGCTTTGTTGACAATAATGTCACCTTTAGATTTAATTTTTCGCATGAGTAGAGAATATTGTTTGTCTCTGAAACTTCTTCTTTTTTTATTCTTAGCCACAGTTTTGTTAAGCTCCTTCAAGTCTTCCACTACTCTATCATTGAAAATGTCAATTGCGTCCCGAGGCATCATTGGGACAAATGTAGATTTGGGACAAAAGGGACTGTTACCAGCACTGCCACTGCTGATACCCATAGTACCTAATATCTCCTGGGTGTTGTTAGAGACATCGTCATCGATGGCAAGGGAATGAGCGGTCTTGAGAGCTAATGTGTCAGCAATAGTAAAATTCTTGTGAATTTGTGATTCATTAACTATTGCTCTTGCTTTTTCACTTTTTTTATTAGTGGTATGGAATTTCAAAAGTTTAAGTTTCCTTATGAATTTAAGGTGTCTATTCTGGCTTGTACGTACTTGAATCCATTATTGGGGCAGTAAGAAAGGCCCAATGAAAGAAGTTGAGTTTCCGCTGCATTTAAATCAATTTCTGTCAGATTGATCACCGTGTTATTCACATCAGAGTTGTCAAAGTAGGTAGTGCTCATAGAATTTTTATCTTTTTCTTGTGAATTTTTTTCTTCTTTTGAGTCTTTTGTATTGCTTTTTTCTTTTGTAGCATTTTTTTCTTCATTTATATTTTTTCCATTGGTATTACTTGTGGTGGGTAATTTTAACAAATTATTTATTGCTTCGTTTGGGCATTCCCCCGTCCTTTTTTTTTTTTTTTTTTTCGTAACTGTTGCCGTTTCCTCCTCTCTTTAAGGGATTTGTTTCGCCTCTTCCTCTTGCTGGTTGTGTCCCTCTCGACCTTAGGGTGTTCCGCCGATCTTCCACCATAAAAACCAATTCCTCAGATGGGGTGAAACTACTAATCCCAGGATGCTGGACATTCATTTCATCATCAGACCCCCCACTGCTGTAGATGGAACTCATCTCAGTATCTGATACCTCAAGGACCACCGCTTGTTGATTATGAGGGGGCTGTGTTGTCATGGCTGACGCTGGTATAGATAAAGTTAAAGCTTGTCTTTTAACTGATTCAAATTTCCTTGAGAAGGTAAAAACCCTACCATTCTCATAGTCAGCTTTGTCTCTGGCAAATTTAAAGGCTTTACGAGTTTTTATGGTTTCTTCATATTTGTCAAGACGTTTTTTTATGTCCTCTCGCCCTTTAATAATTGCCTCTTGCTGTTCCATAGCATTCAACTCGAGATTGAGTTTCTCGATCTGAGTCATTAGTTCAACTCTATCGATTTCGGCGTATTCAATTAATATGCATACCATGCCCATGGATGCATCGAGGTTGTGTTGTGCCCATTTCTTCAACATCAAGGGATTTGGGTTTTCAAAGGATGGGGCTATTAAAATCCTTAAGCCTCGAGGAACCCTTTCAGCTTCCTTGTATTTTTCCAGGCTCTTTTGTTCCCACCACTTAGTAAGCTCCGTCCGGAGCAGTTTTTCCAACTTCTTCAATTTAGATTTGACATCATCTCCTTCAGTGTTACGTTCTTTCCGCTTTTCCCCTGTGTTAGCAACTGCCGGTAAGTTTAAAAAGAGAGCATCTGCTGCTTGTTGCCTGTCTCGGAAGATGTCAGCCGCCATCGCCATTATAATTGCGGGGAATACAATAATTAGCACTAGTTCAAAGATTCTCTAGCGCGTGTAATGTGCACCGCGTTTGTAAAGAAACTGAACAATAATGTCCTCGTATCTCGTCTCAGACCCACGAGTCTCCCAGCGGTAGCCTCAAACGCTACGAGCTCACCTTAATTCACTGACAGCGAGGAAAGATTCGGGTCCTCCGAGCCAAACGATTCCTCACGGAAACCAGCAAACCATCGGCGAGCTGCAACGAGAAGCACTTCCGTAGACTTCCGGGTCGTGGGGGGCTGGCAACGCTGTACTCCTTCCGGGTAGAAACAATCGCCAGAGGCGAGAGCGGCCAAAACTGCAAACCAGCCACAGCAAAATAGACGAGAGGGTCTGTAAGACATACATATATAAACAAATATAATCTGCATATCTATATAAATACTAATATAAATGCATGCATACATATACATATATGCATACATATGCATGTTATTTACATGAAAGTTTTAAAAACACTAATAAAAGCAAAGCTAAAAAGCCACCTCATTACAAACAGAATGGCTTTAACTTAAATGAGGGCGAGATCCATTGCATTTTCAATGCTTGTTTACTTTGGTTCCATCAAGAAGGCATTCAGATGTGTCACACATTTGCCATAAATTCTGAATGTTAGCACTCTAGTTGCTCATTAGATCACTGTAGTAAAGCTACTGCTCACCAGGGAAGTCTGCTGCTAATCATACTTTCTATGGCAAAATGAACCCCCTCATTTTGTTCCTTTTTAAATTAAATGTTTTCAGATTTACCACTTCATTCCAATCAAGATGGCTTCTGGTGTGCCATACGTTTGTCATAAGTAAGACTGTTAGCGCTGTAGTTGTTCTTTAGAACACTCTGGGACATTCTGTCATTGGGCTATACTTGGGCTACATCTGGGTGATATTTGGGCTACATTTGGGCTCTTTTGTCTCTGGTGGCCCTCTTAGGAGACTGCATGTCAGAATTTTTTAATGAAATAGAAGAGGATTTGGGAAGTCACTCAAAATGTGCCCTATTTTTTCTTTCTGCAGCACTAATCATACTTTCTATGGCAAAATATACCCACTCATGTTGTTCCTTTTTAAATTAAATGTTTTAAGAGTTACCACTTTATTCCAATCAAGATGGCTTCAGGTGTGCCATACCTTTGTAATAAGTAGGACTGTTAGCGCTCTAGTTGTTCTTTAGAACACTCTAGGAGGCTGCAGTAGAACACAAAGGAATCAACTGACAGTCTCTGTCCTTGTTGGATGTACATGTTTTACTGAGAATGTCAGACTTCATGCTCACATGACTGAGAAAGATAATGTGAATTTACAGAAAATATGCTTTCAGTTTAGCTTATAGATCCCCTTCCAAACCACTGTGGGAAAAGCATGAGATAATAGTTTTCTTTCAAACATGATTCATGATATCCCAGCAGAAGGCTTTTTTCACATGGTAAAATAACCTTAGAACACACCACAATTCCTAAAATGAGTATGGTACCATCAACAGATGATTTATAATGTAACTAAAGTCCTAAAACCCTCTATTAACTACAATGCTTTTTAATGAGGTGTTATCATGTATATTGGTCCCAAGATGGCTGCCAACACTTCTTGGATGAAGTGCTGGCCAATCAGATCTCACGATGAGATGTGTGGTTAGGCTCCGCCCAGATATATATGTGTTTTTGAAGTTAATTTTCATAAAAACCACTGGAGCAATTTACACCAAATATAGCAAAGGCACTTCTGCGTACCAGTCCCTACAATTTTGCCAAGTTAGGTGTAATTCTGTTCAGCGGTTCGGGCTGTAGCCTTGTCAGAACGTCCAATGGAAATTAACATGGGGAAAACACGTTTTGGGACCCCCCTTTTTTCTCAGCCCCCACTTCACGAATCCCCCCGAAACTTTCAGGGTAGGAGCGCAGCGGAGTTGGCCAACATTTTGGAAAATTACACGCAAATTTCTCAACCGGCACCAAAGTTATTCCCAATAGAATGTTGCGGATTTCCTATCGTAGCTAGGTCCTAACTATATATACCTAATATATATATATATATATATATATATTACCTACTGGCGGTCGCCAGTAGGTATATATAGTTAGGATTTTTTCTCTATGGGATTTTTGAAAATTCTATGTCTAATAACTTTGGCGTTTGTGGACGGAATTGGCTGAAATTTTCAGGAAAATGGCACATTTTGTTTCTGAGCAGCCCCTGAAAATTTGGGGGGGTTCGTCAAGGGGGGGCCGAGAAAAAAGGGGGGTCCCAAAACGTGTTTTTAACATTGAGTTTCCCATAGGGCGGTTGGCCTCACTTTTAGCCCGAACGGCTGAATGGATTTGCACGAAACTTGGCAAAATTGTAGGGACTGGTAGCCCGATGTGCCTTTGCTAGGTCTCAATATATGTGCTTCAGTGGATTTTGAGAAATTAACGTACAAAAAAAGATATATATCTGTAACAGCGGACCGGGCAGCGCTCCGGTTCGCGGACTTTTCGCGGTACGGAGCTTTGTGAAGCGAAGCTGATTGGTTCTCCGGCGTCTGTGAACATTCCAAACAGTCCGTAGCGGCCGCCATCTTGTCTCTCGGTAGGATCGAGAGACAAGAGGAGGCCAAAGCGAAGGGGCAAATGACCATAAGGGGGCATAGTAGATCCTCGCTGACCCCCTAGGTTTGATGTGGAGGTTTTAAAAGGGCCCCGCGGGGCAAAAAAGAAAAATAATAATAATAATCGAACGGCTGAATGGATTTGCACGAAACTTGGCAAAATATTAGGGACTGGTAGCCCGATGTGCCTTTGCTAGGTCTCAATATATGTGCTCCAGTGGATTTTGAGAAATTAACGTTCAAAAAAAGATATATATCTGTAACAGCGCTCCGCTTCGCGTACTTTTCGCGTTACGGAGCTTTGCGAAGCTGATTGGTTCTCCGGCGTCTGTAAACATTCCAAACAGTCCGTAGCGGCCGCCATCTTGTCTCTCGGTAGGATCGAGAGACAAGAGGAGGCCAAAGCGAAGGGGCAAATGACCATAAGGGGGCATAGTAGATCCTTCCTGACCTCTTAGGTTTGATGTACCATTTTGCCAAGTTTGGTGTAATTCCGTTCAGCCATTCAGGCTGTAGACGTATGTAAATGTCCTATGGAAAATTGCATGGGGAAAACACATTTGAAAGTGTTGAAATTTAGAACCAATTAAAATGTTACTTTGGTTTTGTATTTGTGTGTGATGAAAGTTAATTGGTTATGTATATATCTCAAATGAGAGGAAACCACAGCCATTTTGTGATACTACTGTCTGAGGTACATTTGTGAGGAATTTTTGGTGGTGAATTTCTGGTGTTTGATTTACACAGTACTAACACTTCTCCTACTTTTAAAAAGGTGAGTTGTTAATTTGTAAGGGGAACTATGTTGTACACTTGAAGATAATTTGAAAAAAAAATTCTGTTATTTATTTGCAGTCCTTCTGTTATACTAAATAATTGATAAAGTTAGTTTTATATTATGTATTACTAAAAACGATAAATGAAAGTGATTATTTTTTTCTGCAATTTACAGCAAGCAATTTCAAAATAAAATGGCTCACAATGAAGAGACCGTGGCAATTTCTTTTGAATTGTCCACTACATTGATTGAAATTGACAGCACCAATAATGAAATATTGTCACAAGGAGGAGATGACTTGAATGATTCCACTACATTGATTGAAATTGACAGCACCAATAATGAAATATTGTCACAAGGAGGAGATGACTTGAATGATTTTTTGGATCAATCTGTTGATGGCGAATTTATCGAATGTTTGGAGACCATAGAGTTACAAGAATCATCATTGCAGACTTTTAATGAGGAGATTCCAGATGAGATGATTGAAGAGGAAATTACTGATGAGGACATGTTACTAGTTCTTTCAAATTTAGAAAATTCAGAAGAATAAATTTATATTTAGAAATCAAAAATTGTTTGAGACATTATTTATTTTTATTTTTAATTTATGAGGTTGTAGCGAAGTGATTGTAGTATAAAATGAGACTTATAGTATAGAGTGCAACATTTTTATGTTACATGGTAAGTTTACTCATATTTACTTCCCTTCTCCCACTATATTATCTCCAATGTGTATTTGACATCTCTTCTTCATCTCCGGCCTCCTTTCTCTCACTGTGTGTCTCTGATGCATCTTATCGCTGCTATTTTGTGTAATTACAGAAGAGAGTAAAATAAAATAGTTCGGAACGTGAAAAGGGGGCAAAGTAGAGTACCCCTCACCCCCTAGGCCTTCTCAGGCGGTCCCAAAAGGATCAGTTTCTGCTTTCCTGAGAGATTATGGTATGAGTTCCATATACCACAATAATTTGCATTACAACATGCAAGATATATATCTCCTATTACCAACTTTTGGAGATATTCGCGCTAAGCGCGAATATCTCCAAAAACTAACACCTGCCCTGAGCAGTTCTTAGCCATGTTATCCAATGGGAGGTGGATAACATGGCTAAGAGCATTAGCTCGGTAATGCATGAATATCGCTGAGTTTTCAGCGATATTAATGCATTGCGGTCGTTTTTTATCGCATTTGCGATAAACCTTGATAATAGCAAGGTTTATCTTCGATAATTTCTGACGATGCTTAGCGGTAAAAAATTCGTTGCTAAGCATCGTTAGCGATAAATATCGCTTAACTTTGGTAATATGCACCAACGTCTGTTAACGTTCGATTCGAAGGAAATGAGGAAGTGTTGAAAAACATTGTTTGCGCCATCTTGCCTTTTTTGAAATGCCACACTTTTGTCGTGCACGGCAGCCATTTTAGATGCCTTGACCAGACCCACTCTCTGCACGCTGTCGATTCGTAGCATGGCTCCCCACCCTCGCAAGCATCTTCCCCAGGCACTGGTCACCCCCGCTCTCTGTGTTATGCATGGGCAATAAACCTCTCCCCATCTGCGCTGCTCTTCCCTGAGAATCACACTCTGTGCCCGCCCGACACCTCCCTTTCGCCCTATTCACTACCGCACCCTCTGACACTCCTCTTCCTCTGTGTCCGATTGTCCAGGCTATCAGCTAGCCCTGCAGATGTAGTTTATGGCCCCAGCTGTAAAGAATCACCCCTCTTCAAAGGAGTTATAGTAGATCAAGGCTCACACCCGATGAGATCCGTCACACCACACGTGTTCCTACTATCTGAAAACCATCCTGTATTGTGATTGGGGAGGGGACCGAGCCTGAAGCGGAAGATTCCAGGGATGACTCTTTGTACATCAAAGTTTTTACATTGATGTGTCACATTAAAAATATATAGCACTCCAACAAAGTAGTAGGATTATAAAACTTTAATAACTTATAAATATATACAACAAAACAAAAACAGTAAAAACATTTAAACAACGAAGAGACCGTGGCAATTTCTTTTGAATTATCCAATACATTTATTGAAATTGACAGCACCAATAATGACATTTTCTCACAAGGAGGAGATGACTTGAATGATTTTTTTGATCAATCTCTTGATGGCGAATTTATCGAATGTTTGGAGACCATAGAGTTACAAGAATCATCATTGCAGACTTTTCATGAGGAAATTCCTGATGAGGACATGTTACTAGTTCTTTCAAATTATGAAAATTCAGAAGATGTTGCCTGGGGGTGGGTCGTCAGTAGCAGTCTGTTGTGCGAATAGTTCCAAGGCAGCAGAACGCGCTGAAATCTAGATGGCACAAAGGTGATGTCTAGTAAGTTGCCGCCCAGCAAATAACGGCGTGGGGCGCCGCGGGGGTGAGTGAGTCCAGTAGGCACCACAGGTATTCTTACCGGCATTGCAGAATTACTGCTGGGGACAATGCCTGTGCTGTAGCAGGGTCACAGCAGAAACAAAAAGGATTCTGTTGAAGATGTTGTTGGTTTTCAATTTGAAAACAGTTCTGGTGTCAACTGCTATGCTAATGTAGTGGTTAATGTTTTGTTTTCTCTAGAAAATGTAAAAGAGGGGGAGGCAGTCCAAAGTTCTGGTAAAAGGGCAAAGGAAAGGATCGGTGGTTTGAACTATCAGTCAAAAAGGGGAGGGGGTGCAACAATTTTTCCTACCGGGTCACAGTGTGCTTTCACCGGAACTGAGGTTTGCAGGATTCTAGTAATTCAAAGTGAGGCTGGCGCCAGCATGGGAGCGCCGACGTCCCGCGGATACAGTTTCGTCACTCCACGGGCGATCATGGCAGTCATTCCCCATCGGGGGTGTCTGCGGGGGTCGGAGACTCCCGCGTCTCCTCTAGAATCTTCAAGGTCGTGGAGGACTACTGTGGTGGAGTCAACCAGTGACCGGGCCATTTCTTTATGCTGGGCCCGCTCTTGCCACGTCGATCGCCATTTTGAGAGTTCGGTAGCTACTGGCGATCGCGGGGTCAAATGAGCGGATGGGCTCCACCCTGCCGGGCGAGACGTTGCAGCATCGCCACAGTGGAAGAACCCTTTTCCGGGCGCCTGGAGCGCTGAGGGTGCAGGTGGGAAGCCTCCACTGGGGAGGCGGGAGAGGCCTGTTCGCACCGTCTCTCCCTCCCAGTGCACCCCACGGCGTCTCGCTTGAGATTTGTTATGGCCGGACCAGGCGATGAGGACGAGGGGGGGGGGTCGGAGGCATGTGCAAGACATCCCCCCCAGTGTTGTCAAAGCCATTATTCAAGAAAGAAGAAGTGTCCCGTTCGTCTTCGGGCCGGGCTTCCGGTGGATGTCGGCCGGACGGCCCTTGCTCTGGCCCCATGAACGGGTTCCTTGGTTTATCGGCTGCAGCCGGATCCCATCGGCCCCGGCCGTTGGTGGCCGGACTGGTAGAGAATGTGGCGGGACTACCTGAAACTCTCAAGGGCCACCGCGGCTGGACTGGGAGAGAGAGGGGAGGGTCGAGGACACGGACATTCCCCCCCCCCTGCAACTCTCCAGCGTTGTCAATCCCCCTGGCCGGGTCCCGCTGGCCTCGGCCTCGCCCTCTCCTCCGGCTACACCCTACGTGATGATCTCCGAGGCGTGGCAGCAGGACCCGCCTTATATGTGTTGCTTTCGGCTGGGCGTAGCCGAAAACTTGTTGCCCTTTGGAAGTTTCTAGAATGGGGCGGATGTCTGCTGACTTCTATCTTTCCCAGTTTGCCGTTATTTGGCCGTGGCAGGCGGTGGGACAGACACGTTTTGGGGCAGTGAGGGGCGATGTTTTCAGGTTTCTTATTACGGGCTTACTTCTAACGTTTCTTGTTTCTAGGACAATAATAGGTTTTATCATTACGTATTGTTATCGTTTCTTTGTTTGTTATTTAATAAAAAGTTCATCAGTGGCCTACTGATTTTCGTTTTCCTATTCTTTTCTTTCCAGGTTGTTTCATGCTAAAGTTTCTGTTAACAGGATACAGTGATCACTTCGTTATTATTGCATATGTCCTTTTCACTAGGGGTGCTCTCTTGTTGGGCCAGATATCTCTAGTAAATGGTCCGGGTGAAACAGGTGCATCAATCAGTGGGGAGTAGATAGGCATGACAGATTACAACGGGGGAGAAAGGTCCGCATTACCTACCCTTTCACTACTTGCAAAGATTTTCCTACGTTTATTTGGAAACAGGGAATACCTCCAAAAAGAACTAATTCCCAAACAGTCAATGTTCGGACAATCAATCAATCAATGAGGAATGAAATAGGTACGACGTGTTAAAGGCTTGCGTTACCTACCCTTCACTATCTGCAAAGGGAGAGAGAATATTCCTATTCTTCCTTGTTTGCAGGCAGAGAAGATCCTTAAGAGAACCAACTTCGAACAATTCAATGCTCGATTCAAACAATCAACAAGGGGTACTGTGAACACAAATGAACGCCGCTTATGTACATACACATTGCTATTTTCAACAGGTTGTTCCTAATGTTTCTATTTTAGCGAGGTCAAAAAGAGATCCCATTAGTGGCCTACTGATTTTGCTCGATTCCTTTTGTTTTTTTACACGATTTTTCGCTATCTGCAAAGACTAAACAGAGTATTGCGACTCTGTGCTTGTTTGTAAATAGAGAATGAACCAAAGAGAACAATCAATCAAATGGAGAGAGAAGCAGGCACGACGTATTACAACGGGGGCAAAGGCCTGCGTTAACTACCCTTCACTATCTGCAAAGAGAGAGTACTCCTAATAGAAATGAGGGGGGGGGGCAGCATTCAAAGCAGCTCAGTGTGCATAAACACGAAAATGTTTTTACTTACCACGTACTTGACATTCGACAGCTTATGATATTTGCTATTAAAAAACCATTGAAATTCACTGAAAAAACCATAGGTTATAGACCATATATAGTTAGGAATTAGCATTTACAAAACCTTGAAAATTCACTGAAAAAACCATAGGTTATAGACCATATATAGTTAGGAATTAGCATTTACAAAACCTTGAAAATTCACTGAAAAAACCATAGGTTAGAGACCATATATAGTTAGCTGGACATTTTATTGACATAAAACCAATGAAATGCCATATATAGTTAGTTGCACTAACTATATATCGCGCACCCGCAATCCACTGCTGATGATGTCACATATTACATCATTCATGACATGGTCAGTGACATCACTGATGACATCACTGATGACATCTCAAATGACATCACTGATGACATCACTGATGACATCTCATTTGACATCAATGACCACATCACTGATGATATCATTCATGTGACAATACAATGCATCTCCTCACATTTTAATATAACCTCTGTTTCACCCAGTGTTAAATACAGAGTATAATTTTTGAAACCATTGACACACCAATACTAGTTACTACGTACGCACTCACTGATTGCTACGTCTACACACACCTTCACTCATTCACCCATACAATCATTCATACATACAATCACTCATCTTTACAACACTATCATATGCACTCATACACCTATACAGACACTCACAGTCTGCCACTCATCCATGGAGTTACTCACACACCTAGTCAGTCCTGTAAAGAATCAATGACACTTCCATTTTCTTGTCTATACAGTTAAACATAGAGCACCTTACATTTTCAAACATATACTAACACATACTTACCTTCTTATACAATCATTGATACAAGTACACATTGATCTGCACAGAGTCACACACCTCCCAGCTAGCCACACACACACTCAGTCTCCCATACAAATACTTGGGCAATCAATCAATAACCCATATAGTTACTCATATAGCTACTGATCAACACATGCAGCAGTTTACAGAACAACAGACATAATGATGCACAAATTAAGACAGTTTAGTCACTAACCCATGCACTCAGTGAGACACATTTAATCACTCACTCATACAGTCAGTCATGCACCTACTAAATCCTTCGTCCAGACACTTACACATCCACTCATTCTTCAATATGTAAGACATATTTAAACTTTACAGAAACAAAAAATCACTGGATGTTGTTATCAGTGATGTCATCAGTGATGTCATTTGAGATGTCATCAGTGATGTCATCAGTGATGTCACTGACCATGTCATGAATGATGTAATATGTGACATCATCAGCAGTGGATTGCGGGTGCGCGATATATAGTTAGTGCAACTAACTATATATGGAATTTCATTGGTTTTATGTCAATAAAATGTCCAGCTAACTATATATGGTCTCTAACCTATGGTTTTTTCAGTGAATTTTCAAGGTTTTGTAAATGCTAATTCCTAACTATATATGGTCTATAACCTATGGTTTTTTCAGTGAATTTTCAAGGTTTTGTAAATGCTAATTCCTAACTATATATGGTCTATAACCTATGGTTTTTTCAGTGAATATATATATATATATATAAAACCTACTAGTTAGGACCTTGTTTCTATTCAAAAAGCATTTTTTCTTTTGCCAATAACTTCGCCGCAGGTTAACAAATCTTTGCGAAATTTTAAAAACAAATGGGGTGCTCCGGTCAGCTCCTGTCTTGAAAGTTTCTGGGTGATTTGTCAAGCGGGAGCCAAGGAAAAAGGGGGGTCCCAAAACGTGTTTTCCCCATGTTAATTTCCATAGGAACTTTAGACAAAGCTACAGCCCGAACTGCTGAACAGAATTACACCAATTTTGGCAAAAAGGTAGGACTTGGTTCAGAAAGAGCCCTCTTTTTAATTGGTGTAAATCCGTTCAGTTGTTCCTGAGTAATTAAAAAAAGAAAAATATCGATATCTGAGCACCGAGGAGGAGTCGTGACTCCTCCCTAGCATGAGCTGACTTCTGATTGGCTGCCAACACTCCAAACCAGGAAGTGTTAGCAGCCATCTTGTGACTTGGTAACCGAGTCACAAGAAAACAGTGAAAAAAACATAAAAAAACAGTAAAGGGGGCAAGGTAGAAACACCCTGACCCCCTAGGCCTGCTGAGGGGGGAGCTTTTTTTTAAACAGCAGAATTTGTGCTGGGTGCGCGAATCCTGCTGAGAAAATTTTTAAAAATGAATAGCGGTCTCCCGCGCTTAATTATTGTTAAGCCCCCGGGGGCAATCCTAAATTATATAGCGGGGGCCACGCAGCCCAAGGGACCGCCACCTCCCCGGGGCTTCATCGATGATTTACAGAGGACACGCAGCCCCCCGCAGCCCCGGGGGACCACCACCTCCACAGGGCTCTCTTTTAAAAAAAAAAAAAATTGTGTGTGGGGGGTTGGAGTCCCCCCACAATCTCCTGGGACCACCACCTCCCAGGGGCTTTGCCAATTAAACTCGCTCAGCCCCTGCTTTTCAATTAAACACTGGGGGCTCGAGCCCCCACACATGTCTTAAATAAAAAAACAGAGCCCATGGGAGGTGGCGATCCCCGGGGCTGCAGGGGGGCTGGGTGCCCCGGTGTTTAATTGGCAAACCCCCAGGGAGGTGGTGGTCCCTGTGGCATGTGGGGGGCTTAAGCCCCCACACACAATTTTAAAAAAAAGTGAGCCCTGGGGAGGTGGTGGTCCCAGGGGCTGCAAATCATCAATGAAGCCCCTGGCCCCCTCCAAATAATAATAAAAATAAGAGTTTCCCCATGCCCGGGGGATGGGGGTCCATGGGGCCCACATTTGCCTCTGGAGGGGTGCCAAGCGGCCCCCTTCCTGATTTATAAACAAAATTGATTCTAGTCCCAAGGTATCAGGGTGCCCATCGACCAGCAAGGGCGCCCTGGATCACTTTACTTTCATTGAGAAGACTGACCTGATCAAATTGTTACTCACCATAAAATGAGGTGCTCCCAGTGACCCCTGCCCCCCTAGAATCCTTAAGTCCATTCCTGATACTATTGGAGAAGCTCTGACCCCCCATACTAAATCTGATTTTTCAGACCGGGATATTTCCCAGAGATTGGAAAAAAGGCATCTGTGCTCCCCCTGCCGAAGAAGCAATATTTGGACTCCAAGGACCCAAACAACTATCGCCCGATTTCCAGACTCCCTTTGCCAGCGAAAGTACTGGAGAAAGAAATGAATAGACAACTCAGTAATTTCATTTTGGATAACAACTCTTTAGACCCCTCACAGTTCGGGTTTAGAGCGTATCACAGTACGGAGCTAGCATTGATCAAATCTACTGAGGAAATCAGAGAGGCCGTGGATAGGGGAGGAAATGCCATCGTAATCCTCCTGGACCTATCCGCGGCCTTTGATACAGTCGACCACGGGGTCCTGCTGAATCGGCTCTCGGAGATCGGAATCAAGGGTGTAGCACAGAAACTGTTTCACCCGTTTCTGACTGATAGGTCCCAGACGGTGGATCTGGAGGGGAGCATTTCTGACACTTTCTCACTCCCCTGCGGGGTGCCACAGGGCTCCTCATTGAGCCCTACGCTCTTTAATATCTATGTAGCCCCCCTGGCCACTATCATCCGGTCATTTGGGTACCAGCTTACCTCGTATGCGGACGACACTCAGATTGTGTTGTCACTGGCGCAGGGAGCGGAAAGAGAAGTGAGTGACAGGTTTCAGAAGTGTATGTGCTCTATTTCCATCTGGATGGCATCTAATTTCAATTCAGCAAAAACTGAGGTGTTACAGTTTGGCAACAATCCCTGGGTTTGGACACTGGATTGGTGGCTCGAAGGGCTGGGAGTCTGTCCTACACCCTCTCGAAAAGCCAAGAATCTGGGAGTCATGGTGGACAATCAACTTACCATGGGGGACCAAGTGAATCAGGTAACCTCTGCCTGTTTTATGGTTCTCAGGATAATTAAAAAAATCAAGCTCTTCCTCTCAGACAGCAACCTCAGGATGGTTGTCACGGCTCTAGTTCTGCCCCGCTTGGATTATTGCAACAGCCTTTATCTTAATGCACAGAAACAACATGTGTACAAGCTGCAATTGGTGCAGAATGCAGCAGACACTGCTAGGTTTGCCTCTGTGAGAGGAGAGCTGAGGAGGTTGTGGTCTTTAAGGCAGTGAATGGAATTGGGCCGGAGTTTCTAAGACAGAGGCTCAGCTGGTATGTCCCTGGCAGAGCTCTGCGCTCCTCCGGGTCTAAACTAGTACGGACTCCTAGGTTTAAGAAAACTAACTGGGGAGGCCGTAGCTTCCTTCACTGTGCCTCCAAAGCCTGGAATGAGCTCCCGTTCCGCCTAAGAGATGCCTCAGACCTCATTTCCTTTCGGAAGGGGTTGAAAACCTGGCTCTTCTCCAAATAACCAGCTCATGGTCTTCCCCAGGTAACTAGGACTCAGCGCCAGGACACCCCAGGGTAGCAGTGTGCTTTATAAGTTTAATAACATAACATAACACATAAAAAGGGGTCAGGTCCTAGGGGATAGTGTCCCCAGGGCCCCAAAAATTTAAAAGAAGGGGGCCACACAGCCCCCCTTGTCAACTAAAATATTTTTAAAAGCCGGATTCTAGCCCCTTGGCGCACTGCTGCTGGGGTGATGAGGTCCTCTTGTGGCCTGAGGACCTCAGGACACAAGTGGACTTCATCCCCCGAGCAGCAGTGTGCCAAGAGGTGGGTTTGCAGAGTGGTGTAAAAAGGGGGCGTGGCCTCGGACCACCTCTCTGCAATCCAGCTGTGTGGCTCACTGGAGGTACCTGGTGGGCTAGTTGGCCCCCAGGGACCCTCAGTATTCAAGGGGACTTAATCCCCCAACTTAGAACGTGCCAGGGGGGGCGCGTTTGTAGAATAGTGGAGAAAGGGGGTGTGGCCTTTGTCCACCTCTCAGCAATCCCACTGTGTGGGGCTTACTGGATGTAAGAGGTAGGTTCATTGGCCCTTAAAGGACCCCCAGCAGCGAAGGGGACTTCATTCCCCATCCAAGAGCGCACCAGGGAGCGCGTTTGTAGAGTGGTGGGCAAAGGGGCGTTTTCTGCTACGAGTAGTTACCAATGCTGCTGTGTGGGACTTATTGGAGGTAATAAGATGGCTAGTTGGCCCCCAAGGTTGTCCTTGGGGGCTAGCTACTCCTCTAGTTACCTCCAGTAAGTCCCACACAGTGGGATTGCTAAAACGTCTTCGGAGGCCATGCCCGCCTTTCTCCACCACACTGCAAACGCACCTCCTGGCAGACTACGGGATGGGGGATGAAGTCCAATTTACTCCTGAGAAAGTTTGGGGCCAAAAAACACTCCTGGTACCTCCTGTAAGTGCTACGCAGCGGAACTCCTGAGCGATGTTAGGAGGCCCAGCACCCTTTCTCCACCACTCTGCAAAGATGACTACTACTTAAAGAAGCATCTTTATGCACCTCTGATTTAGAGGTAGTTTTAATCCCCCTGCCCTATTATATAGTAGGGCCTTTCAGAGGAGGTCATGCCAATCACAGGGGTACCAAAAAGTTGGGGACACAAGATGACTTTGCAACAAGGCCTCTTTCTCCTCCTCTGTTGGTTCTTTCTGGATATCTCTTGCTTCTTTCTGCACTTTTCTTTGTCTTTCTGGACTTCTGTTTCCTCTTTCTGCATTTCTCTTGCCTATTTCTGCGCCTTTCTTCCTCTTTCTGCACATGTCCTACCTCTGTAGGCATAGTTAGAAATTAGCATATAAAAAACCTTTAAAATTCACACAACAAAACATAGGTTTCAGGGATGTTATAGTTAGAAATTGGCATTTTAAAAACCTTTGACATTCACTGAAAAAACCATAGGTCTCAGGGACGTTATAGTTAGAAATTAGCATTTAAAAAAGCTTTGAAATTCATTGAAAAAAACACAGGTTTCAGGGACGTTATAATTTGTTGGACATTTCACTCGTATAAAACCAGAGAAATTCGGCCGTTATAGTTAGTTCATCTAACTATAAATCGAGCCCCCGCAATGCACTGCTGATGAATTCACATACTACATCATTCATGACATGGTCAGTGAGATCACTGATGACATCTCAAATGACATCACTGATGACATCATCCACGTGATAATCTGATGCGCACCTCCTCACACCCTAATATAACCTTTGATACACCCACTCGTTAAAATACAGACAACCATTTTCGAAACCATAGACACACCAATACCAGTAGTATATATCATATGTCATATGTGAGGTCATAAGCAGTGTATGGTGGGGCAAGTTATAGTTAGTGCTGCTAACTATAACTGGTGAATTAGTTCAAAATGTTAATGTTATCACTAACATATTCACCTATTTGTAACGTTACTGTAACCTTTGTTTTGTTTCAGTGAATTTGTAGTTTTTTAAAATGTTAAGTAAAACTTAATTATCATACTTAAATGCACCCCCGCATATGGCCAGGTCCTGTGGCCAATCCCCTGTATGTACCCAACCCCATGTGTGGGAAGGGACTGGCCTCTACTTTCAGGCCTCTCTCTCAAATGAAAGGTGTGCATAGTAGGGCGTGGGCAGAGATTAACCCCACCTTTCAGACCCCTCTCTCAGGTGAAGGGTGTGCATAGTATGGTGAGTGGAGGGACTGACCTCTCTGCTCGAACTCCTCTCTTGAATGACAGGTGTGCATAGTAGGTTGCGGGGAAGGACTGGCCTCTCTTTCCAGACCCTTCTCTCTGATGACAGGTGTGTATAGTAGGTTGCGGGGATGGACTGGACTCTCCTTTCAGACTCTTCTCTAAGATGACGGGTGTGAGTAGCAGTTTGTGGGTAGGAACTGACCACTCCTCTCAGACCCTTCTTTCAGATGACTGGTGTGCGTAGTAGGGTGCGGAAAGGAACTGACCTCTCCTTTCAGACCCTTCACTCAGATGACAGGTGTGCTTAGTAGGCTGTTAAATAATGACTGTTGAATAGTTATGTTTGCTTTGTGCTGACAATTGCTGAGTTTCCTTGTCTTCATTGATGCTCTCTGATTTACAGGATTGGAGTCTTCTAAACAGGAGTGACAATCTTCCACTGTCGGCTTTGTAGCAGGAAGAAAGGGGGAGTTTGACGATGGACAATGCCAGTTGATGAGGCTGGAGGCTCCTGATTGGATGAACATTCTTTTCTAGAACTTCATGGTTTCCCTAGGCTTCATGGGAAGTGAAGTCCTGTATCGATTGTTGTGTTTATTTGGAATGGCTGCTGTTGAACTAAAAGAAGAAAAGAAACTTCTAATCCTTGCCTCAGTGTCGTGACATAGAATTAACCGTCTACTCACCACAGAACTTATGTCTTACACTCTTTCTCTCAATAACACAGGTGACAATATGCATTTCTAATAGTAGAATGTATTGAGAACTCACCTGATCCTTTTATTATTCGTGACCCTGCGAGTACCGCAAGATTGTAAACTTTTTGTAGGGTTAAATCTATTTTATTGATTTTCATACAAAGAGTAAGTATAACTACATAACATTTTGACCTACCTACAACCACTGGCCATAGAGGAAAAATAACCAGGTAAAAGGACCATCGGACAAAGGGGTGGGCAATGAAAAGGGGAGGAAGGGGATTCAAAAGTCTACAGGTATCCTAGGGGTAAGAGGGTAGGAACAAGGAGGGAGGGAGGGGAAAGGATGATGCTCACATGCATTGGTGTCTCTCAATACAGTTTGAACAGGGGGATTGTCACTGGGGGATGATTAGGTCTGGCTGTGGATCTCTGCTGTGAGTCAAAACACTTGGCTTGCAGGTAAACAGGGCAGGTTAACTCATGAGAGTTCTGTGCCAGGAGCTGAAGGCAGGGGCCCCATGTTTTCTCGAATTAGGGAACCTTATGCTTGATGAAGGTTGTCAATTTCCCAATGCCCAGGGATGTACCATAACTTGTATAGCCAGTCCATGTGCATTGGCGCTCCTTCCGTGCCCAGCCTTGACAAGAGAGCTGGTTTGGCTGCACATAGTGCCAGGGTGAGGACCCTCTCCCTAGGAGTCCGCAAGGTATATGTCAACGCATTGGGGAGACCCTGTAGGATGTAGCTGGGAAAGTGTAGCAGCGCTGTGTCAAAAATTTGACCTATGTCTGCTAGGACATCAGCCCAATAATGGTGAAGTTTAAGACAGTGCCATAAGAGGTGGGTAGCGGGAGTGTACCAAATAGGTTTCGGGCGGCGAGGCGTTGTATAGCAAATCACATACAACGTGAAGATTTGCCCCCACCGTAAGCCCATGTTACATACGCAATTCTCATGCGTTGTCAAGGCCCCTGGTGATTTCTAGGAGGGCCTACACGGGTAATACCGTGAGTCTTTTCACTTTATTACACTCATCCTCACGGATAGGACACGCCTTAGCGTGCGAGGACCACCGGGAGATTTTCTGGTCCTGAAGAAAGCTGAGCCCAATATAGCATAAAACAGCTGAAACATGTCTACCTTTACCATGCAGGATACAGTGGTTTAAATAGTAAGACCACTTGGTGTCCTTTTCACCTGTTTTTAATGGTAACAGCAGACCATTTAATAAAATTGTTTAGGGTACTGCTGTTACTTTTTAGATTCACTGTCACCACACTTGAGCACTTCCTCTTTGTTCCAAAAAACCAGCTCCTCTGTAAATCAGGCGTGATAGCACACTGGGGGGACATTCGGTCTCCCCAGTGATGACCCTATGATGAAGCATGTCACCACTAGGTGGTGAGTGAGGCTTCTTCTTTAAAATAAAGTTCTTTTTTTCCTTGTGTTTTCTCTCACTTGTGTTTTCCCACTGGGAATATCCTTCGCTCTAAGTGGCTTTATGATAAAATTATTGTAGCACTTGGGTCACTCTTTAGATGTTGTTATATATATTTATTGGGGGTATAAGAGTGACTTACGTACCCTTACTCTCCTGTTGTTGTGATATAAGAGGTGGGTCAACATGCCTGTGTGGTTACAGTGGGGACAACAATGGTCATTGTTGCAGCATTTCTACTTAGCAGTGTGTGCCGATGTATAGTACCAGTACTGCGCGATCTTATGGAGGGTTTCTTTCCCTGATGTTGAAGATCATGGAGGGAGCACCAAGAATGAAATCACACCCTGTCAGGTAAAGTCTTTTCAATATCTTTTATTCTTCTTTAGTAAAACAGATGACAGGACAACAGCCAACGCTTTTCCTTCCTTTCAAAGGAACTTCATCAGGGCTGAAATTGACATGAGACATGAGACATGACATGAGACAGCACATAAATAACCACAATATGAAAATACACAAACACAATTACGCATACGAATGAACAACTATAAACACATTACATAGAAGTGCAGATACCAACAAACATATTCTTCTCATAATAGATTGACCAAAGACATGAAACATAATCAAGATACTGTACTCTAAACAATTAAAATATATACACGCACTATCTACAAACATTACACTAAATATAGAACACCATAAAATACATGAAATACGCGAGAACCAACACCAATACGCACCAATAAAATAGTTAATTTATCATGTTTTTATATACATATTGCACAAATCCATAAACGTAAAGAAAGAAATAAAGGGAAGATTTATACAAGAAAAAAGTATTAAAGTTACAAAATAACCAGTAGTGAAAGAACGGGTTAGAAACAGAGACTGAGTATCACAAAGAAATACATATATGGACACCATAATATACGAAGATAAAAACCCAACTAATAGACAGCACAAACAAAAGTGTAGAGAATCGCACCTAAATATTAAAGGCAAAAAGATCCAATTCATTAAATTTTTTTAAAAATCAATCAATCAATCAGAGTACTTGTAAAGCGCGCTATTTACCCGTGAGGGTCCCAAGGCGCTGAGGGGAGGGGGGGTGCTGCTACTGTTCGAAGAGCCAGGTCTTGAGGAGTCTTCTGAAGGCGAGTAGGTCCTGGGTCTGCCATATGTGGGTGGGGATGGTGTTCCAGGTCTTGGCAACGAGGTAGGAGAAGGATCTGCCCCGGATGCGGGAGACAGCGACGAGGGCGAGGCTGGTGGAGCGGAGCTGGTGGGTGGGGGTGTGGAAGCTGAGTCTGCTGTTCAGGTAGGCTGGTCCGGCGTTGTGGAGTGCTTTGTGTGCGTGGGTGAGGAGCTTGAAGGTGATCCTCTTGTCGACGGGGAGCCAGTGTAGGTCTCTCAGGTGGGGGGTGATGTGGCTGCAGCGGGGGACGTTGGCGATCAGTCGGGCGGAGGCGTTTTGGATGCGTTGTAGTCGTTGTAGGTATTTGGCTGGGATTCCTGCGTAGAGTGCGTTGCCGTAGTCCAGTCTGCTGCTGACGAGGGCCTGTATCACCGTTCTTCTTGTTTCGGTCGGGATCCACTTGCAGATCCTGCAGAGCATGCGGAGGGTATTGTAGCTGGAGGAGGAGACGGCGTTGACATGCTTAGACATGGAGAGGGAGGAGTCGAGGATGAATCCTAGATTGCGTGCATGGTCGGTGGGTGTTGGTGCTGTTCCCAGTGTGGTCGGCCACCAGGAGTAACCCTGGGCGGAGAACTACGCTCAGCTCGTGGAGTTTGCGAATTTTTGGCAACTTCGCGCGAAGCGCGAAGTTGTCGACTACTTCGCAATCTACAGCGTCGCGTAGTAGTTTTTCCTCCTCGCGCGCTCAATAGCATTCTCGCGTGCGCGGTAATGACTTACCGTGGTTCTGCATTCGCTTTCTCGCTTTTCTCTCCCGGTCGCGTTCGCTACGATGTTTGGAATCCGGCTGCACAATTCCATGCCACTGTGAGAACGCGATAACGTCATTCGGACACGCGAACACGTCATTAGGACGCGCGATCTTCCTTGCAGCGCCATGTTGGTAAGATCGCGTTTCCGAACATGCAGAAACTGCAATCTGGCACAGAATATCTCTCGAGCATGTTAAAACCTTCTCAAAAATGATCATTTTGCTCAGGAAAACCCCGCAGAATGTGATTTGGCTATATTTTTTTGGGCTAGGAGTCCTCTTTTTGTTTCTACTCTTTTTTTTCAAGAGAAAGGAAGTGCCCCTGAGCCTCCAACTTCCTGTTCCTGTCCACCAGGCTCCTCCCAGTGCTTTATCCATGTGGTGTTCACTTTTATTTGGATTTGGAGCTGGAAGGATCACTCTTTGTGTATGTCTGCTGCATAATATTATTTGATTGGATTTGTTGAAGAATTTTGGATTTGAACTTTTCTTTTACAAGTAAGTTTGAGAATTGAGAATTGGTGTACTGTAAATGTTTGTTTGATTTGGGTTTTTTTAACTACAGTTTTCTGTGCTTCTCAATCTTTCTTAAAAATGATTATTGAGGGAGGCATGTACTTTCATGAGGGGCCAAGTTGTATGTCTTTGAAATTTTATCCAGTAGGCCTAGAGGTACCCACGGGTCCAACCATGTTTCTGTGGTGTCTGTAAAACATCATGGATTGCATTGGATTCAATTGCAAACTCTGTTATAGTGGAATTTCATTTTTTTTAGTAAAATTAGGTAACCCTAGTAGTTCATGTAGTTAGTGTAGGCCTGCTTGAGTTCATTTACTTTCTGTGGGTGGCTTGGCCAGGTGGTGGCGGCCATTTTGTGTTTGTAGCCACTGTGTTTTTGCCATAGGCCTCCAAGCTTGTGGCCTACTCTGCCAGTAGGCCCAAGGGTACTACTAGAGTCATCATCATGGGTGCATGAAAGTTGTTCGACTGTTATTGTGGTGTTTAAGTTGTAAGTGTAACATCATGTAGGTCATGGATGGCTTTGGATTGATTAGCAAAATGTGTTTTTGGTGTTGAATTGCAGGTTTTGGGTGTGTGTTGAATAATATGGCTTTTTCTGCGCACTTGGTAACCCTAGAATTCAGCTCACGTAGTTTTGGTAACTTTGCACAGTGCGACAACGCGCCCTTACAGTTTTTGCCTTCTTCGCGCGCTCAATGTGCGTGCTCGGGCACGCGATAACGACGTTTTGTACAATTCGCGCTGCCGAACACGCCGAATTTGCAATCTCGCGAGCAATATGTCTCGAGTTGCATAAAACCTTCTCGAAAATGTTGATGCTGTTCATTTTGCTAAAGAAACTCCTCAGGTTGTCATTTGGTTGTAGTTTTTGGAGCATGGAGCACTTACTGTTTCTGTCCTCTATGTACGTTGTTGTTTGAGGGTGGCCTGACCATGTGGGTGGCGGGGCGGCCATTTTGTGAAGCCAAGCATTGTCCTTTTGCCATAGGCATGTATTGTCTCTCTTCTCTTTCTTTTCATGTTGTTGGGGGTGGCCAGGCCATGTGGGGGCGACCATTTTGTGTGACCTTCCATCGTGCTTTAGTTTTGTCGCAGGCCTACAAACTTGTGATTTCTTCTGCCAGTAGGCCTAGAGTCCCAGAGGTAGTCAGCGGGGATGCTTGATGTAGCGGTTTCCATTTTGTCTGTTGGATTTAACATCATTTAGGGCATGGGTGGCAATGCATTGAATTTCCAAATGTAGTGTTTGGGGTGTAGTTAACTGTTTGGGTGTGTGTAAAAAACTGTAAATGCCTTTGTTCTTTGTGTTGTTGTTGTGTAACTTTCAAACCTTTTAGCCATGGGGATTTTCTTTTTTGCATTAACCTGTGATGTTTAACAGGCATCCTCCTTTTTCTGGCCATATAGGGATATAGGCCTGCTTGAGTTTATTGTTTTCTGGCCTTTACCCATGTACCTGTGATGAGTGCCCATGTGGCTGGGAGCTGTGGTGGTAGTAGTAGTGTGCTGTTTTGTTTTTGACAAATTGGCCTGTGTCTTGCCATTGTTCCTGTTGGCTTACTACTGTTCACATCCCCATTGCTATCTGCTGCAGGTCACTGATGCTGCATCCATCCGAAATGATGCACAAATTAAGGATAAACAAGTTCCACTTCCACTACATTTGCATTTTAGTTATTTGCTATTCTTACTCTTACTGAGTGTACTAATACTTCTAGTAGTAATTAAAATTAAAGCTAAAAAAAATCCACATTCGACTGATGTTATTCTGCCTTCTTTGCTTGTAGGTGCACAAAAGACTGAAGAGGAGGTGTCTGTCATCATTCATCGCCTGTTCTACTGCCAGACGGACGTCCTTCTGTACTACATCACGTGTGGTATGACCTACCTGACCAGACATCATTCTCAGCAACTTGTGCAACTGAGTGCTGCTGCTGACATCTGAAGAAGATGGGCCCAAAGAAGGCAGGTACCAGGTCCTCCAAGACCAAGAAAGTTTCTGAGAAGAAGAAGGAAGAATAGAAGAAGGAAGTGACACTTAAGTCTGGCGTTGACCTGAAAACCTTTTTTGGGAAAAAAAAGTACGCCTGCAGCAGCGGTGACCGGGGTCCAAGCTAGGGAGAAGCATGGGCGAAATTTGTGAATTTGCGTTCCGCGAATTCGCGGATTCCCCCGTGAAATCGCAGATTTTGCGATTTGCCCAGGAGTACTTCTACTGGCTAATCCAGTAAGTGCTCCCTCATTGGGTAAATGTATAGTGCTGTAACACAGGCACAGGCACACATGGTCACTGGAGACACATCTTCTGGCCTTTTACGCAGCTACAGTGTAGTAAAAGCACTATGCGGCAGATTTACAAGCCGCTTGCGCCTCTTTTGCGCGCAGTTGCGTCACTTTTGTGACGCAGCGGCAGCACAAAAGATGCGCCATGGTGCTGGGTATTAACAACGTGATGCATCTGAGAGATGCGTCACGTTGTAAAGCCCTGCGCCATAAGAGGCGTTCCGGCGCAGGGGAGGGCGTTCCTGCGCAGGAACGCCTCCTAAAAGTGGCTGGGTGAAATCTACAAGATTTCACTCAGTCACTTTTAGGCCAATGCTGCGTCAAAACCCTGCGCCTGCTTGAAGCAGGCGCAAGGCTTGACGCAGCAGCGGGGAGATAGGGCCCCCCAGAGCACGACGCAGCTCCAGCAATGCGCTGCTTGTACGGCACAGATGCGTGACGCATCTGTGCCGTTTTTGCTACATGGTGCGCCGCATTGTAAATGCGGCGCACCATGGGTGGCGGAGCTGCGGCTCACAATAACTGGTGCATCCCTGGGGCTGCGCTAGTTATTGTAAATCTGCCCCTATACATTTAGCCAACGAGGGACCACTTACTGATTAGACAGTAGAAAGTACTCCAGTTGAGTAGAGGTATTGCACAAAAAGGTGGCATCTTCGTGGACAAACACGCAGGGCGGGATTCATTCTGCCCCCTGTTAGACTCTTTTTTTGTGCCCTTCTGCCCTCTGTTAGACTCGTTTTTCCCTTGTTTTTGTGCCCTTCTGCCCTCTGTTAGACTCGTTTTTCCCTTGTTTTTCTGCCCTTCTGCCCTCTGTTAGACTCGTTTTTCCCTTGTTTTTCTGCCCTTCTGCCCTCTGTTAGACTCGTTTTTCCCTTGTTTTTCTGCCCTTCTGCCCCCTGTTAGACTCGTTTTTTGTGCCCTTCTGCCCTCTGTTAGACTAATTTTTCCCTTGTTTTTGTGCCCTTCTGCCCTCTGTTAGACTCGTTTTTTGTGCCCTTCTGCCCTCTGTTACACTCGTTTTTGCGCCTTTCTGCCCACTGTTAGACCCGTTTTTTGTGCCCTTCTGCCCTCTGTTAGACTCGTTTTCCCTTGTTTTTCTGCCCTTCTGTCCTCTGTTAGACTTTTTTTTGTGCCCTTCTGCCCTTTGTTAGGCTCGCTTTTCCCTTGTTTTTGTGCCCTTCTGCCCTTTGTTATACTGCTTTTTGTGCCTTTCTGCCCTCTGCATCACCACATCATCACTCAGCGCTACCCCAGCATCACTCAGCACCACCACATTATCACTCAGCACCACCACATTATCACTCAGCACCACCACAGCACCACTCAGCATCACCACAGCATCACTCAGCACCCCCACAGCATCACTCAGCACCACCACAGCACCAATCAGCACCACCGCAGCACCACTCAGCGCCACCACAGCATCACTCAGCACCAGCACAGCATCACTCAGCACCACCACATTATCACTCAGCACCACCACAGCACCACTCAGCACCACCACAGCATCACTCAGCACCACCACAGCACCACTCAGCACCACCCCAGCATCACTCAGCACCATCCCAGCACCACCACAGCACCACTCAGCATCACCACAGCACCACTCAGCACCACCACAGCACCACTCAGCGCCACCCCAGCATCAATCTGCGCAACCATTCAACAACAACTGGTTCAAATATGTTCTCTCAATGTTTCAAGCTTTATTACAAATGTCAGAAAAAGATGTTAATATTTCACTTCTGTTCTTGGATTTTCGTCACAATAAAATACACTGAACATAATCTACACAAAAGTTATTTACAAAAGTTTAAGCTATTGCCATTATAAATTAAAACCACTTTTATTTAAGTAGTAGTCAGTAGTCAGAAAGGCTTTATTCAATAAAAACATATCATAAAAGCATCACATTATTAAAAAGCACATTTGCAATTAAAAACAAAAATTAATCTATTTACACCAAATTTTTGCAACCAGTATTACTAGTTAAGAACAACGTTTAAACATTTGATTAAAAATCAAATTAAACATATTCAAATAAGCCTTTTTTTCCTAACATGCCATGCCCATGATAAAAATTTAGAAAGGCCACAAGCATACGATGGCCGTGAATCTGCCATCACGATGCGCAGTGCCTCATTGTGAGACCTAGTGCCTAACAGCCGACATAGAGGTTTGAGCCACCTTTTTCTTGGGTGGACATACGCCGGACATTCAAACAGGAAATGCGCTATAGTTTCTGGTCTGGTTAAGCAAATAGGGCAAAATACTGTTGTTTGAGCCGGGGGTTTCCATCGAGCAGTTAGGGTGCGCACTGGAAAAGCCCCGGCCCTAAATCTAAAGTAAAGGGCCCTATCAAATGGCTTCCAGATGATATCCAAATAGAGTTCCCGAATCGGCGAGTCCTTAAACTTTAAGAATTCGTCCGTGAGTCTACCCAGAGTATGGTCAATTCTAGTTCTAGACGCAACCCAATTCCAATAAAGGCTCTTTAGAGTTGCCTTCGGAGGAGAGGACCTACCAGCCCATACCTCGCTAAGGCCAAAATCACCAAGCAAATCTTTTACATCTTTCAACCACTTTACTTTGTGCCATCCTGGCAATGACATTACTTCAGATAACCCTTTAGCATATTTGGCCAATTCAGGCACTCGCCACAGCCGGGCCCATAAGAGCAACGGCCGAAGCTTTGCCAGATCGTTAATAGAGCGACAGCCTAAATCAAACAATAAGGGTATCATTGGGGTGCTCTGTGGGAGTGACATAAGGTCCCTATAGAACTTATTTTTGGACCTTGTCAGTTGGTCTATATTAGCAGTACCCCATAGCTCTGCCCCGTAGAGAGCAGAGCTAACTCCCTTTGCTTTATAAATGTCAATGACAGGGGCAGTCGGCCTTATCGAGCAGGAGCGCTGTTCCTTGAGCAGCGTCCCAGCTACCCTCTTATGGGTTAGCAGCATTTTACAAAGATGCGGGGTCCACTGCATGGTATGCGATATGCGTATACCTAGATAATCAAACACAGTGACCCTTTCCAAAGGCACATGATTCAATGCAGGGGGCGCCCAAGTTTTTTCGGAGGGTTCATCACCAAATACTTTGTTTTGTCAGTATTTATTACTAGACCTCGCTGCAAGCAAAAAATCTGAAAGTTATCCAGGAGGTTTTGGAGGCCCATTGGGGTCTTAGATATTAAGAGCGTATCATCCGCAAATAGGAGGGTAGGAATTTGCTCGCCCGCCAGGGATGGTTCATCTGAAGGGTCTTTTAGCAGATGCTCGACCACACCGTTCACATATAGTGAAAAAGGACACATCCCTGGCGAACCCCTCTCTCTACTGGGATTCTATTAGTTTTGTCGCCCTCAGTACCCCATCTTACTTGAGCAAAGTTGCCTTCGTGGAGCCTCACCAATATGGACAGAATGTAGCTAGGAAGCCCCATATCGGAGAGTACTCTCCAAAGACTCTCCCTAGGCACAAGGTCAAAGGCAGTCTTTAGGTCGATAAACGCAAGATAAAGACTGCCTTTGCCTATAACGACCACCTTCCAGTAAATTAACATCAGTCTAAATGCCTGCTCTATTGTGCCCGTACCAGCCCTAAACCCCGCTTGGTAACCGGAGAGAATCTCATTTTCGTTAATCCATTGTAGGATTCTCTCCAACAGCACCTTACCAACAACCTTCTGGGTTGAGTCTAACAAGCTTATAGGCCGATAATTAGACGGGTCGTCCCTCTGCCCCTTTTTGAAGATGGGGACGATCTCGGCCCCTTTCCACGACTCGGGAATGGCAGCACCTCTATCAATAGCAATGAGCAAAGAGTAAATAAACTTCCCCCATTTCGGCTTATCCGAGCGGAGCAAGTCCCCGGGGATGCCATCCGGGCCGGCTGCTTTTTGGGGCACAATACAGCTGATAGCATGTTCCACTTCATCTTTTCTGGGCCATAAGCTCTTAAGGCTTAAAGAAAGCAAATTGTGGTCACTATCTACAGTGGGTAGGACAACCATGTCTTGGACAAACTTCCAGAGCATGAAATCAAGGAGGATGTAGTCAATCCTTGACGTGTGATTCACCCTATTGTATGTGTTAGCTCCAATGGGGTCCGAATTAGTTCGGCCATTAACTGCTCTTAACCCAAACTCCATGGTCAATGCATTCAGCTGAATCCCCCTTTGTGACCATCTTTTTATTGGTTGGATAGTTAACATGGGTATACCCCTCCTTGCGTCATCCTCACCTAGCTCCAAAATATCCTCTGTCGCAAGGGGCTCATATGCACAATTAAAATCCCCTGCGACCAGGACTTGCATACCATCGTTACACTCTCTAAGTTCACTTTCAAAAATGGCTACTATTGGGGACAAGGAGCCATTTTTTGTTCCCCTAGCGTAGATATTGAATAGCTCACGGGTTTGCCCCCTATTGGGACCCCTCAAAGAAATTCTAAGAACATCTGGGGAGTTGCACTGCTTTTGCGTAATATAGCAGCCCAGGGAAATGCTTACCCAGATAAGAAGCCCCCCCGAAGGGCGACACCTCCCAGTAATTGGGGGTACTGCAGGTAGAAAATAGGTAGCATAACCAACTCTTTGGATGGGTTCCAGGCTCCATGTCTCCTGAAAAATGCAAATCTTGTGCCCCTCCACCAGGATGTTCCAATCTGGTGAGCCTAATTTCCTATGAATTGCCAGCTATATTCCAGCTGACAACCTTAATTATCTCGATGTCACCCAATACTTGGTTCTGAGGAGAATCCATTTGTACACTAGGTGGGTTAGGCTCTGTTCCAACCGACTCAGTAGCCAAGGTAAGCGGGGGAGATATACACAATACCGAGGCCTCTCCCTGGTCAATTGGTCGCACTGCTAAGGTCAGGCAATCGCCTGTAGGGCTATATGATAAGTTGGAAGAAAAAAGATCACTATGTCAATACCCTAAATCAGGGCCTTAACATTCTCGCCTATTACCGAAATTTAAAGTGGGATGGATGCAATGGTCGCCAGGAAGCCCTCCCCAGGGTTGATTTCCATGATTCTGCCATTGGGTCAGAGGCACTTGCTGCGGGTAGAAATACTCCAAACCAAGTGCTCTTATTACCCTATTGCCAGACTCGTTATGGTGGTTGCAAATAAACTTTACGGCGTGCATATCCCGAAAATTGACTAGGATACAGTCGCCTGGGATATCTTTTACCCTGCTGCCCACCCAGCCAACTCTTCTAACAAACAGAACCTTTCCATCTAATTACCTCGGCAAGAGCCTATTATTGTTCAACGAGAATGTAGTTTTATTTTTAAGTTCAGAATATGATTCTGTATTGCCCGGCAGTAGCCGAGGGACTCCTGCTAAAACAACTACGTAGGGCATACTTGCAGGAGGCAAATCAATATGGGGAGAGCTAGGCCATACACTATCTATTGCACCAGATTTATGGGCCAAATCTTTGCTCTCATTTACTACATTACTAGGAATATTTTTGTCTTTCTGGATCTGCATACGTACACCAGTGCTGCTTCCCTTACCTCCTACAATTGCTACATTGCTGGGGACATTTTTATCTACCTGAATCTGTGTGGGTGCACTAACCCCATGCCCCTTATCCCCTTTTGCTGCCGGATATTTGCTTGATTTACTCCCCTTTTTTGGAGCTGTTACTATCCCAGAGACTTCTTTTTTGGATTGGAAGGGCAGTAATACCTGTCTGCGAGGAATCTGGTAACTTCTGTTCAGCAATAATAGGGATATTTTTAGAGTGTAGCTTAATTAGTGCCTTTACCGAAAAGAAGTTGTCGAGAGTCCCTTGTTCAAAGCTGTCCAGCCTTTTTGATAGAGCCTTTACTCTCTCCAGTACCGGCAGTATAAGGGACTTCATGATCTGTTCAATATGGGCAATGAGAGGGATATCTTTTGAAGGACTTGGTAAACTTTCTAGGTTTAAACTTTCACCAAGCAGCGGAGCGGTATTGATGATGGGAGTTCCACCGTTGTTTTGAACAGAGGATTTCTCCAACACAGCCTCCATTCTTTGCCAGAAAAGTTCACCAGTTATTGGGCCTCTGGTTTCAGCTAGGGTAGTTTCAGTATCAAATACATAGCTGCTGTTATTCCTTTCCCGTGGTGCTTTATGCTTAGCAACCCCTTTCTGTTTCTTTTTCCTGTTGCCACCTGCATCCCCCTTAGTCTTTTGAACAGGAAAGGTTTTCTCTGGTAGCGAGTTCGGACCCACGCCTAGCCAGCTGCCCTCTATTAGTTACACGCGGACAGCGTCTATATGCACTTTGGTCTCCCTCAGAGATCGAGGTCGAGCTTAGTGACCTTTCGTGATTCTCACTAATTTTAGAATCATCTACCTGGGATAAAGGGGTAGTCGGGGTCTGAGATAACCTATCATGTAAGGATAGAGGTAAAATCTCAAGGGGTACATTACTCTCCTCAGGAGATACAGCTTGAGCCGATAAGCCCTGACGAACGCCTGGGAGAGAAACAAAAGAAGGTGCCAAAATTGAGTCTTGGGAATTGGTGGTGAACATAGATATGTCAGAGGAAGGCAAGGGGGGGGGAGAAAACCCACAGGCAGTGAAAAACGGCATTCTGTGCTTTCTATTGCATTTGCCACCACCCCAATTGTTTTTTGGAGCTTGCGATCTATCGCCGTTAAGCTTGGAAGCTGGGGATTAGCGGCTGCATTTTGCTTGGGTGCAGGGGCAGATCTCAAGGTGTTGCGCCTTCCCATTCTTAAACACTCTTAATAAGATGTTAGAAACATAAGTCTAGTTACTGAATATAATGTTAACACTTGCTGAGACCACCCTGGATGTAGCAGAATGAGGTACTCTAGAAAAGTAGGACTCTTCTAGCAAGAATTTCTATGTCCCATCATCCCTTATTTGATATCAAGTCAAAGTCGTGCAAAGGACAGGTTTTAAGATCGTAAAACAACCTGTATAGGTGCTAGAGCACAGAACCAATGGGCCAAGAGGGGTGGCCCAGCCCAGCCTCACCCGGCCACTAACGGCCACAAACGGTCCCGCCCTTGTCCCGGGCTTCGCCCGGCGCGTCCCGCGAAGCGGGCCTCTGCGCCGGCTTTAAGCACCTCCTGGTGCGGGCGCGTCATCAGCGGTGCGCGGAGAATGATGTGGCTGACTCTTGGCCGGTGGCGGCGTGGGTTATGGCCCTGTTGACTCTTGGCGGTGGCGGCGTCCTGTGGCAAGGCTTTGTCCTCAGGTAAGTGGCTGTTTAAGTATTAATTATTTTAAAAAAATTAAAAGCCATTGTAATTTGTAATATCAATACATCTAAGTCACGTAAATACAAAACATGTTGCATTCCAAATGGTATAGGTGTCACATTTGCGAAAGTTATAACTATTGGCATTGTAAATGACAAAGCTATTAATTTAGCTATTTTCAAAACCAACACATAAATAAAAAAAATTGGCATCTACAAGACCAATAGCTCAAACTTTCCTAATGCGAGACCTATTGCATTGCAAATGCTTGTTTTTATATCTGTCAGTGCTTCCTGTTGAGGTTTAATTTTCGTGACAGGCGCCTCATTGCCTACTTGTAACTATTCTCTGACCCTGCTTCAAGGGTCAGAGCAGGGTCAGGAATAGTTGCAAGTAGGCAACGAGGCGCCAGGAAGCACTTACAGGCTTACAGCAGCAGGTGCCCAAGTTAAAGTTAATTTCTTTGTAACCCTTTTGTAAAAGGTTACAAAAAACTAGTTTCAACTTTTGCACCTGCTGCTGTAACCCTGTAAGTGCTTGGCTAAAATCTCGTCCCCGCTGATTCGCGGATTTTACCGCGATTTCGCGAGATTCGCGGATCGCGAAATCACGGAAAATCTGCAAATCCCGCAAGCGGAACGAATTTTCAGCCCATGCTTAGCTGGGGCCAGCACCTCCGCATCAGTGGGCCCAAGCCACCAACCCAGGCCCAAGCAGATGAGTGGGGAAGAGGTAGCCAGCCTAATGGTGGAAAGCAGTGATACTGAGCCTGACCTGAACTTATCGCTATCTCAAAGTAGTACACATTTCACGCAAGAGGGAACACAGCAGAAAAGTGGTGAACAACAACCACCGCCCGCAATAGTAGATGTTCAACCTGAGCCACCGCCCGCAATAGTAGTTGTTCAACAACCACCGCCCGCAATAGTAGATGCTCAATGAAAAGAACAACCACAACCTCCGCCTGCAATAGTAGTTGTTCCACAACACCCGCCCGCAATAGCAGATGTTCAACGAAAACAACAACCACAACCACTGCCTGCAATAGTTGTTGTTCAACAACCACCACCCGTAATAGTAGTTGTTGTTCCTCCCGAAGTCGGGGCAGTTCAGGAAATTGAGCCTGATGCAGAGCAAGAAGAAGAGGAAGTACCTCATGCAGGAGATCTATTGTTTTCCAAATCCCCACCAAGGAAAAGGAGGGTTAGTCCATCGAGTTCTTCGCCAAGCATCCCTTCCGATGATCTTGATCTCAATTGGGAGCCACAACAATCTGAGCATGAGAGGGAGAGACATCCCAAGAAGACCAGGCTAGGGAAAAGGAAGGTTCCAGGAAGCCTTACACTTATGGAGTGCGATGTTGAACAGCCGGATAATGATGGTGATGACGAGTCAGACCCAGTCATCACAAGCATTACTCCTGGGCCTGAGGACATGGAGACCAACATTTTAACCCTATCGAGAATGGCTGCGACTAGTGGGGATGTAGCACGCATACCTCCAACAGAGGCCACACCAAAACTACCTCCAGCTTCCATTTTTACATTTGCACAGAGCCGGCAGCGTCCTACATCCAGCACAAGTTCCACCTCAGCAGAAGTAGGTAGTGGTACAACTGCGCAGCCACATAGTGAAATTCAACACACAACCTCCAGTTCATCCGGCATTGAAAGTGGCACCTCTAGCAGGAGACAAAAGTTAAGCTCCCCAGTGTGGGACTTCTTTACAGTTAGCGCAAATGAGGACAACATTGCTATATGCTCCATTTGTCATTCCTCTGTTAGTCGTGGTAAGCTTCGTACAAACTATGGTACCGGAGGCCAAATGACCCATTTGAAAAAACACCACGCAATCAAGTGGGAGGACCACCTACGTAGCATAAAAGCAGGAACCATTAATGTTGGTGGGGAAGCAGTAGAAGGTCCACTCATGGTCGAAGAGGGAGACATTCTATCTGGTAGTGGTACACAAAGTACCCCTGTCCCCAGCACTGCAGTGGTAGAGCCCACACCGTCCGCATCAGCAACAAATCAGTGGCACCAGAGTAAGAGTAACCCGGAGACACCAAGGAGTACGGGTGCAAAGTCTGCAACGCGAAGTACTGCATCGAGCATAACTGAAAGAAATACCAAGCAGCGTACCATTATTAGCATGTTTAGACAGGAGGGAAAGTACGAGCGCAACCACCCAATAGCACGTTTGTACAATGCTAAGCTTGCTAAAATGTTAGCACTGGACCTTCTCCCTTTTTCTTTTGTTGAAGGGGTGGGTTTCCTGGAATTTGTGACAACCATCTGCCCAAAATGGAATGTTCCCAGCCGCTACTATTTTGCCAGAGTTGCTGTTCCAGCACTACACCACGACGTGCTGGAATTGCTTGGAAAAGCCTTGCAGCAGAGTGCTGTTCATAGTATCCACCTGATAACAGACATGTGGACCAGTTGCCAAGCCACTGATTACATGTGCATCACTGCACACTGGATCTCTTTTTCAGATGTTAAAGCCAAGATATCTGCAGGCATTGACACTGCTGAGATTTTTAATGATACTCGGAGACATGCTACTGTAGCCATGTTGGCTATGGAGAAATCACATACTGCTGCAAACATTTTGGCTGAGTTTAACAGCAAGGTCTTTGAATGGCTGCGACCAAGAGGCCTTAACATTGGTTTTGTTGCCACAGACAATGGCAGTAATGTAGTTAAGGCCATGCAAGATGGTCGCTATTTCAGGGTCCCGTGTTTGGCACACTGCATTAACATTGTTGTTCAAGACTTTCTGAAAAATGAAAGCAAAGTCAGCAACTTACTGACCATTTGCAGAAGAATCTGCACGCATTTCAACCATTATTTTAAAGCCCGGAAGCAGCTACGGGTCATTCAACGTGAGTATAAAATGCCAGTCAAAGCACTCATCCAGGAGGTCCCAACACGTTGGAACTCTACTTATTACATGCTTGATCGGCTGTTCGAGCAGTACATACCACTTAATGCTTATGTCATGACAAGAAGATCAGGGGATCTTACTGTTATTAAAGCCATGACCGTTGAGATGTGGCAATGGGACCTCATTATATGCCTGACAGAGATGCTACTTCCTTTTGAGGTCTTCACACGTGGAGTCAGCAGGGAGGACTGTACTATGGGCCAAGCTATCCCATTGTTGTACATGCTAGAGCAAGAGCTGAAGGAGGTGTCTGAAACATACGAAGGTGTTGAAGGAAAACTTGAAGCATGTTATTTGGCGAAGGCCTTAGCCGGTCACTTATCTGAGAATACAAGGATTCAAAATAAGTTTGTGTCACATCAACATTACATTACTGCCACAATTTTGGATCCACGGTACAAATTATTTGTGAACAGTAATGCAGTAATTCCTTTTTCAGAAGGCGATGTTGCCAAGTACAAAACTGTAATAGCCGAGGAAGCCACTGATTTAGAAAACGAACGGCTCCCAATTAGAGGCCTGCCAGTGCCAGCCCAGGACAGTGCAAGTACTACTGAGCATCCTACAGAGTCAAGTTCTTCTTCACAGCATGAGAGCAGTGCGTTTGCTTCCCAGCAGTCACCAACACTACCAATAACAACAACAGCACCAACAGGATCTGATTCAGATACAACCAATAAAATAGCTGCTCGGTTTCTACAGAAAGGGATGGGTAAGTCCGTTGCTGTCGCAAAGCCAAAAGAGGACGAGCAAACCGGAGCACCACTGAACATTGAGCGGTTGGTCCAGGCCTATCTGGATGACACAACAGAGGTGTTCATGGAGCAAAGCCCATTGGTGTATTGGTATAGGACAAGAAGCCAATGGCCAGTGCCCAGCAGGCTGGCGATAAAGTATCTGGCTTGCCCTGTTGCAAGTGTCTCTTTTGAGCGTGTTTTCAGTGCTGATGGTGCCATTGTAACTGTGAAAAGGACCAGTCTCTCGCCCAAAAGCGTGAAGAGGTTAACCATGATCAAAATGAATCAGCACTTCATACCACCAGACTACAAAATACGTGAATCACAGCTGGAAGAGGAGAGCGAGTCGGAAGACATAACTAGTGGGTTACATGACCTACTTCTGTCAGAAGAACCACCAGGGTTTGAGGACGAGCACCTCTTCCCTGACAACTAGGCTTTTAAATTGTTACATTCTCCCTTCCTTTATTTGTGTGGATCTGTCTTTCTGGTTCAAACTTCAAAACCAACACCATCCTTTCTCTTACTTTTAATTACCTATTGGAGTTGCACATCTGTGTATTTAACTGTGCACTCCAATCCTCAGAGTCCTGCTCCATCTTCCTGACTCACCCTAAATACATTTCCATCTTGCCATACATTGGATGGAGATGGAGAATAGTACAATATTGTAGCCTCTAACAGTCCCTCCATAACAAGTGAAACGTACGTGACTATAGCCATCTTCTGTTTTGTTTCCAATCTGAAACGCATCACTGTCTTAAGGCTACCACCTCTGTCTGCAGGCATACACAACTCTTCAATGTCAGAACTTGAGCATTGCTCCAAAATTAAAGTAAACTCGTCATCACTTTCAGAAGGCTCTGCTGCATCTGTGATCTGACAGCCACAAAGAGAAAGACAGGTATATGAAATGAATGATGCCATACATTGCATTGGATGCTTGCTGACTCAGAGCAAATGTGCATGAAGTAGAACTATACTAGTAGTTTAATAATAACAAAGTACTTGTGTCTCAAGTGATGGTCAATGTTTCCATGTTGTTTAATAATATGTATCCAATTGTACTCCTACTACTGCAGGTGCAGTCTGGACTTAATCATAGTCACTCACTACAGACTGAGTTGCTGTTGGTGGTCTGTTGGACAACACGTACACATGCCACACCGGATGATGATGACCACCATACCATCTTTGCACGCTGTCAGTCAGTTTGATCTGAGATGATTGATGGAATACGCTCAGGAAGTGGAATACAAGGTAAACACAACCAATCAACAGGAACCACAGCAGACCTAGGCTACATGTGTGTGCAGTGGTGGAATAGAATAGTGGTATGATTGACTGACAATGGCGCATTGATTTAATCACTTCATTTGGAAAATGCTAGGTTGCTGTATATGCCTTTTGTCTGGAACTGTGAAAAATTTAGGTAAATGGAGTTTGGGCCACAGACTCACGGCCCGGTGTTGTGGTGTGGTCCTGTAACTGTTCTGTGCTGGCTCCTATCTTGTTGTTCTTTTCGATGACTGCTGTGCAACTAGAAGAGTAGAGTTAATCAATGTATCCAAGCCGCCTCAGTCTGAAAATCTTCTTGCTCACGAGTCTTGTCTTTTTTGCACTACACCGTAATTGATTTTTATGTTTTCATTCAGTTAACTTATTTTGTAATACCCCATTTCTTTTTTCATCAACACTTACAGGCCGGCCTTTCACCCAGCGCTATTATACTTGGAGCAACAACTCACACTTACCTTACCAATCCTCCTCATCATCCAGCCAGAGGCGCCCAAGAATGATATTCAGTCACAGTGTCCATGGAAGGGAGGACAAAGATGAATGACGAGATACAACTACACATTTGGACCTGGATAATACATTAACTTTAGTATCATTTTCGTAAAAATTTTTTATTCCTTTTTCCTCTTCATTTATTTTACGCGTGTTTGGTAATTGATTGTTCACTTAAACTATTTCTTAATTTTCTTTGCTAGCTTTCAGCCCGCTACAGCAGGTATTACTGTTTCTCAGAGGGTATACAGCCTAGGCAAAAGTCATATTCATATCATATATAGGAAATACTTCCTTTGAATTGTGTAGTAGTAGTTAAGTACCACTTATTATTAACCATCAAGTTATAACTTATCTTCAACATGCATGCATTTCGTTTTTCTTACTTAACTTTAGATTTATTGGGTAGTAGTGGATCATCAATCATCGTCTTCATTGTTTTGCTTTTGTTGTCTCCATGCGTAGACCTGTTTTTCTTTGTCAAACCTTTCCCCAAACCCCCGTTCCCATCCATTCATCAAACCCTAACCCTCTTCCCCCGGGCTGTGTGGTTTTATATTGAGGTGTGATGTTACTACATTAAATCTACACCAACAATTGATCACACGCTTGCTGGGGCAGAGGTAGTGAAAGCAACACTAATGAAATCAAATGTCAACGAGGCAGGGCGAGGATCTTCTTCTGCTTGCCCACCCAAGCTCACTGTATGTACTAGTGTACAAGGCAATTAATTTCCCAAAGTGACCCAACGAATAAATCTAAATAATTGGTGGCATTGTTTGAATTTAATTTTACAGCATTTAAGTTTACGAATTGGATTGTGTTTTACTGACTCCTTCAACACAACTACAGTTATCTTCTTGTACTTGGCAGTCCCCGACACCATTGATTTCTTTGAGGTTAGCAGTTGCAATATTGTTTGTATTTTTTTGTCAGTCCTATGTACTGTATTTTTCTACTTCTCCCACATTCTCTCTCAGGCAAATGACTGTCTCTTTGTTTTTGTTTGCCAATGCTAGTGCCAGTGTCTAGTCTACTACTACCATCACACAACCACGGCATATTCTCCATTGTCTTGGGAAACCATACAGCCCTTGCGGTGCCAAACTTAATCATCATCAATCACAGGTAAGAAGAGAAGTTTGCTGGGAGGTATAATGGAGGAGAGACTGGTAGTACTAATAGGACAAATATAACTCAGTGAGGGGTACCGCATCTATCTGTTTGCATGTTACACATGTGGTCAATTAATAAATTATTTCAATCAAACACTGGCCGCTGCCCTGCATCTAGAGTAAACCTTGTGACGTACAACAGTAACCCCACCACAAAACAACATCATATGTGTACGTTGAAAATATATAACATTTAATTATGTACATAAAAAAATATCCTCCTAGTCCTATCCCACCCCTATCCCCACCCTAACCCCAACCAATGTCCAAGTCCAAAGAATGTCCCACAAAAATAACCCCAACACCCAATTCCCACCCACCAACAAAAGTAATAAAAAAGGGTCAAATGAACAGGGTCCATTACAATCGGCGGGCTTTGAGGTGTTTGTCCACTATTATTTTGACGCGCTCCTCTAATTGGTCCTCCAGCTTGGCCACCCAGAGGAGAAGTTGTTGCCGAAATGCACGGCACCTACATTTGCATCCATGATGTGGGGGGTGCGGCAGATGTTGTGAAATGCCGGCGGTGAGCGGCTGCCTGACCACGGCGCCGTACTCCTGCAGGTGGAGCCTGGCTGGGGCCTGGGGCATTGGAAGAGGCAGCAGCTGCTGCCGCCGCCTCTTCCTCCTCCTCCTGGGCCTCAGCCACCAGCCGGTGGTACTCCTCCACAATGGCCTGCAGTTTCCTTTGCCTGGCCCTGGCTGCCAACTCCTTTCGTGATGGTTTTTGGGAAGGAGTATGAGTATCTATAAAAAAAGAAACAGAATTGTAACTGAAACTCTTCAAAATTAATTCAACACATAGTGGCATAGTAGCACTACCAAGCGCAGTACATACAATTGGTGGCAACGTTTAGTATCTATCTAATCTATCCTCCTGCTTCCCCTGCCTGTAACATTTGTTGAAGTTTTTTCCAGCATTATACTTGCCCTAGTACTATGGGTGGACTTGAGTAAACAGAAGAACACCAGTCTTTTTTGTATCTCCTTTTATATTTTCAAAGTAAGACTCTGCTTCCAGTGACAGTCTCCACCTATGATGAATACAATACATTTAGGGGGCATCCACCCATTAAAAGTAAATGTCTATCATTTTTTATTATCGCCTTAGCTGGTTTCACTTTCACCAACAACCACCCATGCGTCCACTCCTTCCTTGCCTTGGGTTTCATTGACACAAAATCCGCTCATGATTCTTGCTATTCACTATATCCATGCACCCATATTGTTTTGCCCAACCAAGCATGCATCTTCTTTCACCTTCCAGTTCTACCCATCCTTCAACAATCCATGCATCAGATTCATATCAGCCACGTGCATGAAGCTTCCAAAGTATCCTTCTATGGAGTCTTATTACATCTTCTGTCCTTCCTCCTTCCACCCTAGTTCACTTCTTTCCCTTTTTGTTCAACACATCCCTCAAGGTCATCTGATCTGACTATTAGTCTTCTCCATAACTTTCACAGCTGAGTTGGAGTGTGATAGAAGAGGCCTTCTTTACTCAACTCACGCTGGTAATGCTGCAAAGGGTGTCTTCTTCAACCATTGTATATTGTCCAGTACAACTTCAAATTCATACTTTCTTAATAAGTCTCATAGCACAGTGAGGGAAATGTTCCCCTTCCACCTAGTAATGCAAATAAGTAATGAATATAACTTACCACCGCCCACCGCTGATGTTTCCTCTCCCACTGGTGCTCCTGCAGGTGCCGCAGCCACTGTCCCCTCCTGGATGGCATTAGCACCGCCGCTGGCCCCGTCAGCACTGGTGGTTGGTAGTGATTGTGAACCTATAAAAGCAAGTACACCTTTTTAGATGCCTGCACACCTCCCCCTATTTTACTAGCTGTACTTTTTTCACCAGGAAGGAAGATTGAAAAAACAGTTACGTACAACATAAATCGTTGTAACTAGTCCAAATTGCGTACTACTGTACAGCAGTCATTAGACAGAGTTTAGTTTTAATTTATTAGATGGTCCCTAGGGTCATCTAATCTCTACTCCTACTCTAGTCTTTGGAAAGTTAGCCTGAGCCATGTAACCATTTTAAATCCGGGTCTACTGTTTTGCCCATGTTACCTCGCAGCTTGTTGCACAGTACAAGCAAGAAAGACACCTTTGAGGCCACATGAGTGTTGTATACAACTAAAGAGGTTGACAAACCAGTATTGTTAGTCCCTTTTGCTTATCCATAATGTTACACTTTTTGGCATGACTGCTAAAAACTGGCATGGTTATATTCACTGTCTAATGTGCAATATTTTTCTCATAGGCAGATGAGAAGATTGCCTTCTACGAACCAGAGATTTGCAGATGCATGTATAACCAGTATACGTTCACCGGTGAGGGGTCTACCACAATTCCCACAGTTCTCTATCGTGCACTAGTTGTACAAAATGTATAGTATTTAATCTTCTTTATTTTGCATGTTGGAGCTGGATGTTTTTCATGGAACAACTTACAAGTTACAACAATACAAAGCTTGTTCTTAAAAAAATAACGTTTTTGAACTTGCACATAGACTCTGTGGTACATTTTGAATGTCTGGGGTGTTGTGGACTTAAACGAGAGAGTGAGAGAAACGGTGTTCTTCTGTTCTGGATTGTGTAATAAAATCATTGGGTATATCTAACTATCTTCGTGTGGGGGTCGGGAGTGGGACAAATTACTATGACTGAGACGCTTAGGTAGGTAGACGGTCATTGAATTGTGGCTTCTTCTGACTGAGTTCTGTGACTAGGGTGTAAGTAAGGTCCAACCTCCCTATCACCAACATTCTATTTTCTTGTGCATAGTTCTGTATGTGGCTGTGCAGAGAATAACCACAACAGTAGTAGTAGTATACTAACCTAACAAAAATTAGTAGGCAAACATCTGGTTGCGCATTTTTTTGGTGGGAATTGACAAAGACTAGAGATTACAGAGGACAACGCAAAAGACAGGAGTGGCCCCAGTGGCTACAGCTATTCTATTACAGCTTTATTCAAAAGAATACCTTAACTAAAGAGTGGCCAACAGGGCAAGCTTAGCTACAGACAGTCTAATAGTAGTAGCACAGAGAGTCATCGGGCAGAGGCAGTTTGAAGGAACTGAAAGTCAGTGATGGCATTGGATACCCAAAATTTGGAAAACAAATTGAAGACCAAAGAAGGTTTAGCTAACATTGCATTAGGAACGAGGCTTAATAGGTTGGAAAAAATAAGGTGCGTTAAAAAGTTAGGGAAATATAATTGTTAATAATATAAGCACTGTAGGACTTACTGGGGCCAGCAGCAGGATCCTCGGTAGAGGAGCGCTCCTCTGGTGGTTGTCCCGCCGACTCGGACCCAGCTTCTTGCCCCTGGGTGGTGCTGATCATGTAAGAAATAATAAAGAAAGAGAAACATTGAGTGCTGTGAAACAAATACATCATTCAAAAATCCTCTCAAACATTTTAGGAAACAACAATTGCAATAAAATTGACTTCGAAGTCTAAATGACTACTGGCTTGCAGGATTCACAGACCATCTACTTATAGAACACTAATCAAATGTTCCATAAACATTCTGATTGCAGAATATACTAACGAAGCCAGTACCACCTGACCTACACCATCTATTCCAGAATCCAGACGGGCCAATTGTTCAGTAAGTCGGCATTTCCATTTTATTTTTGCCCGCAAACATGCAGAGATGAGATGGAAGACACATGCATAAATTTGTGCATACACGAAATTGTTGGTTGCTTGCGTCATATGAACTGCTACTGACTGACGTGACAATGCTATTGCTGCTAAGCCTACCACTCAGTAAACAAACTTCAAACCGGTTCTATGGAGGGGTGGGATAAATAAGAACTAACTAAGCATTCAGTGACAGAGGAGGCGTCATGCAGACCGTTAAAAAAATATGAACTAATACTATCCATCCACCACTATTTCACTAAAGGACAATGTAAGGACTAGACTCTAGCAATAGCATTAACTAACTTCAGTTCTCTAAAGTAAACTCTAACATCAATAATCACCAGCCCAAGCTAGCGCAAAGATACAAACCAGTAAGAGAAGTGGCGTGCAGCACCTGTGTCATACAATAACAGAAGATTTTGAGACGGAATTGATCTGCAATGTAACTAAGCGCACCATTAATGGTGTTACTTATTCGTCCAAGAATTATACACAATACTTATACTACTATATATATATATATTAATATTACTAGCTACTCACCAAGCCCCACGACCTCGACACCTAGCAGGTCCAACAGGTCCTGCTCCCTGTCCAGAATGTCTGCCCACCGGTGGGCCAGCTGCTGGTGGGTGCGCAGGATATCCGAGCGGCGGAAGACTGCCCGGCGCACCTTCGCCCACCGGCGGTGACGCTCCTCTGGAAGGTAACCGGAGCCTGGCCTGCCGCCTGCTGCCAAGGTCAAGGGGAGGTGGCGCTGGATGAAAAAAACCAGGGCGGCCACCTCCGCCTCCCTGAAAAGTTTCCGGGCCTGCACCCCTGCAGGTCGCATTCTGCCACAAGGCAGCCGGCTCTTGGGTGCAGGCGCCTTGCCCTTCGAGCCGGTTCTGCTGCTCCCCTTTGCCATGGTTCTGGGGTGGAGGTGGAGGTGGAAAAGAAAAGTTAGAACAAAAGGAAAAAAAGTTAGGGGGAAGAAGTAGGAGCTTAAATAAAGAAGTAAAATAAAACAGTAGAAAAGTAAAAAAAAAAGGTGGAAAAGTGGAAATAAAATGCAAAATATAAACTTAGGGACAGAGAGAGATAGATGATAAGTAAAAAAAAGTAAGAAAAACTGTGAAAATAAGTAAAGATTGCAAAGATAAAAGGTGGATAGAAAACAAGGCCCAGAACCATAGCATAGAGTGTGAAAACCAAGATGGCCGCGCCCATCGCGACCACGTGGGTAAGTTCGCGCACGATTTAACACGAACACGCACTTTGTCAGGGTGAACAAGTAGTTGTGTTCCCGAACATGACGTGCACAACGTGAACACGTTATGCGCGACCCGGAAGAGGAAATAGGGGACGCGAGCGGGCGGGACAATTGAAAAAACAAGATGGCCGCGCCCATAGCCCACCGCATGGGTAAGGTCGCACGCTACAATCCCCAGAGCACGCAGACAGCTCTCCGAACACGCACAACGAGCTCCCGAGCAAGAAAAACGGCTCGCGAACGGGTCCAGCAAGCTACTACGCACTCTTGCGAAGCTCGCGTAGTGCAAGAACGTCTTTGCGTAGCTTCGTGTAGCTTCGCGTAGCGCAACTACGCGTACTACGCCCAGGGTTAACCAGGAGTCGCCCAGGCTGAGGGGGTGGGACTGAGGATGAGGACCTCCGTCTTGTCCAAGTTCAGCCTCAGACGGCTGCTCCTCATCCAGTGGGCGACGGCCTTCATTCCCTCGTGGAGGTTGGTTTTGGCGGTGTGTGGGTCCTTGGTGAGGGAGAGGATGAGCTGGGTGTCGTTGGCGTAGGAGATGGTGTTGAGGTCGTGATGGCGGGCCACTTGTGCGAGGGGGCCATATAGACGTTGAACAGCGTCGGGCTGAGGAATGAGCCCTGGGGGACACCGCAGATGATGTTGGTGGCTTCGGATTAGAAGGGTCGGAGGCAGACGCTCTGGGTTCTCCCCGCGAGGAAGGACGTGGTCCAGTCAAGAGCCTTCTCTTGGATTCCGGCTTCTAGGAGGTGTGTCTTTAGAGTGCAATGGCAGACCGTGTCGAAGGCGGCTGACAGGTCAAGGAGGATGAGGGCTGATGTTTCGCCGTTGTCTAGTTGGCACCTGATGTCGTCTGTGGCAGCTATGAGGGCTGTCTCGGTGCTGTGGTTTCGTCCGAATCCGGACTGGGACGGGTCCAAGATGTTGTTGCCTTCCAGGTGGCGGGCCAGTTGCATGTTGATGATTTTCTCGATGACCTTTGCCGGGAACAGGAGCAGGGAGATGGGCCAGAAGTTCTTGAGGTCGGCATGCTTCCAGCTTTCCGGGAATGTCGCTATTTCGAAGGAGATGTTGATGACCTTCTGTAGTTGGGGTGCGATGGCTGCGTCTGCTTTGTTGAACACGTGGTGTGGGCACTGGTAAGACGGAGATCCTGAGTGGATGGAGTTCATGACCTTGCGTGTCTCTTTGTCATTGACATTGGACCAGGAGTTCAGGCGGATGGCGCTAGTGGTGTTCACAGGGGAGGTGGAGTCTGGCGTAGTCAGGGCGGTCGTGGTGTTGAAGCTGTCGTGGATGTCAGTGATCATGCGGTGGAAGAAGATGGCTAGTGAGTCGCACCGTTCTTGTGAGGGTGGGATGTCGTTGGTCTGAATGCGTATAAAATAGAAGGTCCCACAATAGGGGTGAAGTAGTAGTAGACTCCAACCAAAATAATCTGAAAAAGTATATCACAAACATGTAGTAGCAGCCATAAATGTACATCAACAAGGGTCGTCCTTTGTTAAACTATAAAGGATCAATATACAGCACCAATCTAATAGGCTGCGCTAAAATGAAGAGATGGTTGTTTTAGGAAACCCCTCAGCCACCTACCTAGTAGGTGGCATGCTTCATCATCGGGCCCAGCTGGATTACTAAGTGCAATCCAGCTGTGCTTCAACGCCTGAACTACAGTGGAGCGGGTTGTTGTGTGAAGAGTGAAAAAGTGTTATGTGAAGTGAAATTATGTAATAAAAATGTCTCTAGGAGATCCCCTTGTAAAAGTTTTAATGGAAGGGTCCTAGGACATGGTTAAAAACATCGTTGGGATATGTATGAGGTTTTAAAATGTACCTCTATATCCCTGTGAAAGCATAGGTCTACTAGTTTCAGCCTTCAGGTGTGCTCAAGAGGCTTTCTTCAGGACCAAATCTAAGTGTGTGGCCAAAAAAGGAAACATAAGGCCACTCTGGTGTGAATATCAGCACACGCCCTAAAGAACGCTGTGAATGTGGTGGGATCTTGTTACTTACAGATCCTGTGCGGGGACTACCTGTAAAAGAAAAATACACTGCGACATTTCCAATTATTTAGACATATCATGCATGTCTTACATAAATAGCGCTCCTCCATGCAAAGAGTAGTGGGCATATTGCTAGGAAGACTGTTAAGATGGCATCATGCATGTGACATGGTGAGTGCATGCATGAGGGCTATCTGAAAAATAACCAAGCGTGGCTACAATGTGCCCGGGTGGTGCATATTTAAATGCAAATCAGTGATAAAGGCACTTCAAGTCTGTTATTAGATGATGTGTGTTAAGCAATGGTGGAATATTTGTAAGGTTCAAATGTTTCATGTTATGGCACATTGGTGAGCATTAAAATTACGTCTCTAGTGGTTGCGCGTGATTTTGTTCCAGAGGAGACATTAAACACAGAAAGACAGACAGGACGTACTTCCTCACGACATGAAAAGCAGCCTCACTTTGACTCTGTTTGAAAAACGCCACATGTATACCATCATACAATGCTATACCCAATTCGGACCCTGAAAAGGAGTGGAGAGCCGAGACAACTGTTGTGGTAATGAAATTCCTCGCATTGCGACGCCTGCGTATTGAAAACGGGCGCATGTACTCACGTTTGTCTGGGGCTAGATCTCATTGTAACCTACGTTGTGGACCAGATCCTGCCATTATGCGGGATCCGGACCACAACGTAGGTCCTAGGACCCTTCCATTAAAACCTTTACAAGGGCATCTCCTAGAGACATTTTTATCACATAATTTCACTTCACATAGCACTTTTTCACTCTTCCCACAACAACCCGCTTCGCTGTAGTTCAGACGTTGAAGCACAGCTGGATTGCAGTCGGTAATCCAGCTGGGCCCCGATGATGAAGCATGCCACCTAGTAGAGAGGTGGGTGAGGGGTTTCCTAAAACAACCATTTGTTGTTTGCTCTCGCCAAGGAAGGTACAGGTCATGAACTACGACCAAAATACCTACTAAGGACTTGTCCACGTTGTTTGTTTGCATACTACCCAGGGAAAAGGACAAGTAGCCTTTCTATTTTTTCCTTACTCTCTAGTTGTTCTTTTGTTTCTAATATGATGAGAAACATATCAGTACTTCTAGTCAAAATTATCAAGTAGTCCAGCGTCACAAAAATATCACGGTTAAGAGTCTGCCCCAATAAAATTGAGTTTTTCTAAAGACAGTGGTCTCCAAATGGGCGCCTTCTTGAAAGGCGCAGATTCGAAGATGTTGCCATCGAGGTTCACAACAACACAAAGCATGTGATCCATATCTACATAATAGGCGAGCATATATACAAAATGTTTGCACAGTATTCGAAAAAATTGTCAATTGTAGTATTGCAATCAAGGTTTTCAACACTAAAAAATATGTCACGCATATTGTTCAGATAGGCAAAACATTGCTGCAACTGCTCAACAGAACCTGACCACAGACAAATTACATGATTGATGTACCACCCCAAAACATGATAAATTCTGTCCAGGGGAGGCACATCTGGTCCAGGCATGTTCCCTCTCATACCACCCCATGAAGAGGCAGGCATAAGAGGGACTGCGCTGGGTTCCACGTGGATTTTTTCGCTTACAATCTACAATCTATGGACATAACACAGATGGGAGAATGCACTATTTTTTTATAAATATAGATAACCCTGTGGACTGTTGATAACTGTTTTTCCAAGCATATCAGGAGGTTTCGAGATTTTAAACCAGACGTTCTGGTGTAAAAATCACTGTGATTATATGATGAGATTACTTTTGTCCTTTTATTACTCTCTCCTTTCCTCTCTTTTTTTCTCTCTTTGTGCCCTATTTTTGATATTTTTAGGCAATTGCATAGCAACTTATCCAAGCTATGCATGCCGAATATGTACAGCCATCCCGCAGTCTTTCTCCCCGCAGGGAATCACAACGCGGTTGTTACAACGACCGCGTTGTGATTCCGCATACCATTACTCCGCAAGTCGGAACAACGACTTGCGGGGGGGGTGCTGGATGTTGGAAAAGTATAATTTACTATTCCAACTCCAGTCTGTGCGGACAGTAGGGAAGGTGTTGGATTTTAAATCCAACACCCCCCCCCCGCAAGTTGTTGTTCGGACTTGCGGAGTAATGGTAAGCGGAATCACACCGCGGTCGTTGTAACGACCTTGTTGTGATTCCCTGGGGGAGAAAGTTTACCATGCATGCCTAGTATCTGGATATGTATTGCATATCTTGTCCAGTTTATAACCTTGATAACAATATTTTTTGTTGTAGACGCCCAATCGTTAATTCATAGTTATAAAAATGTATTTTCAACTAATGCACACCTATTTTCTAGGTATGGATTATATATATTTTTTAGTGTTGAACCTCAATAGCAACATCTTCAGCTCTGCACCTTTCAAGATGGCGCCCATTTGGAGATGCAGTTCAGTTTATTTCCTACTTGATGTATCGTCCAAAGGTGGCGCCCGGTTCTCTCAACATTAGCTATCTACTTCTATTTAATCTGCATTTACATGGTCCACTGTCATCACAAAGCGGTGTACTGCCCATCATTCTTAGAAAGATGGTCCTCCAAATCCCCCCTCCCGCCCCTCTTTTGTTATATGTAATGGAAATTAATTTTCGTTTTTTTAACAATGGTGTTTTTTTAGTGTTTATTTTGAGTTAACGTCTTTTTGATTTCTTTGTATAATTTCGGTTATTGTACATTGTGTGTTTTTTGCTACTTTGGGGTATTAGCGAATATTCCCAATGCTTCTCCCTACTCACTCTAAGATGGCGCCTTTGCGAACCACTGTCATTTTTCCTCCCTTACCCTATGACTCTTTACTTTGTCGTGCGTGCGTTGGCACGGTTTCGGCGGCTTTTTTAAAAACGTCTGCAGTATGGTGGAATTTCGCTTATGCTTCGTGACTGCCGGGCATACCTGCCACTTCTAGGAGGAAGACTTTCCAGGCAAGTTGGTTCAGGAGGTGGGGGGTTTGCATTTTTGACATGCTTTTAGATTGTTCTCCGACGTTTTGGTTGTTTAGTGGGTTTAGGGCACATTGGTTTCGGAACTTTTTACGTTGTGATCAAATACCTAGGCGGAGCTTGTGTGTTATTGTGTCATTATGAGCTCCTCGCATATTTACGGCTTCGTGCAGAGCTATGCTCGGACTATTTGCTTTGCACTTAGGCACATATGCAGAGCTTGTGTTTGTCTAAATTTCAAACAGTTTGTGCTAAAGGGACTCAACGCTACTGCGTTTGGGTTTTGTGCATTCCTTTTAGGATACTGCTATGGAGCATTAATATTTTGTTTCTATTTTCCCTTTCAAGCTTATTAAAAGTGCCAAGTGGGCGTGGTGTGACCGGCAATGGAGGGAGGTGTGTGCCGTGGGAGCTCCGGCCTGCCACCAATGTTTTCAGCGTGTTTGAGCAGCCTTGCGGCATCTGGGGGACCCTGTTTTGGGTAGAAATCGGCCCTACCTGGAACGAGCGGCTGCTCCTGCTATGGCCCGGCCACCATCTTGCGGACCTTCGCCCTGTGGCCTGTCTGTGCCTGGTGTGGCTTGGGCCTCCCGGGGCTCTTCTGGCGTATGGGCCGTGGCGAGGGGCACCGGAAGCGGCGCCCAAGAGGAGTGGGTGCCGGGCCAATCTTGTCCTGCATGGGAGGAGGCTGCGCTGGTGTGGCAGTCTCCGGCGGCGGGGCTGGATGGAGCCGCCGGAGAAGTACGGGAGCCGCTGGAGGAGTGCGGGCCCGTCCCGGAGCTGTAACCGGCTGACGTTCGCCAGCGCTGCAGGCTTCCTGGAGCGGAGATAGGCGGCCTGCGCAGCGGGGGACCCTACATTGCCGGCGGACTGGGTGGACTGGGACGCTCCGCCATGTTCTTCTCCCGCGGAGTGGGGGCGGCCCGCCATTTTGCTTGGACAGCTGCGGCCGCCCTACAGCGGGGAGTCCTTATCGCCTGAGGGGCAGAGAGCTGGCGGGAGTCTCAAGAGCGCGTTCGGCGCTAAGTGGTGAGTCTGGAACTGGGGCCCCCTTAAGACTGTGTGCTGATCTTTGCCTGGAGCCATCAGCGTTGCCTCGGAGCCCGCGCGTCCATTGGGGGCTCTCCCTGGTTGCTGGGGCCTGAGAAGAGTGAGAGAGGCCCTTGCACGCCAAACCTTTCACGGCTTTTCACCCCTGACTGTCTGGTGCTTGTGCTGCTGGGGGCGAGCGGAGGCTGTAGGCAGGCCCTGTGCTGGGGGCCTTGGTGCACACCTCGAGTGGCCTACCTGTATGTTGGTGCTAGTGGCCGCTCTGCTTGCGCCTGGATGAGGCAGTGGAGGAAGACCCTGACACGGCTTGTGGAGCCCGACTGAGCTGGAGAACAGGGGTTGCCTATTGGCGCACTCGCTGCCTCCCGAACTGCTGCGTGGGGGTGAGATGCCACCTTGGCAACCTGTATGGTAATACCTGTGTAAAGAGACAACCCATCTGAGGACGCGCTGGTGGTGCTGGGGTCCCCCGGGTCTGGTGCTGCAGTACGAGTGGGACTGATCTTGCTGCCACGTTATCTACCTACCTTTGAGCATAGTGTATAGGCGGCCCCCCTGCTGGTGGCACGCGGTGGGGCACCTGGCAAGCTAACATCGATGCATTGGCTGAAAGCACTCGGTGCTGTCGGTGCAGCCCTGGACAGGGTACTTCTGAGTGGACCCGAGCTAGAATTGGGAGGCCTGGGTCTGTCTGCAATCACACCTGCTACTCCTTACTGTGGAGGGGGGGAGGCCTGCCACATAGGTTCCCCAAGCGTCAACGGCTGTGTCTTGGAAACTCTCGCCTGGGGGTCTGCCGGGGTGCTGGGGACCCCGCATGCGCTGCCTCTACCTGGTGACGCCTTGGCCGGCTGGGGTTCCTGTAGTTGGTGCCTTTGGCCTCTTATCACTGCTGTTTACTCTGGTGGGTGCTGCGGTGGGCCAGCGGTGTCCTGGACAGCGGCCCTGCTGCAGAGTGCATCACGCCCCAAGATGACGCGCTCTAAGGGGGGCAAAGACGTATCGGGGGCAATCCCCAAGGACAACTCTGTGGCAGCTTTGTGGGGCAAGACGACTGCACAGGTCTTGACTGACTCTGGCCCATCACCGGGGGAGACTTGCCACCAGTCACGCAGGCGTTCATGACCTCCTTTATGGCAGAGTTAAAGATGGAGATAGGCTCCCTACGCACCGAAGTGCACTCTTGCGTCAAAGAGCTGAGGAAAGAGGTGACGGATCTGGGTGACCGGGTTGATGGCCTTGAAAGGACTGTGGATACTCGCACGGAGGAGCAGGACCAGATATGGCAGCGCCTGGCCGCCCTTGAGGAGCAGAATATCGAATTGCAAGTAAAGCAAGAGGACGTGGAAAATCGGAGCCGTAGGAACAACCTCCGCATCCGGGGAGTTCCACTCGGAGCGGAGGGGAAATACGCCCTCACCTACGTGGCGCAGTTATTGCACGAAGTCTGGAGGGATTAAGATGCCTCGCTGCCAACTCTAGATCGGGCCCATCGGGTGTCGGGCCTGGCTGGGTGCCCAGGAGTTCTGCCGGACATTCTCACCAGGGTTCACTTCTTTGTGGAGAAGGAGGCCATCCTCAGGGCGGCACGTGCCAAGCCAGACCTCACATATGACGGTCACCCGATTCAGATCTTTCAAGATTTAGCGCCCAACACAATGCGGCGACAGCGAGCTTTCAAACCCATCACCGAAAAGCTACGAAGTCTGGACATCCCTTACCAATGGGGCACCCGTTAGCGCTCATCTTTACGTGGGAGTCCAAGCGCAGGCTCTTACAGGGAGGCGGCCCAGCTACTCCACATGCCGTCTTCACCACTGGCCAGCCCCTCGAGACCCCCTATCGCGGCGAGGATCCCTGCCTGGCCGGCCTGGTCCACGGTGCGACATCGCCGCCGCTCACCGCCCATAGATGAACAAACGGCGTCACAGGCGAAGCAGGACATCATCGAGCATATCAGATCTCTGGAGGGGGATGCAGCTGGCTCTATGCAACAACCAAAAACACCGTGATTGACTCACCTGTGGGTGCATTATGTCCACCTTAGGCGCTAGGTATGGGCTCCCCTCCCTCCTGGGGGGGTACAAGAGTTCTTTCCCAGTCATCCTTTGGGCCATTTGATTGCATTGTCGGGGGTTCAGTTGGTTACGGGGAGCTACCCCTCTTTTTGGCTGTTCTGGTGAGAGTGACATCTCGGGGATTGTCTGACCCTTGGGTTTAGGATGTCCCGAATCTGGAACAGGATTGTATGGCCCTGTTGGCCGCCTTTTGATCCTTCTCTTCTGCTTTTACATCTCTGTTTCTTTCTGGCCTCTTCTTTCTGTCCTATTCTGTTCTTTGGATGTGTCGGGTGGGGGCCTATGCGGCTGCGATGCGCTATGAGTGGGGGTTCTTAGCATCTGCATGTTCCCCTCGAGGAGCGCTGGGGGGGTTGCTGTGCGAGCTGGCCTGGGACCCACCATGACTGGGGATCTACCTCGTCCACTGAAAGTCTTGACGCTTAACGTCAAGGGCTTAAATTCCCCCAATAAACGGAGCCAGACATGGCACTATCTGCTCCGGCATAGCCCTGACATCATATTTCTCCAGGAGACTGACCTCTTGCAAGCTGATGAGCGGCGTATGGCGCACCCTAAATACCCCCTTCAATTCTGGGCTGCAGCAGATACCAAGACGGCAGGTGTGGCAATATTGTGTAGCAGTAGCATCAGGCGGGGGGAGACTAAACCCTTTAGGAGTGGGGATGGTCGCTTCCTTAGGGTCACAGTGGGGATTGGGTGACGCCAATTTACATTATGTAATGTGTATGCACCCAATCAGATGCAGGACAAATACCTCCTAACTCTCTTAAGGGACCATGTGTCGCAGGGCGACTCCTCGATAGTATTGGGGGGAGATTTGAATCTAGTATGGGATCCTAATAAAGACCGTAGTGCATTTTCCTTTAGCAGGATGGGGACTATGTCGCTAGCCCTACGAAATCAGATCACGGACCTGGGCTTGCTGGACGTATGGAGGTATAACTCCCCGGAGCTGCGGGACTACTCGTACTACTCCCCTGTACATCGCTCGTATTCCCATATAGATTATTTATTTGTTTCCCACACTTTGATACAGGACATGCTGAGGGCCTCCATGTCTGACATTTGGCTCTCGGATCACGCCCATGTCGAGTTGCTCCTACAGGACCCGGTCGCTTGCCCCACCTGCGAAGTGCGGTGGCGCCTGCCGCCGAGTATTCTCCGAGACCCAGCCGATGTTGACAGCCTGCGGACTGCCATTGACTCCTACTTCACTCACAATGACCTTCCGGAGACGCCCTTCTGGGTGGTGTGGGATGCCTTGAAGGCTACGATCCGCGGTCACATTACCTCCCTATCGATTGCGCGGGCGCGAGAGGCTCGGATCTTAGAGACTAATCTTACAGAAGATATCAAAGCAGCTGAATAGCGGGACCGGGATCGCTCCTCACTGGCGTCAAGGCAGTGGCTTGCTAATCTTCGGGGCCAGCTGAGAATTCTGCGCACAAACAGGGCTGAAAAGGCACTGTTGGCGCTGAAGCAGCGGTACTTCGAGGGCGGAGACAAGGTGGGCGGGCTACTGGCGAGGCGTCTGGGGGCGCAGGCGGACAAGAACAAGAACCATATCGCTAACATCCGGCTGTCTGATGGGGTAAGGGTTACCTCGGATAAAGGATAAATGCGAAGCATTCCGGGCTTATTACACTGCATTTTACGAGGTGGAGCCGCTGTCTTCGGACCTGATGGCAGATGTCTTGAGTCACTTTCCGTGGTCGCCGATACACCCCATCATGCAAAAGCCCTGGAGGTCTCTATCACCGAGGAGGAGATAACGGAGGCCATGAGGGATCCCCTTCTTGGGAAGACACCCGGACCAGATGGCCTACCCCTGTCTTTCCACCGCATGTTTAAAACGCAGCTCCGGCCGCACCTATTGCGGCTATACGAATCTTTCATTGATACCGATGGACCGTCGTCTGATATGGGTATGTCCCCAAACCGGGAAAGGACCCGTCCCACTATGCATCCTACCGCCCCATTGCTTTGCTAAACACCAACCTCAAAATGTATACTAAGTTGCTGGCGAAACGCCTGGACCCCCACTTGCCGGGGCTGGTATACCCTGACCAGGTTGGCTTCATCCACAATCGGCAGGGGGCGGATAACGTGCGTAGAATTGCACACCTGGTGGGGAAGGCCCACCACTGGGATATACCGGCCTGCTTCTTATCGTTAGATGCGGAAAAGGCATTCGACCGGGTGATTGGGTCTTTCTGCGAGCGGTCCTACACAAGATAGGGCTTGGCCCGAACATGATCGCCACGGTCATGGCACCGTATATCGCCCCACAGGTCAGGATTTGGGTAAATGGGTGTCTCACGGTGCCCTTCTCCATTCATAGGGGTACCCGACAGGGGTGTCCCCTTTCACCCTTGTTGTTTGCCCTGGTAGTTGAACCCCTAGCGAAATTGATACGCAGGCACCGAACATTCATGGTATCTGTCTTGGAGGACGTGAAAATAAGGTAGCGCTTTTTGCTGATGACCTTATCCTCAGCTTGATGCGACCTCAGGTGTCCCTTCTAGCTCTCCATTCTTTATTGAGGCTCTTCGAGCGGGCCTCTGGCCTTAAAATTAATCACAACAAGTCTTGGGCCCTGAATCTCACGATCCCAATGGAGGAGATCCCCATGCTTAAGAAGCTTGCGCCGTATCAATGGGCCTCCAACTCCACTCGCTATCTTGGTCTCCAGCTGACTCCCTCTCTGGACACGTGGACGCAAGTAAACTGGCGGGAGTGTCGGAAGGCAGTCCTGGAGGATCTACGGCGATGGAAACCCCTAGCGATCTCCTGGCTGGGTAGACTCAACTCCATTAAGATGTCGATCCTCCCTAAAATTTTATATTTATTTCAATGTCTCCCCACTCCCATCCCCTTGCATCATATACAAGGTCTCCAACGAGACCTAACAGCTTTCATTTGAGGCGGACGATGCCCACGCTTCTCGCAGAAGCTCCTTATGTCACCACGTGATAGGGAGGGGCTGGCTTGTCCCAAATTAGTGGATTACTACTGGGCTTCGTACCTCCGTTTTGTGGTGGAATGGATGACGAAGGAAAGTAAGAAGGTATGGCTGCATATGGATCGGGTGGTGACTGGGCGCACCATCTGGGACCTCACCTGGCTGCATCGGGTGGCATGTTCTAGGAGTGCATATATGGCAGTACCCACCAGAATGGTACTGGATGTATGGGACAAGGTGGCAGAGCGCAGAGGTCTCACAACGTTTCCTTCCCCACACACCCCTCTAGACGGGAAGCCGCTTTTTCTACCGGCTCATCGTACACGTGCCTTTGCTGCGTGGGCGAAGGGAGGATGCAGGGCGGTATCTGACCTGTATGAGGGGGGAGTGTTTAAGACCTTAGCACAATGTAGGGAGGAGTTCTGTGTCTCTCTGATGGCGAGCCTGCAGTACGCACAGCTGCGGCACTGGGCTTCTGGGCCGAATGCGACAGGCAGCTACCCGTACCTTCACCCCCTTTGAAAAGCTGGTTCGCTTCTTTGATGAATCCAAGGGGCTGATATCCCGGATATATCAGATCCTACAACACCCCCCTATTGTACCCACTCATCCGTACCAAAGGCAATGGCAATCGACATCTGCAACGGACATTACGCCTGCGCAGTGGAACCGGCTGTGGCAAGATATCCCCAAAATCTATTGCAGTATCCCACAGCGGGAGAACACATATAAAGTAATGACCCAATGGTATTATACTCCACTGCGGCTGCATGGGATGTTTCCTGCATCTTCTCCCTTGTGTTGGAGGTGTATGGCTGCATCTGGGGACTACATACATGTGTGGTGGGCGTGCCGAGTGTTGAGCATGTTCTGGAAATAGGTCCTTAGTCACATTAGGGGGGTGTTGGGATTTCCTCTGCCTGAGGCCACAAACACGATTCTTTTGGGCATTAAACCCGCCGGTCTGAAAGCACTCACTCGGAGTGACTGGATCCTGGCGCTCCACTTGCTGGGGGCTGCTAAACAGCTCATAGCCTTATATTGGAAACGGACTGAGGCTCCCCCAGTTGCCGCTTGGCTTCTGCGCTTATGGCATGTCATTGCTATGGAGCTCTTCACAGCGCGGCTGCAGTCAAGCGATACCCGCTTTAAGGCTGTTTGGCAGCCTCTGATTGAATATCTCTGCATGGTTGAACGTGCGCGCTATATGCCCGCCAGGCTTAGGACGCTGCGCCTCTTTGAAGATTTGATTTTTCCTCCGGACCCTGGCAGACTGCTCCCATAAGCGCATTGATCGCCTACCTGCTTGCTTGCGATGCCCCCCTGGACCAAGGTCCCTGCTGGCATATGTGACGACATTCATCTTCTCCGCTACCCGCACACATGCCTCTTCTATCCTCTGGTCTGTCCTATTGTCTCTCTTTCCTTTTCCTATTCTCATGGTTCTCATTCCTGTTTTGAGCTGTCTGTTATTTCCAGGCTTGTTATCTGTACGATGTAGCTGTGGATCCTATGGGGTCTTCATGTCCGTTATTCCCTATAGCTCTGACTCTAAATAACCTTCCACGCGGCCGACCCCTCGAGGGTTGTAGGCTATACGCTGTGTTACACCTTGGACCCAGTGGCTGACACCTTTCCTTACGCGGCTTGCCCTGTATAGGGTTGTAGGCTTAACGCTGTGTACAATCGGACTTGATATTGGTGTTTCTGTCTGAAAATAAAATAGATCTGAAACAAAAAAAGTGCCATGTGCCAGTGTGTCCTCGATTTCAATGAGGCAGACTCTTAACCATGATATTTTTGTGACGCTGGGCCAGTTGATCCTTTTGACTAGAAGTATTGATATGTTTCTCTTCATATTAGCGCAGCCTATTAGATTGGTGCTGTATATTGGATCCTTTATAGTTTAACATAGGAGAACTCTTGTTGATGTACATTTATGGCTGCTACTACATGTTTGTGATACATTTTTTCAGATTATTTTGGCTGGAGTCTACTACTACTTCACCCCTATTGTGGGACCTTCTATTTTATACACTTTCAGACCTTTTTAAAATTCGATGAATTGGATCTTTTCGCCTTTAATATGTAGTTGAGACTCCCTACATTTTTTTTGTACTGTCTATTAGTTGGGTTTTCTTCTCCGTATATTATGGTGTCCATATATGTATTTCTTTGTGATACGCAGTCTGTGTTTCTAACCCTTTCTTTCTCTACTGGTTATTTTGTATCTTTAGTACTTTTTTCAAGGTTTTAAAAAAATTAAAAAATCAGATTTCTCTCTACTTTTTCCCCCTCAAATCTTTTATAAATCTTCCCTTTATTTCTTTCTTTGCATTTATGGATTTGTGCAATGTGTATATAAAAACATGATACGTTACCTATTTTATTGGTGCGTATTGGTGTTGGTTCTTGTGTATGTCATGTATTTTATGGTATTCTATATTTAGTGTAATGTTTGTAGATAATGCGTTTATATATTTTCATTGTTTAGAGTGCAGTGTCTTGATTATATGTCATGTCTTTGGCCAATCAATTATGAGAAGAACATGTTTGTTGTTATCTGCACTTCTATGTAATGAGTTTATAGTTGTTCATTAGAATGTGTAATTTTGTTTGTGTATTTTTGTATTGTGATTATTTATGTGCTGTCTAATGTCAATTTCAGCCCTGATGAAGTTCCTTTGAAAGGAACGAAACGCGTTGTCTGTTGTCCTGTCATCTGTTTTACTAAAGAAGAATGAAAGAAATTGAAAAGACTTTACCTAACAGAGTGTGACTTCATTCTTGGGGCTCCCTCCATGATCTTTAATTTATTTGTCTGGATTCCAGTGAGAACAATCTCAAGGGGTAGAGGGGGAGGGGAATAGGAGAGGCAGCCCCCCACTCACACAGTATTCAAACAATTAGAGCCTCACCTAAATACAACTGCATCCGTATAAAAGACCAACAAGATAGGAATACTTATTATTAATACTCCCCGGAATATGTCCAAAAACATAAATCCTTAGGTCTGGATGCGTTCTTTACCAATGTAAAATCACACAGGACCACATACAATTCACCCAAAAAAAAGGTGTGAAGAATAGAGAGAGTACCTCACAGTAGAACAACCCGAGGGGGTTCCCGGTTAGCAATTGCCGGTGTACCCACTTCTCATCATTGGCCACTCTCTCTATGTGAAAAGACAAACGTGCACTAAAAGGGAAAGTAGTGCGGACGTGAGAATAGTGATGGAAAACACATATAGTGACAAACGTATCAGCACTGACACCCACTTGTAGTGTACAGAAACATATAAATAGACCCCTAACCAACCACAAAAAAATATAAATTGTGTGGTAGGGCTTTGCTTGCTTTACCGTTTTATTCTGGCGCAGCAAAACCCCACTAATTAAAAAATGGTTACTTATATACCATCAAGATTTATGTCCTCAAGCCGACATGTTTCATCGCTCCTAGTTTTAGCGATTTCATCAGGGCATAAGAGGGGTTGCCTATTCTCAGTCTTTTCAGAAAGGTGTGGACCTGTGTGAAAAAATAAAACAGAAAGACGCTCAAAGTGCCATTCATGCAACTCTCAGAGGAGGCACTACAAATGCAGCATATATTGACACACAAATTTCAAGCATATTTACCTTGAGTGCGCTAAGTCAGCACGTACCAGCATCACTCATTAGGACACCGTGCCCAATGTTCACGTGTCCAAAAAGTGACCAGAGATAGTCGCAGCCACCTGCACATGTTTAAAAACAGATTCAGTGTCAAATGGAAGTTTACGGGCAAGAACGCTGGTAACAGGTTGATAGGGAGTTGTTCGTTAATACTGCCCCCGATACCCAGCCTTATGCAACAATGCACTCGCAATTGAGTGCTTCAAAACACTTCTCTTTTACATCAAACGTCATTCTCCCGGTTGCAAACAACCAAATTGCGTGTATGCATTGTAAACTGAGTCCACTACTCCAACATGCCCGGTTATAGCTCTTGCTTAAAACTGTTCATGAGCTCATGCCCGGACACTGGTCCCTTTTAGACTTCGAACTCGCACTGCACTTTTCAACGAAGTCATTCGAAATTTAGGGCAAAAAATCACTGTCACACACACACGCTCGACCTGTATCACACTCTTACTGTGGCCGAGTCCCTCCGGCGCTTCCGACGGTCCTCGCGCTGGATCTGTGCGCGGAACAGGAAGTAGCCGGGGAGAACGTGACTCCGCCCACTGCGTCGCAAAGCGCGGCCATCTTGGAATGGGCTAAGGCCCACTCGTGGTATGTGCCATAAGTATGCAGCACCCTCCCCCTTTGACTTAGACCGGGAATCCAGATCTGGGCATACTACTAAATTAAAATGTCAATGTTGTATAGTCGCTATATTAATAGTTTGGAGAGCCCACTGCATCGCACACATGCTAGGTGGAAAAGGGGCCAATTGGATCCTATTAAATTGCAGATCACGTGTAGGATGAAAGCTAGCAATGCACCAACTACATGCCTGCATCAATCCCCCTGCATGTGTACATATCCCTATGGAGGTCAGCAAATCGAAAGGGGGGAATACACATGTGCATATGATGGAAGTGCATGACCAACGCCGGACTGATCAATATCTAGCCCTCAGTATTTCTACAATGTGAGTGCTAATGTCCTCAATACCTAGCTGAATTCTGGGTGGAAAAGGGGCTACATAACAGGGCCCTGTTATCGCCTGCTCACTTTATTCCACTCAATATTTTCATTGAGTCCCTCCTGATCTGCCTTCTCCAAGAATATCCATTTTGCTTCTTTTCTTGCCAGAATATTCTCCAGATTATGTGTTTCGCCCACCACTTTTTCTAGGACGGTCCACTTCAGGTCCTTAGGATCATGTCCCGACGTATTGAAATGTTGTACCAAGCGGGTGGTCAGTTTCTTTGATCGAATGGTACTCAGATGTTCCTGCACCCGTATTTTTACTTTGCGGGTCGTAAGGCCGATATAGTAAAGACCACAACTGCACATCAGTCTATAGATAACATGTGTGGTGTTACAGTTGCTGAACCGGTTCAAAAACCAGGTTCTGCCCCCACGTAAAGATACAGTCGTGGGGGCAGAACCTGGTACTGATGTGTGTGGCATGTCCTGGTAGTGAATTACAGTGTAATTTGTTTTTTACTATGGAAAGATTATCTGTCCCGTAGGGTAGAATGGGAGTTTTGCATATAACATTTCATAAGCATAACTTCCCATTGGGACAAGATAAGGAAATGGAGTTTAGTATGCCTGGACTCAGAATGTAAAAAATAATCTTTTAGTAAAGATCATTTTTATGTTCTGTGTTTGAAAATACCACTCTTAGAAAGTGGGCATTTTCTTACTTAGCCATCCTGTGTGCCTCTGCTGGCTTGTTTGTGTCCTACCTTTCCTGAATGAGTTAGGGCTGGGCTGAATAGACCTGGGCTGCATTCAGAGTAGTGGGAGAAGTTTTCACAAGCACCTGAACAGGCATGGTCTGCATTCAGAGTAGTGGGAGGAGTTTTCACTAGCACCTGAATAGGCCTGTCTGCATTTAGAGTAAGGGGAGAAGATTTCGCCTTGCACCTGAGTAGGCCCTGTCTACCTTGGACAATGCTGTCTCCACCTCCTACTGGTAAGCTGGGCCAGAGGGGACCAAACTGGTTTGGACTAATCACAGACACTCTCTGCCTGAGAGAACAAAGGAATTTTGAGTATAAATATTGGGACCCAGACCACAGAACTTTAGAACTCGCTGGAATCAAGGAACCTGCCAAGAAGAAGAGCTGGAAGAGCTGCCCTTTTGCTGTGTTGTTGCTTTGTTGGGTTTGCCTGCAGTTATAGCTTCTGCCTTAAGCAGTGAAAGGACTGAACTGAACTTTCTTTACTTGTGCTGAGTATCTCCAAGGGCTTGAAGTAGAGCTTGCCTCCTGTTCTGAAGTCTCAGCGACTCCAACAACTTCACCAACCTCTGGTTACTGCTTCTGGAACTGCTGTTTCAGTTGCCACAAAGAAGAGAAAAACAATTGACTCCGTCAACACTGGTCTCACCGATGTCGACGACCGCCAGCGGCACCAAACCGCAGATTACAACGTGACCTGTGGTCACCGCACACCGCACCACCACACTTCACTTCACTCCGCTGCCCTGTTCTCACCGACACCATTGCTGCACTCTGACCGCAACTTCAGTGACCGCATCGTGGCTTGGGGGCACTGCTTGGCAGTCACATGACACACCGTCCCGTCCCACACTGCAGTCCAGACCGACCAAAGCCAGCTTTCCGCAACTGTCTCTGTTGCCTGCACCTTGATCTGTCAGCACTGCAATGAGCACCGCCTTCATTCCACACCACAGCCCTGGTTTCACCGATGCCGCTGGACAACGATCATCGAGCTGCTGCTTGCACCGCATCTTGAAGGAACCTCACACCGCAGCACTCCAGTGGCCAGACTTAAAGAGGCTGCATTTACATTGGCATTAACAGATTAAACAAGGTGCAATAGTGTATTGTTTCAGTTACGTGATTAATGATTTCATTTGTGCTGCTACCAGTGATAATGTATGATGTAATGAGTAATGCATTAGTGGTGTTATGTTTCCATAGTGTGAAAGATATGAACCAAAGAGGCACGCAAAGGTCGTGAAAGACTCATTAGAGTTGGTGGAAACAAAGGCCCCAGAAGAAGAGATATAATCCTTCAGGAGATGTAGGCTCGCTTTTGGAGTGTAGCTGGTTGAGGCACGAGAAGTAAATATGACTATACGCACGAGAACAAGATAGCCGTGTGAGGGCTTGGCTCCGCTGACCCCTTCTTCCGACCGCACATATCCTGCTTGATATCCTGAAGCCAGGCCCCACCGCCTGACGGCCGAACTTCTGCAACGCAGTTTGCGGTGCTCCTGGACCCCTGCGAGTTCCGGAGCAAGAACTGCTCCGCCAGGCAGCCAGCTGACTGCTCGCCCCCCGAGCCGGGGACTCGTGCGAAGACAGGTGCCAACCCCGAATCGAACAACATCGGGGCCATACACCGGAAGTTGCTGTTCCGGCCCCGAACTGCGGTGCGGACGGAGAGCAGTCGGTGCTGAGGCTATAAGGGCACGAGAGGGTCAGGATCACCTCGGGGAGGTCTCCAGCCCCATATTGAGGACCGGAGCTGGCTGGGCAGTGCGTGGTGCGGTGACGGCGGGCCGACTCTGCGCTACGTTGAGGAGGTGCGCTAGCGGGCCCCACCTTTGGAGTGAAGCTACGCGTATGCCCCGGCTCCCTGCCTGCGGAGGGCCCGACGTGTTGACAGCGGGCCACAGGGCACATTGTGGACTGAAAGCATTGAGCGACGTGGCCCTGTGTCTGCAGCGGGGCTCATGCTCACAACGGCTGTGTCCTGGGGGCGGTGGGATGTCGGAGTTCCTGAAGAAACAGCATTGTGCCAGGTGAATGGGCGGCTAATGGTGGCTGGGGCACCCGATCATAGGGAGAGGCCTGTGCTGCAAGGCGGTGGTGGGGCCCAGAGGTGAGTCCGGCCCAGTCATGCTTGTCCCTGGAGCAGTGGTGGATGCAGCACTGGGGCCCTGTGAGCAGAGGCAGAAGTTGAGGTATGGCCTCTATGTGGCTAGATGGTGCTAGCTAGACTGTTGCTGATCTCCTCGCATTGCACCAGGGGCCTGGCCGGCGAGACGCTGCGGGCGTCCTTCAAGGATTGGATGATGGCGGTGTGACCCCCTGAGAGCCGGTCTGCTGGATGATTGCCGGGTCTGACCCCCTGCACCGCTGACTGTTGGGGAAGTGATGGAGGAGTTCTCCTGCGGTCGGGGCTGGTAGACTCTGTGGTGAGGGGGCGGCGGCCATCCCGTAGAGAAACCTGCGCTGCCACTGGAATCGTTGGTGCGAATGGGGTTGTTCCTGCTTACTCCCTGAGGTGTGAAGGCCTCCTCTAACATCAGGCACCTGTTTTGCGGTGGAACTATCGCCAGTCACGGGGCAGCAGGGGGTCACGAGGTGGGCCTCAGAATTCCAAAATCTGGTGGGGTTCCAGTAAATTGAGTGCTGAGACGGAGAGTGACTGGCGCCCTAATGGCGAACAAGCCCGACGCGGACAAGGCCTTGACCAGATCCTCTAGGGGGCCGAAACATATTCAGTCCAATAAACTAGATCGTTACACTATGCCTAATGGCTCCCCTACGTACTCTAGTTGGACCCAATCGGCGGGGGGAATTCCCTTGGGCTCTCCTGTGGAACCCACACTCACAGACGTCATGGCGGCCATAAATGGTGTCCAATCCTCCTTGGGTTCCAAGATGGAAGCATTGGACAACAAACTTGACACCGGCACGATAGAGGTTAACTAGATACGAGCAGATCTTACAAAAGCAAGTGAAAAAGTTAAATCGCTCGATCTCAAGACTGCTAGCCTAATCGCCGATGTGGCTTTGTTGCAACAGAAGGTGCGTGATCTTAAGACTTCCCATGACCTGACAGACCGGAAGCTTGGCGAATACGAGGGAAGGGCCAGACAAAACAATATCCGCATCCTTGGGGTGCCCGAGAGATCAGAGGTCCCGGCGCCAGACCTGTTCGTGGAAGATATCATCCTCAATCATCTCAAGCCGAAGGGGCCGAGCAACTTTTTCACGATTGAGCGGGCCCACAGAGTACCGGGGGGGAGAGGCCCAGGCCTGGGGCTCCCCCTTGCCCGATGATTACGGTAGTCCTGAATCTCCGAGATTGAGATGCGATCCTGCAGGCAGCTCGTGGGGGGCCCCCCTGCAATATGAGAATGCCACACTTTCATTTTTCCCAGACTTCACCCAGATGGTGCAGAAACAACGGCAACGTTTTCTTCAGGTGAAGAAGAAACTTAGAGACAATGGACTTAAATACGACATGATGTACCCAGCGTCTGCTTGTGGAAATCGAAGGGAAGGCCTGGATTTTTGATAACCCTGAGGTGGCATCGGACCGGGTCGACAGCAGACACTTGGATGAGCGAGAGGGGCAAGACCGTGGTGGAGGAGAGGAGCAGCAGAAGCAGGAGTGATGGAGGCCGCTGGAACATTCTAACTGTTTTGGATTGTCAGTTGGTGAGGTGGATCTGCAGCCAGTTTATTAGCTGTATTTTGCCGATTGTGTAGCGGCTGTGGATTGGCCCGGGTTCGGGGACTGTGGTTTAGGGGTTGGAGGGGGGGGGGTGTTGGCTCTTCTCCCATTTACTACCTTAAGTTAGTTTGTAGGTTAGGTATTGGGCGACAGGCACACTGCTAGTTGGGGATGGGCATCAGCCGTATGCAGGGGTGCAGGGAGGGGGGTGGGAGTTGGAATCAACAGGGTTTCTTCTTTTGGGGTTCTATCGTATACAGAATTGTTTGCACAATTTGATTGCTTGTTTAATCGTTTGCACTATGCAATGCTTTTTTTTCCTTCTTTTCTCACATCAGGGGACAATGCTTTAAATGTACCGCTTCCATACCAGTTATATGTCCAATGGTAGACGGGGATCAGGAATAACTGTGCTTAGTTGGAATATTAATGGCCTAGGGGACCGAATTAAGAGGGGAATGGTGATCCAGTTGGTTCGAAGGCACTCCCCGGACATGGTGCTCTTACAGGAGACACATCTCATTGGGAATCGCTGCATTGCCCTACATAGAGGGGGTTATAAACTGGTAGCACATGCTGGATTCACCACTGGGTCAAGGGGAGTTGGTGTCTTGATCAAAAAATCCTTTCCTCTAATAATTCAGGCCACATGGTCTGATCCGCGAGGTCGATACGTCGGCATATCGGGGCAGTGGGAGGGGAGAACTGTCACCTTCGTCTCCATTTATGTCCTGATTGGCCTCCAGTCTGACACGTTCCGAGATCTGGGTTCTATCTTCCTGACTCTTCTGTTGGGTCTTCTTGTGATAGGGGGGGACTTTAACGTGGTGGTTGACGGGGAGGTGGACCGACACTCGGCCCTAATTCTGAGACCAGCACAGAGGTGGCTCCCCGACTTTTTAGACACGACGGGGCTGGTGGATGGTTGGAGGGTTCGTAATCCAAGTGAAGTACACTATACACACGTGTCCGCTGCACACAGTAGTCTGTCTAGGATAGACTACATTTTAGTGCCAGCTGCCCAGGCAAATGCTGTCCGGGAGGCTCGCCACCTGGGGAGGGGCATCTCAGACCACTCTCCGGTCTGGCTCCAGCTGGAGTTCGATCAGTATGATGTGAGCAGGGTTGCCCCTATTAGCGCTTGGCACGTGAGGGACCCCACACCAAGAAAGAAGTTGTTAAAATCTCGGACAGGTATTTCCAGGAAAATGCAGGCACCGTGGACTCGGCGCAGACTCTGTGGGAGGCATACAAGACCGTAGTTCGGGTGAGGCCTTATCCTTGGTTGCAGGGAAGAAAAAAGAGAGGCAGTCAGAGATGGAGAGGGTTGAGGGGGAAGTGTCAAGATTGGAGGCGGAGGTGTCTAGGGCAGGGAGGGGTTACATAGACTCAAAATACGGCAGGATGAGTATAAAGGACTCACTAGCGACAAGGCTAGAGCGCAGAACTACCAAACCCAAAGCAGAGTTTACGAGCACGGGGAAAAGGCTGGTAAACTGATAGCGTGGCTGGAAAAGGGTGAGTGGGCATCGCAATTGGTACCAGAGATACAGAGGGAGGATTCCGCCACACTTACTGATCCGCAGGCTGTTGCAGATAGGTTCGGGGAATTTTATAGCGGGGTATATACTTCGGCTGGGGAATACACGAAGGCGGAGAACAGCGCAATGATAAAAGCATCCAAATGCCCGTGTTGTCGGATGATAATCAGAAATATTTAGAATCCCCACTCACAGACGACGAGGTGGCGCAGGCAATCAGAGGAGTGCACTCCGGGAAGGCTAGAGGCCCGAACGGGATTCCCATAGAACTGTACAAACTGAGTTCCAATAAGCTTGCTCCGTTTCTGCGCTCTATGTTCACAGAATGCAGAGAGGGGGGACAACTCCAATATGATCAACGGGCAGCGAATGTAGTGGTCATTGATAAAGCAGGGAAGCCTAAGACACTATGCTCATCATACAGACCTATTTCGTTGCTGAACACTGAGCCCAAAATATTAGCGAAGTTGCTGGCGACAAGATTGGCAAAGGTTATCACTACCTTGATACATCCGGATCAGTCCAGCTTCATGCCTCGCCGTAATACAGCCCGTAATTTGCGGCGGTTACACGGGGTGCTAGGTAGGACCCCAACGATCTAGGAGCCGGCAGTCTTGGTATCTTTGGATGCCACCATGGCGTTCGACAGGGTAGAGTGGCCATATTTATTTGCAGTGTTGGGGAAGCTTGGTTTTGGTCCGGGGTTTGTGAGTTGGGTGCGCATCCTCCATGCCCAGCCTCTGGCGAGGGTGGTCGTGAATAATCAGAAGTCTGCTGACTTTCTCCTCGGCAGGGGTACGAGACAAGGCTGTCTCCTGTCCCCGCTCTTGTTTGCTTTGGCCTTGGAGCCCCTGGCGGCATGGGTTCGGTGGGACCATACGATCCGCGGCTTACGGTGGCCATTGGAGTGGGAGGACAACATTTTATTGTACACAGATGATATCCTGCTGTACCTCACCAACCCGAGGGGATCTCTTATATGTTTTTTAGACGTCCTTGCCATTTTCGGGAGGTACTATGGCTTTATTATAAACTTGGCAAAGTCGGTGCTCTTCGTTCTTAGGGATGTCCCACCAGTTCTTCCACAGAATTGCCCGATACAGATCGAACAGATTGGGTTTAGATACCTCGGCATTTACGTCATGCTCGACCCGAAACTACGATATGATAACAATCTTGGGGCCCCATTGAGTAGATTTATAGGTGATGTGGCGTGCTGGAAGGCGCTCCCACTCTCGCTTCGGGGTAGGACAGTGCTTTTTAAGATAATGGCACTTCCCCAATTCTTGTACGCGCTTCAGAACTTGATGGATGTGGTACCTGCATCCTATTTTATGGAGATAGAGGCTCTCCAGAGGTAGCTTCTTTGGGACGACAGGCCCCATTTGGCATTCTCCAAACTCACTCTCCCCTGGTAGGATGGGGGAATAGGCCTGCCGGACCTAAAGAAATACAACAGGGCCTCCCAGTTGGCTGGCGTGAATCAAGTAATATACGGGGTATGCTATGGACCGCTGGCAGGTTCCAGGCGGTGACTTCACCAGAGCGCTCTATGCTGGACCTCATCAGTTTCCCCTCTCGGGACCAACGGCACATGCCGTTCAGGTGTGGTACGCGGTAAACAGGCACCTTAAGTGGGAAGGGAGACTCACACTGGCCACCCAGCTGTGGAACTCAGAGAGGTTGGGGAGTTTATGGAAATCTAAGGGGTTTGACAAGTGGGATCTCATTGGGATTACGCAGATTAAAGATGTCTTGGGGAAAGACACAGTCCTCGCATTCAGTTCACTTCAGCAGCAATACCATCTCCACGATCGTGAACATTACCGTTACCTCCAGATCAGACATGCCTTACTAGCAAGTGTCCCCAAGGACACGTCGCTTCCCGACGCCTCCCCCCTCGAGGACCGAGTGGTAGACGGTCACCTCCCCGAGAAAACAATTTCACTAATATATAAGAAGCTTTTTAATCATATGGAGGATCCACTGGTCCTATTAAGAACACACTGGGGTGAGGATGGGATAGAGTTGGATGAAGAGGACTGGCGGGAGGCGGTTTCCTCTCCACGGACGGTAGGGATACAGATGAGGCTTCGACTAGTACAATTAAAGATTCTCCACAGGTCATATGTCACTGGGCCTCGTCTGGTCCATATGGGTCATTCGGAGGGCGGGGAGTGTTGGAGGGGGTGCGGGGAGCTTGGAACGTTCATGCATATACTGTGGCATTGTTCTGGGCTGCTGGCATACTGGGAGAAGATTCACGAAAAGCTTCGGGAAGTCCTGGGTGTGGACATATGGCCAGAGGCGCGCAGGTGTATTCAAAACGTTTAAGAACCTACGGTTCTGTCTGCATATCGGAAGCAATGGGTTATGTTGGCGTGCATGATAGCCAAGCGAAACATCACCCAGTTGTGGGGAGCTAGTCAGCCGCCTCGGGTCAACAAGTGGGAGGAGGATCTGGATTGGTGCTTGTTCAGGGAAAGGTCGGTATATATAGCTAGGGGGTGTCCGGCGAAGTGGTGGAAGGTCTGGGAGGCCTGGAATCAATACCGCGGAGATATTTGTGTCCCCCCGGTGTGTTCCGAGGAAGTGGAGGCGCAAGTGTCCCCTTGATCCCTTACCTACATACTGTGTTTAATATTTTGAATGTATGGAAATGTACTGATGTTACTTGCAAGATCTGCTAATGTCAACTGATGTGTTTTTCTTTGTCGTTTTGTTAATAAAAAGATTTTTTTTAAATATATATGACTATACTGCCATGAAAAACTTGGTATGGCGTCTTTTGAAAGATGTGATCGGGCTATCACCTCCATTATTGTGGATAAAAATGTGGAGATCACAAGAGGCGAGTTTAACAAGATCCTGTAACTCCGATTGCCTGATATTAGATGGGGTAGAAAAAATACCATGGCTTAAGAATGTGAAGAATTCTTTTGAGCGTCTGGGTTTGTCAGATTTATATAATTCCCCCATTTTAGTTGGCTAGAATTTTAAGCCACGTTCCAAAAAAGTTTACCTGGAGCATTCCACAAATAATCGTTTAGACATGGCGTGGAAGATGTGAAGTATTGTAAACTACGCTCAAGTTTTAACAACTTGTGGCTTAGAGCCACATGGTTCATAGTCCCACTCATCGTTATTGGCTTACACTTTTTAGACTGAGCACTTTGCACTTTAAATTCACCTTTTCGGCATTGGGTGTTTGGACTCAATATCTACCCTTTTGCACATGTGATAATAGCTCAATTCAAAGCATTACACACTTATTCTTGTTTCTCCATCTTTACCAAGAGCCAAGACTTCACATCTTGGTGCCTTTTCTGCACAAGGCTAATGTGAGACAGTACAAGGAAAGGCTAGTGTTTATGCAATCACTAGGCTCACTTGAAGTCTGCTTTGCCGTCCTTAATTTTATAAAATTACCGTTCCACATCAGAAGGCGTTATGAATTTTAAAAGCTTTTCCTTGTTGTTATGTCTGAATTTTGTAACTGGCAATATTTTTAAATCTCATGAGACACTATGAATTGAACTGAACATTTTTGGATTTTATTTGAATGAGTAATATGTGTTTTACATATTTTTTTTATATAAAATTTAAAATTTGTGGTCTTGTTTTGTGTGCTTTTAGGGCCTTCGGCCGAATAATGTCCATACTAACTCGACTTGACTATATTCAGTAGCTCTCATGGTGCTTATGGTGAGCAAGAAAACAAGTGTTGAGGTACGGTTTAGGTTTTTCACCAGAGTAAAATTGTATTCACTTAAAATCAAGGTTGTATTTGTGCAATAGTAGTTCAAAACGGATGTTACTCTTTCTCCGAGTGCAACCCAAAACACCAAATATGGGCACCTAATATTCTGAACCCAGGAAGGTGTTAATGATTGCTGACCCAGAAGACTTTCGTACTTTGCATTAGTTGGGAACCGGCATTATGTTGGGGGTATATTCTTTTTCTCCTGCAATGCCAAGTGAAACGGGGTCCTGGTGCAGGTCTGTTTTAGGTTTCATCTAGAAGATAGGACATACTAAAGTGGTCTGATGGAAAAAGCAAATCCCATTCCTACTTGGACAATGCTCATGTTTACCAGGATGTAGTAAGAACAACTCCTAAAGTAAGCATAAAAATGATAAGACGATGGAAAGAAAGCATCATTATTGTATACAAACATGTAGCTATACTTTCCTGGAATTTCGTTTATCACTGATCCATAACTTCTGAATATGGTTCAATTATTTCTTAAAATATTTTCTTCACTTGATTGTAGACCTTACAAAGAGCCCTCCACTTTGGAGACAAGTCAAAGAGGATGTAACTATGTTAACTTAAAACTTTAAAGCGTGTGGTCATTATATACTATGCTGTTCAGGAAAAATACATCTAACAATTGTTTTCTACATACTAGGGGGGCTCGGAGACCAGTGCATGTTTTTTTTGAGGTGTCTAAAGTTCCCAGAGTTAATGCATGAACTCTAGAAAACATATATTTGAAACTGGGACAGACAGTCCCTGTTTCAGATTAGGGCTGTCTACATTTCTTACATTAATTTAGAGATACATCTTGTCATAAGTACTCACTTTAGAAAACTATGACGAGTCAGCGCAGCTTTCATGATACGGTCCCGGCTAATTTATAAAGTAGTATCCCCTGTGGTGACTTCATCTGGTTTAGAAGTTGTTCGTTTCGTGAGGATTTTCAAGATGAACCTAAGAAAGTAGAAATAGATAGTGTATACCTGAAATCAGTTACTGAAGATATAAATATGTAAAAACCATGAATATTGATACTTTTCATTACTTACTACTAGGAGGAAGCACGAGGATTCTGGCAGTAGCTGAACACAGTTTGAGACGATGAATTGTATCATGGCCTATTATGTACACACTGTAGGATTAAGAAAAGTAATAAACAAGCTTTCAGGTATATTAATAATGTATAATGCTTTAATTTGTGGGTACATCCTCTTGCTCATTATGAATCTTCTTTAAGGTACAATCTAATAGCCAACTCTGATTGATCTATAATCAAGGTAAATGTTTATTTGACTTCTTTACAAGGTGATTTTGTATATTGCAATAGATGTAAACCTAGTAAATACGCAGATGATATAGTAATGTATCCATTGGGTGCAAGCAATTACAGACCACATTAATTATGGCCCATCATTTATAAAATTAAATTAATTTAGAATCGTAGTGTGTCGTACACTGTTGTAGTGTTGTAGTGTGGGGTCTCATGGTGTAGAGTCTCATAGCATAGTATGTGGTTGTGTAGAGTGGAGCGGCGTGTTGTAGTGTGGGGTAGAGTGGCATACAGTGGAGGGGCATACAGTGGAGTAGTGGAGTACAGTGGAGTTATCGTGCAGTAGTGTGTCCTAGATTAGAGTGGAGTAAAGTTGCATAGAGTGATATAATGGGAGTCACGGAGAGTGTTGTACAGTGTCGTAGAATGGCAGAAAGAAGAGTAGAGTATTGTAGAGTATTGTAGAGTGGAGGGGTGTATACTAGAGTAGAGTAGCATAGAGTACAGTGGATTGACGTATCATAGAGTGGCGCATCGTACAATGTCTTAGAGTGGAGGGGCTTAGAGTGTAGTGGCATGTCGTGGAGTGTCATAGAGAGGATGTTGTGTGTAACAAAGTGGAGTGGCATGTTGTAGAGAAGAGTGGCATGTTAAGGGGTGCTGTGTCGTACAGTGGAGTAGATTGGCATAGAGTTGAGGGGCACAGAGTAGAGTAGAGTGTTGTAGAGTGGAGTGGTGTGTCATCGAATTACGTGATATACAGTGTGTTAGGTTGCAGTGGAGTAGACGAAGTAGTGGGGCAAAGTGTGTCATACAGCAGAGTAGAGTAAAGTGGCATAAAGAGGAGTAGAGTGTCGCAGAGTGGAGGGCATAGAGTACAGTAGAGTGGAGTGCTGTATAATGTTGTGAGATACAGTGTCGTGAGGTACAGTGTTGTGACGTATACTGTCATGGCATGGAGTGTTGGGGCATACAGTGTCATGGTGTTCAGTGTCAGAGTGTGGAGAGGCATAGGGTGGAGTGAGGTAGAGCAGAGTGGCATATAGGGAGTGGCATGTCGTAGAGTAGATTGGAGTGACTTACAGCGTAATGGTGTGCCATGGAGTAGAGACAAGTGGTGTGTCATAGAATGTTGTGTTAAGGGTCTTAGAGTTGAGGGGCATAGAGTGGACTACCATGGAGTGGCATGTCATGTCGTGGAATGGCGTGTCACACAGTGCAATGGCGTAGAGAGTGTGTAGAGTAGGGCATCGTACTCTGCAGTGGCATATGGTACAGTGGAGTGGCGTGTGATATTGTGGAGTGTGTGTTGTTAACCACATTAGTGCTAAGGCAATTTCCCCTGAGTGCTGTTACTCCAGATTTCCCATTGTTCATGACGAGCTCAGCTCGTCATGAGCCCACGAGCAGTGTACTGCATGACGAGCTGAGCTCGTCATGAGCATGGAAGGGGTTAAATGAGTACAGTGGACAAGCATAGAGTTGAGTGGCATAGAATCAGAGAATCAGAAGGTTTTTTTTTGTCCTTATATAACCTGTGAAGTGTGAACAAGTGGTTTCTCCTTTGTGGTAAATAAATAAATAATACCCTATTTTTGAATGAATAAATGAATAACAGATAGCTCAATAAATAAGAGTCAAGATTCGAGGTAGTAGGAGTTTTGCAGGTTTAATACAGCATAAGGACAGGAACAGGACGACCTGCACGGGAATAGGATGGCAGCTGCCGGGGGCAGGATCGGGAATGACGGCGTAAGGACAACTTTTTAATAACAGTACATGAGCATATATACATAGCGCAAACACATAGCATTACATTGCAATGGGCGTAGCAGTGGGTGGAGCGGAAGGCATGACGCGTAGCAGTCGCGAAAGATAAGGGTGAAAAGAGGTGTAACAGGGCGTATACATAGACATGTGATGCAAACGTAACAGAATATGTCATGAATGGGGCGGAAACCATGGAGGGGGCTACCTAAGGAGCCGGGACCTCTAACCTGATGGTGCGCGCAAACTGGCAATGACGTGTTACTAGGAGAAGCTGGGGGCTATGAACTCTGTGCTAGGAGCAGAGACTGAAGTCTGGAGAGTCAGGGCGACATGTACCTAAACAGTATCTAGTATCTGATGTTTAGAGAACATGTTGATATAAACTAGAAGTCAGGAGGGGAAAGGCTAACAGACACTAAGACTGGACCATGCATTATCCTACATGTAGTGCGTGATGAAGAATATTAAATGACCATTAAATGCAGTATTTCTCTAACGTGGAGACGTGAAGGCTAGACAATGACGGAAACTATCGATGCGATTCAGTAGCTTAGGAATGCAGGGAAGGAGGGCTGAACTGATAACTGGAATCATAACATATTCTTGGCAGACTCAGAGGCAGAGCCAGGGTGAGCCGGGCACTGCGAGGCAGGAAGTAAGTGAAGGGTCGAGGATACAGGTGGGGGCTGTATCACTCCTCCGCGAGGCTTCAGGAGACAGGAGCTGAATCTGGTGTCCAGGCCCTTTTGAGGCCTAGAAACGGGGACTTTACAATGGAATAACGTGCACACTGAGAAACGTGGCAACGTAGCTTTACATAGGCCTGATATTCGTAGTATTCACGAGAACTGGAAACTGCCATACTAGAGGTGGACACAACTGTAATTGCGTCTTTAATCAAACATGGGGAATAACATATGCATATTAATCATGCACATATAACATATGATGGAGGACGCGTAGGGACACAGAACATGGCAAAATTTACTTTTCCACATTCCCTCCTTGTCACTACGTTTCATCAGGAAACATCAATATTCATGATACCATCTATCATTTCATACAGTATCATTTGCTCGTCTCGAATTCTTTTTGAACGGGATTTAGAACGGGGCTTGGGACTAGGAATACAAGAGGTAGCACAAATGCCGCAAATCGCAGGGCCACATTGTATACAGAGGCAGCAGCTGAATATGATCGCTACTGCAATACCTAGAAAGGACAAGACTTTCCATCCCCAGGCGGAAATTATATTCCAGAACCAACCGGACCATGTCCAGGTGCCTGGATCTTGGTGTAACAGATGGGCAATTTTATGGAGTCTGGTTATAGCTGAATAAACAGACGGCGCGTTATTTGGAATGAAAATGCAGCAACTAGATCCGATGACTCTACAGGCCCCGCCCCTATCGGCCAGTATGACGTCAAGGACGAGACGATTCTGTAAAACGACAAATCTCATAGCAGATTGCTCTTCAGTTAAGTTACCTAGAGCAGAGGCAGTCTCATTTACTACAGCTTCAAGGGTTCTGGTTAACCTGCGGATTAGTTTACTATTCTGGATAGGTCCTATAAAGAAAAAGAAACCTCTATTGAAATCTGTATACTGTTCTAGAGCAGTTTCAGTATAATCGACAATTGGGGACTCCCTTCTATGTCTAATGTGTACTAGATGTGTGTTTCTATGATAATCAGATGGGGCTAGGAAAACTGGTGGCAGTAGGAAGGCAATGTAACAGGTTCCCTCCCAATCGAGGGGCAGACGAACATATGCAGTTTGACCACAAATAAAATAAGAATGACGTGAAGCTTTGAAAATAGATTTCCCACTGTCACTATACTTGACAATAGTAGTACAATCACTATGTCCTACGTGTACGGAACCATTATTTCGGACACATAATTCGCCTTTGACTGGTAGTACTGAAATTGCAGGTAAGTCTGGAGTAGTATCAGACTGAACATTCAGGACCATGAAATTCGAAGAATAATTACCCAAATTGTAAACTTCATTTTCTAGATCTAACCCGATTCTGTGGGGAAGACCTTGCTTGTCTGGGAAACATGTACTGTTAAGAAAAGACATATCTGTTGAGGATGACGATAACGTGGACCATGCTCCACACGAACCATTATGTGAAAATGGATAAGGAAAAAGTGGCAGAACTCCCTTCGGCGTCTGGAAAGGGGGAAGTCGACCACACACCCAACAATTAGTGGCATTGCTGGTTTGGTGTGAGTAATGTAGCATGCGGATAAAAGAATTATTTCGCATAGCGAGGCGGTAAGAGAGTTCATGAGGAGGCAGATCACTAAACGTGTGTTCTACTGTAGCATTAGAAGACGTATTTACATGAAGAACTGGGAAATACAAGAAAAATGCATAACTGGTGCAGGAAATCATAATGCTGAGAAATAATATGAAACATAGAAAAATGATACATCGGATTGAGTTTTGACTAACTCTCTCACTATGGGGGTCTATTTTATACATGTCAGAAACAGTCTAACCGTTTCACCTAGGGGAGGACTTAGACAATCAAACTGGCTGACTTATTTTACTAGACCTTAACTTGAGTTTATACTCCTGTTGCGGAGTTTTCTCTAACAGGGGAGGGTTTGTAGCAATGTCTTTTGCGGGACAGTCCTTGAGAACAACATTTTGGCAATCCTTCAAATCCTGGGAAATGTTCTTTGAGACGGGTTTCAGTCCGTAAAACTTCTTCACGTGCGAAAGGTGCACCCAGCCTTTGCGACCTTCCAACTTCACGGCTGTACGGGTGGCGAGGAGGACCTGTCGGGGCTCCTTCCAGCGTGGCTCCAGCGGACTTGAGCGGTCAAAATTCCGGACAAGGACCATGGATCCTGGAACGATTTCATGCGGTGCCACCTCGGTATTGTCTGGAAATGCGGCGGCAACCTGTGAACGACAAGAGTTGAGGGCAGACATCAAGGAAGCTAGGTAATCTGTCAGCATATTACTTGAAACATCGGTAATACTTCGGGGTCTAGGAGTACCCCACATGTTAGGGGGGCGGCCGAAAATGACCTCATACGGGGACAGACCTGATCTGGAATGTGCGACCATGCGCATATAGAACAAGGCAACTGGCAGAGCTACTAGCCAGTCCACACCTTTCTCTTTACAAATTTTTGCGATGCGAATTTTCAGGGTCTGGTTATGTCTCTCTACGAGACCGGCTGCTTCAGGATGGCGTACACAATGGAACTTCCACTGGTACCCTAACAATAGGGAAACGTGTTTCATTAACTCAGATGAGAATGGCTGGCCGTTATCAGAATATACGACCCTAGGGAGTCCATAACGGGGGAAGAACTCACGAACCAACTGCTTGGCAGTGGTCGCGGCTGTGTAATCTGGGACCGGATATGCTTCTGTCCACCTGGACAAAGCGCATACAACTACAAGGACATACTTGAAACCTCGACATCGCTCCATCTGAATATAATCCATCTGGAGGACTTCAAAAGGGTGGTCAGGAGGTTGGAATCCACCTTGTTCCACCGGGACACTTTTACCTGGATTAAACTGACAACATATCATACAGGTACGGACTTTCTGCTTGGCTGCAGCTCGTAAATGCTTGTTGAACCAAATGTTCTGGATACTGTCTAACATAGCTTTTTCTCCTAAATGTGCTGGACTATGTGCGGTATTGATAATGACTTGAACCATAGAGTCGGGGAGAAACCATGTGGCTCTACCCTTCGTTAACCATCCTTGATCTGTCTGGACCCCTCCTTGTTCGGACCATTTCTTGATTTCATCGGGAGTAGCATGTAACTGGATATCTATGACATCTTGTGTAGGGTCCTTAACTGTCATGCATGTAGTCGGATCTGGAGTGTGTGTCATGTTAACTGGAATGTCTGGAGTCTGTGCTGTAAGCTTGGCTGTGCGATCTGCTAGATCGTTACCCTGGGAAATAATGTCAGTAACTTTCGTATGTGCTTTGCACTTCATGATAGCAATGGATGTCGGTAAATGTATGGCATCTAACAGAGCTTGAATAAGGAGACCATGCTGAATCTTGGTACCATGAGAAGTCATGAAACCTCTCTCCTGCCAGAGCACTCCAAAGTCGTGTACAACTCCGAATGCGTAGCGTGAATCTGTGTAAACATTAACTTTCAGGTTCTTGGCATGTATGCAGGCTTGTGTCAGAGCAACTAGCTCTGCTGCTTGAGCGGACAGGGTGTCAATACGGTGTGTTTCAATAACTTCAGTGTCAGTAGTCACTGCATACGCGGCGACTAGTTCTCCTGTACTTGTTCTCATACATGAACCATCCACATAAAGTGTCAGGTCGGGGTCTGGTAACGGAATATCTGTCAGATCTTGTCTTGGCTTTGTCGTAATGTTAACTACTTCCACACAGTCGTGTGTGTCAGAATTTGAATTAACTGATGGTAACAGTGTAGCAGGATTCAGGATGTTGCAGCGTCTGATTTCTATGTGTGGCTGGAACAGTGTCAATTCATAACCTGTTAAACGTGCAATTGTCAAGTGCTGAGTTTGTGTTCGGTTTAAAAGAACTTCCACGGAGTGTGGAACTTGTACTGTCAGGGAGTGTCCTAATACTATGGAATCACTTTGTCTGATAGCTAGTGCTGTGGCTGCAACTGACTTGAGGCACGCAGGCAGAGCCTGGGCTACTGGATCTAATGTGCTCGAAAAATAAGCACATGGCTTGTATTGTCCTGCTTGATCTTGTGTGAGAACAGATAATGCTGTACCTTCACGTTCTGTGACGAAAAGTGTAAAAGGCTTACTGTAGTTTGGTGTAGCTAGAACTGGAGCTTGACATAGGGCTTTCTTTAACTCGTTGAAACTAAGTGTATGTTCAGATGTCCAAGGGAGGACAGTCGATACGGCTGCCTCCTGTGTCGTTAACTGTATCAGTGGCTTGGCTAGGAATGCATACTGAGGAATCCATTGTCGGCAATAAGAAGTGAGGCCGATAAAAGCACGTACCTCCTTCTGGGTCTTGGGCTGAGGAAGACTCGCTATTAACTGGATACGGTCTGGTGTCAACTGCCTACCCCTCTTGGACAGTAAGTGTCCCAAGTAGACCACTTGCTGGACACAGAATTGAAGCTTCGAAGGGGACACCTTGTGCCCCATCTCGGCTAGAAAATACAGAACCGTCAGTGACGCTCGCTCGCAGTCACGTTCAGAACGGGCTGTGATCAGTAGATCATCGACATACTGGAGCAGGGCAGTGTCAGTTGGCATGTGAATGTTGTCTAGTTGTCTCTTGAGTGCTTGACTGTAAATACTAGGACTTTCTGTGAAACCTTGAGGAGCTCGTGTGAACATATAGCTCCTTCCATTTAAACAGAATCCGAAAAGAAACTGGCTGTCTGGATGAATGGGAACACTGAAAAATGCGTTCTTGAGGTCTATGACAGTGAAAAATGAAGCTTCGGAATCAATGGCTGTTAATAGGGAAGAGATATCTGGGACTACTGGATACTGGGGAATAATACATTTATTAAGTTCTCGTAGGTCAATCACTAATCGATATACTGGGGGTGCATTTGGATCAGTACGTTTCATGACTGGAATGATCGGAGAATTGCATACATTGGAGTCAGTTTCTACAACTACTCCTTGAGCGATGAGATCGTCAATAATTTTGGATAAGGCTGCTACAGCCTCAGGTGGCAATCTGTACTGTCTGATTCGTGGTAACACTACACCTGGCTTGAGAGTCACACGATGGGGTGTGATTTGCATGTAACCTACATCAGTTGGACCTTGCGCCCATAAATGCTGCGGAACATTAGACAATCTGGGATCAAAATCTCGTAATACATAGTGACCCTTGAAGTCACGTAGGAACAGACGTATTCCCTCTGGGGAACAGCATATAACTGCACCTAATTCTTTCAGTGTTTTAATGCCTAATAGGTTTTCTGGACATGACTTAGTAAGTAACAGATCAGTAGTACGGGACAATGGACCTACTTCTAGAGTAACTGGCTTTGATATTTCATTTACGATAGGTTTTCCTGAAAATCCAAGGGAAACATTTCTAGAGCCTGAGAGCGGAGCTCCTGGAACTTTGGCGTGACTAATTGTGGTCCTACTTGCCCCTGTATCAATCAAAAACTTTCTGTCTTTCCCTAATACTTGACTATGAACATAGGGACCTTCTTGATCTACAGGTATCTCGATGAGAGGCAAGCCTACCTCCCTCTCTAGGCTGTTTCATGAATACTGCTGGTACTCTGGATACTCAGACTGTGCATACTGGTACATCTGCTGTGTAACATGCTGTGTTGCAGCAATAGGCTGCGGTGTGGTAACTGTCTGTGGTGCATTCTGTGGCTGAGGAGTCTGTGAAACTTGTTCTTGTCTAGGCGGACGTGGTCTTTCTTTAGTCTTACCAGTAGCTATGTTGTGTTTCAGAACTGCACATTCGTTTATAAAATGACCTGGCTGTTTACAATAATTGCAGTTCCCTTTAACGGGAGCTGCAGGATGACTGGCTTGATTTGGACCCCTCTTCTGACTGTCTTGAGGAACAGATTGTGCAACTAGTACTTTCATTTTCGTGTCTTTCATACGTTTTCTCTCGTGGTCTTGCTCTTCCCTGATTCTATTCTGGTGGTATTGGAGCATCTGCAACATCTGGGACGGGGTATTAGCTTGCCAGGTACTTTCAACTTTCAAAACTCGATTTTTAATTTGTGGACTTGAATTCTCGACTAATTTAGTAACAAAAAGGTGAGGGTATGACTCACTACTTGTCTTGAGGCCACTGTTGATGCTAAAACATTTCTCAAATCTGGAATAAAAATCACTAATATCTTCATCTTGTTTCTGTTTACAGGCTGAGATTGCATCCCAGTCTTCTTTTCTAGTTGTCAATAATCTAGGTAAAACTTGTATTAATAATTCTGGTAATTCTTTACATTTCGCTCCAAGACCGGTACCTGGTACTCGTGCCTTATCTTCAGCTTCTAGAACTGCCCAATCGATCTTTTTCTCTCCCACCTCCCATTCTTTTTCCTTGAGCTTTTCATACACCCCTGCGGGCAGCAGAACCTTTAACATTTTAATTATATCTGGATACGTGTATTCTCCCATACGGAGCATGTCTTTTAATTCTCGGTGGAACCCTGCTGGATCTTTGTCATGACAGGGAATTAATTTCTTCATCTCTAGGAGTTCCATCTTTGTAATCGGAGTGTAAACAAACACTCGTTCTAGTTCGCCACCCGTTCCTCTAACTGGGTGGACTTCTCGTAACGGATTCTGTCTCTCCATGTAAAATGGTTTACTTTCTGGGGGTGAGACATGAACAAAATGCGGGTTCAAAAACGTTCTATATTTGTGACGCTGTTCTAGAATGACACTAATTAAGTCGGTACCTAAACCTTTCCATCTATACTGGAGTAACTCGTTCAGGATATCGTGTAACGGACCTGGATCAGAGTGCTGACCCTCATATAATGTAATGAGGTGCTGAATCATATACATACCCGCCAGTCGTTGCTCGGCTGGGGGCATTTTCAGAAACATTTGTGCCACTATTTCGTCTGGAAAAGTGGTAGAATCAGTAATCCATCGGACTGCTGATCGGACTAGTTCTTGTTCATGCATGGTACTCAACTCACTGTAACCGATTCGTGATTTCAGAATGTGATCGGTAGCTTGAAACACTTGTTCTAGGGAACCTTGTTCTGGTGCTGGATGATGGAAAATAGACTTGTGTTCTAGGCGTAAATGGCGATCTGGAAATCTAGATTTTCCTACATACGCTATTCTGTCAGGATTCTCGTCGTCTAACTCTTCAGGATCAGAGTTACTTTCTTTCTCGCTTACTTGTGCTGCTTTACGCTGTTCGTGTAACTTTATTATTTCTTTACGGATTTTCTTGTACATACTCTCCATAGCACCGACGGTCTTGTGCTTACCCTCGGCTATATTATCACTCCACCTTGTCAGGGTTTTCATTTCAGCCGGATCTTTAGACGGGTAATCTTGTTCTCTTATTAGACAATTGATCAGAAACTTTAATATCATGAGCTGGGTCTCAGCTTTCCTTTGAGACATGGCCTCGCCAATGCTTTCTGGATCATCCCCTGTACGGATGAAACGATATATTCTGTCTAGATCTTCTTTCATATTCGGTAAGGTGACTAGATACTCGGCCACCTTTCTTACGCGGAATGAATATAAAACCATATTATCCTCGCCTGGGACTGGATCATAGCCGCATTCGGCAAGGGATTTTCTTATTTCTGCTACAGTCTGATGTCTGGGCGTACGCTGTGATGCTTGTATATGTAATTCGGCTGTCGTTAAACGCTTGTGTGGCGGCGGGGTTTGAGGAGTACCTCCCCCTGTTGCCCCTAAACTAGAGTCGTCTACTGAGGCTCTTCGTCCTGGCAGAGTGGGAAATGGAAATGTAGGCTGGACTTGTATGGCGGGCTGGACCGGGGGTACCGTAACAGGTACTCCGGTGTCTGGAGGAGCGGGAAGTGCCTGATTTACAGGGACTGGCGGAGCGCGAACAGGATTTGCATATTCTGGGACTGTGTCGTCCAAATAGGACGAAATAAAAATATCAGCTGCGGTCTGTTTGTGACGTAGCTTGGTCGGAACTAATGGTGGCGGGAAATTACTGGATGCCTCTGGGGTCGCTTTTGGCAAGCCCTCGGCAAGGAGAGGATACATACCCCTAATAAGGGCATGCCTCTGTCTGTCTGACTGTTCGGCTTTAACTTGTTCACCTATCTCAATTAATTCTTTTTCATGGGATCGTTCCAAGGATTCTTTACTTAATTCTGACTTTCTGATTTCTTTTTCGGTTCTTTTATGAGATTCTTTGCGCCATAACTCGATGGCATCTTTCTGTGACTGTCTGGCTTTCTTTTTCCATAATGCCTCTTCTACTCGCATGATGCACTCGGCATCCCATGTACCCGATACGGGCCATCTATACTTTTCTTCTAACTGTTTGGTATACTCTACCCATAAATCTAGATACAGTATGGCGCTTATGCCATGCTTCTGATACATAAAATGACCTGGACTGTCCCTAGGCGGGACAGGAACTGCTGCTTCCAGCAGACCCTTTCTAGTTTTTAACTGACGTAACTTGGAAAACAAGGGCATGACTGGACTGTAATCTAGACACAATACAATACACAATGAACACGATACTTATTCCCCATTCATACCACGACATTAAAATACATGAAGAACATTTAAAATAACAGTTCGAACAGAATACTACCTGGAATACTGAGAACAGAACACATGAATTTTCTCGAGAACAGACCTGACTAGAACAGAAACCAGATGCACTGCTGAAACAGTACGAAACTTACCGGTCTCATAAAGAGACACGTTCAGGACCCGCATCCACCGAAGTGGACACTTCGTTTGTGAGTCTGTGTACCACCAACCCACGGACCAGAGTCAATTAAATTGACCCTGTCTAGATACTACCCCAGTAACGGTACTCACCGGGCAGCAAGAACGGAAGGCCTCAGACTAGACGAGACTGCTTGGACGCCGGACGGACGAACTTCGGACTTCTGTTACAGGTGGGCCTCCGGATACCTCGGACCTTGGACTCTCGGCTTGGGCTCTGGTCGGGACTCGCCGCGTTCCTCCACCGTCTCGTCTGGATGCTGGACCGCCTCCTCCGTCTCCTCCGTGGGCCTGAGGGATACTTGAAGCAGAAATATCTGCCGGTGCGCAGAAGAGTTCCGTCACGACTGCAGAGGGTCAGGGGGTCGGCGTGGCTTCACCGACGCGTGGGGAAAGGGCAAGTCCCTGTTCGGGCGCCATTATGTGGTAAATAAATAAATAATACCCTATTTTTGAATGAATAAATGAATAACAGATAGCTCAATAAATAAGAGTCAAGATTCGAGGTAGTAGGAGTTTTGCAGGTTTAATACAGCATAAGGACAGGAACAGGACGACCTGCACGGGAATAGGATGGCAGCTGCCGGGGGCAGGATCGGGAATGACGGCGTAAGGACAACTTTTTAATAACAGTACATGAGCATATATACATAGCGCAAACACATAGCATTACATTGCAATGGGCGTAGCAGTGGGTGGAGCGGAAGGCATGACGCGTAGCAGTCGCGAAAGATAAGGGTGAAAAGAGGTGTAACAGGGCGTATACATAGACATGTGATGCAAACGTAACAGAATATGTCATGAATGGGGCGGAAACCATGGAGGGGGCTACCTAAGGAGCCGGGACCTCTAACCTGATGGTGCGCGCAAACTGGCAATGACGTGTTACTAGGAGAAGCTGGGGGCTATGAACTCTGTGCTAGGAGCAGAGACTGAAGTCTGGAGAGTCAGGGCGACATGTACCTAAACAGTATCTAGTATCTGATGTTTAGAGAACATGTTGATATAAACTAGAAGTCAGGAGGGGAAAGGCTAACAGACACTAAGACTGGACCATGCATTATTCTACATGTAGTGCGTGATGAAGAATATTAAATGACCATTAAATGCAGTATTTCTCTAACCTGGAGACGTGAAGGCTAGACAATGACGGAAACTATCGATGCGATTCAGTAGCTTAGGAATGCAGGGAAGGAGGGCTGAACTGATAACTGGAATCATAACATATTCTTGGCAGACTCAGAGGCAGAGCCAGGGTGAGCCGGGCACTGCGAGGCAGGAAGTAAGTGAAGGGTCGAGGATACAGGTGGGGGCTGTATCACTCCTCCGCGAGGCTTCAGGAGACAGGAGCTGAATCTGGTGTCCAGGCCCTTTTGAGGCCTAGAAACGGGGACTTTACAATGGAATAACGTGCACACTGAGAAACGTGGCAACGTAGCTTTACATGGGCCTGATATTCGTAGTATTCACGAGAACTGGAAACTGCCATACTAGAGGTGGACACAACTGTAATTGCGTCTTTAATCAAACATGGGGAATAACATATGCATATTAATCATGCACATATAACATATGATGGAGGACGCGTAGGGACACAGAACATGGCAAAATTTACTTTTCCACACCTTAATGCAGCAGATTTAATCAATGTGTAAAGCATGTCTAAAGATACTTGCCATACATTTCCCAACTCCCCAACGGGCAAGTAGTTCTTCCAGACCAAGTAGGGGTGATCTAGCTTCTTAGCCGATGCAGTGAGTAAATGGTTGTACCAGAAAGCTACTTCCTTTTTCTATGGCTTTGCATCCTGTAGGTCTTCCTCAAATGGATTATCATGGAAAAAGTGCCAATTCTAGTTATCACACCAGGTTCAAATTTGTTAATATTTGAATCTAGATAATGTATTGTTAGTCAAGTTTCTACAAGTATCCCAAGGCAAACAATTGTTTCCGTCCACTATGTCTCCCCAGCGCTTGACACCCAGTAGTTTTAAAGGTTTTGCTAGGGGTTCCAAAAGACACCCAGGTGTTCCCAGGGAGTTCCATACAGGGGCCCATTCACTGTAATATGGTATGCCGAAACTTGATCGGCAATCAAACCATAGTTTGGCAGAAGCATACAAGACCTTCAACCTGACTTTTTTAAAGAACTTAGGGGTGCAAATTTATACATGAAACCGTCATCTGGACTGTCTGCCAGCATAGCCTTAAACATATGGCCAATCAGTGTATCATCTGGCCTGAGAAGGAGCATCCTACAGTTCTTGAGTTAATATGCCCAACAATAAAGCTGGAGGTCTGGTCGACCCAAACCGCCATGTGAGAGCTTGCGTCTTAACTTTTTCCAGGATAACCTAATCCCCTTACCCGCCCATACAAATGCAGAGATCCTTCTCTGGATTTGAACTAGGAGACTGTTATCAAACACCAAGGGTATATTATTAAACAAATAAGCGAACTTGGTTAAGACACACCTTTTAACCAAACTAGTTCACCCATACAGTGTGAGTGGTAGACTCTGCCATCTCTTTAACAGTATAGTAACTTCCTTAGTGACTCTCCCTAAGTTTATTTTGGGCATTTATTTTATGTTTTGGGTTATATACTTACTCCTAAGTATCTTATCTCCTTTGATAATCTCACCCCCTGAGCATCCATATGCCAGGCCATGACTTCCGTCTTATCACTGTTGACCTCATATCCAGACATTTTCCCTAATGATTGCACCTCAATAAATAATTCTGGGAGGGCTTGATTAGCATTGGATGTCAACATGATCAGATCGTCAGCATATAAAGCTAGCTTCCTAGAGAAGACACCTTATGGTAAAAGGAGATATATCTTTATTTTGCCTCAGACTCTGAGCCAGAGGCTCGATGTATAAATTGAAATGAATAGGGGATAACGGACAGCCTTGTCTGGTGCAACGCCCTATTAGTATAGGAGCTGTAAGGTTGCCATTAATTATGTTTTGGGCTCGAGGGGCTTTATAATTTTTTTAAAGAACCTCTCTGAAAGTCTCATCAAAGCCAGTTTTTTGTTGTTGCAAATTATGCATTATTTTTTTTGCTCATTTTGTGGTTCATTTTTTGGAGTTGGGACGAGAACGTTTTATGGTTAGAGTTGGAAGGGAATGTAGAACTCATAGATGGTATCTGGATACATGGGTGTGTTTGGTTTGGGACAGATTGGGAAGCTGCTGCACTGCTGTAGATTGTTGGTTTTGAGCTATGCTACCACTCTATTAAATGTACTTGGATGTACCCTACTGCGTTCCTGAGTGGTTCTTTGTACCCCATTTGCCTTTGCATACCTGTTTGCTGGATTCTGAAGTCCTTCTCCTGTCGATTGTTTGGCATATCAATGTTCCAGTTGAGCAATGGAGCATACACCAAGGGAGTATCCCAAGCAGACAATGTTTTATGAAGACCATAAATCTAACATTAGATTCCACTCTCAGGCCACTGAAATATTTCAACCCAATATTGTGCAATCCTAATGCAACTCTAGATCATGTGTTCAAAATCAGCACCTTCTGCCTTACATCTGGGACACCCATCAGTTCGGATACATGACAATCATTGTTATTATGGTTATAAAAATATAATTTTTTCTGAGAAAGAATTGCCTTAGTTGCCAAATGTTGTTATGACAATATTCGAACAGCAAACTAGGGGGCCGATTAGGATCGCGGACGGACTTGAGTCCGTCCGCGACCCCTGAGGAGGAGGGAACGTCCGCAGGGGCTGCGGCGTTCCCTCCGAGCAGATTAGGATTTGACCGCCAGAGTGGCGGTCACATCCTCTATCTTTAACATTGCGGCGGGTGCAGCTTAAAGCTGCACCCGCCGCAAGGTTAAACATGCATGCATCGCATTTGCATGCACAAAGCGGCAGGCACCGCGCAGTGCCTGCTGCTGTGGGCACGCAAATGCAGGGGCGTACCATAGGTACCCCGCATAGGCAACCCCCACCCCACCTTGACCCAGGGGGCCCGCAATGGGCCCCCGAAGTGAAAGTCCGTATGCTTTTCCACGGCGGAAAAGCCGCCGCGGAAAAGCATGTTTTTAAAACCATCCTAATATGCCTGGCGGTGTCTGATAGACACCGCCAGCCATGTTAGAGGACTTCCTGACCCCCCAGCCATCCTAATCTGGCGGGGGGTCTTTGAAGGCTCCGCAGCGGTTTTTGAAGGCTCCGCAGCGGTTTTGCCGCATCCTCCGGGCCGGCGGACACTTCCGCCGGCCCGGAGGATGCGGAAAAACCGCAATCCTAATCGGCCCTTTGGTTAGGCCCTATAGGCTTTTACTTACATAGTATTTTGGAGAGGTAGTTATTAGAGCACCATACTCTACCTTATAAGTGATCTAGTTACATGCAGAGTTGAAGGAATAAATGCCTTCAAGAGTAAATCATTCCCCTGTGGAAACCACACCACACCATAATGAGGGACTCTTCTGTCAGAACTGCCACAGTTTGACTTTTGGGACCTTCACTATAAACTGCAGTTTCAAATGATGAACTGTCCAGATGGTTATCCAGTTTAGTATTGCTTTTGTGATCCTCAACATATCAATCAACCAGCGTCTTATGGTCAGTGTGCTCCCAACCAAGCAAGAATAAACATCTCATGGCCTAATTTCACTACTTTGTTTTGCTTCCAATATCCCTTGCTATGACACTCAGCCCCTTTCTTATTACTGAATTGATGGTTTTCTTTCAGTGTTAAAGACTAACCAGTCATTCCCTCTGTCATGTCCTTACATGTTTGGTTATCTTTCATGAGCATTAGTTCCTTAGCATATTCCCTTTTGGCCTCTATGGTGCAATGAAGTAAGCCCCGGGAAGTGTCAGATTCATGACCATGTCTTCCCTGCCCACTGCCCCGACAAGCTTTGAATAAAACATTTTGGCTGATATAGTTATCGCTGTTTCTGTGCCTTCACTGTCTTTTCTGAAGGGAACCATAAAGGTAGCTAACAAACATGTCACAAATTTTTCTGAATGCGAACTGTAATTCCACATTTCTTTTTCTGCCAAACAAGCCGTCTTCCACCGACTCTGGCTACCTACCAACACCAATGCAGTGCTTTGTTGTACAGGTCCAAGGTGTTAGACATATTGGTTCTAAATAAAGTTATCATCATGAAACTGTAAAGCAATGATACACTTTGGTGGTCTTTTTGGAATTGTATTGCCAAGTTTTAGTAGTTCTTGTCCTTCACCAAAATGGAAAATCTTCACTTAGTGTGATTCCAGTGGTTACAGCGGTATTCATTTAGTATTCATTTACTATTAAAATATAGTATTTATTTAATATGCATGAAGACTAAGTAGTATGCCCACAAGCCGAAATATGCAAATGAGGGAATACTAGTTCTACTCAACTACCCTTCAAATACATAATGAACACTTCAATTGATTACTAAAAGAAGACTAGTAGTATTCAAGAAGAATAGTATTTGAAGCTTAGTAGTATTCTGTTAGGGTTTATTTGCAGCTCTTGTGCTATTTCAAGAGCAAAATAAAGGCTAGTCTCATTGATTGTGACCACTGTTTGAAGACTAGTGGTATTCTTTGTGAACAATATCTGAATACTAACGGCAATGATTGTGTAGGGGGAGTGTGGGGGGGGTGTTCACACGGGGGTGTTCGCATGGGGAGTTCGCAAGGGGGGATCGCATGGGGGTTCGCATGTGGGGCACGCAGGGGGGTTTTGCGTGGGGGGTCGCGGGGGGTCGGGGGCTCGCCCCTCCCACTTAGCTGACTCAGGTGGCAAATGGACAACGTTGTGAGTGCGCCACCCCCAGCACGACCCTTACCCGACCCCATGTCTGGTCCCCACACTCAAACACTACCCAGCATAACCCCCAGCACTACCCTAAACCCTAAAACACTACCCTACACTACACAAACACCACAACACTACCCTAAACCCTAAAACACTACCCCCTGCACGACCCTCCCCGACCTCCAGTCCGGTCCACACAATGAAACACTACCCTGCACGACGAGCCAGCGCTACCTTAAACCCTAAAACACTACCCTACACTACACAAACACCACAACACTACCCTAAACCCTAAAACACTACCCACTGCACGACCCTCCCCGACCTCCAGTCCGGTCCACACACTGAAACACTACCCTGCACGACCCCCAGCACTACGCTAAACCCTAAAACACTACCCTACACTACCCAAACACCACAACACTACTCGAAACCCTAAAACAGTACCCCAGCACGACCCTCCCCCAAACCCCAGTCCAGCCCCCACAGTCAAACACTACCCTGCATGACCCCCCAGAACTGCCCTAAACCCTAAAACACTACCCTACACTACACAAACAACACAACACTACCCTAAACCCTAAAACACTACCCTACACTACACAAACACCACAATAGTGTAATAAATAATGAATAAAAATAGTATAATAAATAAGGCACTGATCTACCATTCAGCATGAAGCTTGAGTAGAATGTTAATAGTAGTCTGGGTAAAGTCCAGTAGTATTCAAATTGTTAGTATTCACTAAATGTTCTGCTTGTAAATGAAGACTATGCGATTACAAATAAGTATGTGCTTAGTATTCTGTTAGCATTCAAGAAGTACCACTCACATCAGTAGTATTCATGCACTAGACTTCCCAAAAAGAACACTATTGAATACTAAGATTGGCATAAAATAGTCTTTGAATATTATTAAAAGACAGGTTAACCACTATGTGTAGTATTCAACTTCGGTAAGGGCCTTTATGAACAAAATAATGGAGAGGGCAGGAAATTAAAGTAGACCTAAAAAAGGATGAAATGGAAAAACTAAAGGACTGACCCAACCAGTGGCGCCTGCTATTAGTGCTTAGTGGTGGTGGGTATACAACTAAAAACAACTATACAACTAAAAACGAAACGTACAACAAAAGAATAATTAAAATCACACTTACTTGCCACTCCGATGGCCACTGCCTTCCTTCTCTCTGCCGATCCTGGACTCCGACTGTGCAGGCTCCTAGATGCAAAATCCCAGTGCTTCTTGCATGAGAGAAGTGCAGGGATGGGTCTGAGTGGCTTTGTTTGCTGCTCAGACAGTGCATTGGAGCCTTGGGTGTTTTTCCAACCTGTCAGTGCAACACAGCAGAGATGGAGAAACTTAAGTGCACATGTGTGTTTGGCTGTCCTAGAACGGCCGGCGAGTCAAACACACATGCGCAGTTAAAAGTGTTCACCACTCCTCCCCCTGCCATGCCTCTCCAACAGGATTGCCTGGCCCTGCCCCACTGAAGACTTGCTCGTTAGCTGTTAGGCAAAAATAAAATGATGATAAAATGCTTTTATTATCATTTTATTTTTTCTCGTTCAGCAGGGGGGCTGTGCTCCTCCGCCATTACGGAGGAGCTGCCTCTGAATACAGCTCTGGCACTGAAGCACACTCATGTTTCAGGATGATGTGCATATTTAATTAGATGAAATGCCATCACCCACAGGACAATAAAGAGAATAGCTGAAGGAGCTGACACATTACCACATACTGTATTCTATCAATGGGGGAAGGAGAATGCGAAGCAAACTCAAACAGAAAAATGGCTTAAGAGAGCTGACTCAAAGCTACTTTATGCATGAATATGTATGTCATGCCAGACCTAAAACATACTTTAAACACACATAACTAAACACTGTGCATGATATTACAGTTGGTAGGATAAAATAAAACCCCTCTTAAGAGGTTTAAGCAAGGATTATCACAATGCTAATCTTATACTCCCGGGGTTTGTCGTAGGGGGGCCTCCGACAGCAAACTCTTTGGCTATTACAGCAATATATGAGATTCCATGTAGCAAAATACCTTCTTACAGGCTATGATACAGTATAATAATGATCCACCTTTAAACACCTGCTGACTTTAACATATGCGCTTCACAATAGGTAATCTAGACCTACAGTCTTTGTCACAACATTTTTTTAATAAACAGACCATTCCAATGGCATAGGACACAAATTTTCCCAAGGAACCAATAAGGCTGTAGTCTTTGTGAATGCCTTGCTACTATAACCAACTCAGACTTGCTACATTGATTGTAAGCTTCCAACAAGCCAACAGTCAACCACTGTCCTAAAATATGTGCTCACTTACAGTTGTCAAATAAATAAATAATGCCTAATAAATTCCCAACAAATATTATCACAGTAAAACATCTTCTACCTCGTGCTTTGTCAGAGTGGGCAACCATCACCAAAACCCTTGTCAACTAATATGACGTCTGATATAACATTACCCACTAAACCAAACAGGCACGTAGCCCTGACCAGTGACTTGTCATCATAACCAACTCAGGCCTACTGTATTGAGCTTAAGTTTTCCCACAAGGCAAATGAACAGTTTTCCATTTCAATCAGACACGTTCTGCCCAATCAAATGTTTGTAGATAAGATCGTCAAATTATGGGTGGAGCCTAATTCTTCTCTAATGTACTGCTTCATAAAGCTCTTTTTCTTATTGACCACAGAATGCCTGGTAAAAGATGTGCTATCAAGTCAGAACAACATTCACTGTTAAAACATATAATATTCTGGGTTGTCATATATTGAATACTGTGTTAAATGCTGCTGACATTTTCCTTCTATTTATGTATTTTACAGTCTAGTTGCGCTGGTGGGGTGTGAAGGAACTCAAAGTGACATAGCATTCATGCTTTATATGTGTAGATCACCATTTTGTTTACCCTGCACAGCAGTGACTACACTTCAAGCGTGTCATGTGTTGTTTTGTTCTATAATTGTAGATGGCTGATGCACAACTGGGCATGATGGTGCAGGGCAGGACCGCGGATGGATTCTAATACCTGACATTTGGGATTAGGCAAGTTTAGTATTTAGAAGTAAGTAGCATTAAATGCCACTTAGTTATGAGATAGGAGAGGTGGCTACGTACGTCTGGCAATCTGTGGATAACTAATTTTACTGGTTCTTTTAATGTGTGACTAGGTTGGTAGGCTGTAATTCAACAATGAGTAATTTACCCCTTTCACACTGAAGATACACAAGAGAATTGGAAATCTTGAGACCTCAATACATTTATCATAGACAATTGGTAGGCATAATAATTCTTGTCCATGCTTACGATATGGAGGCTGTGGGCCCGATTCACAGAACTAACTTAACCACATCGCTGCTTGGTAGTTCCCCTGCTGTGCTGGACAGCAACGAAAACGGGTGTGGTCATGACGAGCTCAGCTCGTCATGAGCACCTGAGAGGTATATGCCATGATGAGCTGAGCTCGTCATGAGCATGGAAGGGGTTAAGACAAAATCCTAAACTTACTACTTTTGGTATGCACAGAAGGCATTTAGTAGTCTTAAATTAGGATTGTGTCCTAAGTTAGGATTTTGTCTTAAGTTAGGATTTTGTCCTAAATTCGGATTTTGTCCTAAATTAGGATTTTGTCTTAAATTAGGATTTTGTCCTAGATTAGGATTTTGTCTAAAATTAGGATTTACATACATAAATATAATATCAGCTTATTTTACTACCACATTCTGAAGTACTCCTGCTCCAGCTGTTGCTACTACAGCACTAGCTATGGGGACAGTATGTCAGAAAGGTAGAGTGAATTGAGATCACATTTGACTCCCTAATAATAGGGAGGGAGTCTAAGAGGTTGTGATTGAGGGATATGTGTGACGTCTGCCTCCCTGTGAAGGGTAAAGGAGGACAGAGTAGTATGAATGGTGTTACAAGAAATAGTTGCAAGAGAGTGATGTTGAGATTTTATCTGGTCTTACCTTGGATTCCCTGTGACAGGGCAGTGTGTGTTGTAGTGAAAAACAAAACCACTCTCTGAGGGGAATGAGACATGATTTAGGTCCATCTCCAAGAAGAGCATTTGCCATCTGTATCATATAGAAATTCTCCTTTCTTGTAGCGTTTTCTGGGCCCTCTGGTGAATTGTCTTACTATTAAGCTATGCATGTATTCGGGAAAGATCTACAACCCTTTTTTAGCAGTGGCAAATGGGAAATCGGCCTGTTTGTGACTGCTACAAAGGAGACGTACCAGTGAAGGAGAAGCGCCGCCACCGCCAGGAGTCAGGAGAAAGCCCAGTTTCTTACGCCGCCACCGCCAGGAGTCACACAGTTACCAAGCTCCGCGCCGCCGCCCCGGGGACTACATTACCCGGCAGGCCTAGCGCCGGCGCGCGATTGACACGGCAAAAGAGCGACAGCAGGCGCACATAAACAGCGGGCTACCCCGCGACGCGGGACGCCCTGACGAAGCCCGGACAAAGGGCGGACAGTCTTAGACAGTCCGAGACTGTCCGCGACTGGACTGGGCCATACCCCTTGCCTTTCAAGTAAGGAATCTATTTGTTACTTTACTGTTAATGGGACGCTAAGCTGAGCATCTTCCTCCCTCATCTTTTGTCCTGTTTGCATTTGTTACTCGATATATTATTCCCAAGTTAAGATATTCACCTAGTGTACGACAAGCCAAAAAAACTGGCTCCAATCGTTTCAAATACACTAGATAACTACTTGGTTCAGGTGGTTACGAAAATAAACAGTGAAAGGAGACAGTCACTGGGATTAAGCCAGTCTCCCAATCTGCAACCCCTGAGCCCAATCCAACCATCCTCACAGATAGAAATCCCATTGTTGGATACTTCTATTGACTTGATAGACATTACTACACATCCAAGCCATAATCATGATCAAAATAGTCTTTCGGCAGTTGATTTAGAAGCTCTAGTTCTAATTGACCCAGAAAACAATATTGACCCTGACCATGAGACATGTGTCCAAAATCCAGATCAAGATCTCTCTTCCTCCTCTGTACAGGAAATTCGACCTGATTGATTGAAAATAATTTATATCGCGCAACTAAAACCCTGAGGTATCAAGGCGCCTAACAAAATGAATCAAAAAATGGCAAATCAAGCTACAGGTATGCGTGCGCAAAAAGATGAGTCTTCAGGGCCTTTCTAAATAACTGCAGGGTAGGGAGAGACCTCAATTCCCCCGGGAGAACATTCCACCACTTAGGTGCCAAGGCGGAAAAGGCTTTGCGAAAACACGCAGAAAAACTCAGCAAAGACGGACAGGCCTACGATCAGGAACGAGTAAAAAAAGGGCAACACCCCCTGGGAAAACTAAGGTCAGAACTATGGAGCATGGGGATGATAGTGACAAATGCAACAGGGACGATGAGTTGTTCCGCAGGATAGCTGACATGATAGACTCTAAAATTAAATCTATCATTAGGCCTCTGGTTGCCAAAATTGACAAACTCAATGCGGAGCTAAAAAGAGTGAGCGGAATTCAGAGCAAGGTTGTGGATGAGGTTGACAAACTAGCTACATTAGTGATTAAAGCGGTTCAAACAAAAGAGGACAATGTTGGGAGTACAATACAGAAGGGGAGTGCCTTGACGCTACCTACTTGCCCGGTTCAGGCCCCAACAAGTACTAACAATCACCAGGTAGCTATAGATGGTGGCTCAGTAATATTAAATATACCGCCTGCAACATGTCAAGAAATAGATCCCCTTCAACTTATAGAAGAAGCCTCTCCAGTGGTATTGGTGTTGGCCAATGTACCACCTTTAGCGAATGGTCAATCGGAATCTCCAGTATCACTGTCCAGTAAAGCACTGCATTGGCTAACAGGAAATATGCAGATGGCGCCAGGAGGAAAGCAACAGCTAGCAAATGTAATTAAGACAGTGAAAAGGGTCGCTTGGATTGGGAATCGACCAAAAAGGTTTACAGGAGACTGTGTAACAGTGACTTTTTCTCACCCGGCTGTTTTACCCAATGTCCTATCTAATATCTTACCGCCACAAAGAAGATCTGGGACTGTTGTTCCCCTTACTCTCAAATTTTTCTATGGTGAACAACAAAATGTAACATTCCCTAAGACTCCGGGACCAGTGTGGGACACTGTGAGAAATAGCAGAGGAACAAAGGCTCCAGCTAACGAATGGGGAATGGCTTTGGGAAATAGATATGAGGTTCTATCGGGGTTAAATGATTGCGATTGACTTGGTAGGGGATGTAACATTGCTAGCCCCATCCCACCTGGAGATTACCAAGTGGGAGACCCTATGGCTCAGATAAATGCTGTGATAGTTGATATTCACACGCCCCAGACAAAAGTGATGAGCAGCCAAGACACCTTGGTGGTTCTAGAGGAAGTCTATGACCCCACTGGCCGACCTGTTTGCATTACTAATCACAGCATAAATGTAAAAACATCTTTAAACTTGGTGGTAACTGAGAAAAGCACGAGCGAAAGTATTCCATTTCAAGATCATAGGGTTAATCAATTCACTAGCACGGAACTTCCTAACGCTAATGTCCCTGTTCAATTTACCTTGGTGTCATGGAATGTTGCTGGTCTAAAAAGTAAAATGACATCGCTGGACTGGCTAGCTTTCCTGGGTACAAAGGACATAATCCTTCTCCAGGAAACTTGGCAGGTAGCCCCAGAACCAATACAAGGATATTTACATTTTTATATCCCGGCTACACCGAGTTTAAGGGGAAGGCCAAAGGGGGGCTTGGTGACATGGGTTAAACAGAATAGTGGGTACTCTGCTCTCCAATTGGCTACTAATAGCCCCGATATTCTGCTAGTTAAACTCCAGCGACCTCACTGTAAGGATCTTTACATTCTTAATATTTATTCAAGGGGGCTACCAGGTGGTAAATCCACTGAGGCAGTTGACCAATTAGATTCTCTTTTAAAGCAATATTGTTTGAATGCCAATGTTATTGTTGGCGGTGATTTTAATTGTTGTTTCGAACCCCTAGATAACCATGATATAGATCTTACTGTAGAAGAGGACTATATCTGGGAAATCCCTCAACTATCTCTAACACCTATTAAAAAGTGGTCAGAGGCCGCACTGCAACTAAAAGTTTTATGTGTGGAGCATGGGCTACGGGCCACTAATGGAAGAACGGGTTCTGATAAACAGGGTGCCCTTACTTTTAACAATGGCATATCACATAGTCGTATTGACTATATCCTCACTAATAAGGAGAATTGGTCTAGCGTCAATGATATGCGGATAGAGTCAAGGGCCGAAAGTGATCATGACCCACTAATTTTGTCATTTAAGTTGTTCGATCTACTGAAAAGTGATGAATTGAGGGATAACGTTCAAATAGCCCTCTCAAATGACAATAGACGTATTAGATGGTCCAACTGTGTAACTAACGAAGAAAGTGTAATAGCGATGAGGGAATTAACAACTCAGGCCATCATAGAATTAAGGAGTAACTCCACTATGGAGACTCCGGTATCTAATGTTAGTAGGATCCATGATGTGTTTTTTAATAAATTGAAATTCTTCTTTGTCAAAAAAGTTACTAAAAGACAGTGTAGGCCATCAAGGAAGGAGGATCAATGGTACGATAAATCCTGCAGGGTTGCTTACAGGGCCTTGTCTGATGCAGTAAAGACAAAAGATATAGTTAAGATAAAGGATGCCCGGGTCATGTATAAAAAAACACAAACCAGGGCTAAAGGGGAATGGGATGATGGCTATTGGAGGGATCTCTTAAAAGCCAGTAAAGAAAGATCTATGTCCTCCTTCTGGAATATCGTTAAATGGGGAAGGGGGGTCAAAAGAGGAGAACCCACGAACCATGTGTCACCAGACGCATGGGTCTCCCATTATGCATCCCAGTTCGCTTCTGAGGATGGAGATGAAGATGGGTGTGAGGCATTTTCTAATACAACTACGAGTGCTAGTTACCTATCCTTCACTAAAGCTGATGTTTTAAAAATCTTAAAAAACATCCCAAAAGCGAGGGCCCCAGGTTTGGATTCTGTTCCTGCAGATTTGTTTATGCATGACAAGGATCTTTGGGCTTCCTACATTCAGTTGCTAGCAAATGGTATTGCGAAGGGTTCGCCTATTCCGGAGACCTGGAAGGGAGCCGAGATTATCCCATCTTTAAAAAGGGGGCATGCTCGGACCCAGGCAACTATAGGCCTATCAGCCTTATCGCATGCATACAAAAAGTATTGGTGAGGCTTGTACTGCAGCGTATCCATGGCTGGATAGATGAACAGGACATTCTGTCACCTCTACAGGCAGGGTTTCGCAGTCACACTAGTACCATTGATCAAGTTTTTAGATTTGTTTTATTATATTGGCGTGTAGTGCTACTTGGGGGGGGTATGCTTTTTGCAGCCTTTGTTGATCTAAAATCAGCATTCGACTTGGTCCCTCGTGCTAAGCTGTGGAAAGCTCTACAAGAACAGGGCATCCCAAATAAAATGTTGTCTTTATTAATCAGATTGCACGAGAATAATTTTGCACAAGTTCGATGGAATCAGCAGGGTAGCGTAACTGATCAATTCCCCATTGCAAGGGGAGTACGCCAAGGATGTGTGCTAGCCCCAACCCTCTTCTCGTTATACATCAACAGGGTGATCAAGTATTTTGAACAACAACCGACCGACGCACCTAAGTTGGCGGGAAAACTGATCCCCCTGTTGATGTTTGCGGATGATACTTTACTAATATCAAAGACCCAACAGGGACTTCAGAAGGCCATTGGAGTCTTTGAAGCATTTTGTGCAGACCATGGTCTTGTTATTAACACAACTAAAACAAAATTCATGGTTCTGCACAAACAGAAACATGTCAGAGGGAAGGTGACCATGGACGGGGTTCAATTAGAACAGACCCAAGTCTTTAATTATTTGGGCATTACCCTGTCATACAAGCTAGATTGGAAACAGCACACCAGCCAGCTGGTTACGAGGCATGCACAATTGACAGGAGCACTCACCAAGGAATTTTATTCCTCACGCACTAGACCTATCACTCCGGTCTTACAGATCTACAATGCAAAGGTTGGAGCAGCGGTCCTCTATGGGGCTGAACTCTGGGGGCCCAGTAACCTTACAAAGCTGACGGTTGCCCAAAATACATTTTTTCGCAACATCACTGGTTTACCAATATCCACTCCCTTGATACCTCTCCACTATGACCTGGGAACTCATAGCTTCGAGGATATGGCCAAATATAGATCGGTTGCCTACTGGAGGAGATTATGGGTAACCCCGGAACTCTCCCAGTATGCCCAGGGTTTCCTCGAGGTTAGAGCCTCGGATAAAGCCCATAACATTTTATGGATGAGAGAGGTGAAAACAATTTATATGGCTATGGGTCTAACTCCACTATGGGATGACCCTGTGAGGAATGTTTTCCCACCTAAGAAAATACTTCGTGATCTGTATTGGACCATGGTTGAGGCTAAGAGCTTTGGAGGTCGTATTGAACCATCCTTTACTACTGATTTCTTAGAACTCAAGCATGCTCCGGCCCTAGAACCTTATTGGGATTGGATTACCAGCCCAGGGGACTGGAAGAAGTACCATCAATTGAGGGTGGGAAAACTACCATTAAATGCCTTAACTGTAAAATGGCATGGGAACCAAATTTCGGGGTGCCCTTTCTGTCCTGATCAAAGGGAAAACATTGGGCATGTGTTGTTTGCCTGCCCAGAATATAACGCACCCAGACGATCGTGGCTAAAACCGATTTGTGTTCAGTTAGGCTTTAAAACGGCTAGTGAGGCCGCTAGGATCTTAAGAACTGATACCTCTCAGCCAGTTGTTATAGCCATGTCAAAATTTCTTCATTGGATGTGGATAATTCGGGCCCGTAAAATGAGTTTAGAATAATCCTAGGGCCAGTTGTTATATGCTGCTATCCGATTTTGTACATTGTATTAAGTAACTGACATATTTTGCATTGAATGAATTTCGTTTTTTAATAACTGTTTTATTCATTTTAATATAATATATTTAAACTTTGTAAATATGGATGAGCTAGTTTGCTATTTTTTTTTTTAGATAAAGCCAAAATGACTTATTGTGGATCTTGTATTTTGCTGGGTGTGGGGGGGTTAATTTGTAAAATGTCTTTTTATGATTGAAAAATATTGATTAAAGACTTTTGAATTGACTGCTACAAAGGTGTGTGGTATGTACAAACCCTATTTTGCCAGTCGGTATTTGTGGGAGGCTGGCTTAGTATATGGTGCACACTTATGTAAGTGGGCACCCTGCACTAATCCAGACAACCCTTATGGTGATTTTAGTGGTCTTAGACAACCTTAGAAAGCTTTCTAAGTGGTGGCTGTGGAGAGCAGCCTTCCGGCTTAGTCCAGAAGTGGTGTAAAGCAGCTTGTTTTACCAGAACATAATCTTATTTGTATAGATTAAGTGAAAAAGAACCATACAATATATTTATAAAAATTGGTATTTATTATAAGATACTCACTACCACATACTACCTGGAGATATACACAATGCACACAATACTTCGCAATAAAATAGGTAAGTAGCACACACAGTGGTCGCCATGGGAAGGCCAAACCATATACTAAAATAGTGGTATGCGAACCAGGGCTCAAGTCAAGACTATTCCCAGAAGACGTATAAGTGCTGGGGACCCTAGGAACCACCCGAAGTAAGTAACCAGGAACCCCTCTGAGGTTTGTGCAGAGTGGGAACACGACCATGTACTCAATTCAAGTCAATAGATAAGTCGCAGTTGCAATTTTAAAGAAGAAGGACCCTTCCCATTAGACCCTGAAGAAACCTTGTGGAAGACAGAAGGTTTGAGAGCCACCCTACCTGTGGCTACCCTAGGAACCCGGATACCTACACCAGGGAAGCCAGGTGAATAGGTGTGAAGTGGCATCAGAAACCAAAGTCGAATTCAATGGAGAACTTCAGGAAGATGCTGCAGCTGGGGAAGGTGAAAGTGTCCAAACCCAAAGGTGGATTCAAGTTGAGAAGACCCTGCAAGCATAGGGGAAAGAGTCTATGCCACCCCAGGAGTGACCAGGAGGCACGGAAGACGAATTCCCACCGATGTCGGGTATTGCAGGAGAGTTGACGGTGATCTTGGAGCTGCAGCTGTGTGGACCAGGCGATGCTGTGGAAGACCAAGAGCCATTCACGAGCTGTCCCACGACGTATGTGTGTCAGTCGGAAGCACCAACAAGCCTTGGCAACTGCAAACAACATGGAAGGCGAAAAAGGTGCAGTGTCAGGACCAGCAAGGTCCAAGTGACTCACCACAAACAGGGGAGTCAGAGAAGGCCCTGAGCAATCAGGGAGCCTGCTGGAATCCAATAAGACCTTCAAGAGGACCTATAGGCCTGAGGCACTAGAGTCGCAAGAGGACGTCAAGCAGCTCATCAAAGATGCAAGCCCACGGTGCTAGAGATGTGGTGAGGACAGAGATCTTGGTCATAAGAGATGCTTGAGGTAGGGGCTTTTTGGAGCCCAAAGATATTTGAGAAGGAGAGGCAACAAGCCTTTGCAACGGCAAGTCAATGTGGTGCACTGGGGTTTGGTTTCTGAGGTTCTGACGAGAAATATTGGCCTCAAACTTGGTGTGAAGACAGTGCAGGCCTCGAGGGAGTTGTAGAACCATGAACTGTGTTGCTGAGCCTTTCTTAATCTGTGAGAGCCCAGGAGAAACAGACCAGTTAGCTTGGTTGCAGTGCCTCCAGATGCAGGGAAGTGACTCCTGAACTTCAACGGAGATTCCTTCAGGTGTCTTGGATGTCCACAGGCCTTGGAAGTTTCCTGTATGGAGCACAGCCACAGACATTGCGGCAGATGAGCAGGTTGATGAGACCAGGAGCAGCAGGATTCTTCCCAGTTGCAGCCTTAGTGCCCAGAGCGAAGTCCAGCGAAGTCCAGAGTGCCCGGACGGTCGAAGATAAAGTGGAATCTTGATCTGAATCTTTCCACACAATGAATCTAGGGAACGACCCACAGGCAAGCCCTTAAGTACTCTAAGGAAAGGGTTGGGACGATTCAGGGGTCCCTCCCAGAGGAGGAGCTGGACAGTGGGGAGGATACTCCCATGTCCTTTGTCCAGTTTTGTGCCAGAGCAGGAGTCAATGGCTCCTTGAACTGGTTTGAACTGGAGTATGCAAGGAGGGTACCAAATGTGTAAGCAGTCTCAGTGGCGCTGGCAAGCACTCCCACCCTGCCCCAATACACTAAATCTTGTCTGGGAGGTGGCCACACCTCCCTGTGACAGGATCTCTATTGTTCTGCCTTTTCCTACTCGAGCTGTGTTAAGCAGCAGGAGGGCAAAATCATGTGTTTGGTCGGCAGCAGCCATATCTTGTTGTCCGGTTCTGGAAGACTGGTACCGGGAACACTGAGGGCCTCCCGGAGGAGCTTTACAGTGCATGGAATCACATGTTTGATACCAAACATGACAGGTTTCGTTACAGCCAGTTTAGAGATGGTCATTGCGTAATGATGCATGGTCCCTCTATATGTTATAATGGCTGTGCACTTACAAACCAGGAGAATGGATTCCCAAGTACCATCAGCTTTCAGTCAACTCAAATCTTTTTCTAAGTGAGTAATGTTGGTAATATAGCCGTCCAAATCTTTACTTTTATCAGGGATATACATTCAACATTGTTGAACTTTCAGCATCCAGCATACCCTGCCTTCCTTTGCAAGATGGCCGTCTAATGCAAGTCAATTTTGAAGCACTGCAGATCTGATAGAAACCAGTCAGTATCTATGACAAGGTCTCTTCCAGCTGAGTCAGTCTATAATCTATTAACCACCGTTGAAAGTTTTTGAATTTTGTGAGAAATTTAGAATCACCCCAACTGACGGAATTATTGCACCAAATATATCCCTATTATTGCAACAACATTGTGTGTTTAAAGTCATTGGTTTCATCTGATTGTCCCACATGATACATTTTTAGAAATACTTTACCCATCTCGCAACATCCATTCCAGTGTTTTGGTAAACTATAATAGCCATATTTAACACAGATATAGTAAATTCAGGGAATACAGGATCCAGTCCTCCAAGATACAAACTCCATCTTCCCACACTTAGTAAAGTGTGGTCACATTCACTAGAACCAACAAATGCATTGTTTATTTCAGTTTTGTGTCGCAATATACAAAGCTTCACTTTATGTCGCCAATCTAGAGCCATTGCAGCTTGTATGTCAACCTTTTTAAACTTAGTTTCCTTGTGTGCCCAAGGTGGAATCTTTGAATGACTTTCAGCCCTTTTCATTATTTCTCCTCGTCCGTCTTCAACTGAATGAATAAATTATTTTTTTATATTATGTAAGGCAGGTTAAATTATGTTGATGTGAATAAGCAACATCTAAACTTTGAGTGAGTAGGAAACATTCACCCATCATTTCAAATATTTGTGTGTCAGGTACAATATTCATGTTTTTCAGGTACTTCAGAAAAAAACGAAATCATAGTTAGAATAATAATACTGAAATTGTCCTTTGCAATTAAACAAGCTAGTTATTACACTACCAGAAATTCCGTAGGTAACAGGCAACTGATGGTAGGTCACCCCCTTCTGATACAGAAGTGGGTAACTGCATACACACATAACAATTTCAAGCGTCCATTGTTCCCACATATTCATAGAGCAATTTAGTCAAAACAATTAAAGAATAATCATTAATAGATTGATTTACTGTAGGGTTTTTTCAGCTAGCATGTTTAACTCGACTTCATTATTTCTTCCTTCCAACGACTTAGAAACAGACGTAGGTTTAGAATTCTCTACATAGATATGATTAGGAAGATTTAATATAATAAGAAATACAACAATAACAATAGAAAATGTGGTAAATAAACATGTACATTTGTGTTTGCGTTTTACTGATACCGGGTTTGAATTCACAACTTTCCAGACCTAGACTTCATGACTCCTGTTAAAACATTTATAGAAGATGTTAATCAGCCTTTTGCTGCAAGAATTAGGTTAGAACGTATAAGTACTTTTTGTTTTTCTTGTTAGCACAGTTCACAGGTATTCACTACTTTGCGGACTCAGTTCGTTTATGGCATAGATCAGTGTAATTTCACCTCTTTTGATTTTGTAGACCTTGTCGTATGATTTTTGCTTTGATCTCTATCTGTTATAACAGCTCCTCACCGTGGTTTATGTGAGCTTGAATTATTGAAGCAAAAAGTGTGATATGCTTTCTCCCAGTCATTGGTTGCTGCCAAATAAGTCCATTCTGGTGCAGCTTATTTACGATTTAGAACTTTGGCACTTTTCGACCTTCTTACTGACGGTCCATCATCATCAGTGTCGGTCTGTTCAGATTGATTTGAGACTTCGATAACAGTCGGGGGTACTTTGCCTTCAAGCAGAAACAGCCTCAATTTATCAGTTATTTTGGGCCAAAGAGCACCATTTATCACTTGTGTTTCTGCTGCACTGTTCTCTTCAATTGAGTCATTTACTCACCTAGTTGGCTCCTCCTCTATCTGACCTCTATCTGACCTACAAGAGCTGGCTCTCTCAGACCCTTCCTAAAATCTGTGCTTCGAGACCCAGTAGCTGGAGCCCCCTCTAATGTTTGACTGACCTGAGTCGGATGTCTCACTGTAACCACCCGCACATCCGCTACAGGTACTGTATCTTCAAGGGGACATGGAACTCAGCGAGTATGGGCATCATGTACCCAATTTGGAAGACCAGCACATTTAACAGCAGTTGTGGTTACCCCTATTATTAGGAATGGCCTACGCCAGCGAGGTTCCAAGCACGACTTGTGCACGTGGTTCTTCACCAGGACCCAGTCACCGGGGCTGAGGTTGTGGCACTGCTCCTGTTGAGGCAAAGTAGCAGCTTCCCCAACCTGTTGAGACTGAACGTATCACATCAGCCAGCCCTTTACAGTAATCAAGTACCAAATCATCGGTAATGTTCACCAACTGATTAGTAGGAACTGCAGGCTGTCTCATAGCCCTCCCCATAATAATTTCATGTAGGCACAATCCTGTTCTTCTGTTTAGGGTACTTCTCAAACTCATCAACACAAGAAGAAAAATATCAGGCCATTTTAGAGACAGCGAAGCACACACCTTCGCCAACCTGAACTTTAACTTTTCATTAACCTGTTCAACCACTCCAGATGCTTCTGGATGATAAGCACAATGTAGGTTCTGTTTGTAATGCTGTACATAAGATCTTCAAGACATTGATAAAATGAGTCCCGCTATCCAATTCTAAAGAAGTCGGAAACCCAAAATGCAGTATGAGTTCTCGAAGAGGTAATTTTACCACAGTTAAACTGGCATTTTGCCTAGTTGGGTGGAGGCCTAGTAGGATACGCCTCCACCCAACGAGAAAACAGACACACAATTACAAGGACAAATTTTAGACCATTGTAAGGAGGACTCAATAAAATCGAGTTACATCCGATTAAATGGTCCTACAGATCTTCCTACACGAATCATTGTAACCAGTGTTTTCTTTCCCACATTTGTTGCTGACACACCACGCACCTTTGACACAACGCTTCTGCAATTTTGGGAATTGAACCATGTTTGACGAAAGAGATGCAACATGACATCTCTTCCAATGCGTGCAGGACCATGATAGTGGTGCGCCATGGGCAATAGAAAACTATCAGGCAACACTGGTCTCCCATCTGTGTATAGCCAGACTTCATCTTTTTGTCTCTGTGTACACCCTGCTCTGATCCAACCTTGTCTCTCTGTATCTGGTACTTCATCTTGTAGCACTTTTACTTATACCCAGGTTTCTACTGTTGATAACATGAGCCTACATTCTGCAATATCTGTTTTTTCTCTCAGCTGTACAGCAGTTGCCAACTATAACATAATTATTTCCTTGTCGGTTGGCAGGGCACTAAGAGCCAGATGTAGGTAGGCAAATACCGGTCGGTAACGGACAAAATTTGGTAATTTCGGTCGTTACCGAACGGTATTTGGAAAATGAGATGTAGGTGGGCATTTTACTGATTCGGTAATTTACCGAATCGGTATTTTAAGGAATCGGTAAATTACCGATTCCTTAAAATACCGAATCGGTAAATTACCGATTTTGCTATGTAGGGAGCACTCAAATGAGTGCTTTTCCCTTTTTAGGATTCGTTATTTACCACCAACTACAAGTTGGTGGTAAATAATGAAAACCTTGGGAAAAGCATTTTTCTTGCTTTTCCAACAGTGCCATGTTGCAAACATACATGCCCTTAGGGAATGTATGTCTGCAACCTGTGCACCCATACACAATTGAGGGGTGCAACAGGGTGTCAAAGTGACACCCTGCCACCCTTCAATGTTTCCCCTTTTTACCGAATCGGTAAATACCGATTCGGTAATTAGCATTCATTCCTATGGGCCTCCAGGCCCATAGGAATGAATGGCAATTACCAAATCGGTATTTACCGAAACTTACTGATTCGGTAATTTTTTCGGTAAAATTACCTACATCCTATTTGCCTGTTCTTAAATACCGAATCGGTATGATTCGGTATTTAAGAATCGGTAATCTGGGATTACCTACATCGGGCCCTAAACCACTAAAATTTGGAAAGTATTTGTACTGACAGCAATAGGTTTCTCACACTCTCTCCATCACAAATGGGAGAACCTGAAGAGGTCATGAACTCATGAACTCATGTTGTGACCACAACTGCCCAAAGTCATGCACGACTCCAAAGTTGTACTGACTGTCAGTAAAATGCTAACTGTCAATCGATCAGTAATGCTGCAAGCCCTTGTCAAGGCAATCAGTTCTGCCACCTGGGCAGAATACACTCCTTGCAACCAAGAAGCTTCCACTACACCCACAACCGTACAAATGGCACAAACACTTCTCAAGTTTTCTCCAACATTTCGCAAGCATGATCTATCCACAAACAACACATGATCTGTTTCAGGCAAAGGGACATCCAGGATATCCGGTCATGGCTTTGTACATAGTTCGGTCACATCCAAACAATCACTATTTCATTACCAGGCAACGGCATCAGAGTAGCAGGATTCAAACTTGTACATCGCACCAAAGTCACATTTTCTGCACCCAGAATTACCTGCTCATAGTTAGTCAGTCGACTACTTGTGAGATGTTGCGTTTGTGTATGAGTAAGCAATATCTCAACAGAGTGAGGCACATACACTTTCAATGGATGACCCATCACAATGCTTTCACACTGTTTCATACTTACATGTTGCAGCAACAGCTTTAAGACATTCAGGTAAAGCAGCGGCTGCAGGATCTAAGGTAGCCAAAAAACATGCAACAGGTCTATGCATAGTACCATGCATTTGCGTTAATACTGACAATGCGCAGTCTTTTCGCTCTCTGCAGAATAAAGTAAAGCTTTTGGTAAAGTCGGGCATTTCCAATGTTGGTGCTTGACAAAGACTGTCTCGCAGTTCGTTAAAAGAACACATGCATTCATCATTCCAATGGACTGGATCTGACACATCCTTATGAGTAACCCTTTGAAGTGGCTTAGATGTCAATGAGAAGTTTGGAATACGTTGTCAACAATAACCAACCATTCTCAAGAACATGCATACCTCCATTTGTGTGTTTGGTGAATTCATCTGCAAAATTGCAGGGATCCTGTCCTGTGACACTTTCCTGGCTCCTTTCTCAATGTGATGTCCTACGTAAATTAAGTAAAGTAAATTGTAATTTGACTGGGGACACCTTATGTCTGTTTTCTGCCTAATGATTTAGTAATGTGATGATATCACATACACATATGCAAGCCTCTTGAGTACCTTTTATTTTTTTTATTTATTATTTTTTTTTTTTTGTCTTCATCTCACCTTGGCACGTACAAATGAACACTCGCAACCCACTATCCATCCTGGGCGCCCCGGGTTGAAGTTCTTGCTGTACCCAGAGCCGACCTGGCTACCCCTTTATTCCGGGGCCAGGTGTAATCATTGGACAATTTCAGGGTTTCTTACCAGCCTCATTTCCTTGGCCCATTCCATCAGAGGTTGCCATACTGCGCTATTCCTATTGTGTGCTGTACTAGTTTCTAAGCGTGCTATTCTTAGTACAGATTGAAGCCATTTTTCGTGTAGGGGGGGAGTAACATCCTTCCAGACTTTACAAATTTCCCAACGTGCAATTAGAATAAGCGTGAAAAATAAAGCCACCTGTGTCTCCCGTAACCCATTTAAGAGATCAGTGTCCAAACCAAAAAAGACCCTTGCAACATTAAAACTAAGTTTCATCTTGAAGACACTCTCCAGTGTCTTCTCAATGGTGGCCAAAAAGAGCCAATCATAGGACACTCATAAAAGACATGGATATCATCGGCCTCTGGCATGTCACATCTGGGGCATACAGGAGGTGGGTTGACAAATTTTGCGATTTGTTTTAGGGGTGTAGTAAAGCCTATTTATATCATAATAGTGATTCTTTTTAAGGGGAAGCCTCTTGAGTACCTTTTACTAAGTCATCAATGTACTGTACCACCACAGAGTGATTTGGCATCACTAATGATTCCAGATTCTTTTTCAAGATCTGATTGAAGATTGAAGGTATACCCATGTGGAACTCGGCACTATGCCAAGATACGATTTCCGAACCGGAAAGCAAATAAAAATTGACTGGGTGTAAGGAATGGAAAAGAAGGCTTAATACAAACCAATGACAGAAAACCATTTAGCTTCGCATGGAATCTGATAAAGTATCATGGCTGGATTTGGCACAATCGGACAACATAGAATTAGAATCTGATTAATCCTGCGCAAATCCCTCATGATTCAAACTTTCCATTTGGTTTCTGAATTACCATAATAGGAGAATTACATGGGCTACCCATGATTTCTTTTCAAGATTCCTTGTTCAATCAGTGACTGTGAAGACTTGTGATTTTCTTACCGGCTCTGGCGTGTTGGAGAGATTCTTGACTTTGGTTCTTGAGGGTTCTGGTCTGTCCTAGGTAAGGGTGACCCTTTCTGGTAGCCACAGTGCAGAAGACAATGAAATAGCCAAGGCAGACTGTGGCCTCCAAAAGGGGTTCCAAGAGGAAAAAACCCTGTAGGGAAAACCTCGGGTGGAAATGGGAATTCCAGGAATTAAGAGGAAGGTAAGAATCCTCCAGAAGGAGAAAAAGAAGGCCAGGAATCTGAACCAGAATAGCAGGCTAAATCATGAACAAGGTAGGCCAACAGGAATCATAGATACACCAGGCAGGAGCACAGGATACTAACATGAGCAAGGACACACCAGCAGGAGCGAAGAGTGTTGCAACGCAAGGGAATGAAGGGTCCAGCCCTTTAAATACCCATGAACAGGAAGTGACCAAACAGGAACAGGAAGTGACCAAACAGGAAGTAAGTAATCACCATCTTGGATAAGGAAAAGGATAGTGGATGGAATAGGATGGTCGCCATCTTGAATTGGTAGAGCAGATACTTCCCAAGGCCTTCTGGGAAGAAGACTATGGAATCATGGGAAGGAAAGATGGCCCCAAGAATACATGAAGAAAGAAATATATATCCTGTGAAAGGAAGGTAAGAATATAGTGCCCCAACATGTGAAAATAAGAAGCCGTAGCTCCAAAACCAGAGCTGGGGCATTCCTATCATGCAAATTTTCACATAACGGGCCGCTGCGTAGGTAGGCACCATGCCCGACACAAAAAGAGAGCAGGCACCGAGGGACGCACTGTGACGCCAAAACAGCAATGTTAGCCTGCCGCGCAGTGCCGCACCCGAATAATAGAGGGAGGGTCCGTGGGCTGTATCGTGGCCCGCGAGGAAGAAGTGGGCAGCACCGCAGACCGAATCACGGTTCGTAGTGCAACAGTGACTCAATTAATGGTGTAATACCGGCAATAGTTTATGGGCTCAAGTTATATGGAGAGATTAGAGGAAATTCTGCATTTGGTTTCAATCTGATGCAGATTGGAGAAACTTCTTTGATTAATCCAATATCTTTATGCTGTAAAATCCCAACCCGCAGGTGGCACAGTGTCTCTTAACTCCAAGGGCAAATCATCACTTGTGAATAATGGGAATAAACCTTCAGCTTCATAATGTTGTTTAGCCAATTTAAATACAACATCCTCATCATTAGTGTGAAATTCAATTCCTTTTGATGTACAATAAATGGAACTATTGAGTTTGCACAACATGTCTCGTCCTAATAGATTTACTGGACTAGAATCACATACTTCAAACTTGGGCAATGACCCAATCTGTACAGAGGCAGGTTTGGTCACAGCATTTGACATCAGCTGATTTGAAACTCCTGTAACTTAGATTCTTTCTTCCTTGAGGGGTAGGTTTCGAACTTCCACTGTTCTTACAGTGGAACGGGTAGCACCAGTGTCAACAAGGAATGAAGTTGGAGTTCCATTTAACTTGCCATTCAGATAGGGACCAATCTGGTCTACCTCTAAGGGTGCGCCAAGCATACATTCCTCCTCCCTACCCAGGCACCACCATTGTGACGAATTGGAATTGGTATCATCAAGCTGAATTAAATACTGCTGAGTAACATTTGGGTTTGAATCAATTTCATTTGTGTGGAATCCTTTATTTAAATTATATTTTTGAACATGACCATTCATGTGTGACCTCAGGGCTTGAGGCATATTTTGGTTTAGATTTTCTATCTTTGAGTCTGCTGATTCTGTTCCATATGATTCACGTGTGACTGTGCATTCCCCTCTTGTGATACCTGTCTGTTCCTTTGATTTAAGGGATTAATTCAACACTCGTGGGTCCAGTGCCCAAACTTGCTGCAAATGTGACACAAATTAGTCATTTTCAACATCTCGATAGAAAAACCTCTACCTTTGCCTTGCTTCGATGCACCCTGCTGTTGTCCACCTCCTACTCCTAGCATTCCCGAATTCGCTTGTCTTCAACTTCAACTTCTCTTTCAATCTCTTGTGCTTGGATTCCAATTAATCTCCACAATATTTGACCTATCAGAGAATTTAGTCCATCCACAAACCGATATATAAAATGTCCCATATCCTTTCCAGTCACATTTTCCATTCCACTGTACTATCTGAATGCTTGCTGATTTCATTCATAATATACACACACTGTTCCTTCAATTCCTGTGTTGTCCTGTCAATCTTTACCCAATCTGTTACCTTTGGAGACATTTTCCCTTTCAAAAAAGGTAATGGCTTGATTGTATTTCTTCATTATCTCAGGTGATGGTGTACCAGTTTGTGGATGCCTAAAAGATTCAGTCTCAGGCCAATCAATAGCAATTTTACATTCGTTCCATAACTCACTCAGGACTACGATATCAAATAATGTATCCAAATCCTTCAATAAAACCTTTGAATCTTTAACAAACCTTTCAACTTGCTTGTACCATTCAACAGGTCACCATTGTCTTTGTTTCCTTCTTTTTAGCTCATCTACGTCCCATTTTTCTAGCTCACCCTATTTTCCAATGGTGGTTAATTCCTTAACCTGCAATCTTTCAACCTGAATGTTTCATATTTTTGAGGTCTTTCTCAATAAAATCTAATCAGAAAGTTTTCTGTAGTGACTTTGAGTTTTGCATGTCCACCCAATATTTCTGTGCCAATTCGGTTAATTTATCATAGGTAATTCTAGCTTGTTGAGAAATATCAAGAAGTTTCGACTACACTTCACTTTCCACTTCATTATCTTGGTAGTGAATAAATCTAGCAGGACTAATGGTACCAAGAATCATTTCTTCCAATTCCACTTTAAGTTTGACTACGTTGTGTGCTTTCCATATTTCTTTCAGCTAAATCTGAAAAGGAAGTCGGTCTCATATGGTTATTTGATACATTCAGATGGACCAAATTTGCACTTGATCCTAATCCAATTCCTCTAAGGGAATTATCAGAATTTGAAATCATTGGTGTTTGATTTAATTGTTCCACACTTGGTCTCCTAGGGATAGAATTTGTTCCTCCCATCCCAGTGGGGATAGTCAAGGAATGTACATGCGGTCCTCTATTCCCAGATTGATGAAGTGAAACTACAGGTCCTATTATAACTAGAACTGAAAGAGCATCAGGCAATTCTGTGTCATGGGATTGTAAAATTCTGCTCATCTAGGTGTTTCTACACCTGATAAGAAAGGATTGTATCGATTGGGATCTATGGGCATCATTGTGCATCTGGTACAATTCAATCTCACTCTCATCAGTTAGTGTCAATGGTTGAGTCATCAAGATGTTTTATCTTCTCCTTACTTCGCTCATCTTCTCCCTTCTCCGCAACTAATAAAGGATACATTTGTGTTCCCTCTGCAATATATGTTCTCCTATGATATCAAATAATGTATTTTACTTTTTCAACAATGAATATTCGAATGTCTTTAACAAATGTTTCTCTCAGCAAATTCCAAGAAATGCTTCCTTGTTTTCATTCCAACAACCAATCCCAGCCCGACTATATATGAGGTTGTCAACCTATCCCAGCACGGCTTCACACCAACCAACTGTTCCCAGTGTGACACTCTATTATGTCATTCAACTCCTTGTAGCAGCTGCCCCTCCTTTACAATTCAGCTCATACTTCTCCTGACAAAGCATCCTCAAAGCAAAATGTAACCACAAAATGTTACAAAGCAGGAGTATAAGAAATACCTCTCAAATAAACTCTTGTCTGCTCCACTAAAAGAAATGTATAGACTTTCACTCACTCAAAAAGTATCATCATTTATCACACATTCCAAGCGAAATCTCAAACAGAGCGACCTCACTTAAATCCTTATGATTATTCCCAGTGCATTGAGAAAAACCTTAACGATTATAATTCCTCATCCTCACAAAAGTTCCCTCCTCTGGTGTTATAGCAGATGACATTTCACATACAGCACCTTCAAACCATAGCAGACAATCTTACTCAGCATATTACGTGTATATCCCTGGATCTTAGGCCACTTCGGACCCGATAGAAACGTCAACTTAGCAACAGGAAAGAGTTTTGCTGAATCATAAGTACTAAAACATTGCATATTCAATTTCCACAATTTACGCTTCAAGCAACAGCAATGCACAAACACAATTACTGTTTCGTCGTTCTTCCTCAAGACTGGCACTTGATCACCTTTACTAAAGTTGGGTTTGGGTGAAATCTATAGGAACCTCAATATGCATCCAAATTATTTCCTAACTTTGTCAGACAGTAAACCAACCGACACACTACCACAATAACTGCTGTAGCATTTCCTGGGCACTCAGGCAAATTTTCTTACTATTGAGCTATACATACTTTCTATGTGGTCCTTCGATGGCTCTTGCTCTATGCTGAAAGTGGTTGGATATTTGAGTAATGGGCAGTTACCCAATGAGGACCAGGAATAGTATAACTACAAATCAAATTTAACATCATATAGATTAATCCCCCACATTTATCTCTAAACATGAACAACCCATAATTAATGTTCACTCACAAGGAATGATGAGTCGGAACAGCAGAGTCAGATCAAATATTACAGTTTTGTTATTCAACTGAAAAGTTAAAGAACATACATTCAAGAAATGTTGCATACTGCTCTAGAATTCAATTAGTAAAGGATTTAATTAATTATACCAAGGTTTCTGTATACAGCGAGTATAAGGTGAGAAATGTGGGCCAATCTTCCTCAGCCAAGGCAGATTCTGAACACATACAGTCTATGCATCAATATGGATAGGCTGCCATGTGAGCCTTCTGGGAAATCTCCCAGGAAGGTTCAGCAAAGTTTCAAGTAGCCAGTCTAGTTCATCAAGGCAGAAATCTGTCTCAGTCTCCCGCTGTAAACAGCAAGAGTCACAGCATCGTAACAGGGACCCTTTGTCAAAAGTGAGCCCAAGTCCCTCCAGCAGCAGAATCATCAAGCCGTTCCACCAACAACAACCCACATCAAGTTCTCTAAATGAGCAATTATACTTGATCAGTTTCCGGAGTGACACCCATTGGCATCACCTCAATTTATCAGGCCACTCAGTCCATTGGTTAATCCTCATAGGATGAGCGTGATTTGGCAGTAAAGTAGACACACATCTAGAAAATATATGTGGATCAATTACACAATTCCTTAAGTCATTGAAACATGTGACACATTGAACAATAGGACTTTGAAGAAGAAGACAAAAGTGTTTGGAAGGGCATTTATTTCCAGGAAGCTGTTGTAGAGTGTAACAAAACATGTTGCAAGTGCACTTTTCAGTACAGGAGGGTACAAAGGAAACAATTATTATTTCAATACAACTGGCAATATAGCAAACATTTCTCATACGCTTTGGAAATATCAGTCCATGACTTCACTGCAAGGAAATGAGGCCTCCATGAAATTTGGCTAATATACGGCTAGATCATGTTAATTTGTGAATCACACATGAATAAAGAATTAACCATATGAATTCCAAAGTACATCAAAATACATTAATAAACATTTCAATCTGATCACAACTAATACATGTAAGTATAGGGTACTCATAAAAAAGGTTGTAAGTGTCAACATATATCTATAACAAATAATCTGCATGAACTTTGTCGTTTAGGTGTTATTCTACTAATACAAATGTGTAATACATGCTAAAGAAGTTTTATGAAAGCACATTTAGGTATATTCGCTTAACACCTACTTTTCTTTTGTCATTTTCAGTGCACACGTTATTACAAGAACTAACATTATAGTTATTTTCACATGAAAACCAAACTAAATCATAATATTTTCTTTTACTCTTATTAATTTCATACTCATTATATGAATATCAAATCAATTAGCAATAAAATCTTTAACATGACTTTTTTTCTACATTATTATAACACGGGTGAATGATTTTAATATTAAAAATCACATTTATATTAATTAAACAAATAATGTTTCAAATCTCTTTTCTCCTGCATGCTTTTATGATGTAGTAACTATATCTCATATATTTTTGTAATTTTTCTAACGTGTAACTTTGCATATGTTCTATGGTTTACACAGAAGTTGTCATAAATCATTTCTTTTATCAACAAAATCATTTGATATAATCTCTGCTCTATCATCTTCAACCGTCTCCTTTTATCTTGCCACTTTTTCCTGAGCTCACCCATGCTATGTTCCTCCACCACTTCAAATAGTCTGTCAGTTCCTGTCACATTGATGCCTTCTCTACACCACTTAGGGTTTTTGATAGCTAACTTTGTAGTTCTTTGTAACAATCAACTACAAAGGTAGCTACAAGGTTAGTCTCCTCCCAAGTGAAGTTCTTCTTCCTCTTAAGTGGGACTAGTTGCATCTTAGAATGTGTAGATGTGGTGTGGTGATCTGTTTGTTCGGCAGTCCAGATTGAAGAGTGCAGGTAATTCTATGGATATAATTTATGTAAAAAGAGGCACCACCCTCTTGTAAGGGGGTGGACATTCATACATCCTACAACCAGGCAAAGATTTCTACGTGGAATTGGTGAATACTAGCAGGGTGGAGATCTCTGCCTAGGTACGGGTAGAACTCAGAGTGTGCAGAGAACTCCAAACAAAGACTTTCCTTCATGAATCAGATCAAATGTATACCCTCAAAGTCCCTCTGTCAAGAACTGAAGAGACGAGAACCAGCAGAGATTTTCTCTTTTCTCAGATGGGACAATGTTTTAATTAGATTACATTTGATGTATTTAATTATTTTTACAACATTTATGAAGACTTGCAGTGGCCTGCATCCCTCTAAAAGTAGGCACCTAGACAATGTGTGACACTGACAGAAAGTAGAAATGTAAGCCACCATCCTTGATGGCGAGACACTTTCAGCAGAAGATTGTTATAGGGGAAAGACATTTTAAAACCTCCTGCATCTGAGAACAGGATAAAATGAGTTTGTAAATGCCAAAACACATAAGCCATTGGGAAAAAGGGTGTGGGAGCTTAGGTGTTGGAATGCCTGGTTTACAGTCTTCATCAGGCCTGTGAGTACACATTGCAGGAGCAGCAATGCACAGGGCATGGGAGCAACATGATTTTAAAGTACAGGGCCACCAGATGAGAAGGGCACACTTCTAACATATCCATATGAAGGGAATTTAGTATGTAGTTGGCAGGCCTATCAGTCTATTTTGCCTGCTGTGCCAAATACCTACTTGCCAGCTACCTTTAAGTAGTAATATTATATTGAAAACTCTTGTCATGCTCCCCTGGAGAGTTGATGTGATACCCTAAAACGGATGGCCTTAATTATTATTGCCCCATGAAAGGTGTTTGGAGGTAGTGTTTATTATGTATCACAACACTGTTTCTTCTGTTTGCCTACAAGTTTCATCCTCTTAGAAAGTTATAGAGTACCTTGCAACCCCACAAGGAGCCTAACTTACTTACTACACACCAGGGCTATTGTCTTCTACTAAAATGTGAATTTTTGTGGGATTGGTGGCACCATTCCATTGGCCCAGTGTCTGATTTGCTACTAGCCTAGCCTGTAAACATATCACCACTCCCCTGTGGAACTGCCACCCAAGCTCATATTTAAATGTACCAAAACTGGAATCAAAAACAAAGATGAAAACGAAAATGCAGAGGAAATGACAAATATATTTTGACTGACATGCCACCTATCCTATCCGGGTAAAATGGAAAGAGTATGCATAAAGCTGGAAAGACAAAATGGAATCACCCCAGTTGAGAATCCCCTACCTTTTTGGGGTTCATACTCAGTACATTGTCATAGTCCCCGAAGACCATTCATATCTGTGGAAAAACAAAAATGCACAGGCCATCCTACCCACTGCCTACTTTTCCTAAATATTTCCTAAAATTCTAATTTCACCTGTGAATTTGATTTTTAACAGATCAAACCAAGGTCAATGGGAGCCCTTGCCCACGCAATGGGACTCTTGTTGATTGATCTCAGATTGATCCGTTCCTGTCTCGGACACTAGACCCAACCACCAAGTGGCACAGAGTTTTTATCAGCACAAGTTGGGTAATGCTAGGTGATAGGAATTTTGTGGATTCCAGCAGATTCCAGAAGTATCCACATGATGCTAGGATGGGCAACACCCCCCCATCATTTTAATAAAAGTATATATTCCTGCTGTACAGTGGGCTTTCTACCTCCATCTGACCCCGCAGGGATGAAGAAAAGTTTTGTCCGTTTACTTTTTTTTGTATTTATATTTTTCAAATGAAAGAAAAACAACTGACAATTACAACATAAAAAGCCAGCATGGAGTTTACAGCAGCACAAGGAATATAGCAGTCACGGTCAAAATATTTTGAAATACACTAATGACATTGAGTGACCCACGTATACATCACTGTGGAAAAGGTATGGTTTCCACCACTTCAGGCATCAATCTTCGACATTTAACACAACATTACCTTACAGTCTATGGAGGGTGTATAACCCGAAAAGGTTCAAACAGGCCCAGCTTACGGACAATGCAGTGCAAGATAGTATAAATAGCATAGAAAGGCATAGGCAGTACAAAGGCTCGTAGCACAAATAATTCTCCTCCGTGTGTGCAAGCGTATTAGACTCAGGCTGACCTTGAGCCCAGGTTAAAAATGGTTCCCATATGTTACGGGGCCTCGAGGTCGGGGGCAGAAGTTCCCAAAATGTACTCAGTTGTATGTGGCCCTACGTGACATCATTTATCCAACCCTTGATTGAGGGCACCTTCTTCCTTACCCAGTGAATTGCAACCTGCCTTTTAGCAAAAAGTAGGAGAAGTGCATGCAATTTGCGTAGCTTAGGTGATGTGTCTTTAACATAACCCAGTAGGCCCAGGACTGGAGACAGGACATCAGTTCTATCAATGATTTGGTTCACTGCTACAAAAGTTTTGAACCAGAATTCAGCTATCTGTGGGCATTCCCACGCCACATGCAAAAAAGAAGCCGGAGTGTATCTGCAGCACCAGCAGCTCTCGTCTTCCCTGAGCTTCCTACGACACAGACCAACAGGAGTCCTATAATATCTATGCAAATATTTAAAGTGTATCAAACGCAGCCTATAGTTTGGAGAAAGTTCAGTGAGCTGCCCGCAGCAGAAATCCCACTGGGCCTCAGTCAGTTGAATGGGGAGCTGGCTGTTCCAGCACTGAAGGGACTTAGGTTTCACGAATGGGTTTGTGTTTTGCATTTGGGTATATAAGCGTGTTATAAGTTTTCGGGGAGAAGAGGATTTCAACACATTCTCCAATGCAGGCAATGATGGAGGAGCTGCAGGGAAGCCGCCCCAGAGGGCACCGCAGGCTGCACACAGTTTGTGATATAAGAAAAGCTCAGCATAGGGTACCGTCTGATCTTCACCCACCTCGGGGGTGGCCTGAATGTGTCTCCAGGATACAAATCTGCAAATGTGTGTAGGTTCATGTCATGAGTCAGAGTCTTACTGACCCCATCCTGGATACAAGGCAACATGGGATTTTGTGCCAGTGGGACGTAAGGAGCGTAAAGCAACGCGACTTCAGCTCTTCTCCGCAGCGCTCCCCATGTCCACCGCAGAGTCCCGGCTGTATCTATATCTCCTCGGGGGCGCCGTGAAGCCTGGTAGAGCGCAACCCTAATTGGAACAGGGGCTACCGCATCAATCTCGACCGCCACATGGGCCTGATAGGGCGTCGGATGGACTTGTCTGTTTACTTGAGGTGGTCATGGCCATGTCATTGCTCGGCAGCCATACCACATATTTAAAACCCCAATTCTTGATGTCTAGTGGTCTTTTTGCCCCCAAGTGGGGCAGATTGGGACTAATTATCCCCACCTACCCCACAGAGGCAGCAGAAAGGTCTTTGCCCCATTTAGTTGGGGCGGGGTATAGCTATGCCCATTGTGGGCAGCCCCAACCCCTACATTGTTTGCTTTAACATTTCTCTAGTTTCTAGTGAGCTTTCTTCCCTCCTGAGGGGCAGATCAGAGGTATTTCCTCCTTATGCCCCCCATGGGGGCAGACAAACTGTTGCCCCATTTATTTTCGGTTGGGGAATAGCCATGTCCATGGTGGTCAGCCCTCATCCATATATTTAAAGACAAAAAATTCCCTGGCATCTATTATGCTTTCTGCCCCTGTGGAGGGCAGGTCAGGGATAATTACCCCATCATCTCCCCAGGGGGGCAGAAAGACTGTTTTCCCATTTGCTTGGGGTGGGGGTATAGCCATGACCACACTGGGCAACCCCACACCTATATTTTTATGTCACTAAAGCCCCGGGGCAGAAAGACTAAAATATTCAAATTGCCAATAGGGAGCACAAGCCCTTTCCCAAGGGGCCATTTGTCCTTGTCTAGTGGGTGGATCCCTGCTTGGGGATCGCTCTCCTGTTGCAATCCCCAAGCAGGGATCCACTGGGCAGATATAGCATTGGAAAGGGGAGATTCTTCCCTTTCCAACGATACTCTCTGGTGAGAATCAGTACTCAGGAGGCTGAGCTATGTCTTCAAGCACTGATGCAGTGAAAGTAAAACGATCCCATCAGTCTTTTTTACTTTCACTTTAAATACAATGACGTCAGTAAGCCCTGCGCACGATCATCACTGCAATAAAAGAAAAATCAGGCTGGTCGACACCCACACTGGGGAGGTAGTGCCACACATTAAAGGTTATTCAATGTTGGTGATGCATCAGTTTTGAAGTACCGCTGTTTAAAAATAGTTATCTGGGATTCAAAACTGAAAAATATGCTTTTCCTCCCTTCTCCTCCCTGTGCCACCAACCATAATTTACATCCTCGGGTAAAATGCATTTTACTTCACAAAAAGAAAGGTATTTTTTTTCTACAATTGCAAGTCTCCTAAAAAAGTGCAAATAAAAAAACTATCATTAGAAGTGGTGTGTAGAAAAAATCCAGGTATAAAGTGATGATCAACTACATTTTGATAGATAAGATAATATATAATGAATAAAATGCCCCCCCCCCCATTTTAAGGACACTGCAAGTTACTGAGGCGTTCCATTACCACAGAGAAGAATGAGGCCGAAGGTCGAATTCCTATATAAGGTTATGGGGTTTCGAGGTGACTTGCACAATCCTTATCATGAACAGCAGAGGGTACTTTATCGCATATATTACATGGTCACACCATCACCTTTCTCACAAAGCACTTTAAACCTTGTTGTATAGTTGTTTCATGTGAAAGCAGAGAATGTTTGAAAACATGAAAAATAAAAATAGAACCTCTAGTACAAAATTAATTACATCAAAAACCTGTTCGATATTTGTTGCATAAATATATAAGAAACAATTCAATACAAGTTATTTTAATTTAGAAAAAAACAGCAGAATGTGTAGAAACATGTAGCAAGATTGTAACTTTTCTATATTTATCTAAGGAATGTGTGGTAATGCATTATTATAGTATTATTTTGTAATTATATTTCCTATATGTTTTCCCCTCCTATTGTTATATGTTAGGTTCCTCTTCAGTGGTCTGTATTGAATGTTTATGTTGAAATTAGGAGACTGCGAAAGAGAGTTGTCAGGACTCCCCTGAGAGCTGTGGATGGAGTTTCTTTTACTGTTTGAATAAACCTGCTTGATATGTCTCAGCCGGCAGTTTTGCTGATCTAAAGCGTTGCTTCCACATTGGTGACTACTTGTCAACCTCGCGTGCGGACAGAGGCTTCAATATGGCTTGCACACCTTTTGTACATACACAGGATCTTCTCTGTTACTCTGCCTTGCAAGTGGGCTTGCATTCATAATTTTTGTGATTTACCATACTTCTACAGGTAATGTTTCGCTACGAAGCAAGCGTGTTTTTTAAATTTATTTAGCTGGTCTGCTATTGCGCCGTACGTTTTTGAGCGAACTTCATTTACTGCTAAAAAACCCTCTCGCATACTCATAGGGCCCCTGGGATTCATCTTAATCTAACCTTATTTTGTTTAGCCACCAAAATTTCTATTTTCTTGTGAAGGCTCGTGCGGGCTGCGAGCTTACCAGTTCAATTCCAAGAGTTCATCCTCAATATGCTTCTCCAGTTTCTCACTAACCATTGTTCTTCATGAGAGCTCGCTCACTCTTAGCTGGACCCACCTGGGCACGTGCTGTCAAGCGTTCACTGACAAGTGCTCTCCATTTGTGCACAGCGCTGCACGCACTCGTCATTCTTTGGCCTGCTTCCGGCCCATTGACAGCATTATCTAGTTGCTTTGCCACTCCGATGTGCTAATGGTGGATTTTGTCTTCAATTTTCTTCAATTTCTACGGATATCACTTCCTCCATTTTTTTCCGTTTTAGACTTATGATGTCACCACTAACATCGAAGAAGGACAACTCTTCATCCACTCCTCATTAAGAACTGAAAGAGGACTATTTAGTTGCCCATCTTTTAATGCTTGAGAACGTTGTTTTACTGGTGGAATTTTGGATACAGTATCATGTATTTGAGATTTATTGTGCTCTTTCGCATTTCTTTCTGTGTCCTACTCTTTATTAGAACATTGGAATGTTGGGAGCTCCATTGAAAACAATGGAGGAGCTCCGGGCTTATAATGGCTGGTATAAGCCCGGAGCTCCAACATTCCAATGTTTGTTTTTGTTCACAGCTGTGGCTGTGAACAAAGGCTTCAGGGAGCCTGAGGGGATTTCAATCCCCTCGGGCTCCTTGAAGTCTTTTGTTTTATTTGTTAGAACATTCTGCTCTCTACAAGAGCTCATTTGCTCTTAGCTGCGCCCACCTGAGCTTGTGCTGTCAAGCTTGTCACTGACAAGTGCTCTCCATTTTTGCATAGCACTGTATGCACTCTTCATTCTTCGGCCTGATCCCGGCCCATTGACAGCATTTCTTAGTTGCTTTGCCACTACGATGTGCTAATGGTGAATTTTGTCATCAATTTTCTTCAATTTCTACGGACATCACTTCCTCCACTTTTTCTGTCTTAGACTGTTGATGTCACCACTAACATCGAAGAAGGACAACTCTTTATCCACTCCTTATTAACAACTGAAAGAGAACGATTTAGTTTCCCATCTTTTAATGTTTGAGAACGTTGTTTTACTGGTGGACTTTTGCATACAGTATCATCTATTGGAGATTTATTGTGCTCTTTCAAGTTTCTTTCTGTGTCTTACTCTTTATTAGGGGTATAGCGAGGGGGTTTTACCCAATAAAGTCGCTGGGACCTGGGTTATATGAGGTATTGCAAAGAGGGGGGTCCCAGTGAAAATATGTTAATGAATCAAACAAATTATTTTATCAGAAAATAAACACAAATAATATATGCACTAAATGAATCTACAATGTTTTAATCACACGGTAGATGAAGCCAGAATATGGTATCAAACAATTTATCAAATTCTAGAATCTTAAGTGGTTGGATTGTGCCCAAGAATAAGGGTAAGTGAAGAGTGAGGATAGTGCAAGTTGGGAAGGTGACATAAAATATGAATCTGAGATCAACCGACAATTGATGGATGGTGCTAGTTACCATAAATTGAGATCTGACCCTACACCAGCCATTGCCTCTGAAATTTTGTTACTAACTAAGGAAGGATTTGACCAGGGTTTCCTGTCAAAAAATGAGTTTGATTACCTCAACCAACAACATCCTCGCCTAGCAACGATCTACACACTTCCCAAGATCCACAAGAACACCACGGACCCACCCGGACGTCCCATCGTATCAGGATGTGGTTCGATTTTGGAACCCCTTGCAGATATATAGACTTTTTCTTAAAACCCTTGGCCGAAGCTACCCCAACTTACTTGAGAGACACACTTCATACGATCAATATCATTGAGAACCTACCGTTCAACCCAGAGCACCAAATTCTTGCCACCTGCGATGTGGTTTCCCCCTATACCTGCATCCCTCAAGAGGAAGCATTGGCAGTCATCTTCAAACACCTACAGCTAAGACCAGCTCCCATGCAAGTACCAACTGAATTCATCATCGCACTACTCCGGATAGCGATGACCAAAAATTTCTTTATGTTTAAAAACCAGTTCTTTTTGCAAACCCAAGGAGTAGCCATGGGGGCACCTTTCGCACCGGATGTGGCCATTCTATACATGGCATCATTTGAGGAAGATACTGTGTTAGGCCCACACAATCCATTCAGAGGTAACCTACATCTATGGGTGAGGTATATCGATGACATTTTACTGATCTGGAATGGAGATCAACTGGAATTGTTAGCTTTCCATACTTGGTTAAATCAACAACTACCACACCTTCAATTTACTATTGAATCCAATACCCATAATGTGAACTTCCTTGACATCACCATCTACGAGGAACAGGGACACCTACTGACAACCCTATATCGTAAACCTACGGAGAGAAACTCTTTACTGCAGTACAATAGCCATCATCCCCGGGCCCTCCGCGACAACTTGCCCTTTGGCAAATTTTTAAGGATTCGTCGCAACTGCTCGAATAAAGATCACTATTTCCAACAATCAGATGACCTGTCCAATCGCTTGAAACAGCGTGGATACCCCAGGAGACTCATCACAAAAGCCCGCAAAAGAGCTTGGTTCTATCCTCGAGAAGAACTTTTGGCTCCTAAGGACCCACCTAGCCAGACACAAGATCGCATAGTCTGTGTCACCACTTACTCTACCAAGAGCAACAAAATCAAAAACATTGTGAACCATCACTGGAAACTTGTCTCAGATGATATCAACCACTCTGGGACTCCTTTACACGCCTTCAAACGAGGAAAGAGTGTCAAAGACTTTGTGGTACGATCTCTGCTACCGACCCCAGCTCAACCCACTCTAACAACATTATGGAATTTGCCACCAATAATCGGTCATTTTAAGTGTGGCAATTGCAAGGCTTGTGACTCTACAATGCAAGTAAAAGCATTCGAACATAACCAACATAAGGTCACTCTAAAGACCTTCAGCAATTGTAACACCTGCAACATCATTTACGCAATAGTCTGCCCCTGCAATCTAATTTACATTGGGCAAACCCAGCAGAAGGCCAAACTACGTATTCTCCAACATATGAGCAGAATCCGCTGTGATGTACAGGGCGCACCTCTCGTTGACCACTTCAGATTGGCTGCCCACCCTCCAGAAAGTCTTAAATGGGTCATAATTGAACAAGTGAAACTTGGACCCCGGGGTGGCAACATTGCCACCATATTGAACACTCGTGAACTAAAATGGATGTTTTTCTTTAATTCCATACTAACTGGTCTTAACGAACATGATAGCTCATTTTCTCAGACATTGCCCTAATACATCTGTAACATTTCTCGAGATTTTGGCATTCTTCCTATATGACACTGTACCAGTACTTTGTAACCAGTATACCTAATGCTATTCTGGAATTGGTTTATTTAACTTATGTTGATGCACTTATTTTGACATCTAAATGGTTTTCTCCTATAATTTGGCAGGGTATGTATAATGGCAGTATTTGATTTTGCACCTTCATTGGTTTGTTTGTTTAATTTTGAGCTATCAAGGTCTATACCGTCTTGTGACAGGTACACCTTTACAACTACCAGCCATTAAATGCCGAAGGTGTTGGGGTTTGCAAGTTTTTGACACGGCTGATTCTTCTTAATACACCTTGAAGCCATTTCCCTTTGCTCCATAACTCTATTGTCATCCCCAGTACTAAGAATGCTACAGTGCATTACTAATTCATATTGAAACAGAATCTGTCTTCCGTACAAACCATGTGGCATGCTTGCTGCGCAGTCTTTCTACCATTTCGACCATTTTGTTTGGTCACCTGGTTAGATTACCATGGTAACAACCACCCCTACAGGAAGCGGGTCAGTCAGCTTCCAGCCTTCTGTGAAGACGCCGCGCTCGGCTACCCACCAGGTAATCCGGACGGCTGCCCTGAGCATTTTCTCGTACTTTAATGCGAACGAGACCCCGCTAATGCGGTGGATACTCACTTAGTCTTGTTTTCTTCCAGCGGGTGAGCACCGATTTATTCACAGCGCTCGGTGATCTTTGGGGACGCCAGCAGTAACGACCTACAGTCACGGTAAGCCCCGGTCCGGGAACTAGCCTACTTCTCGTACGGTGTTCCTGTGGCTCTTTCTTCCCTGACGCTATTTCCCCATTGATTTTATTTAACTTTTTAGAATGATTGGTGCAATTTCGTGCTTGCCGTCCCTGGGCTGCATTAGATCCTCCCCCCTACAAACTCAAAGTGATATTGTTTACATCAATGGGGACTACCGTGCAGTTTGCCGAATATCTCGGTAAGCCCTATTAATTGTCACACGATTGCTGTCGTAGCCACGATTAAGATCGGCACCTGAATATATCTTCTTACTGCCTTAGATTGAGCCAAGACAACCACTGCCCAACGTCCCCGGGCCACGCCTGACCCACGCCTCGACGCTCGCCTATGATATTTACTCACTCATATGTAAGTTTCAAGGGGTTGACATCTAATACCGATGTTGCAGTTTTTTCCTCTTCTATCTAACCAGTATTAAGTACTTATGCCATGTTTGATTCACTCTATTCAGATTAAATTTCGTCTCCATGGAGGTTTCCCTATGTGATGACAAGATGATGAGCCCCACACTACTTGGTATGCTCTCTTCTTTCTAATGTGTGCCAGAGAATAACATTGTCCTAATGATTATGCTAGTTCTATATGCGGTCACTAACTTTGACTCCTCTATTTTTAACTTCATTAGGTTGCTAGTCCCAACCCCCGTCCTGAAGAAGACCCCACCGCAAGGGTGCAATAAGTCCTGCTTCTTTTGAGGGTCGAAACGTCGACAACACTTTCTTGTTTCGCAGCCCCATCGCTAAATAATGACATAATATGTACTCATGGGGCATGTGTTGTGAATAACTTATGTGATTTATTATCATTGTATTTTCATACAGATGCAAATGTATCAGATCTTGTTCTGATTTTTATGTCACCTTCCCAACTTGCACTATCCTCACTCTTCACTTACCCTTATTCTTGGGCACTATCCAACCACTTAAGATTCTAGAATTTGATAAATTGTTTGATACCATATTCTGGCTTCATCTACCGTGTGATTAAAACATTGTAGATTCATTTAGTGCATATATTATTTGTGTTTATTTTCTGATAAAATAATTTGTTTGATTCATTAACATATTTTCACTGGGACCCCCCTCTTTGCATTACTCTTTATTAGAACATTGGAATGTTGGGAGCTCCAATGAAAACAATGGAGTAGCTCCGGGTTTATAATGGCTGGTATAAGCCCGGAGCTCCAACATTCCAATGTTTGTCTTTGTTTACAGCTGTGGCTGTGAACAAAGGTTTCAGGGAGCCTGAGAGGATTTCAATCCCCTCGGGCTCCCTGAAGCCTTTGTTTTATTTGTTAGAACATTCTGCCCTCTAATGGCAGAATTTTCTAATAGCTTTATAGCCCTTCGTAGCTGGGCTATTTCGGCTATTAAAGTTCCGCTCCCTTGTTAAAGTTGTTAATGTTGGAGCGGGCCTTTAATAGCAGATATAGCCTGATACGACGGGCTATAGGGCTATATTAACAGTTCTATTTTTCTTTGTTCCTCCTGTTTATATTATGCTCTTTTTCTTTGTTATCTGCAAACTGTTTTCCTTTCTACCTTTCTTACCCTTTCATCATGCAACATATTTCACGGGCCCTATTCTTTCTAACAACACCAGGTAATCCTCTCTGCCATGGTCTAAATGGAAAAAAGTATTTATGAATTATTTAAAGGTATGTGGTACTGATCCATCTCCTGAAAAAAGACATCCATGCTTATACACTGCCTGGATGCAGAAGGGCAAGAAATATTTGAAGATTTCTTGATTTGTCTTTAGATGGAAATGTTGATGCTTTACATTAATTTGAAGCTGCTGTTGGGAAACTTTATACTCATTTCTTACCTAAAGTGTCTATATTATTTCAAAGTTAATATTTTGGGAAAACAAAGCAAGATGAGGGTGAATCTGCAGAAGAGTTTGTGACTTCTCTTAAAAACTAGCATTGTCGTGTAATTTTGGAGAATACAAGGAAAAGATAATCCCAGATCAGTTCATGCTTGAGTGTAAGAGTGACAAAGTACGGGAAGAATTGTGGTCTCAAAATGATTCCAAAGTGTGGCAAAAAAAATAGAGCACTCCATGCAATGTTTCTGAGATCTGCAAAAATCCAAAGCAAGTGTGTCTTCTGTTCAAACTATTAACACTTTTAACAAAAAGCAACAAAATACTTTTAAGACAAATATTTTCTTTTCAGGTGTGGCAATCGGATTCATCTAGATATTAGTAAGGATTGCCCTGCTTTCCTTGTCACGTGGACACTATGTGGGAGGGGGGCATTTCGCAAAATGTTGCAGGTCCACTCCTGTCAAAGAAAAAAGTCAATGAAGTGTACATGGAGATGGTTGATGTTTTACAAATCGTCAATTATGTCAAATGGATAATGAGTGTACGTTGTGAGCATCCTGCTGATGTGGATAAGGTCAATGGCATTGAAGTATCCATGATGATGGATTTAGGGGCAAGATTGTCCTTAGTGTCCAATAAGGACTATCCTCAATATTTTGAGTGGAAAGTAGTTCTTTTAGATCCGGGTGTCAATCCATTCAGTTATGGTGAGAAAGGTATAGGGTTGGTGGGCTATTTTGAGGTAGACTTTGAGTTTAGAGTGAACTGTGCCAAAGGAAAGGTATATGTCCCTGTGATTGGTGACGCATTTTTAAGCTGGCTACATCAAATTCTCCTCGGGATATTTCTTGATCCTAATCTCAATCCCCCAGTACAAGTCAGGAAAGTAGACTTCATATCAAATCTTTTTCTTCAAGACTTTCCTCAAGTTCTTTCCAAGGGATAAACCCACCGTATCATTTTGAAAGATAATGCCACAACAATTGCTTTCAAAGTGAGGCATTTTCCTTTGGGTTTACATGGTGCAGTTGAGACAGAACCCATAGGTTAAACAGATAAGGAATAATTGAGCCAGTGAAAGCCTCACGATCGGTACCACCTGTTGTGGTGGCAACTAAGGGCCATATGTACAAAATTTCAGGTTTGCAATTTCCAAATAGCGAATCAATAGAAATCACTATCAGGGAATCATAAATAGGGCTCCCGGTTTTATGGTATTTATTTTTTTGCCATTTACGTCTGTATTTATCCATATTTATTTTTGGGGCATTTTTTTCTGTATTTATCCACATTTATTTTTGCCACAAGCGAAAGACAACGCTACAGCTGATATTTTTCCACATTTATTTTTCCTTCACCTATACTTTTCTTTCCTTGTTTCTATCTTTCTCTCTTTGTTTATTTCTATCTGTCTTACTTCCTTCCTAAATTTTTGTCCCTCCCTCCAATTTATCCCTCTCTCTCTTCTTTCCTCCCTCTCTTCTTTACTGAATTCCTGCTTTTCCTCCTCTCTTCCTGCCTTCTTTTCCTGCTCCCATTCTTCCTACTTTTGCAACAACTGCCTGAGAGAGGCATGGGATAACTATCACTCCTCACCTACCGGTGGCTGGAATTGTTTATTTATATTAAAGACAAATGTCATCCCGTGTTGCACAGTACTTATTGATTTTTAGTGGGAAACTCCTTCCAAGATTGCTGGACGAGCCTGCACATGCTTCTTGAAGCATGTGTTCACGTCAGTCAGTCTTGTAACTCAGCCAACGTTGAGAGATATTGGCTTTGCCAATGCTTGTTAATAGTCCTGTACTGTTAAGCTACAAAGTAGAAGAAGCACAAGAGCCTCTTGATTACTTTCCCTTGCGTTGTTCATTACTTTCCCAGTGACCACTTTTACATTGAGTAATTCTCTGAGGCATTGTGTCAGCTGTTTTTGTCCTCGTTTTTTCTTAGTCAGTCTTTATGGGGGATATTTATTGTGGGCCTTTCTAAATTTGGACCATAAATATGGGAGTGCATGGGATAATCTCATGCCGAACTAAAAACTTAATTTAAACATTCAGACAGTGCAGTTTTTTATAGAATATTTTCCAGCAGCGCCGTGGTGCTTGGGTTATTTTTATTTATTTATTTATAAAGTTTTATATAGTGCAAACTTGATCCCAAAGGATATCAGAGCGCTTTACAATTTGAGGCAAAGGTAACAAATCAGAACAATGTGTAGAATGTCCATTTCAAGTGCAGCCTATCCATTCCCTGTGCAGACTGTCCATTATGTTTTTATTTTATTTATTTATTTATTTATTTATAAAGTTAGAAGGATATCCGAGCGCTTTACAATTTGAGGCAAACGTAACAAATCAGAACATTAGTCTAACATGGACTGTCCATTCCCAGTGCAGACTGTCCTTTACCAGTGCAGCCTGTCCATTCCCAGTGCAGCCTGTCCATTCCCTGTGCAGCCTCCATTATGTCCTAGAGAAGCATGGATTGTCAATTCCTAGGGCAGCTTGTCCTTTCCTTGTGTAGAATGACCATTCCCAGTGCAGCCTTAATTTCCATGATGGCCCCCAGCGCCTTGAGACCTGTAAGGTTGAGTAGTTCGCGCTTTACAAATACGGACTTACATGCGAGCAATGCCTGCATAGGTGTGGTCCTGAAGTTCGAGATGCAGAAGAGGTGGGAAATATAAACAGCCTAAAAATGCCAGTCTGCTGCTGAGCCAGTAGCTGAGTGACTAGGTGTCTTATGTGAAGGTGAGTTGACAATGGCGGGGGTGAGCTTCATTAGCCCCTTGATGCAAGGGGCACAATCTGCCCTACTTCAAGTTATCCAGGAAGAATGTCAGAGACCATCAAAATGGGGTCACCTGGGAACCTGTCTCTTTAGGAGTTATGTCCGGAACCTGCCTATACATCTGATAGAAACTGGTGAGACACTCAAATGTGGGATACTCTGCTTGGTACAGCATCTTCTCAAAGATACACAGGAGGCCTCAATTTGACCATCCTGCTAACAGCAAAGACACCCGATCGATATCCCAGGACTGCCCACAGGCGGTAAAAGGATCTTGGGCCAAGAGATAGGTTTCAGGAAGTCCCTAAAAGTCAAAGGACTTTAAGCTTCGATAACACCAAAACAGGTGCCCGAGTGCCAGATGAGGGGGGAAGAGTCTGCAGGGGTTTAAAGGACTTGGGCATGGGCAGGTTCCATGGCTTTGTATTAAAGACCTCTATTAAGGTTCCAACTTTGCACATTACATTATTATGAAGATTTCGTCCAGTGGCTAAGCTGATGTCTCTTTGACCCTGACTATGCACTAGACCTCATTTTGTAAATCTGAGGAAATTACTCCATATTCCTGGTCTGACCTCCCTACCCAACCCAGTTTAACCTCACAATTGACATCTATTTAGAAATGACTGCGTACTTTGGAAGCTATATGTCCGTAATTTCAGACGGCAGACTGCCTGATTTAAAGCTCTGAATGTAAGATGAAAACCACTGCTTCGCATTTCAGCATTATTAAGCATTCCAACATTCAGAAGTTGATAACAAGGGCACCGTTGAATTTGGTATACATTACACATTTCAGTTTGTGTAATGCACTAATCATCCATATTATCATTAGTTCCACAGAAGTAGTACGGACAGCGGGAGAGGGTGGGGGGTGCTGGAGCCTGGCTCAAGATGGCTCAAGATGGCGGTACACACAGTCAGTGAATTCTGCTGTAGCCCTGTAGTACCAGAGAAATAGAGTAACAATCGCTCTACTTTACATGTTAAGAAAAAGGAAATTGTGCATGGATGACCCAAAAAATAAATAAATAAAAAAAGAAGAAAGCAAGAAGCATAATATTTGAAGAAAGGCTAAAAGCTAAATTTATATACGTTAACAAGAGGAGGGAGAGATACACTTTTTGGGAGGCAATGCTCCCAGCGGGTGAGTATCTGGTGATTAACTGCGACTCAGAATACGGCACCCATGTCAAGGCAGTTTGTAAAGGGAGCACTTGTCTAACTCCCACTCTTCCTGTACCCTCAAACGTAATCACCAAATACAGTTTACACATACTCTTGCTATACCGTCCTTGGATTACAGCAGCAGAGTTTATTCTGGATACATAATAAATGATTCATCAAACTTCAGAGCCACTCATCTGCCTACGCAGCCACCCTACTTGCGCCACAGGTGACAGCAGAAAGAACAATAAAGCCTCGTTAACAAGTAAATGGTCTTCAAAAGACCTGTGAAGTACTCAGGCGCGGCTGTGTGCGCCCGGGAAGAAATTTCCAGCAGCAGCAAGGGGGTGGAGAGGGGGGGAGGGTGGCGAGGCATCATTTTCTAGTATTTTGCCGTTTTTACATATAAATACATAAAAAGGAAACATTCTTTTCCATCTGTATTTATATGTAAAAATCTGTTTAAACGGAAAACCGGGAGCCCTAATCATAAAACAAGCTGCATGTAACCGCTGATTCCACTTATTAGTGATTCCGGCTGATTTGGCTTTGCAAAAATTGCTTTTTAATATTTATGTGTCCGAATTAGCAGCGCTCATCAGATCCTTTAGATTGGCACAAACATCTTATGCGGACGACACCCAAATTGTCCTGTCCGTTTATAAAAACTGTGTGCCTCCACTTAATAGATTTAGGGACTGTATGAGGGCAGTCAGCTCCTGGATGAGTTCACACTGTCTTAAATTGAACTCAAGCAAAACTGCGATAATCTTTTGTGGCAATCACATCCCCATCTGATAGCATTTCTGGTGGCCGGACGAACTGAGGGTAGTACCAACTCCAGTATCCAAAGTGAAAAATCTGGGAGTGATCTTCGATGAGAAATGTTACTTTGAGGATCAAGTCAATGCCTTTTCCTCATCCAGCTTTTATCTACTTAAAGTGATAAAGTAAATCCTGCCTTTTATTCCAGCAAATAAGTATAAATATCTTTGTTACATCCTTAGTTCTCGCCAAGCTGGATTATTGCTTTATGTTAGCATGCCTGAGAAGCAGCTACGAAAACTTCAGATGATCCAGAATGCTGCTCCAAGGCTATTGTTAGGGATCCCTAAATTTCAATGAATAAGAAAGCACCTTCAAAATCTTTATTGGCTTCCAGGCAGAAGCCGTATCGATTTCAAAGCTTTATGCAGTACATATAAACGCTCCATGGTACCGGCCTTCGGTTTCTGAGGCAGTTTTTGAAATGGCACTCCCCAAATAGATGCCCCTACTCGGAAGGAGTGAAATTGGTGCTTTCTCCCAGGTTTCGCAAACCCAACTGGGGTGACGGAAGTTTCACAGGGGGTGCCACGAAACCTTGGAATAGCCTTCCTAGTTCCATTAGGACTCTCCCTTCCCTTACAGCATTCAGGAAGGCTCTCAAAAATTGGTTATTCAATAAATAGGGATCTCAGTTTACTCAGGACTGCTAGCGCCAAGACACAGTTTGGTATTCGTGCGCTCTAGACATTATAATAACATAAGGAGATCTCAATTTTGGAAAATGCAAAATTGCGATTTCCTAATAGGAATTCACAAATTAGGAAAAGTGCTTTCTGATGCAGAAGGAGGATGTCAGACTAGGGAATTTACAAATAAAGGCAGTGGCTACAACCCAGAGGGCTAGAAAGGTTCTGGAAGTGAGGAGCGCACTTGTCTCAATACTGGCAAGGGACTACCTCTTACTGCACTGCACTGTGTCCAAAAAAGATGAGGACAAGGAAAAGGGGAGCAACAAGTGGAAATTCTCTGAAAAGGAGCTGGAGCTCCTAACAGAGGAATGTGTGGCCCATATGGACCAGCTATTCAGGAAGGCCTCTCTTTCTCTGTACCTGAGAGCCAGAAGACCAAGTTATGGACCAGCATTTAGAAGCAGGTAAATTCCCTTCGCGTAACACAGAGGACCACCCCAGAGATCAGTAAATGGTGGTATGGCCTGAGATCCCGCACAAAGAAGAAAGTGGCCAGCAGGATGGCTGAGGGTCGTGGCACAAATTAGTGGACCCTCCAAACACCCGCCTTCTACTCCCATGGAGACACTAATCGAGGGGACACTGGATCCGGAAAATGTGGGTGGTGGTAGTCTCTGACACTGACAGCATCAGCGCTGCAGGCACAAGCTAGAGTAAGTCAACTTCCCTTTGCTCCCCATAACTTAATTTTTTGTATTCCTCAAAATAAGATCAAAGCAAAGCTGACTCCATGGAGATGCTTCCGCTTCCTTGGCAATGCATCATGGGAGTTGCAGTACACAATAGTTAAATGCTGTCCTGTGGGCTGAAGACTAAATTACACAGACCTGTCCATCACCATCATGTCACACACATGAAGCACTGTTACAACAATATTGTGATCAGACATTAACCATTTATTTACACTAACTATATACATGCATTTCCACAGATCAAACCCAGGATGTGTCAGAAACAATTGAGGCTGAAGAAGATACTGACACACATGTTGATATGGGGGTTAGGAATAGACCACATTACAAGGCATGCTTTTAGAACACATGCCATTACAACGCGGTCATTACAACGACGCGTTGTTACATCGCATACCATTACAACGCAAGTCATTAGAATGACTTGCTGTAGGGGGGCGCTGGATGTTGGAATAGTATAATTTACTATTCCAACTCCAGTCTGTGCAATAGTTTGGAAGGTATAAGATTAAAAATCCAAAACCTTCTGTAAGCTACAGCAAGTCGTTGTAACGACCTGCATTGTATTGGTATGCAATGTAACAATGCAGTTGTTGTAAGGACTGTGTTGTAATGGCATGCGTTGTATCTTATGCGTGGTAAACGATGTTTACCGAAGGTTAGCACAACAGCAACCCCTATGACCATCAGTCCAACTCCAACTGCTCGAATAACAACCTTTACACCACTACCAGACTTTGTGGACTGTGATGAGGAACAATCCCAAAGCAGAGACACATCACACCTGTGGGCAGGACACACAGACAGTGTGGAATGCAATCAGTAAAAATCTGCAATGAGAATGTGTCAGACGGTATGGCAGAAAGTTAAAATCCAATACCTTCTGCCCCCTACGTAAAGTCGTTGTAACAACCTGCGTTGTAATGGTGTGCAATGTAACAAAGTAGTTGTTGTAATGACCGCATTGTAATGGTATGCGTTGTACCGGAGGTTAGCACATCAGCAACCTCTATGCCCATCAGTCCAACTTCAACTGCTTGAATAACAACCTTTGCACCACTACCAGACTTTGTGGTCTGTGATGAGGAGCAATTCTAAAGCAGGGACAAAACACACCTGTGGGCAGGAGACACAGACAGTGTGGAAGGTAACCAGCAACAATTCACAATGAGAATGTGTCAGACGACATGGCAGAGAGTTCTCCTCTGTTTGGTGGGCTGGAGAAGTCCATCTTCTCTGTACAGGACCTGCAAACCAACCAAACCAAGACTGTCAATAGGCATCTGCTAAGAATGTTAAGCTCCATACAGCAAACGCAAATGTAGACAAGGCAAGACAGGTGGAATGCTACCATGGAGAAAGAACACCATGTGCAGAGACAGAGACACAGGCAGTACCTGGAATGTGTTGATGCCTTCACCCATTCCATTAACAGATTGGCAGTGGCCACAACAACCATGGCAAGGAGAACTGTAAACAAACAGACTGACATGGGGCAATGCTGTCAGGATGTTGCACGTGGCTAGTGCAAGTAACCACAGCCTTGGAAAATATTCAGACCCACAACCTTTGTGTCCCCAACATTCTGCCCCCACCTCAGAGTAACGAGGGTTCTAGCCTCAGTGGCACTTCTAAGCAGAAGGATGCTGTACCACGCGTACATTCCGATACAATTCCGGGTCTGGCGTTTCCGTTCTTCCACAGGCCACTGTTGCTGACAAGGCACCCAACCTTAGAGGCCGTAAGAAGTGAATCCACTGAACATTCAGAGTCATGAGTGTACAGATTTTTTGTTTGTAATTACAGACTTTGCTGCCATGGATACTGTTGTTTTAGGAGAAAAGCAAATACAAAGAGATGATGGACAGAGCACTAAAACTTTTCAGACACTCACCCCCATCACAGATCTGGGTTGAAACCATCATAGTTCTTTAGCTTACTTCGCCACCCCAGTTCAGACCCAGCTATATGCAAATCAGTCTTGACGCTGTACCTCATGGGAACAGTCCAGCCCGTACTGCCAAGCCTGGTCTTCCCTGGACCAGAAACAAACATCCTGGGACCGGTTTCGGGGTATCACCCCCTCATCAGCCAGCTTAGCTTGAATCCAGTGGCAAAGTGAGCAAGGGACCCATGTCTGGAGAGATACATTTTTGTCACAACCTGAATAGAAGGTGATCTTACCGTTATGCACCATGGAATGGCAATTATGTGTGATGTCCATTTCTTACATGTTGTACTCACTCTTACCTTAAAAATAGCTGTTGGTAATCACATGTCCCATTCTTCTGCACCTGTGGTGGTAGTAATTCAGCATCTGAGTCAGATTTGTCCTCAATGTCGATGTTGTGCAGACCCTTCCACTTTGGAATATTGTGCAGGATGGCACATATGGCGATGATCTTATAGCACATCTCAGGTCTGTACCGTAGTTCTCCGCCGCTCTTGTGAAAGCAGCGAAACCTGAACTGCTGTACCTCAAAGGTCCTCTCAATGATAGAGAGCATTGTCCTGTGTGCTCTGTTGCACTACCTTGCACTCAGTGTCCTTGGAGTCAGGTATGGTGTGAGCATCCCGGGTCACAAGGCATAAGCGCTGTCTACTTAAGAGCATGAGAAGAAAAACCCTTAGGTCACATTACACAAACAGTCCAGGGCACTGTATTCATTGAGTCTGCAAATCTCTTACCCAGTAGAAAACCACCCCCAAATTCATCCTGTGACAGTCAGTTTCGTATTCCACTGTGATGAAACATGAAGGAGTCATGGGTGCTGCTTACTAATCTAGCTACAAGGTCTGTTATGATACATGAGGCATCCCTCACTACCTGCACATTGAATGAGTGTGAGCTTTTCCTGTTTCTGTTTATGAATTCAATAGCTGAAGGAAGACATATGGCAATATGTGTGCCAACAACACAGCCAATGACATTGGGGAATTGAACTACCCGGTAGAACATTAATTTGGTCCATTTCAATGATTGGGATGTATTTGGTAAATATATGTATTGGTTAACCTTGCTAACCATGATGTCCAGGAACTTGTAAAAGAACCTGGAAAAGGCACTCTCTGACACCTCCACCACTGCTATGACCCCCTGGTAACTGCCAGAAGCTGAGGTGTAGGCAACACAATACCTGTACATAATGGTGAGATCGCATTGTTCCTGAGTGTTGGGTCTGAAGCTGGGGTTGTAATTCAGCTATTAAGTCCAGGATTACCTCACTTTAGAGCCTGTATTTCTCAAACTTCTCCTCCTCTGTTAAAACAGGGTGACCGTCAACCTAAGTATCCTCTCCTATCTCCTCCTCCATCTCTACCTACCAGCCAAAATCCTCATCCTCCATGCCAAAATGTGCAAGGGCACTATTGCAGAAGAGCAATATGAATTTGGGCGCCTCTTTATAGTTTGCAGATGGTCACCCCAGATCCAAAGTGATGGTAGTTGCATTTCCTAAATGACTATTTTGCAACTAAAGTCCACATTTGTAAAGCGCACAATCACCCGTAAGGGTCTCTAGGCGCTGGGGGCCGTCGGGAAGATTAAGCGAGCTATTGCCCAGAGTCACATGGTGCTGGGCTAACCTGCCGCCAGAGCCGGGGATCGAACCGTGGTCCCCAGAATCCAGCGTCAGTCGCCCTGGCCGCGGCGCCACACCTCTTCCACTAATTGGAATGAGGAAAACCTTTGTACATGTGGTTAGCGATTCACAATTTAGAAATTCCCATTTGTAATTTTCTATATTGCGATTTGCAAAATGTGATTTTTACTGGGTAGAAATCGCACCATCACAAATGCCTTACCTAGATAGCGGAATGACATTTTGCATTTCCTAACAGCCCAAACTTGTGATTCTCACCATTAGGAAATGCAAAATGCCTTTGTACATATGGCCCCAAGTCTTTCAAAGACATGCATTTATGTATTGACCTCAGACATCCTAATAAGGAGATGGTTGAAGACAAATTTCCATTTCCGAACCTCATGGAAACGAAAACGATGATCTGAAATGCCAAATTTTTCACCTCTCTTGACTTATGCCTTTCATCCAGTTCGGCTGAATGATGATTCTAAAAACCTCACGTCAGTCATTACGCCATTTGGAATTTTTTGTTTCTCTTGGATGCCCTTTAGACTTGCTCAGCTGCATCTATCTTTTAAAAATGAATGTCGTAGCTGTTTAAGGGAATGTCAGACGTCATGTTTTTTCAGGAGGATGTGTTGATTTTTAGTGATGCTTTGGATGAGTATTAGAACAAGGTCAGAGAATTTTTGAAAAACTTTAAAAAGAAAGGGATGACACTTAAATTTAGTAGATATTTTTGTCTCTCATAGATCACGTACCTAGGACACATAATATCTGATAAGGGTGTGAGACTCAAAGATTACTTGATCAGGACTGTTGTGAGTTTACCACTTCCTGCAAAGATGATATCTATTTCAACCCTATTACACTTGACACCTTTTTCCCTATTGACACTAAAACCCTTACTAATCTTTCGAACCGTGTTAAATCTGGGTCACCCTATGATGTCTGTCCTCCTTACATCATTAGAGAAGTGATCCAAGCTATCCCACAGGGCATTCTTTCCTTACTAAACAAATCACTTTCTAAGGGCAAGGTGCCTGGCAACTTCAAGAATGCACTACTCATCCCGTTAATAAAAAAACAAGGAGCAGACCCCCATAACCCGGTCAATTACAGTCCTATCTCCCTACTCCCCTATCTCTCCAAATTACTGGAAGCCCACGTTGCCAACTGCATGTCTAAGTTTATCGAAGACTCCGATTACTTAGAGCCTAACCAAGCCGGTTTCCGTCCCTGTCACTCTACGGAATCCGTGATTTTGGCCGTCCAAAACACTATGCAATCCAACGCGGACAAAGGTACACATCAGGCGTTGGTGCTTCTTGATTTATCGGCGGCGTTCGACACGGTTGACTATTCGATTCTGATCAACCGTGTCGAACAGGCCGGTCTAAGAGGCCCCGCACTAAGTTGGATTGCTTCCTTTATTTCTGGACGCACACAAGCAGTTAGGCTTGGCTCCTTTACAGCACCTACAACTTCATCCACTTGTGGGGTCCCACAGGGATCCTCACTATCACCTTTATTATTTAATCTTTATCTCCGCCCTCTTCTACACTCCTTAAAACAATTTAATGTTATTATTTACAATTACGCAGACGACCTTCAACTCGTGTTTACACTTAACACCTCAGACTCTGTTGCGCAATTTCAGAACACCATGCAACACATTCAGAGGTGGATGAGTCTTAACCATCTCAAACTCAACCCAGGCAAGACAGAACTGATCTTGCCTGGGAAAAGCGAGCTGAGTTGGGGTCCACACTTCTGGCCACCTGATCTGGGAAACTCACCAACGAAATCCACTTCTGTCAAGAGTCTGGGCGTTACTCTTAGCGCCGATCTCTCACTGAAAGGACAAGTAGGTGCTGTCGTTTCTGCCAGCTTTTACCAACTGAGAAAAATTTTAAAAATCTCTCAATTTCTAACTCATACCGCACTCATTCAGGTTATAATAGCCCTTGTCCTTTCCCGGTTGGACTTTTCTAATAGTCTTTACCTAGGACTCCCAGTTGGTTTGCTGAAAAGACTCCAACTTGTTCAAAACCAAGCAGCCAGATTGATCCTCAAACAGCCAAAATGGCAGTCTATCAGACCCAGCTTAGAACATCTTCACTGGCTGCCAGTGGAACAGAGAGTCTTATTTAAAACTGGCTGCATCATTCATAAAACCTTACGCAACACCGGTCCCAAATTTATTGCGCAACTTGTGCCCAGATACAGCCCCTCATTAAACCTCCGCTCTGCTAAAAAAGAGCTTTTAATTATCCCGTCTTTTAAGAAAAAACGGCTGGGCGGCAGCTCCTTTCACCATCTAGTAGCCACCCTTTGGAATTCTCTCCCATTATCTTTGAGACAATGCTCAGACCTCCTCACATTTAGGCATTCTTTTAAGACATGGCTTTTTAGACAAGCTTACTATTAGCTTCACTACCTTGTGTTATGTTCTTCTTTCGATAGCGCCATGAAGCCCAAGGGCGTACGAGCGCTGAATAAATAAATTTTAACATAACATAACAAGTGCATCCTTTTTAGGAAAGGCTGAGTACTACTCTAGATTTGTTCCGAATTTTCCAGGTCAGACTCTTGCCATTAGGGCTCTTCTTAAGAAAAATTTTCAGTTTGTGTGGTCTGGCACTTGTCAGAAAGAATTTGATGATGTGAAGACTGCACTTTCATCTGCACAAAGATTGAGAAGTTTTATACCAAGTCAGCCATGTCTAATTGTGATAGATGCCAGTGAGAGGGGCTTCGGAGCTGTTTTGAGACAGAAACAGGAAGGCAAGGATGTGACTATTGCTTTTGCATCAAGGTCTTTGAAGGGAGGAGAAGAGTGTGACTCTACCATCGAGAAGGAAGCCCTATCTGTGTATTAGGCAATAAAAAAATGCAGCCGGTCTGTATGGGGCGTCAGGTTTCTGGTTTAGACTGACCACAAACCATTTGAGGAAGTGTTTGGTAAAAGGGGTCTGGATTACATCTCGTCAAGAATTTGCTAATGGATGGTGGGCTGGAAGATTTTCAACTTGTAGTTTCATACTTGCCGGACGTAGGCAATAAAGAGACAGATTGCCTCTCAATGTTAGCTATGAATGTGTGTGACCAGGAGAGTGAGAGGGATGCCTGGTGGAAAGACGACAAAGTAAAGGTTTGTAGCATGAAGCTAGGATATGTATCAGAAGACGAGTGGTTGTGTAAATTGGAGTTGGATGAGGGTTTGAGACAAGTTTGTCGGTTCACTTTGGCTGAAGATAACAAGTGGGAAAAAGACAAAAAATCATGAGTGTGCAAGAGCTTCTATGAACAGGCTGTGGTCAATTATCTTGTTTTAAGGAGGACCAGATTTGTTCCACCCCTAGGTGTCAGGCATCAACTGATACATCTTTCCCATTAAGGACATCAGGGGATATGTAAGACAAAAGAGAGACTCAGGAGCCTTTACTGGTGGCCAGGGATGAATAAGCAACTGAACATGTGGTCAGTACAACAAATGTAATAAGGCCATGAAGGTGCGGACATCGCCCATGATTTGTGCAGAGATACCTGGTGTAGTTTGGGAGAAGATAAGGTTGTACATTGTAGGTCTTATCAATGCAGAGGGATCCAGCAAGTACTATTGTTGGTCATGGGCATGCTGTCTAGATGGTCAGAAGATGGCGTCACAAATTAAATTAGCACAGCTGTGGTGACAAACATTTTGTCTGAGATGTTTGCCTGAGTTGGTAATACCAAATGTGACCTTACATATAGTGGGTTGCAGTTGAACTCTAGGGAGATGGAAAATTTCCTGAAGGACAGGGGATAACACACAAAAAGTGCACTCACTATCATCCCGAAACCAATGTGTGGTGTCCTACTGTTTGACATGCTGTTTCCATGTTCTGGCTACATTGCTAAGATTGCATGCTCCATACCAGAATGTGTCTGTCATTGGAATGGTGATGCTTGAATCTTGTCAGTTACAGCTTGGACCTTGAGGATGAGGTCACTATGGATGTATCCTACATTAAACCTTCGATCTACCGCATCAAATGAGTGTTACATTTCTTGCTAAAGGGTGCCACTTACCCTATTTTGGCAACAAGTGGAAACTACAAACATCATCCTTAAAGAAACCTCATGGGTTATTGAAGCGCTGCAGTCTTCTCTACAGCCCCTGATCATATTTGCTGTGCTCAGCTCAACGAAGTGGAATTAATTCTTCACCCGATTCTTCATCTGCGGCTCTCAGTCAGGTACTTTGTTTCTCAGCCGGGGGTGAGCTTGTTGGCTACTTCAGCTTTGGTTTATCGTGCCCCTTATGCTTGGGTGTTCCTCTGACCTCTGATTGTGTGCGCTTGATGACTGCCAGATGCTGCGTTTGAGAACTGCCGGACGCTGCGGGTTTTCCGCTCCTCTGTACATGCTCATGCAAGTCTGGGGTGTTTGACTTTGCTCCGCGGACCAGCGCCTGACTCTGCCTGATTCTGGTGTCCCTATGCTAGCGTCATCTACCTGGCGGCCATCTTAAGGTGCCTGACCACAATACATGCCTCATGCTGATGACTTTTGTTCTGCCTGTTTTATTCACACAACAGCTGTGCATGGACGCTACTCATGTTTTCCTATTAAACGTTTAGAACATAGACAGAGCACAGCATAAATAAGTAAACAGCTGACTTGCTACAATCGGTACAAAAGGGGGTGGTGATGGACGGAGCATCTGAACCAATCAAATACTCACACCCAGTCAAAAGATCTGGGTTTGACCCATCACCGTTCTTTAGCCCACTCTGCCACCCAAGTTTAGACATGGCTATATGCAAATCAGTCTGACCCTGTGCCTCATGGGAACAGTCCAGCCCGAACTGCCAAGCCATGCCTTCCCTGGACCGGAAACAAGCTTCCGAGGACAGGTTTCTGGCATTACAGCCATCTTCAGCCCGGCTTGCTTGAATCCAGTGGCAAAGTGAGCAAGGGACTCACGTCTGAGCATACCCTGCCACACTTATGGCGGCCAAAAGCGGTCCAAAAGGGGGTGGTGATGGACGGAGCATCTGAACCAATCAAACACTCACACCCAGTCAAAAGATCTGGGTTTGACCCATCACCGTTCTTTAGCCCACTCTGCCACCCCAGTTCAGACATGGCTATATGCAAATCAGTCTGACCCTGTGCCTCATGGGAACAGTCCAGCCCGAACTGCCATGCCATGCCTTCCCTGGACCGGAAACAAGCTTCCGAGGACCGGTTTCTGGCATTACAGCCGTCTTCAGCCCGGCTTGCTTGAATCCAGTGGCAAAGTGAGCAAGGGACTCAAGTCTGAGCATACCCTGCCACACTTATGGCGGCCAAAAGCGGTACAAAAGGGGGTGGTGATGGACGGAGCATCTGAACCAATCAAACACTCACACCCAGTCAAAAGATCTGGGTTTGACCGATCACCGTTCTTTAGCCCACTCTGCCACCCCAGTTCAGACATGGCTATATGCAAATCCGTCTGACCCTGTGCCTCTTGGGAACAGTCCAGCCCGAAATGCCAAGCCATGCCTTCCCTGGACCGGAAACAAGCTTCCGAGGACCGGTTTCTGGCATTACAGCCAGCTTCAGCCCGGCTTGCTTGAATCCAGTGGCAAAGTGAGCAAGGGACTCACGTCTGAGCATACCCTGCCACACTTATGGCGGCCAAAAGCGGTACAAAAGGGGGTGGTGATGGACGGAGCATCTGAACCAATCAAACACTCACACCCAGTCAAAAGATCTGGGTTTGAACTGGGGTGGCTGAGTGGGCTAAAGAATGGTGATGGATTAAACCCAGATCAGTTGACTGGGGGTGAGTGTTTGATTAGCTCAAACGCTCCGTCCATCATCCCCTTTTGTATCGCAAAGATCCAAAGATGTCTATTATAGCGAGGCTGGATCAATAAAGTTTTCACCCGCAATGGCGTGGAGTCGGAGTTTCTTACAAGTAATACCAGTATGGTCGCTCTCTCGAGCGTATATAATCGTAATAAGACATCCTCCAGTAAGTAAACATATGTCAACACAGTCGCCAAGTCGCCAAAATCCCTTTAAACTCGAAAAACGTTAAACTCCGGTCCCCACCAGCAGTAGCAGTATGAATAGTTCATTGCGGGTGAAAACTTTATTGATCCAGCCTCGCTATAATAGACATCTTTGAAGTACGAAGAAAACCGACGGGCATATGTGGTTTTTCCAGTACCAGTCTACACTTGAAAGACTTTTTTATTGATCTGGAAAAACTTAATCCAGACCTCGTGTGATTTGATCCGCTTGAACAAACGCAATTTTCGATTTTTGACCATACTTAGCACTGGAGCCTTGAAAAAGTCGCTAATGGCGACGAAACACGTATCGGCTGTAGCTGTATCAATGTTGTAACAACTGAACAACTGTGATGAAGATCTTTCGCTGAACAAATTACCTACATGATTTTTTTTGCATTAAATATCTTTGCTGGTTGTGACAAGTCAGCTGTTTACTTATTTATACTGTGCTCTGTCTATGTTCTAAATTTCATTTATATATATGGAGAATTCTGCATATATTATATGGTACTGTGGGTGGCATGGTATGAGGACATAGAGCACGCTTTGAAGGAGAGAGTTATTATCTAACCCTAATGCAAACATAACGGAGGTGCTGGCTGTTTAAATTATCCACAGCCACCATCTATTTGTTTACTATTAAACGTGCCTGACTTTGCCTGACTCTCGAGTGCTACCCACTTCAGGTACAAGACTTGTTTAGTTATGCTGACTTGCACAGCTGATGTGCAGATTTTATTATGCTGAGCTGCACAGCTGAACTTCAGGTCAAATCTTTCACAGTGTTCCTCGCTCACATTGATTTGAACCCAGATCTGTTGACTGGGTGTGAGTGTTTGATTGGTTCAGATGCTCCGTCCATCACCACCCCCTTTTGTACCGCTTTGTCACCATAAGTTGGCAAGGTATGCTCAGACGTGAGTCCCTTGCTCACTTTGCCACTGGATTCAAGCAAGCCTGGCTGAAGACGGCTGTAATGCCAGAAACCGGTCCTAGGGAGCTTGATTCCGGTCCAGGGAAGGCATGGCTTAGCAGTTCGGGCTGGACTGTTCCCATGAGGCACAGGGTCAGACTGATTTGCATATGGCCATGTCTGAACTGGGGTGACAGAGTTAGCTAAAGAACGGTGATGGATCAAACCCAGATCTGTTGACTGGGTGTGAGTGTTTGATTGGTTCAGATGCTCCGTCCATCACCACCCCCTTTTGTACCACATTGATTTGAACAGCTGATGTGCAGATTTTATCACTCACTTTATTTTCACGTCGTCTACTCTGATTTGCACAGCTGATTGGCAAATTAGTCTGCTAGTCATTTCCACTGGCTGGTAACGTTGTCTGCTCCAGTTCTTCGGATGGTATTAACATTGATCTGCACAGCACTTTGGCATATCATCATATTATTATCAATAAGCTTATTTTATTTCTTATGCTAATTGGCTTAGTATTTGTCTGTAGTTCTATTTTCTTTCTTGACTGTTTAGACTCTCTTTTTGTCTACCATGCAAAACATCACTGATCCTCCATTCTTTTCATCATCTCCTGGGGATCCTTCCATACCCTGGCCAAAGTGGAAGAAAGTCTTCTCTAACTATGCCAGAGTTTGCAGCACGTCATTAAGTGCAGAGAGAAAACCGTCTTTGTTTTTTAATATTGTTTAGGGTCCGAGGGGCAAGAGGTGTTCGAACATCTGCCAGATCTTCCGGACAATTAATCTTCCACTTTGAATTAGTACGAGATTTGTATAAAAAATGGACTTACATTATCTTCCCAAGGTGAGCATGATTTTGGAGCGTTACCACTTTGGGAAAAGGATGCAAAGGCACGAAGAGTCTGTTGAACATTATATCACTGCATTGTATAAACTTGCATCTACTAGTTACTTTAGTGCAAGTCTAGAAGAAAGGTTGAGGGATCAGTTGATGCTAGGTTGTGCTCTGGATAAAGCCAAGGATAGTAACTGGCAAAAAGATAATCCTCCTCTGCAAGGAACATTCTAAGGCGTGTGTTGGTGATATTCGCAAGGATGCCCATGTTTCCAAAAGTGAGAGTGAGGTAGTTAAGGAGGTGAGGGTTGGGTCAGCTGACAAGTTTCACAAGTCTACTTTGGCCAGTGCCTCTGGGGTGCCGAAAACCTCACACCCCTACTTGAGTCTTAAAACATTTCATGGTAAGTGTTTCAGGTGTGGGAATTCGGGTCATATGATGAATTTTATGGACTGTCCGGGTGGAAAGTTTTCTGCACTCTGTGTAAAAAAAAGGGGCATTTCTCTAAGTGTTGCCGATCTAACAAGGATCGGAAGAAAGTTAGGGAAGTTGATATTTATGATCAGTCTGATCAAGAAGTAATTATTTGTCAGATTAGGGATCGGACCATTGAGGGACCTTTTGAACAAGTGCTAATTAATGATGAGTCAGTTAACATGCTATTTGCCTCAGGTGCGAAAATTACTCTCATTCCAAAGGGGTTCTATGAGAAGCAGCTTTCTGGAAAAGTGCATCTGAACAAGCGCAATATAAAACCTAGGGGTTATGGGGTGAAGTCTTCGATCATTTAGGATATTTTTGGGGCACCATTGAATTTAAGGGAAGGTTTGTTCCAGGAAAGATCTACATCTCGATAAAGGTGACTCTCTTATTAGTTGGTGTCACCAGCGGGACTTACATGTATATTTGGATCCCAATGAATCTCCCTCTGTGTGCATGAGAGTGGTACCTGTAGTCAAGACTGTGAGTGGGGCTGGTGAAACTTGGCTCACAAAGTTGCCAAACGATTTTAGTAATGTTTTAGGTTGTCTCAAGAATTATGTACATCTTGTAAAGTTGAAGTCTGATGTCATTCCTAAAGTAGCAAAAGTTAGGAATGTGATGTTGCTGGTTAAGAGCAGCATGAGACCAAAATTGGATAAACTATTGAACAATGGAGTCATTCAAGAAGTCGAGGCCACGGAATGGATCTCTCCTGTGGTGATGGCTCACAAGGCCAACAGGGAGTCCAGGCTGTGTTTTGACTTGAGGGAACTAAACAAGGCAGTTGTGGTGGACCATTATCCCCTTCCAAATATTACGGAGATGTTGTTGTCTCTCGGAGGTGCCACTCACTTCTCAACTTTGGACCTCTCCTCGGCTTACCATCAAGTCAAACTTCATCCTTCTTGTCAAGACCTCACAGCTTATATTAAGCCCTTTGGAACATTTACATTTCTTAGGGTACCCTTTGGACCAATCTCTGCTTCCGCGGTGTTTCAGATGGCGAGGGAGAATATTCTGTGTGGTATTGATGGCATCAGGATATATCAGGATGAAGTGCTTGTTCATGGTGTGGATTTGGAAGAACATGACAAAAGTTTGGCTGAGGTTTTAGGGAGATTGCCAGACTCTGGTCTTGCACTTAGATTGGACAAATTCAAGTTTGATGTGAGGGAGATTGAATATTTGGGGCATTTGGTATCAGAGTCTTGCATTAAACCAAAACCCTCTTTAGTGGGCACTATTTCTCATCTCAGCTAATCTGAAAGCAAAGATGAACTGGTAAAGTTCTTAGGTATGGCGAAGTTCTATAATAAATGTTTTCCTAACTTTGCACAGAAGACTGAGAATATGAGAGGGCTTTTGAAGAAAGGGTGTGAATTTGTGTGGGGTCAAACCTGTTGTGATGAGTTTGATTTGGTCAAGAAGTGTTTGAATGAGGCTCCCAATTCGGCAAGTTTCCATCCCTCTAAAGAATCATTTGTGATGACTGATGCAAGTTCCAAGGGGTTGGGTGCAATCTTACTACAAAATGGGAACGATTCAGAGAACACTATTTTGTTCATAGAGGTGCAGAATGTAGCTACTCAGTGGTAGAAAAAGAAGTGCTAGGTGTTTACTGGGCAATTCGCAAACTCAAGACGTTTCTGTGGGGCAGGCGTTTTTGTGTTGTTTCAGATCACAAACCATTGAAAGAGCTGTTTGGGAAGAAAGGAGTAGACTTTGTCTCACATAGAATAAGGAAATGGGTGGTTGCATTACGATAGTTTGAGTTTGATGTCTCCTATTTATCAGGGTCAAACAACATTCTGGCTGATTGTCACTCTAAGCTTGGTGGTTGTCCTGACACCCTGGATTGTCTGGACTGGATACTTGTGATTATTTTGCTGGTGAGGATATTGAAGAAGAATTGAATGTTAGTCTGGTTAGTGAATGTATCATAACTAAAGCTGAGTGGATGGATGCTCTGAGTGCTGACACTGCATTACAATGAGTTATGATCTTTGTAGGTGAAGGATGGGGTGAGAAACGCAATTGTAGTGACCAGCTGAAGAGTTTGTGGTGCGTAAAGGTTGAATTGGCTGTGTTGAATGGATTACTTATGAAGGGAAGCAGATTGGTGTGCCTGAGAAGTTAAGAGACAAATTAGTGGCAAATGCCCATGCGTGCCATATGGGTATCGCCAAGACCAAGGAGAGGATTAGAGAGGCCTACTGGTGGCCTGCCATGGATGTGCAAATCGAAAGGATGGTACGTATTTGCTCTCAGTGTGCATGTAGCGACTAAATTCTCAAATGTAGAACTCAGCCCATGGTGCTCAAAAAACAAGTGAGTGGTCGTTGGATGGACATGGGTGTGCACATTTTGGGTCCTGTGAGGTTAAGATCATAGGACTGCTATGTCTTACTCTGTCTTGACATGTTCTCCAGGTGGCCTGAGGTCAACATTGTCAACTCTGTGGATTCTGGGATGGTTGTCAACTTTTTGGAGGACCTTTTCAAGAGGGAAGGGTTGCCAGCTTCCATCTTGTCTGATAATGGTGTTCAGTTCACTTCTCGTGTGGTAGAAGAGTTTTTGAGAGTGAGAGATATTAATCATATGCAGTGTGCACTGCACCATCCTGAATGCAATGGCATTGGAGAAATGATTGTGAAGGTTCTTAAGGAGGCTATGCAATTAGCAATCGTCTTTGGTAATGACTGAGAAGAAGCGGTAAAGAAAAAGGTGTGTGAGTACAGGTTCACTCCTCATTCCGCCACTTGGGTTACTTCCTTCAGGTTGTTCAAAGGGAGGACGGCCAACAGTGAGGTGACTCTGTTTTGGGCTACGTCTAGAATAAAGGAGGCAGGCTGGGCTGTGGAATGCACTGAGGGGTGGAAGGAGAGAGAGCTGGAAAACATGGAAAAGAGGAAAATGTGTTTCGATTTGAGGAAAGCTATGTAGAAAACTGTGGTTGTGGTTGGTGACTGGGTTAGCGTAAAACTTCCCAAAAGAATAATAGGTAAATCTAAGTTTGGTCAACCTATAAAGGTCATCAAGCTGTTAGGTAATGCTGTCAAAACTCAGGATCATAGGGCCTGGAACCTTAACAGGATTGTCAAATGTCTACTCCAAAAGCATGGGTGTGCAAGCGCTTCGTGCTCCTCAGGTTGTGAGGAGCATAGTCACTTCAGGGCCACAGGAACCCCCCGCCCCCACATAACCAACATCCCGCAAATAACACACAGACACAAGTGTTAAGATTGGGAAAAATTGCTGCAGGTTTATTGTTACATACAACATTATGTAATCACGTTGGGTTATCTTACGGGAAATCCAAGGGCAGGCCGCATTCTCGCCACCTGCCCGCCTGATGAGCCAATCAGCACAGTGGCGAACCACCCATATGCTGACCATTATGGTAATACACTACTCACGCCCCTTGCGGGGCGTATCTAGGCAAACCCCCGGTTGCGCAGGCCCACAACCGCCCGAAGGACTACTGGGGCGCCGACTCGGATTCCTAGACCTCACATGAGGTTCTAGGTTAGGCTCTGGCACCCCTATGTGCCCGCTGAAGTACTGTGTTGCACCTCTCTGTTTCCGGATTGCCCTGTAACTCCGCCACAGCCCGTGCGATGGTCCCCGCCGCCGCACGGGCCCCCCCCCCACCAACGCTACTACTTTTACCTGCAACCTTTGCTCTAAAGAGCCTCTTTTAAATCGAGGAGGAATAGGTCAAAGCCCACAGGCGTGAGATGAACCCCATCCGCCTCAAAGTAGCATTTGACTTTGTCCTGAAAGTTTCATGTTTGAAGAAACCCAGACCCCTCCGTTGGGAAAATTTCTTCATGGCGCTGTGCTTTTCTTCCTTGACCTTACAATTGCTTGGCACAACAAGCGCCCCACCAGTGACCTGATCCTGACATGACAATACATGCCTGAAGAAACCCAGGCCCTTCTGCCCCTAATCTGCAGATACCCCGGGTCTTACTCCTTTACAACATTAGTGTAACCATCCCCGGGTCGTGAAGTCATACTACCAGGTAAATGACAAAGTGAATAGGAGGGGCCCCTACTTCTGAAGGCGCTTCGTAAAAAATAGGCGTTCCAGCACCCGCCCTGACACTCAAACACCCTTCGCGACCAGCGACAGCAGGCTACCCCCATCTAAGTTACACTTCTGCTGTAACGCCACTCTCCGCATACATAGAGACAGTGTGCTTACGAACAACGCTTGTGCTGCTATACTCATAAGAGCACAGAGGCATAGAAGGGATAAGTACCTATCCTACTATCTAACTAAGGCGATGTCCTTGCATGTGCCAATACAGGATTGGAAAGGTATCAACAGCAGGCATCACCTGCCCTCTCGGGTATTAGTCTGGAAACAGCTTAGGCCATGCTACCTCTATGATAGCTTGTCTGAAGGTTGATTTAGGACCACCACAAAGGGATTGCTGGAATTGAAACAAGTGCCCCCTTACAATCCCGACCTGTATCAGGACACGCCTGCTGAACCAAAAGCCCCTCTGACGCTAGTGAGCATATACCCCCGGGAACAACCCCTCTACAGCAATAGTGTAGACTATCCCAGGTTCGTGAGGTCATACCCATGGAAAGAGCCCCAGAGGTGAGGGGGCCTCCCCTGTTGAAATCGCTCCCTAACCTAAACACTAGGCGAACCAGCGCTTTACACTGAGACCCCACCACACACCTTCCCACAAGCATCAACAGACTATCCCCAGTAATGTATAACTTCTGGCGAAACGCAGTTCTCTAAATTCAACTGTAACTGTGCTTTGTGTACGCTTTTGCAACTATACTAAGCAAAGTACAGCGGGATATTACAGTGTGCAAGCATAATCTATTATAACTTGCGTGGAGGACTTACATTATACACAGGATTGCAAGGAAAACAGCTGGTAACACATGCCCCCTAGAAAGGAGGCTGCTCAACCATGCTACCTCAAACCTCAGGCCATCTTCTCACCTTGGGAGGAGCACAAAGGAATCTAGAGGTTACTCCGGTTCATCACGAGGCTGTTCAACGCAGCCAGGGGAGCCCAACCACGCTAACCCAGAACGAGAAGCCGTGAGTCCTATTCCTGATAGGAGCCCATCGTGCAATTCACCACACATAATAGTGAAACGAACAACAGGGGGCTGGAATACCAGAAGACATTCTGAGTCCTCATCCAGCTGTTGCTTCACTTACTGAGCCATTCTAGTTGAGAGTCTTCTAGGGGCCCACCCTATAGGTATTATTGGCAGTCCAGGCTCAGGCAGTGGTTGCAGTAGCTCCACTACCGTGAAATGAGTGTGACACTGCAGGCTGTAGACCCTACACACTACTGAGAGGCCGCAGAAGCTCCCGACTGATGGCTCAGCAGGTAGGCTGCCTTCAAGATTCCATAGCCTTGGAAGAAAAACAGACAACAGCAGTAAGGGGAGAGCTAATAAACTATTGTCAAGTTAAAACAGTGCAGGTACCATGAAAGTACATAAGCAAGACTAAATATACCACTTGGTAAGGCCCCAGGATAGATATGCGCATGGGGTTAATATGCCCTATTAGCTTAGGGCTAACCTTAGGATTTGCTGCCATCTAATTTTGGCACATCCAGGACGGACTTCCAAAAATTAAAAACCATGACAAGACAGTTCAGTCAGATAATACACAAAAGTGAGGGCCCCAACCATTGAGCGCCACAGGAGTAAGCCCAGCAGGAATCTGTCATATGTATGATATTAAGGGCCAATATTAATTTCCCCACAGCCGGGGCTCCCCATACTACACATACACGTGTAATATATGGGGTGCCTGCTCTTCAGTAATAAAACTGACGCACCGGCACCAAATTGCATAGAAGTGACTGAAATTAACACCATTGGCACACTGATATCACACTGTTGTGGTCTATGTACATTCTGTTCTGACATTCGCGGCACTATCTTGTTATGAGGAATGTTAGATGGAGTCCAGAAACGCTCCAAATGACCTTACAAATGCGCACGAGCAGGTGTCCATTCACATACCTGTACACTGAGCGCACAACTGAGCGCCTCCCCTGGACCGAGCAGTCAGTCAATAGTCTGCTGTGCACACATGACCAATGCTCGGCGCCTCTCCTGCAGGTGACAGGCGCGCAGCTATCGCCCTGCCCCGCAGCAAGATGGCAGTAAACCATGCATGAACCAAAGACAAGGTTCACTATGCGGCGCGCGGAAAACTGACGTAGACAGAAACAATGCCAGGCAACGCCTGTGCCCACCGGCCTGGGATCTGAACTGCACGGAGTGACAGACGCCAAGAAATGCGAAGTCTGGCTGCAGGTGCTCGTATTTCGACCCCAATAGAGAAGGCTGAGGGACCCGACTAGGATAGAACCTGTGACCCCGAGGTAGACCGCGGGCCTCGTATGTGGCTGCTAAATTCCACTGAGCCACCCGACCCGGCGGCACCCATCGTCCCCGAGTGCCACAGAGTAACTGACAGCCGAAGTGACGTCACAACTTGAAGGAACCCTGGTCCACTACCCGGGATGAGCAGAGAACTCGCATAACGGACTCCTATCCTGCCAAATGTGATTACGTGAAGGAACACTATATTACGGAAACCGACGCAACCTCAAATTATGTGTAGATCAAAACTCCTACTGGCAAACTATGCCCTCGAGAACCGGACAAGAGATAGATTTTGGACTCGCAACTCTGAAGTCCCTGCCGATCTTGCTCGAAGGCAAGAATCACTTGACAGTACACCCCCCCTTCACATGAACGCCCATCCGTGTGAATAGAACCACAAGGATAGCTCCTGTCTTGATGCCTAGTGCATTGTGTACCGCAAACCTGATGAGATAGCAAGGGATCCAATAGTGCCACAGAATACACATAGATGGATCTACCAGAGGACCTAAACGTCGGGCGTAGTTGGCCAACCCCTGCCACGCCGCATTGCCCGAGGTACCAAGGCCTAATGACACGCCGTCCCATATTTACATCAGGACGCTAATAAGCATACCAGCACACGAGATCGGCTTACCCTATTCGCTGAGATATGCCAGGCCACGTATGAACTGAATAAACCTTCGATTGGGCCTAGAACTGCCAAGGCCCCTGATGCTATACACCAAATGCATAATAGAACACAAAACAAGGTAGCGGTCGAAACGGCTTATCTCTCACGCAGGAATATGCATCGCCGCTTGACAGAACTAATGTGCCTGGAGGTACTAATGTCAAAGACACTACCTACTTTTGACACTACGACCCCTTTAAGAATGCTGACTAAGGCAAGAAATTCGCGCACGCAATGCATACCAATCTCACATCAATAAACAATGGCACATGAAAAAATTGCACAAGGCACACAATTGGGCCTATGATACTACTCTGCCCTTCGCTGCAAGGAGAAGAGAGCGCTACTAAATAGCCCTTGAGAACAAGCGCGCAACTGATGTGGTAAAATGTGGGCATGGCGCGACAAATTGGAAATGCCCCAGGCACAGGACCATAAGCGTGAAACGAGGCTCGACCCTGCTCCTTAGGACGGGCGCCTCCACCGGTCGGCCAACTGGCCGGACGTATGGTGTGTTGAGAATGTATTCCGCGGCCTGAAAACTGACTGGAACACCCTACCTGTGAACCACCTACCCGGCAGCGGGTACAATCACGCATATTCCTACCCTAGTAAACATGAAACGGTATACTTTCAATTTCAAAATGGCCAACTATATATCTACACTTCAATACCCCATCCCGGAACACGGGACTAGGTGAGAAATTAAGCTTCCCGCAACCAGGCCCACAAACGAGTGGCCTACCAGTGCACGCACCCCAGTGCATGGCACATCCTGCCCACCTGCGACTGCCGAGGAGGTTGGGCAACCGGTGGGGAGAAACAGCAACTCCGTCAGCACTAAGTCAAGCCCTATCGAAGGCCGCACCACCCGCATGCATGGCCACATCGCACTACTGAACAGGGCACTAGAACCAGTAACGCCTACACAGCCCGGCTTGTCAGGCAAAAAACGGACCGAGTCGAGCATGGCCACTCGACGAAAGCAAAGTGCTCCAGAGATGCCCGCTCGATGCATGAAAGACCGAAGCTCCTTCAAGAACCGACGCTAAACGTGGCCCCACTAGTGGTCTAGTACCTACATGTTATGTAAACACGGTGGGCAATCCACCAGAAAGTAGACCTGGAAAGCCTAGCGGCGAAACTACCAAGTGCCGCCCAAAAGGTGATAACAAGCAAACTCTAAAACGCCTCACCCCTACCGCGCGATATGGTCACAACAGCCATATACATACCTCACAAATAATGCAGATGCAGGCAGGGGGGGGCGTACCACCGGGGCGCGCGCGCCGGGGCACCAGGCAAGGAGATGCATTCGAAGATAAACCGCAACCGTCTCACGCTGGTGCTAAGCTCAGAATTAAACCGACAATGGTTGGCCGACACACGCGTCCATAAACACTGATAATCAATCAAAAAAAGCACTTCCAGGCTTGATTGAGCACAAATTGCTATTGCTGTAAACAACCCGGCCCACACAACCTGTATAACCGCTGCAACGACATGGCCACGACCTATGCAGCACAAGCACATCATGTTATTGCGCACGCATGCCCCCAACAGCGGTACTACCCCGCCAAATGCATACCACACTGTGCCAGCCCCCACGCACCACGTGGAGAATGGCTGCCAAGGCGCAATACGCCAGAGTTTCTCACATTCCCATGCGCCAAGATGGCCAAAATGGGCTGGTCTGAACAGAAAGGCACGCGAGGACTGGCAGGAAAAACTTGGGTAACGAGTGATGAACCCCAAGGAACAAGACTGCTTTCGCTAGCTCTGTGGGAACAAACCACTCACGTGCCAACCTGACAAACATTGCAATGAAACACAAGATCCCCACATAGTGCCTGATCGGCTAAATGTCCCCAAAAGTCATGCAAATAGATACATACATGTAGATGCTTTACATTTTCCTGCGCGCACCGCATGCTACCTAACCCAGAAATGAAGGGGACAAGGGGGGCCTGAAACAAACGTGTGTGCACCACCTCGAGTATTGCGGGCCTATACGGACAAGAGCACCCATACATATTGCACGGGATATACATAGCAAGCTGCTTCTATACATTGGATCCCGCATCTGAGCAAGAGGTCATGAATGGTACGCCCGCTCTAGGCACCCATCCATATTGCACGTGAAATACCTTGAAAGAATGTTATTAACATAAGCTCCCGCATCTGAGCATGAGGACATAAGGAACGCCCGCCAAAATGCGCTCTACACATTTCCCCATCTAAAGACCCCGGTGAGACACGGAGGCCTCGGCACCTGTGCACGACATAGAACAATGCAGGCATAAAATTGAATCATCACAGAAAACATAGCATTCCTCATAAACCTTATCATCAAAAACATTAGCGCGCCTGAACCAGCTGCGCCTAAATACATAGCATTCTCGAGGCCAAAGCAAACAAGGAACAACGCCCCTCGCCAAGGCATGGAAGGAGGTGACTGCACGGCCTCACGCACCCCGCCTAACGCCCAGGGACGGTGAAGGCCGCGACACATTCCCCGAAATACCTGCCCGCCTACCTCCCGGCGGGTCCCAGCAATAGGCACACAAAACCATATGGTGACTGGGAGGGCAGGTCAACGGTCCCCTTCCACACCCGCCAAGGACCAAGGGGCCCAACGCCTTGCCACGTGGCCCCAGCCCAAGTTTGCGGGCAACGAGGCAGCGGCCGCTCGGAGCCGCTAGGACAACGGAGATGCGGAGCAAAACAGCAACGCACCCCCACCCGGCCCGTTGGACACGGCCCTAAAATACTCCTCCGCAATACTCCGATTCCCCCAGCAATAAAGAGAAGGAATCGCTGGGCGGGCCAGCACCTCCCGTACCTCAGCCGAGGCCAGGACCCTGTCCCGGATGCACGCGGCCCCAGCCAAAGTCTGCGGTCACAAAGGGATACCGCCGCTCGGAGCCGCCAGGACCACGGGGATGCGGAGCATAGCAGCAACGCACCCCCACCGTAGGCCGCAAACCCGCCTACAACCCCCACCTCCACAGCGGCCCGACGCTAAGCGGGCCGCCTGGCCAAAACTCAGAAACCTCCACAGGGAGGGAGTAGGCGGAGGGGGGGGTAATGCCCGTAGGCAGCCCGAAGGACACTCACCGAAGCGGAGTGAGTGTCCCGACGTGTCCGCCGCAACGTCCGGAGCGACAAAGAGGCCGCAAAATGGCCAGTGGGTGAGATATACCCTCTCCCAGCCAGTGCCCCGGACGTGCATCACAGGACCGCCCACCTCCACCGGGCAAGCCTGCCCTGAGGAGGGGTGGCCACCATAACCGCTGGGGGGGCGGGGGCAGCCCTACGTGACTAAGGGCCCGCCCTCCTGATGGCCACCGGGTGGCCTCGGGCAGGCGCAAGTCTGTTAGAGTTAAGAAGGTGCCCCTTCACTTACAGGATTGTGATTCTTAATCATTTGCTTATGCTTGCAGGTTTGTGTTTTCATTATTATCTTTTCATGTACTTTTCTTTCTTCTGGGTTTTTGTAATTTATACTTTGTTATGTTGGGTTCTGTTTTTCCACTTGATTTTCTGTGTTGGATATTGTTTGCAAAAATGATATTAGAAACAATTCAATACAAGTCAGTTTGTTTTTTAAACAAAAAGCTGCAGTAGTTCTGAATGTGTTGAAACAAACAGAAAGATTCTATGAACCTCCATGAAAAATGACATACAGGAGGTGCACAGACAGGTACTACCGGGACAAATGTACTTAACTGTCTCAATCATTGTCACCTACACTAAGCTGTGGCAATGGGTGAGGCCTACCAAACATGTCTGCCAGTGTGCCAACATCTTTATAGGATGTTAGAAGTAAATGTAACTTGTAAATCCAGTATTTGCAAAGCGCAAACAGTTACCCGGAGGCATCCTGGCGCTGGGGGCCATTGGGAAGATTAAGCAAGCTATTGCCCAGAGTCACATGGTGCTGGGCTGAGCTGCCACTGGTGCCGGGGATTGAACCGTGGGCCCCAGATTCCAACGTCAGTCGCCCTGGCCGGGGCGCCACACCTCTTGTAAATGAAATAAATGATAAGAACCGTCACTCTCTCTTCTCTTCTCTCACCTCTCCTTCCTCCCTTTCCCTTCTTTTGCCTTTTTTTCTTTCTTTTCCTCTTATTATTGATCTTGTGGGTTAGATAAGCAAGCGAGACACACTGTCTTAGGACTGTTACATATGATAATGTACCTGATATGCTTATGCTAACCCTGTAACAGATTGCCTGTTTGTTCTTGGATAAAATCAATAAAGTATTTTGAAATTAAAAAAAGAAAGATTCTAACTTTAAAAAAATATATATTTAAGGAATGCAAAAAATAATCATGCTCTTTCTGCTGGTCACTTTAATCTAGAAAAATAAAGCAGAAGAAAGAAAAGCAACATTTCATTTTCATTGCTTTTAACAGCTGTACAGTGAGTTGACCTGGCCTGCCTTTCACCTGGCAGCTGGCTCCGGCAGCAGTGCTGCATTGCGACTCAGAACTCGACTGCAATAACTTATTACAGTCGAGTTCTGACGTCGTTTCTTTATAATCGGCTACTGTGCGCCTTACAAGTCACCGATTATGAAGAAATTAGAAGCAGGCCTTTATTTACACTGGGATTGCAGAATCCCATGTATTATGAGGATATTACTAATAAGTAAGCAAAGATCATTTTCATTAAAAATAAATAAAACCGAGAAATTTCAAGTAACGAATTAGCAGTATCCTTAATAGATGGAAGAATCGCTGTTAATTCATTTTCATAAAAGAGACCGCCCAGAGCATGTGAATGCCACGTATTCCTTGCACGCTGCCTCATAGACCCACACTAGAGACTGGGAGGGAAAACAACAACAAAACACGTTTCCTGTGATCCGCTGTTGGGTAGGGCTTAGAAGGCGAATGGGGAGGGTGAGAGGGGGTCCTTGACAGCATTCAACCAATTCCAAGCAAAACAAATCTGGCATTTGAATCGGGGACATTGGATGGGAATTTTTTCCGTGCCTGTTTTTGGCTGGATTCTCGTGTCAGTTTTGTGCCTGGTGTCACCTAGCCAACCAGGCCGCTCTGTGTCGCCATCCAAGCCGGAGAGGAAGTAGAGAACAAAGGGAAGCTTTGCAGGCCGGAGCGTACTAATGGGCTGGAAGGAGCCGTTAATTCAAAAGACTTTGAAACAATGCTGCGCTAATACTTGACATTCTTTAAATAGTATTTCCAGAGCTACCGCCCTCCCAGTGCCAGGCCAGTTATCAAAGAGCCCGTGCAACGCAGCACCTTACTCGGTGCATGAAACAGGGCAAAGGCTGGGACTTTTTGAGGGGTCGACAGAAGTCTACTTTTTTTTTCCTCACATGGGCGGGGTCTCTAATGAGGGCCTGGTGCTGCCCCTTTAGATGCAACTATTTGAAAACATTGAAAAAATGTGTATTTACTCGCTCCTCCTGGGTTGCCTCCTTCGTCTGGAGTTGATTTACAATTTTTATTTAGTGCACTAACATTTCCTGGAGTACTTCCGCGAAAGGGATTTAAATATGCCCTTGCCATGAGTAAATTTCCGACCTTTTTCAGGGTGGAAGTTGTTGAGGAAAAACATTTTTAAAAGCTCACACACAAGTACTGTCTACAGGCACACACTTTCGCATATTCCCACCCTGTTATACCCATTCAATTCCACAAATTGGTAGCAGATTTAGTCACACAAAAATCTTTGGGGCTTATTTACAAGCCCCTTGCGCCACTTTTGCGTCAATTTTCCCATGTTAAAAGTGATGCAAAAGTGGCGCAAGGGGCCTGTAAATCTGCCCGTGTGTGAGTAAATTATTTAACAAGCATAAACCCAACTTTTATACAAATGAAAAGTGGATTACATGCCTAAAAGTTTTCATTGCATGCGTAAGCTAAAATTACGCATCTAAATAGCATTGTGAATCGGATTCAAAGTGTCAATTAGATTAGAAACGCAAATTGTTTTTTAAATGATCTGTGCAAATCGGCATATGCTTATCAGGTGTTAGATGCATTTTGCATTGCCAGCTCTTAAAATGGCTTCATTGTGGAGCGCTATGTAAAAAATCAAGCCCTCTTTTGTGAGAGGGTTGCGTCATGTTTGCACCACGCAAAGTGGTACATGCATGACGCAAACCTCTAATTCAGATTTTGAAGCCATGCAAAGCCACTTTGTGTGGCTCTGAGAGGCTTTGAAAATCTGGAGTAATGCAGCGCAAATCTCTGCGTTGCATTACTCTGACCTGGGTAGGTGTTCTATTGGTGTTGTGTGGGTGTTCCAATGCAACTCCCATGGATTTTGACGCATGCTCAGATTTACGAGAACTTGTAAACCTGGGGATGCGCCAAGAACATACAACTTACCTGGGAGGAGTAAGAGGATAAATATCTCTAGTATTCATTGTTTCTTCCTCTTTCTATGTGTGTTGCATTCTGCAGCACACATAGAAAGAGGAATAAGCCTACCAGGATTGGTTTTGTGGAGGAAGGTGTCCCTTCCTCCACAAAAACAATCCTGCATGCAACACAGGGCAAGGGTTCCTGCAATGGCACTAGGCTGTCAAAAGGCAGCCAGTACAGGGGAAAGGACAGGAATGAGTCGTATTGCCTTAACCCCTTCGCTGCAGGGATAATTCCCCCGCTGTGCTGGGGGGGAGGGGAGAGCGCACAGCGCCTCCATGCTCATGACGAGCTCAGCTCGTCATGAGCCACGGTGCTCCTGTGCTCATGACGAGCTGAGCTCGTCACAGGTGCACCGGCTCCCGTGGAACGCTCAGCACAGCAGGGGAATTCTCCTCGCACCTGAGCGTTCCACGAGCCATGACGAGCTGAGCTCGTCATGAGCACCGGAGCGCCGTGGCTCATGACGAGCTCAGCTCGTCATGAGCATGGGAGGGGTTAAATACGGCACATTCCTGCCCTTTCCCTGTCACGCAGTGCAGCGCAGCAAGGTGACTTGCTGCGCTGCGCTGCACTGCGTGACTTCCTCATAAATAGAGCCCTGAGTGTTTGAAATTTTCCCCAAAAGAGTATTTGTGCAATCTGTCACATGTATAATTGGCAAGGCCATTGCGCAAAACAGTATTAGTTTTAAGAGCACTCACAGGGCAGAGAGGAGATCACTCTACTAAAACCATCTGAAAAATGGGCATAACATGATATTTATCAAGCTGATCGAGAAAAGCAGCATGTCCAGTTCTTCAATCCTATCAATTACACTTATCTGCCACAATGTGGGAACCAAGTAGTCTGCAACACAAGTGGGCTGTATCTGGCTGCAACACGCGTGTTCCAGGCACCTTCAGCTAGCTCAGCAAAAGTAATAGATGGAAAAACTGCAACAATAATGACGGGCAATCCGGCGCCATTTAATATTCACAAGTTGCAACAATGTGCATATATTTAGCAGACAGTGTCCTGTCCCCAACACACATATGCATTAAACATATTGCTGCTGTTATAAGCAATATAACTGGAGCTTTATGCTCTAGCAGTAGCCTTATATAGCAATAGTCACGGCATAAGTGCCACTCAGGGTTAGCCTCTAGGACAAACAGGCAGTGCCTGAAGAGTTGATCTTAAAAGTTAGTGTGTGGGCCGGTTGTTTGGCTGCCTGTGGGCCTGTTTGATGATCTGCTGACAGTTCTTACTGTAGATTTCCCGGATATTAAAACAAACCAACTGCAGCAAGCTTAAATCCAAGCAGTCATACATGCCTTACAAAACCCTTGAACAGCGTGTTTTTATAAGTTCAAAACTGCACCATTTGCAAACAAGGGCTTCTTCTTTAACTATCCAATTCACTAATGGTGCCACTTTTATTTTGGTTCCCCTGGCTGCTGTGTGCAGCAGGGGTTGACGACAGGGCCTGTGCCTAACCCTCTGCTGGCAGCCACTGCTGCAGACTGCCTTCAGCTTTGTACACAGAGTTGGCCTCAGGCGATCAACCCCCGCTGCGCATGGACTTTGCCTCAGAGCCTAGCCTGTTGTCAGACCCTGTGCCCAACCCTTCGATCAATCAACCAATCAAGGATTTGTACAGTGCAGCAAATCACAATTGAGGGTTTCCAGGCGCTAGAGAGTGTAGGTTGCTGTGTTGTAATTGTTTTTATTCGCACAGCCAGGCCATGAGTCCTTCCTGAATTCATGGAGCGATGAGGTGACCCTAAGGTGCAGGGAGAGGCTAGTCCAAGCCTTGGCCTCCATGTATGAAAAAGAGATCATCCGCTGCTGTTGCTTTGGCCGATCCGGGGGGTGTCAGCGATTAAGAGTGCGGCAGATCACAGCTGTCTGGTCGGTTTGAGAAAGGTCATGTGTTTGTTGATGTATGCTAGTCCTTTGTCATACAGGGCCAGTGAAGTTCTTGGGGTGTGGTGTGAAGTGGGTTTGTTTGGGGAGGTCAAGGATCAATCAATGAATCAGGGAATTGTGAAGTTTGCTACTCACCCCTGAGGGTCTCAAGGCGCTGGGGGTGGGGTGGAGCAGCTCCAGTCAGTCGAAGAGCAAGGCCTTGAGGGTCTTCCTGAAGACGTGCAGAGTGGGTGCGTGTCTTATGTTGATCGGGAGCTCGTTCAAGAGCTTTGCTACGACGTAGGAGAAGGCTCTTCCACCTGTTCTGGCTCTGCAGATGTGTGGGGGTTCGGCGATGGCCAGGTCGGCGGATCGGAGGTTTCTCTTGGGTAAGTAGAAGGCGATTCTTTCGTTGAGATATTGAGGTCCGATGTTGTGGAGGCTTTTGTATGCATGTGTGAGTTACTCTCTTCTCGATGGGGGGGCCAGTGTAGGTCTTGCAGGTGTGGGGTGGTGTGTTCCTGTCAGGGGACGCCGAATACGAGTCTGGCTGCGGTGTTCTATATGGTCTGGAGCTTGCGGATGTAACGATTACACACGGTAGGAAAGCAAGTCAGGTACACACGCACCATAAAAGTCTCCCCTGTATGCATGGGCATCCGCTGCACTACATTTCCCAGAAGGCAATAGGGCCTAGCAGAGACAAACTGAACTGCCTTTTGTAGAAACTGCCTCCTTTATAAGCAGCTTCTCTTCAGAAAGAAGGTGCTTGACAATTTGGGCCAGTGTTTTCCTGCAAGAGCGAAAGGTTCTTCCCTGCTGGAGGATTTGGTATGTGGCGTTTCTAGCTGTGTGTTTTTCCAAGGATGTTGGCTCTCCATTAAGTACTCGTTGTGCTTTATTAAGACTGCCCAGTTTGAGCCCGACGACCGGTTCGGGAGCCTTTCAGATATCGTGATTCCCGATTTTGAGAAGCGCTGGAGCGCTTTTCTTTCTCTCTCCCGCTTCTTGTTTTGCTGTTTTAGTATAGCGTGCTGGAACAATTACTCAGCGCGTCCTCCCGGCAGACCCTCCAGCGCCTTCGTGAACCGCGTGGAGGCTGTGACTGGCTCTTCCGCTGTGCTTTGATAACAGCAACCGGGGCCTTTTTTGGATTTGTACAAACACTCGCTGTGATATTGAACAGCAGTGGAGTGCCTCTTTTAGTTTGTGATTTCATTAACATTTGTGGTTGCTGGAGACTGTGATTAATGAAGCTGGAAGGATCCTGTTTTTTCCGTGTTGGGGTCCAAAGAGATCATGGTGTCTGGAGGATTTTAGTATCCAGGTTACTTTTAAGAAACTTGCTGCTGGGCTCCTTGTCAGTGGGAGACGCATAACAAAAACTTGTTGATTGAATCTGTATGTGGTTGTCTGTGTGGCTTTTCACGCTTGTATTGTATTGTATTGTATTGTATTGCATACTTGTATAGCGCGAACTGTCACCCAAAGGGTATCCTGGTGCTTGACTTGTCCAGACCAACGCAAAACACAGCCCTACACTGCCCTGGGGAATAGATGGGACTTCAAGCCTTTCTTAAATAAGAAGAGTTCCCCTCTGCTCCTTAGAGTCACTGGCAGAGAATTCCAAAGTTTGGCTGCAGTATATCCAAAGGAACGGCCTCCCATCCGTATCCTCTGGATCTTAGGGACTGTGACCAGACAAGCCGATAAAGATCGCAGGGGTCTGGAGGTCGAGTACCAGGAGAAATGCTCTTGTAGCGGGACAGGCCCCTGATCATGGAGGGCCCTAAACACTATACACAATGCTTTAAAACAAATGCGCTGGTGGACAGGTAACCAGTGGAGGTCCTTGAGCGCAAGGGATGAAGAGGCTAGACGCGGTCGAGAAAGGGCTAATTTAGCGGCCATATTCTGGATGCGCTGCAATTTTCCGATCAAAATACCAGGGGCACCTAGAAGCAGTGCGTTGCAGTAGTCAAGCCTACTGAGAATAATACTGCGCACTACTTCTGGTCTGGCTTGAGCCGGAAGCATAGGGAGAATATTACGTAGAATGCGAAGTAGCATCATACAACTGGCGACAGTTTTGTTTACAAAAACATTCAACTGCAAATTTGGTCCAAACATAACGCCCAAATTACGGGCGGAATCTGCTGCCGCAACTGTACCCTGGAAAGCAGAGGGACAAAAATCCGCCGGCAAAGGCCGAGGAATGCGATCCATAGAGCAGTGCAGCACCTCAGTTTTTGAGCCATTGAACTGAAGAGAGTTAATGCGCAACCAGTTCGCAGTGGCTATCATGCAGCGGTGAAAGGTCTCCTGGGACACAGCCTCTCTACCTTCCAGGGAAAAAATAAGCTGCGTATCATCGGCGTATTTAATAACCGAGATACCGAATGATTTAATCAGCTTAACTAAGGGCCGGAGGTAGAGATTAAATAAGATGGGACTGATGGCCGACCCCTGAGGTACCCCTTGCCCCACTCTTTTTGTGCCAGATCTAAAAGGCGGTAGGGCCACTACTTGATGTCGATCCTGAAGATAGGAAACCAGCCAATCTCTGGCCAGACCAGCCACCCCGGCTTCCTCCAATCTGCTGATGAGAATAGCGTGGCTGACCGTGTCGAACGCGGCCGACATATCAAGCAGCACTAGAAAGGCTGCATGACCTGAGTCGACACGCGAACGAAGATCATCCAGGACAACCACTAATGCAGATTCGGTGCCGTGGGCAGGCCTGAAACCAAACTGAGCCGTGTCCAGCCAGGTGTTAATTTCCAAAAAGCTGGACAGATGTTAGGTGACCCACCTTTCCAGAATCTTAATAGGAAATGGAAGCAACGAGATTGGCCGGTAATTTCCCAAGCAAGAGGGGTCCAATGTTGCCTTCTTCAGGAGGGGGGAGACCACGGCAAGTTTCCAGCTATCCGGAACCGTAGCAGTGCTGAGGGATTGACAGCAGATGGAAAACAGAGGCGAAAAGAGTTCATCTTGAAACACCTTCTACAATCTATGGGGCAGCGGGGTCCATAGGAGATCCGGAGGACACACCATTTGCCAATTGCCATTTGCTCTATTTTTTTTCCATGCAGTGCATTGACATAAAAGGAAGATATTCCGAAACCTAGACCAGACCTAGGAAGCAAGAATTCCCGGCAGTATTCTTTGTTATTTTGTCCCCTTCCCTTTTCCCCGGGCGCTATTTCCCATAGCTGTGTTTACTACACTGTGGGGAGTTGCGCTCAGGAGAGTAGGGAGGCTCCTCTACAAGCCATCGTCCCCGCTGGCTGCTAAGAAGAGGTTAGTGGCTTGTTTTACCTTTCTTGTGCTACTAACAGCAGAGCAGGGATTTGTTGGTCCCAGCATAGATGGCATTTTCGAGGTGTAATCTGCTGGTTATGAGTGCGTGGGTGATGGCCTTTCTTGATTCGGGGGATCCATTTGGAGGTCTTGTGAAGGATGCAGACAGACAGCGTTGATCTCACGGGTCATGGAGAGGGAGGAGTCAAGTATGATGCCAAGGTTCCGGGCATGGTCCGTGGGTGTGGGAGGGCTACCGAAGGTGTTTGGCCACCAGGTATTGCCCCATGCAGAAGGGGAGGGTCCGAGGACACAGACTTCTGTCTTCTCCGAGTTGAGCTTCAGACAGCTGCTGCTCATCCAGGTTGCGACGTCCTTCATTCCTTCCTGGAAGATTAAGTCTTACTGTTGCGTTCTATAATGTCTGTAGTCATTTCAAGAAGGTTGCAGTGATTCCTACATAGAGTGTGTTCCATTAGTCCAGTCTGCTGGTGACTGCGGGCTTGCATGACGGTCCTTCTGGTGTTGGATGAGAGCCATCTGTAAATCTTGTGGAGCATACATAGGGTGTAGAAGCAGGCAGGTGATATTGTGTTGATTTGATTCTTCATAGAGAGCTTGCTGTCCAGTATGATGCGGAGAGGTTCTGGGCATGGTCTGTTGGAGTGGGCCGAGCTCGGCAGGCCTCCAAGTGTCGTTCCATGGTGAGGTGTTGTTCCCGAAGGTGAGGACTTCCGTCTTGTTCATGTTGAGCTTGAGACAGGCTTTGAGGCACTAACCTTCTCGGTACAGCCTCCAGACTCATCAGCCATTAAGGGGATGTTAATATATCACCCCCCAGGAGTAAGGAGCAGCTTCACCAATAATCTCAGTATGGTGATTGAGTTTAATTATCAATGATAATTTCAACGTAATAGGGAATGTTAATTTTCATTTGGAAAAATACACTGATCCTGATTCTCAAAAACTGATTGACACTATGGACTCCTTTGGACTCACTCTAATCAATAAGGGTCCAACACATAGGGCTGGACATATGTTGGATGGTAGTTTCTCCACTGATGATGCCTTTAAACATTTTCTATCCTTTCCAGTGACATGATCTGACCACTAGGTGGTTAAATGGCTAATTAAAACTAAAGAAAACATCCAATATAGGCCCACTATTCAACAAGCAAGAGGCAGAACCTGAAATAAAATATGCCCTGCAGAATTAGGAGAAGCTACTACCTCCATTCCCTGTCAACTAGGTATTAATTTGGAGGAGAATGTGGAGAATTTTTCCTACTGGTTAAAAACTGCTTTTGACACCGTAGCACCAACCACTTATAAAAATTCAAATGGAACAAAGTCACAGCCAGAGTATAATGAGAGGCTCAGGATATCCAGACAGGATTGCCGCAGACAAGAGCAAAGATGGAGAAAAAGTTATCAGGCAGAAGAAATGATCATTTATAGAGCTAAATTAGCAAAGCATAAAGAAAGCATCCTAACAGCAAAGACCATCTATTTCACCGAGCACATAAAAGCCGCCTGTAATTCCAATAAAACTCTCTTCTCTGTGATAAAGAAACTGGTCACACCTACTAGTGCTAGTCACGTTGGGATAAATCAAGATTTCTGCGACACGCTAGCTAGTTGTTTTCAAGAGAAGGTTGTTAACATTTACAATAAATTTGCAGCAAGCAAAGTAGATAACTATCTGGCTGAACAGATGCCAACCAATCTAGAGGACAGAAGGAGTTTCTCCATTTTCACGACCCCTCCAGAGGAACAACTTAGAGACCTACTTCTGTCAATCAAATGTGGCTCACCATATGATCCCTGCCCGCCCATATAATGTATATGTTGCCTGCCCAAGTGGCAAAAAATGTGGGATATATCCTTAACCAGGTGTTCGCTAGTGGGATTTTCCCCCCTCAGTGGGAACTTGCCTCTATTCTCTCACTTTTGAAAAAAGACAACATGGATTCTGCAGACCCGAGCAATTATCGTCCCATTTCAAGACTCCTTTTTGCTGCTAAATAGGCAGAAAAAAATATGAATCAACAAATCTCAAAATATATAGAAGAGAACTCATTGTTAGACGACACACAACACGGATTTAGGAAACACCATAGCACTGAATCAGCACTAATTGTGGCAGCGGAAGACATACGGGAAATTCTGGATGGAGGGGGGATGGCGGTATTGGTGCTGCTCGATCTCTCCGTGGCCTTTGATACGGTCAGCCATGAGATTTTGGTAGAATGGCTCCAAGACCTGGGGTTAAAAAGAACAGCTATGATTCTCCTAAAATCTTTTTTAACGAACAGACAACAAAAAGTGGCAATGGGCAATTTTGTCTCCAGGTAGTTCTCCCTGACATGTGGCATACCACAGGGATCACCATTGAGCCCTACACGCTTCAATCTATATGTTATACCACTAGCATTGATTATTAAAAACACATCCTTCACCCTGGCCTCATAAGCAGACAACACCCAAAATGTGGTGTCTCTAACTAATGGGGGAAATAGCTCTGATGAGGCATTCAGCTCATGTATGAAGAAAGTGAGCAATTGGATGGATTGCAATTGCCTGAAGCTGAATGCCTCCAAAACCGAGGTTATCATCTTCGGCAACATACCCTCTCTCTGGACACCATACTGGTGGCCGCCTGAGCTAGATACACTGCCTGTACTCTCTGCCAAGGTAAACAACTTGGGAGTTGTGCTGGACAGTGAGTTAAAATTTAAAGAGCAAGTTAACAAAATAACATCTGCTTCTTTTTGCTCCTTAAGAAAAATCAAAAAGTATCTACCCCCGATCTTCTTAAAAACAGTGACCATGGCTTAGGTCCTCCCACCGATAGACTACTGTAATAGTCTCTATCTCACTTTGACATCAGGCCTTCTGAACAGACTCCAGATTTTGCTTCATTTTCAAAATACCCAAATATGAATCAGCAAAAGAAGCCATCAGAAGACTACACTGGCTGCCATTTAGACAACGGTGTAAGTTTAAAGCCCTCTGTTTGGCTTTTAAGTCTTTGCAAGGACTGGGGTCTGACCGGTTCATTAAAAGATTTAAATGGTATATACCGGCAAGAACATTACGCTCAGGCTCAGCCAGGTATAGGGTGGTCTCCCTATTTAAGAAGGTAACATGGGGTGGGAGAATCATTTAAAGGACAACAGCAATGCTTTGGAATGATTTGCCATTTTCCTTAAAAACCGCCACCTCTCTTCTCAGTTTCAGGAAGACACTAAAAAAGTGGCTTTTTACACAGGATAGATAAAGCCTTTTTGCTCCAATTTACCTCAGTGTTTAGCTCCGCTGTCCTTGATTAGAATACTACAGGGCCAAGATGCCTTTGGGCATAAGCTGCGCTTTATAAATTGAATTTACATTACATCACAGTTGGCCTTCATCCATTCTGCATCATTCGTCATGCATCTGTGGAAGTTGGCTCTGGTCATAGAGGTGTCTTATGGTAGCGAGAGGATAAGCCCAGGTGTTGTCAGCGTAGGAGATGACATTGAGTCTGTGTGATCTGACAATGTTGGCCAGGGGGATCATGTACGTGTTGAATTGAGTGGGGCTGAGGGGCGACCCTTGTGGTACGCTGCAGATGATGTTCTTGTCTACATTTGAAGGCATTTCCTTGGACTCCGATGTGGTGGAGTCTGTTCATCAGGATGTGGTGAAAGACAGTGTTGAGTGCGGCTGACAGGTGGATGAGGGCAGCCAGTTCTCCATGGTCCAGGAGGGCTCTGATGTTGTTGATGGCTGCAATCAGGGCAGTATCGGTACTGTGGTTGGCATGGAATCCAGATTGACAGGGATCCAGGAGGTTGTTGTGCTCCAGGTATACGGTGAGTTGCTGGTAGATGTCCTTCTTACAAACCTCCGCTGGGAAGGGGAGCAGGGAGATGGGCCTGTAGTTCTTTGGTTCTACTGGGTCGGTGGAAGATTTCTTCACTTCGGCGTGTTTCCAGTCCACAGAGAAGGAGGGCAAAGCAATGGAAGGGATGTATGACATTACAACGCATGCTTTTACCATGCATGCCTTTACAACGCGGTATTTACAATGCATGCCTTTACAACGCATAGCGCTTTGGGGTGCTGGATAGTGAACAGTTTAATTTACTATTCCAACTCCAGTCCCCGTGGATAGTACGGAAGGTGTTGGATAGTAAATTAAATCTATTCCCTATTCTAGAGCGCCCCCCAGCGCAACGCGTTGTAATGGTTTGCGTTGTAAAAGTTGCGTCGTAAAGGCACTGCGTGGTAAAAGTTGCGTTGTAAAGGATGTTTCCCCAATGGAAGTGGTCAGGACTTTCTTGAGTTCGTCATCAATTGTCTTGCTTTTTGTGGTTGAAGATTTGTTGGGGACATGGGTCCGTGAGTGCTCCAGAGTGCACGGAGTTCATGACGGAGATTTTGACCTGAGTTGTGAGAGGATCCCGGTGGGTGAGCAGGTGGTGGTGTTTGGTGTTTGAGCATGTGAGCAGCTTGATGCTGTCTGCGGTGGAGGGTAGGGGTGAAGTTTTTGTAGATGACTGGAATCTTGTTGTGGAAAAAGTCTGCCAAGGTGTCACATAATTGTTGGGAGAGGATGAGGTTGTTCACAGTGGCTGCAGGGTTAGAGAACTCCTTCACGATTTTTGCTGGCTTCTATGCAGTCTGCTTGGGCGTTCTTCTTTGTTTCTTTAAGGAGGAGGTGGTCCTGGTTGAGTGCCGTCTTGAAGGTGGTGTGGTCTCCTGTCTCTTTGCTGGTCCGTAATTTTCTCTTCAGTTGCCCGCACTTGCATTTGGTGGCTTTTAGCTCAGCTGTGAACTAGCTGGCTCTTCTGGCAGGTCTTTAGGCTTTAGCTGGCTTTTTGGGGATGATAGTCTTGGCGCAATCTGTGATCGATTGGGAGAAGTTCTTTGCAGCTTGTTCTGGGTTGGATGTGGTGTGTGGGAGGTGGGCATTGAAAGCATTGTTGTACTAGTCTTCTGATATCTTTTAAGCATGGGCGGATTTTGCGGATTCGCAATCCGCGAATTTGCGTATTTGCGTATTTGCGGATTGCGAAAATCCGCAAATTCCGCGAATTCTCGCGGATTTGCGGATTTTTTGGGGGGGGGTGTGTTCGCACGGGTTTCTGCAAGTTCGCGAGGGTTTTGTACAATTTCGCAAATTGCGAACTTACTTGTCGGGTCGCCAGTTTTGCGAACTTGTTGTTTCTACGTGCCCAGCCTGTTTGCAAGGCTTTCTTCATCACTGCCACCCTCTGTCACCACTGGCATTCTCTTTGGTCACCATGCCACCCTCTGGCTCACCCATGTTACCCTCTGTGTCATCACAGCACCCTCTGTACATTATTGGGGCAAAGCAAAGCACTGCCATCCTCTGTCAACACCTGCACTCTGGTTCACCCATGCCACCCTCGGTGTCATCACAACACCCTCTGATTGACCAGTGAGTGTACATTATTGAGGCAAAGCAAAGCACACCTGCTAAGTGCTTTAAGTTTTGCAAACAACAACACCTGCCCTGCCCCAACTGACATTAATGAAGGCTGGCACCTGCTTGTCTGCTCCCTTTCCTTTTTGTTGCAATGTAAAAAATTTTTAACAGGATGCAATGGCATACTTGTAACTATGCTGTGACTGTCAGAGCAGGGTCACACAATAGTTGCAAGTAGGCAACCGGATTCTGGAGGGCCCCTTCAGGAAGCACTACAGGTAAATGGTTACAAATGATGAGCTCGAACTTTTGCACCTGCTCGTTGGTTTTGCTTTGGCAAAACTCGTTTTTCGGTAATTTCGCCCTATTCGCGAGGCGCGGCGTCGTGCGAAATCGACCGTGGAAGCCGCGAACTCGTGCGAGTTACCCCAAGGTTGAGTATGGGCGCCGCCATTTTGTTTGCGTGACGTATTTCCGTTTCCGCCCGCTATGTGTAATCTCGCGCGATGAGCGCCTTGCGAATACAAGTTCGCACGAGTTCGCGAGAGAAATCGCGTGCGAACTTACTTACACGCACGTGTTCGGGCGGCCATCTTGTTTTTCATTCATTCCTATGTGTCTGGGCATGGTGTTTCTATCCTCTGTATATCTCTGCCATCCTTTGCTTGTTTTTTTTTTTTTGATCTATTAAACTTTTTTTCTATCCCTCTTGTTTTCTAGGTCTATATTTTTGTGTTTTAGTCTACTTTTGTTTACTTTTCAACTACTTTTTTAAACTTTTATTTCCTTCTTTTCTACTCTTATTCTTTTTCATTTTGTCTCCTTACCTGCCCAGAACATGGTGAAGACAGCAGTCAAGCTGCCCAAGACGGGCGCCGCAGCCCGTGCCCGGCTCCCGTGTGGCCGCTTGAGGGCGGAAATGGTGGTGCCCCGGGAGATCTTCAGTCCTGAGGAGGTGGGCTCACTGGTTTATTATGTGCAGCGCCGTCTCCCCAGGACCATCGCGGCAGGCGGCAGGATCGCTGCCGGTTACACCAACAGCCAGGAGCGACGGAAGCGGTGGGGGCAGGTGTGCCGGGCCCTTTTTAACATCACGGGGGTCCAGCGCACCTATAATCAGGTGACCCACCGCTGGACCGATATCCTGGACCGGGAGCACGACCTGCTCGACCTGCTGGGAGTGGAGGTCCCCGGGCTTGGTGAGTAGTAGTAGCAATTTTTTCATCACTCGTCACTACTCTGTTTTTTCTCCTGCTCTGTGTGTTATATAATATTGCAAATGTTTGCTTTAACTTTTTTACAAAGAGCAATAATGCTGCTGATTACATTGATAGGAGAGGTAAATTAATATTTCAAAATCTTCTGTGCATTTCAGGTGCACTGCTCTCCTTCTCTGCTTATTTGTTTTCTATTTTGTGTTCATTTATTTGGGCTGAGTAATGTATGAGTGTACTTTACAGAACTGCGTAATGCTAGACACAAAGGGGCAGATTTACAAGCCCCTTGCACCACGTTTACGCTGCCTTACCTGACTCACAGCGACGTAAACGTGGCGCATCCCTGCGAGTCATGTATGTGATGCATCTAGGGAGATGCGCCACGTTAAGACCTGGGCCTGCGCCACAATGGGAGCGTTCCCACGCAGGGGGAGGGGGGGGGGGTGGCAGTCAGGCAGATGTGTGCCTCGCAAAAGTGCCTGCGTGAAATCTACAAGATTTAACGCAGGCACTTCCGCGACGCTGCTACGTCAATTCTTTATGCCTGCTTGCTTGAAGCAGGCGTAAGGACTGATGCGGTATGTTGAGTATTGGGCAGCCCTGAGCATTGCTATAGTTGCATATACATATATAGCCTGCGACGCGACTCTAGAGATGCACCCCTCTTTCGTCACGAGATGCGTCACGCATCTGCCTACCCTACCAACGATGGCGCAGCTCCAGCAATGCTGCGTCAAGCCGTAAGTCTGCTTCATGCAGGCGCAGGGTTTCAGTGACGCATCATTGTCCTAAATGACTGATTGAAATTGTATATATTCCCCATAGCCACTTTTAGCATGCGTTCCTGCGCAGGAACGCCCTCCCTTGCGCTGGAACGCTCCCTTATGGCGCAGGGCTTTAGAATGGGATGCATCTCCCATATGCGTCACGTTGTTAATTTACGCCACACCATGGCGCCTCTCTTGTTGTGGCGCTGCGTCACAAAAGTGACGCAAGAACGGAGCAAAAGAGCTGCAAGGGGCTTGTAAATCTGCCCCTAGAGTAGAGGCTCAGGTGCAGTCCTTCCTTTGTAGCCCTCTTTTTGGCTGAAATAGTTAGTTCTTGTTCTTTCTAAATGTTTGATTTGGTTGACAAGGACATCGACACGCAGCAATCATCAATTTTTTCTGTTCTTTCTTTCATGTTGTACGTCAGGTCCGCCCAGGGGCAAGCGGACAGAAACAGTGGATGCAGTGGCTCCAAAGGAGGAGGAGGATGCAGGCCAGGGCGGCAAGTGCTCCTTTGCTGGCCCCAGTAAGTTTTCATTTAAATATAGAGGACCTATTGTTGTCCAAGCGTTCCTAATTTAATTTTTTCGAAACAGTGTTTAGATAGGAGCAAAATCAATAATACTACTGTTGCAGGGACAATTCTCCACAAACCAAACTATGGACACCAAAGACCAGAGTCATAATATTTCAGAGTGGTGTGTTTGGCACACTGTATAAACCTGGTAGTGTCAGCGGCATGGACTCCTCCTTGCAAAAATTACAAAACCTTTCGCTCAGTCACTCTAGTCTGGAGGACCAAAAACCACAGAGTCTATTCAAGTTTAAAAGCTTTATTTAAAGTAAAAGTAAACACATATATTAAAATAAAGTTAGCTGGAAAAGGAAAAGTGCTTGGTGCTGAGTTGATGAGTAATGGAAGTTGGAACACATTTCTTGTGGTCGAGCCGAGCTTTCACCTGGTTTAGTTGATGTTGCTCTTGTCCGTAGAAGTGTAGCGTCTGTCTGTTCAGAGAAAAATGGTGTGTGTTAAAATTAAGCAAGCATTCATCAATTGTGACAAAAAAAAGCACAAAGCCAACAGCCTTCCCTGCAAGGAGGGACATTTTTACTTTAGACTAGAGTAGACAGTCAATTATTTTTTCTGTTGTTTTCAAATTTCTTCCTTCCTAAACCAAATACTAGTGAGTGGTGTAATCTAACAGTCTTAAATATATTTTTTAGGTGGAACATCTGGTGGCGGGGCCAGCTCGGACGTGATCGTGATCGACTCCGAGTCTGAGGAGTACTCTGTGGAGGATGCGGCGCCAGCGGACAATCAGACTGTGAGGAAGCAGGCAGTGGTGGTGGCGAGTACAGGTAAGCTGGATCATGGTACTATCTGACTCTTAGATAGCATATGATGTGTATCCAGTGCTGGCCCAGTGACAAATTACAATATGGTAATTACAGCAGGCTGGGATTGACAGACAGATAGAGGCAGAGAGAGAGGAAGACAGAAGGAGAGAGAGAGAGAGGGAGGGAGCCAGAGGGAGGGTGAGGAAGGGAGACAGAGAGAGAGAGACAGCGAGGTAGAGGGAGACACAGGGAGACAGAAAGAGGGAGACAGAGAGAGCGAGAGAGAGAGGGAAACAGACATATCGCCTGGGCCTGGTGCAGATGATACGGTTGCTGGTGTGGTTAACGGCTGAGAGGAAAAGTCACTCACTTCTGCCAGATCTCTTTCATATGAAAGAGCACCAAACCATAAGCGCCCCACCTTGCCCCTCCATGCAGACGCCCATGATAGTGGCCTGAATAGATTTGTACTGCGCTGGCTAGTTGCTAGTTGTACTGTGACACAACTTCCTGCTGAATCATTTTGTGTTAATCATATTTTTAAAGAGCATTCGTTACAGATTATGTCTTTCTTTCTTCATATAGTTGGTAATACTAAAACTGCAAAACCGAGCAGGAGTATGCTGGCTGTACTGGCCCGGCAACGGAGGCTGGATGCCACTGTTGCGCAATATCGCCGGCTGGTGGAAATGGAGGGGGACGACACGCACTCAAGTGCATCAAATGTTACATCTTCTGCATCCTCCTCCGTGACCCCACGTTCTGCCGGTAAGCGCAGTGCTCCAGCCAACCAGAGCCGTGCTGGAAGACGCCACCGCCGAGCAGCAAAGGCTGCACCTCCTCACAGTACTGTAAAGGCTCGCTTGCGCCGTGCACTCCGCAGAGTGTCCAACCTGGAGGCGGAGGTCAAGAAATGGGAGGAGTACAAAAAGGTGATGGAGGGCCTCCGCTTAGATCACGCCATGCTCCGGGAGGAGTCGGATGCCCTGGCCCTAAGGCATGATGCCCTGGAGGCCAAAGTGAACAACCTGCATCCGTAGAGTGTCCCTTGCCCCTTTTTTAGAGACTTTTGGGGGGTGGGAATTGGGAGTTGGGTTTTTTGGGGACTTTTGATGGACTATTTATTTGGGGTTAGGGAGGGTCTTGCGGGAGATTATTTTGTTAGGGATATAAATATACTTTTTCAAACTTTATCTGAGCATACCTGTTTTTTTACTACTTTTGAGCTTGGTGGGTGGTGGTTTTGCAGTAAGTTCATTTAACTGAACACTGTCATCGTGTTGGTTCACGTGTAATAGGCCAAATGTTTTCCGAAGTAAATGCCTGTCACAGAGTTTGTTAATTCAAGAGCCCTAGGACTTTACTGCTAGTACCACTGTCACTCTCTCGCCTCTCCGAACACTCCATTATACTACCTCCCATCCAAACGCTTATCTTACCTGTAATTTGTGTTTGAGGGCTGGCTCCACCTGGAATTCACAGTGTCCTAAGGCGTTCTGCAGCAGGGCCCCAACTGGAGTTTCCCGGCGTGGATTTTGTGCAAAACAAAAGCAATCAACATTAGAAATGTGGCAGCGGTGCTCACACAACCCAAAAACCTAGAAGCCCCACAGACAGCACCCCTGAGACAGGCAAGCGAGCAATAATAACGCCTAAAAGTTCACGTGTAATAGGCCAAATGTTTTCCAAAGTAAATGCCTGTCACAGACTTTGTTAATTCAAGAGCCCTAGGACTTTACTGCTAGTACCACTGTCACTCTCTCGCCTCTCCGAACACTCCATTATACTACCTCCCATCCAAACGCTTATCTTACCTGTAATTTGTGTTTGAGGGCTGGCTCCACCTGGAATTCACAGTGTCCTAAGGCGTTCTGCAGCAGGGCCCCAACTGGAGTTTCCCGGCGTGGATTTTCTGCAAAACAAAAGCAATCAACATTAGAAATGTGGCAGCGGTGCTCACACAACCCAAAAACCTAGAAGCCCCACAGACAGCACCCCTGAGACAGGCAAGCGAGCAATAATAACGCCTAAACGTTCACGTGTAATAGGCCAAATGTTTTCCAAAGTAAATGCCTGTCACAGACTTTGTTAATTCAAGAGCCCTAGGACTTTACTGCTAGTACCACTGTCACTCTCTCGCCTCTCCGAACACTCCATTATACTACCGCCCATCCAAACGCTTATCTTACCTGTAATTTGTGTTTGAGGGCTGGCTCCACCTGGAATTCACAGTGTCCTAAGGCGTTCTGCAGCAGGGCCCCAACTGGAGTTTCCCGGCGTGGATTTTCTGCAAAACAAAAGCAATCAACATTAGAAATGTGGCAGCGGTGCTCACACAACCCAAAAACCTAGAAGCCCCACAGACAGCACCCCTGAGACAGGCAAGCGAGCAATAATAACGCCTAAACGTTCACGTGTAATAGGCCAAATGTTTTCCAAAGTAAATGCCTGTCACAGACTTTGTTAATTCAAGAGCCCTAGGACTTTACTGCTAGTACCACTGTCACTCTCTCGCCTCTCCGAACACTCCATTATACTACCTCCCATCCAAACGCTTATCTTACCTGTAATTTGTGTTTGAGGGCTGGCTCCACCTGGAACTCACAGTGTCCTAAGGCGTTAGGGGACTTGTCAACGTAAGTTTCTTCATTGTGCAGAATCCAGGCATCAGCATTATGGGTAATGGATAGGGTGAGTCTGGAGGAGGAGGACTCAGGATAGACGACCAGGACTGAGTTCTTGTCAACTAACTGTTGTGAACCTGAGGAATGCTGCGGCATCAAAATCAAGACAGTTCTGTTGATGGGCTTGTTGTTTTATTGGTTGATTACAGTTTTGTTGGGAATGTGATGAAGCACTTGCTAAAGAAAGACAGACACACAGGAATAAAAGTGAATAAGGAGGACTAAATTTACAATTAATGAATGATTGACTCGTTTTCAGAACTCGCTGTCAGGGAAGCAGAACTCGTCCTCATACTCTGCTAAATCATCAGTCGGGGTTACTTCTAGTAACTGAGGAGAACTTTCCTCAGGTAGGTCGGTGTCCTCTTCTTCCTGCGTGGATTCTCGTACTCTGTAATCTGGTGGTATGAAGTGCTGGTTCATCTGTATCAAGGTGAGCCGCTCCACATTTGCGGGCAAGAGGCGGGACCTTTTGGAAGTCACAATGCCACCAGCAGAACTAAAAACACGTTCTGAGGACACGCTTGCGAGTGGGCAAGACAAGTAATTGATGGCCAGGTTGGTGAGCTCTCGCCATATTTTTCTTTTCCCATGCCAATACGCCAATGGGTCCTCAGTAATATTGACCTCTGTTGAGTCATCCAGATAGGCCTGCACCATTGAAAGAATGTCCTCCCGGATTCCTGTACTTTGCACTTCTGTGTCCTTTCTAGGACAAGGAAACCCTAGCTGAGTTAGCCAACCCGCTTCAGACATATCGCCTGGGCCTGGTGCAGATGATACGGTTGCTGGTGTGGTTAACGGCTCAGAGGAAAAGACACTCACTTCTGCCACAGGCACAGATGCAGAAGTGCTTTTTTGGGACGCCTGATGGCCTGCTGATTCACTAGTAGTACTGTCTTCTCCTACAGTTTCCTTCCACTCTCTTTCAAAACGAATGGCTGACTGAGCTAGCCAACCTTTGTACTCTGTAACATCCGATGTTTCAAAAGGAATTATTACTTTGCCAAACAATGGCTTTTTGTAACGTGGATCCAGAATAGTATCACAAATGTAGTGCTGTTGTTTCTTGATTTTTACAAGCCGTTCATTGCTAACTAGGCGTTGTAATAATCTCTGCGCCAACTCATGTGCTTCGTTCTTTCCAACGTCCTTTAATTGTGAAGACACCACCTTGACTTGGTGCTCGAGCTTCAGCAACAATGGGATAGCTTTGCTCAAAGAACAGTCCTCCCTGCTGACGTCACGCGTGAAGACCTCAAAAGGACGAAGCATGTCTGTCAGGCTTTTAACTAGCTGCCATTGCTCCACCGCTAGCATCATTTCTGTTGTATCACCACCCAGGTTGTAGAAATACTCATTGACTACTGGAAACAGCTCATGCAGACGCTCAAGCATGTAGAAGGTTGAGTTCCAACGTGTTGCCACCTCCTGGATAAGTGCTTTCACTGGCATTCTACGTTCATTTTGCTTGCGCCTCAGCTCCTTCCGGGCCTTAAAAGAATGGTTGAAATGTGTGCATATTCTTCTGCAGATGGTCAGTGTTTTGTCGACTGCAAGTTCTTTTTTCAAAAAATTTTGCACAACAAGGTTGATACAGTGCGCCAAACACGGCACTCTGAAATAGAAACCGTCCTCCATGGCCCTAACTACATTGCTGCCATTATCTGTAGAAACATAACCAACCTTGCAATTTCTTGGGGGCAGCCATTGCGAGACCTTTTTGTTAAAGTCAGCCAAAATGTTGACTGCAGTATGACTTTTCTCCATGCCAAACATGGCTAATGTTGCATGTTTACGAGCACCCTTAAAAATCTCGACCAAGTCACCACCTGCATTTATCTGTTTTATAACCCCTGAAAAAGAGACCCAGTGTGCAGTGATGCACATGTAATCAAGGGCTTGGCAACTGGTCCACATGTCTGTTGTCAGGTGTATAGTGTGAACAGCACTCTTCTGCAAAGCTGCCCCCACCAACTCAAGCACCTCTTTATGTAGTGCTGGAACAGCAACCCTGGCAACATAGAACCGGCTAGGAACCTTCCATTTAGGGGCCAGTGTTGCCACGAGTTCAAGGAAACCCACACCTTCGACAAACGAAAAAGGGAGAAGGTCCACCGCTAGCATTTTAGCCAGCTTAGTGTTATACAGGCGTACAGTTGGGTGGTTGCGTTGAAATTGCACATCTGAGGAGAACATGGCTGAAATAGTGCGCTGGACAAATTTACGGGATGATGCTGATGCCTTCTTCGACCCACTTCTGATCAGTGTTGACATTTTCCGCATTGGTGTGTCTTCCAGACTCTCAGTGTGCCTTCTATGTGTTCCGGAGGGTGTGGTGCTGCCAGGGGTACTGGGTGCAACCGGACACATGTCTGACGCTTCTTCTACCTCCCCGTCATCTTCAGATGAAACACCTAGTATGGGTATATTTTGGCCACTTGCCCTTTGGGATCGCTTTCCCTTGACGTTTGCTAGGTGCGGAAACCATTCGACAGCGTGCTTTCTTTCAAGATGACCTATCTGGCCTCCGGTTCCATAGTTGGTACCAGTCTTACCACGGCTAACGCTAGTCTTACAAATGCAACAAACGGCTATGTTATCATACTTTTCATGGACACTAAAAAAGTTCCAAACTGGGGACTGGAAACTTCTGGTTTTGCCGCACGAGGTGATACTGCTGCCAATGCCAGATGAAGCAGTGGTGGATGAGCCTTGCAGACATCTACTGGGTTGTGCAATTATTGCAGCAAACTTACTTGAGGGAGTCGAGCTGGATGGAGTCCCCCTCTGGGGAGAAAGTATGGGAGCTGTAGGTTTTGTTGAACTTGTTGTACTACTTGACTGCGTTGGTGGTGCTACCAGTGGCACGTCGCCAGGGTCACGCTCAGCATGACGTCGGGATAGGGTATAAATGTCTGTCTGCTGCATGGCCGGTGTGGCTGGACTGACATGTGTGATGACTAGGTCATTGCTGTCATCCTGTTCAACAACATCACAATGCACCACTTCATCAAGTCCGACGTTCGGATCCATAAGTATGAGCTTTCCGGGGCCCTTCCTTTTAACATTTGATACCTTTCGCAGCTCATGGTGTGCCTCCCTCTCAGACGTCAGAGATGGTTGCCAATCTAGATCCAGATCATCATCTGATGGAGCGGGGCTTGAAGAGGAACTTCTACACACCCTCCTTGATCTTTTCCTTGCTGGGGAGCTGGGAGAAAATGAATCATCAGGAGGAGTGGCTTCGTCTTCCTGACATGATACCCCGGCTCCAAAGTCAATTTCCTCCTGTGCCCCTACTTCTGGAAGAACAACCATTGTGGGCACTTGCACCGCTCCATGCGCTGCTACATGGGCATCTTCACTGACCTCTACTTGCAAGTCTCCATGGACCTCTCCTTCTCGGTCTTCTCCTTCTCGGCCTTCTCCTTCTCGGCCTTCTCCTTCTCGGCCTTCTCCTTCTCGGCCTTCTCCTTCTCGGCCTTCTCCTTCTCCTTCTCGGCCTTCTCCTTCTCCTTCTCGGCCTTCTCCTTCTCGGCCAGCTCCTTCTCGGCCAGCTCCTTCTCGGCCAGCTCCTTCACAGCCAGCTCCTTCACAGCCAGCTCCTTCTCGGACATCTCCTTCTCGGACAGCTCCTTCTCGGACAGCTCCTTGCGCATGTACTTCTGCTTGTACTAGTAACCCATGCAGTTGTTGTTGCGGCTTTGGTTGTTGAATAGTACTTGTGAGATGAGTTACAACCTGTATTGATGGTGTGCTGCTACTTTCTTGCGATGAACCAACATCACTGGTCGTTGGTGATTCAACAACTAAACAGGCTACCTGTGCAGCACTCATGGTGGGCATTTGTTTTTTTTGTTGTTTTTCCCCAAAAAATTTATTGGTTGAGCCACCAGTCTCCTTGGTAAGTGGTGCCACTTGCTTCTTCTTCTCCTTAGTAGAGACATCTTTCTTGCAAGAGGACCTACGGGCACCTCTTTTTGGAGCCATCTTCTTCAGATGTCGGAACAACAGGCCGCAGCAGGACTTCTTCCTGGCACTGATGCTCAACGATGATGCGGAGTTTTGTGCACCTAAAAGCAAACGAAGACAGAGGAACATCAGTAAATATATGTTGCATATGTAGCGCTTCAATAAACAGTTTGCAAGTAGGCATTTATGAATACACACGTGCACACCACACAATATGGAAATTTCAAAATTAGGATTTGCTAAATTTTTGGGAAACAGGAATTTAACATTGATCCAAGAGAGCACACACAGAGAGGGTTGTACTTTCATGTACCCCTGACTCCGCCTGGGCACAATGGGTGAAAACAAGGCACAATGGGTGCAGGCCTATGTCTCAAAGCTCACTGCCTGCCTTCAAAATGGCCGCTTGACCCCCCCATCCACATGGCCAGGACCATGCCTCAAAATGGCCACCACCAACATAGCCAGCCCCCAACCCCTACTCCAAAAAGTGAAAAAACACAACACAAATCAAATCACCACAATCCAATGCCATCCATCAAGTTTCAGAAGGCTTATGCTGCCTGCTGGTGGTTTTCCGGTGCAAAATTGCAATTTTTACAATTTCGCGAGTGCGAGATTGTTGCTTCACGGCGCGAACGTGGCGAAAAACCAGCAAAATCCGCGAACAGACCGATTCTGGGCCCCCTGGGCATAATGGATGACATCAGAGCACACTGGGTGCAGGCCTATGGCACAAAGCACACAAACTGGCTTAAAAATGGCCCCTAGACCCCCACCCACACGGGACCAGGCAATAAAATGGCCCCCACCCACATAGCAAGCCCCCAACACCACCCCAAAAAGTCGTAAAACACACAAAGATCACCACAATCCAATGCCATCCATGCCCTCGCCAGAATCATGTTAAAAAAAAAGTTCAACAAAACAGTTGTATCATGCATGCACCCATAACTAAGCCTGGTGGTTTTCAATTCATGTGCAGAATTGTAATTTTTACAATTTCGCGAGTGCGAGATTGTTGCTGCGCGGGACACGAGCAGTGCGAACACAAGCAAAAACATCCTCAGCTCGCGAACTTGCAGATTTCCCCCCCCAAAAAGTCAAAAAAAAAGCAACACACACAAAAATCACCACAAACAAACAACATCAACTTACTTGTTTGTGAAATCAAATTTCGAATCCAAAAGTAATCCAAAAGGCCTCAAATCCAAATATCCAGCAGCAACCACAAAAAGTAATCCTTCCCAGTCAAGATCGAAATCAAAGTGGCTAGGAAATGGAGGAGCTTGCTGGACAGGAACAGGAAGTTGGAGACTGGGCCACTTCCTTTACCCCTCCCCTTGTAATTTTTGTACTTTTGCGAGTGCGAGATTGTTGCGAGATTGACCGCGAGCAGTGCGAACACAAACAAAAAATCCGCTTCGCGCGGATTTGCGTATTCTCGCCACATCCGCGAGAGTTCGCGGATTGCGGATTCTCCGAAAATACGAAAAATCCGCGAGCGTAACGGATTTTACGCCCATGCTTAATATCTTTTTCCTTTTTCTGCACATGGAGCTGCGGAGCAGAATGCCCATGCTGGTAAGTACTGAGATGGTGAACTGGACACTGTAGTGGTCTGTCCAGGTTAGCTGTGAGATGTGGTTGTACTTGACCCTGTCGCTAGACATGAAGATGGGGTCAGGTGTATGTCCTGTGAAGTGGGTAGAGTCAGTGACCAGTTGCTTGAGGCCGATGATGCTCAGTCTTTCCAGGAGGTCTGCTGTGTTTGTGTCATCGGGTCACCGAGGGGGAAGTGGAGGTCTCCTAGAAAGATGTAATGTTCTGAGTTGATTGCGAGCGAAGCGATGAGGTCCGGGATGCAGTGCCTAATTTGTAAAAAAAGAAGTGCAGGTGCTGAAAATTTTGCCAAGGAGACCACCACTCACGTCTCCCTCTGGTGAGCCCCCCTTTCAACACTCTCACTGCCTCAGTCTCTATCTTCTAACCTTGATCTGTGGTCTGTCCCCTACGTGTTTGCTCTAAGAGTCTATCATCTCACCTCTCTAATTGTTTTCTATTACCTTTGTCACACCCTGTATTTCTGATTTGCCATCTATTCATTTCAGCCCTGCCCTTTTTTCTCTTCACTCTTATCCATGCCCTGCTCTCTCTTCCCTCGATCTTGGCTCTTTACTATCACTCTCTAGCAGTGATTAGCTGTGTCTCCATTTTATTATTTGTCTGCTTTTTTTCCTCTGTTCTGTCCTCCACATCCTTTCATTCTATCTTCTCTCTTCTTAATGCTTTCTTCTTCACGTCATGGCTGCTTTCTCTTTGTATCTGATTTGCTCTCCTCCTTTTCTTCTACTTCGCTCATTTTATCTCTCTCCTCTCTTGTTGTTTATTGTCCTCTTTACTCTTGCTGTCTCTCATCTCTAACACTGCTGCTGTCTGTGACCCCTGTCGTCAGCCTGTACATGTCCCTGCTATTTTGAACTCTATGTTTTCCTGTTTTCATTCCTAAAGAAGCAGAAGATGGCGTGTTTTACTTTCTTACCTACACAGAGTGCAAAAACACCAAATGAAAATGCTTTTTGCATATGTTAATCAGTGTGGTATGACAGGGCTTGCAGAACAGGCGGCTGCTTGAGCACAGCAGGTCATGTCACTGCCAGTGCTTCCTGTAATTAGTAGGTCTAGGGATGGCGACGGCATCGGCATCCACTGCTCAGCTTGAAGTGATCCTGCCTGCTACCACACAGGCATCGTCCCCAGTAGTAATGCTGCCAATGCCGGTAAGTATGGCTGTGGTGCCTACTGGACTCACTCACGCTCAGCAATTACCATGCTGGGGTGCAGCACACAGATTCTACTGGTGACGCCATGGCACACAAAAGTTGTGTTGGGCCACAGCCGCATCGAGCATATTGAGGATAGCAGCAATGCAGGGCTGCTGGATATGCTACTCTGGCTACGCAACAAGTGGAAAGTCCACACTTACTTTCATTTATTCTTCCTCAAGAGCCCTCACTCCCCCAAGTTCCAAATGCGCTCTTACAGCTTCCTTGCCTCAACTCCGTCATGAGACAGCCCCCAGCTACAATTATCCAATGGGAGGTTTAGGCTCAGGCAGTGGCAGGGTGCAGCAGACTCGGGGAATAGAATGCAGGCCATAGTTTGTCGATGACTTTTTGGATTAGTGATCAGCGTGATGACATCATCACTAATGTGGTGATACGCAATCATGCCTGCCTGGACAGGCATATGCTAGCCTGCCTATGAACATTTACCAGCCAGTCACCATGCAATGTATGTTATTCTTTTTATTTTGAATTGAACAATTAATATTGAGACCACCACCTGCAGGTTCAGAAATTGTAGCCCCGGCCCTGTGAAAGAAGTGCAGGTGCTGAGCACCTGAAAGCACCTGCTCAAATTAAGCACTGCCGGGATGGCATTGCAGAGCTGGGACATGGTCTTTGTGATCTGTAGGCAAGGGTACATCTTATGGTGTTTTTTTCGTCTGCATGAAGTTGGAACTTTATGTGTCCCATCAATGGGATTGAGCTGTTTGAGGAGGTCATGCACTGGATGGTGTCCTTGTAGATGTTGGCAATTCCACCTCTGTGTTTGTTGGTTTGGTAATTGTGCGTTATCTTGTAGCCTTTGGTAGTGACGGTTGCGATGTCCTGTGCAGAGGTGGGGTTCAGACAGGTCCCTGTGAGGAAGATGATGTATGGGGCCATCGGTATGATTGTTTCTCCGTAGCGTGTTTGCCCAGAGATCTTGCGTTGAGTAGGATGCACTAAAGTAGCGTCTTGGTTGTCTTGGTTAGCTTGGGGGTTGCAGTTGTGTTTGAGGGGTCTCTGGCTTTGCTGGGTACTTCAGTGCTGCAATTGAGGCGGTAGTGCATGCAGGAGAACAGCCCACTGGTGGTGCGTAGGGTTGCGCAGCAGCAGTTGTTGTTGTCGATGCGTCCGGAGTCCAAGGCTTGGAAGTCTGCATTGGAGTAGCTGCACAGGGTTGAAGAACTAAGGTTCCTGGCACAGGGCATGATCCAGGTACGGATGGATACAGATGGGCTTGCCTTTGCTGCGCCTTTGGCACTCCAGCGGGATGGCCGCCCTGTGGCCTAAGTATGATCCGTCCTGTGGGGTGGGGTTCTGGGTGGCAGGAAGTGGGAGACAGGAGGGCTGGAAGCAAGTGGAGAGGCAGGCAGCAGATAAGTATATAGAAAACATAGGCAGTGTGAGATAAACGGCTGACTGAGCTAAAACGGGCACTAACAGGAAATAAAAAGGGTAGAATGGCTCCTCTACCTAACTATACAGAAGCAGTGAAATACAATTACTGTAACTGAACAGAAGCAGTGAAATACAATTACAAAACAGTGCATTGTGGGATAAACTAGTACAGGAAAGTCAAACAGCTAACACTGGTGTCTGAAAGTACCCCAACAAGGAGGGAGCGGTGAGCTGCAGAGAGCGGATAGTTAATCTGCACACAAGCAGCGGAAAGGGCACCTGGATGCAGGAAGGGAAACTGGTGGTTAGCTAACTCCATTGTTCACTGCTTTGCGCAGCAGGGGTTGACCACAAAGTGAACCCTACGCCCAGTGTGTAAAGCCATGTGTAGGAGCAGATAGGTCAGCCAGGCTCTGAGCCCATTCCTCCACACACAACCAGAGTCCACTGCACACAGCCACAGGGCATGGCCCTTGGGAAAACTCTTTACAGGAGGCCAACCCCACTGACTGCGCATGGCCAATGCAAAGGTGCCTGGCTGCCGGATCTGGTCTAAGATCAGACCCTTCTATTTTTATTTTATTATTTTGGATCCGTACATCCTGCAACAAAAAAAAACTTGATTTTAATCAGAGTCAGGGTTTGCTCACCTTACCCCCTTATGTGACCCTTTATGTGCTCTTTTGCAAGATTTTTCAGGATTTTTGCCCTGTAACGCTAGCCACAATATTTTGTTCCTGTTTTGTGGCCAGTCAATCAGATGGTTCCAGTACCGTACATCCTTCTATGGATCGGCTGTACTATTCAATCAGAAATCAGTATTTTTAAGTCGAGCATGGACAGCGCATGCGCTGCTCTGCAAGCCATGCTGTATTGAGATGCGGAATAGAAGCTCCGCCCATTTCCCGCCCCTCTTTCCAATTGGCTCCTGTTACTGTTCTTGCAAAATCGTTGCTTTTCATTTGTGAATAGGATTAGTAGTACCTCCTTGGTACTGGCTTGTCTGCATTTGTAACATCCCATAACGACTGGACCTTTTACTTGTGACTTACACGGACTACTTTATAAGTCGGTGAGCACTATTTTCTTTAATCATTGCCTCCTCCAGACCCCGGGAGTGCTTAAATCATGCATTGGGAAGCTGCTGTTGGGTGAGGGCCTGTCTCTAATGCACACAGCTGTTTCTCGGTAATGCAACTCACAGAGATTTATTGCATAGACACACTGCACCTTGTCATGTCGTGCAGAGGGCGCTGGATCACACTGAAAGGGAAATCTCTGCTGCTGTAATGCTCAGCGCGACACCTACTTCAGGGACACCGGGCTTTTTGTTTTACTTTGTTTGTTTCACTTAAAAGCTGAGCACGGAGCTCACTTCAGGGACACCACTGTTTCTGCTTCAGCGTTTACATTTTTTTTTTTACTTTAATGCTGAGCGCGGCGCCCACTTGAGAACACAGCACTCTCTGTTTCAGCTTTAAAAAAAGTTTTAACTTTAATGCTGAGTGCAGCGCTCACTTAATGGACATCGCGCTCTCTGTTTCAGCTTTCCAATGCAATAGGTCTTGCAATTGTGAGATTTTGAGCCATAGGCATTGTAAATGACAATGCCTTTTATGGGTCTAAAAGCTGTTTCAGCTTTCCAATGCAATAGGTCTCGCAATTGCGAGATTTTGAGCTACTGTCATTGTAAATGACAATTCCTTTTATGGGTTTAAAAAACCTGCAATACTAAAAGGCATTGTAATTTATAATAACAATAGGTTAAAGTTTCGAAAATGCGAGACCTAATGCATTGCAAATCCTTTTTTATTTGGGGTTTGTGGAGGCACTGCAGCACTAAATATCTCTACCTTTTAACCCCTTCATGCCCGCCCAAGCAGGGGCGGCCGGTGAATTTTTAAAGTAGAGGGGCGAAACGCTGTTTTCATGGATTTGCATATGATCAAAATACGACAAAATTAATTCATTCACTGTCATAATGTGGAACTAAACTACAACAGCAGGGTAAACGTGCTGACCAGTGGAGCTCAATGCCACCTATTAATCACCTCTGTGGAGGGTTCCATTGCATACATAAGGCCTGCAGAACCAGAAATCCCTTGGATCCGTACGGACGAGCTCTGAAATCATGTAGAGCTCTGAAATCATGTCGCACACCAAAGAATATTAACTGGGTAAATCTGAGGAAGTTCTGTCAGCAGCAAGGTCGCTGTGACCTTCAAGGCCTCGATATTAAGAGAACCCGAAAGAGGATTCGAGGAAGCATGACGAAGTATTTAATACCAGCAGATGTTCTGCACGGGACGAAAACTGTTGCTCATTATTTTTTTTCCATTCACGTGAATATAAGATAAAACCTTTTGTTGTTCTATTTAATTAACAGAGAAAGTACTCACCATTTCCAGCTTGGTCACCGTGATGGGTACGGTGTTTCTCCCAGAGGTGTCTCTCGGGCCATGATGCATCTCGTTGAAGGAAGGAGAGGAACAGGAACCCAGCACAGACCGAAGGAAGAAGTGCTAGAAATGCCACCTCCTCTTCTCATAGGCTTACAGTAACAAGGGTCAGCCAGTCAGAGGAGGAGGCAGGATCCTTGAAGAGAGTGATGAGCCACGTCATCGATACAACATTTTCTAGCTATCGCAACAAGAATTTTAGATTCTATTAAGGACACGGAGGCGAGGATTATGCTTTCTCATTTCTTTACTGCACAAACAGTAGCCAATGAAAGTGAAACTACAAATGTAAAAAACAACATTTCCCATGAGGCTTTGAACCACGCCTCCAATACTTCAACCAATCACAGTAGTAACAAGCATATAAAGTATAGAGACACTAATCTGGCCTCCTCTTTCTTTGCGCGAACAGTCTCTGAATAATAACCAAGTCTTGAACTCTCAACGGAGAGAAAAAACTGTTCCTTAGGAATTCTCAACGGAGAACAATCCATAACCACGAAGGAATCATCTTTCGCCAGGAAGGTACAGCGACACAATCCAACGAAGGCACTCAACTCTTGTTGGAGTCGTTTCCTGAAACAGAAAAAGAAGTTTGAGAAAAGGAGCCCACCACTACCTTTCTCACAGGGTGGGTACAAAGATGTTAAACAACGTAGTCTTAACACTCTACAGTTACATAACTGTCCCAACGGGTGGGATAATCCTCGCCTCCGTGTCCTTAATAGAATCTAAAATTCTTGTCGCGATAGCTAGAAAATGTTGTATTCTATGGCAGGACCGGAGGCTTCTGATTATGCTGGTTCAAAGCTCATCAATCACAGCATCAGAAACATGAGGAATAGGTTTATAATAAAAAACTTTAAACAATGAGTCAGAAGACCAATCAGCCACTTTGAGGATGTCTTCCAAGCGGGAACCCAACAAATAGGCCTTAGAAGCCATCGCACCTCTAGCTGAATGAGCACCATAAGCAGATATATCGATGCCAGCCTCCGACATAATCCATCGAACCCATCTGGCTAAAGTAGCCGCAGCAACTGGTTTGAAGGACTTCTGAACAGAGATTAGCAACTGGCCTAAAGGATCAGTTCTGTGTGCAATAGTACGTTCCTCATAGCATTTCAGACACTGCAACACACATAACTTGCTATTATGAGGAAAAGCGGGATACTCCAATGAGCGTGACATAGTCTTAGTTCGTCATGTAATAACAAAGGAAACACCCTGTGGAGAAAACATCCTACCAGCCAAATCTAAAGCTCTAACATCTGAAACTCTGCGACATGAAATGAGACACAGTAACATAGTAAGCTTGGCAGAAAGCTGTTTTAAGGATAAATCACCATTATCGGGCCAGGTTTCCAACAGGTTAATAACTTTTGTAACATCCCAAAGCGTGGAATACCTGGGCCGGGGAGGATTGGCCACACAAACTCCTTTAAGTAACTTACAAACCAAGGGATGCATCCCCACAGGCTTACCATCGATGTGATCGTGTCCAGCAGAAATAGCAGACCTGAAATTATTCACCGACCTGTAAGCCAGGCCTGAAGCTGCACATTGAGACAGAAAATTCAGAACATCAGTCACATTTGATCCCACGGGATCCACCTGTTTTGGAAGGCACCAACCCACCCACTTCTTCCAAGATGCAGAGTATCGTTTCCGGGTGGAAGGAGCCCACGCCTGCTGCATAAAGCTGGAAGCCTCCTGTGAAAGGCCTGCAAGGCATTCATGTCTCCGGAGAGCGTCCATACCATCAAAATCAACTGATTCTGCAGGATTAAGGGGTGGCAAGCCCCCACTGGATCCTGCAGAAGCGTCGGGAAAATTGGGAGCCGGAAGGGAAGGTCCACAGATAGCTCCAACAGTGTGGGAAACCATGACTGAGTCGACCAGAACGGAGTCACCAACACTATCGTTGCTCTCTGCTGGCGCACAAAGGCCGCCACTCTCGGGATCAGAGCAAACAGGGGAAAGGCATAATTCCTCCGTTGCCCCCAATGGTGTAGGAACGCGTCCGTTCCCATCGCCATCGGATCCGGTCTCCAACTGTAAAACAGGGGAAGATGGGCATTGAGGCGAGAGGCAAACAGATCTATCTGACAGGGGCCTCGCATAGTCATGATCTGAGCAAACAGCGATGGATGAAGTCTCCAATCGCTGAAGTCTCGAAGAAACCGGGAATTCCAATCCGCCACCTGATTGAATTTCCCCGGAAGGTATTCTGCCACCACAGAGATCTTGCGATCCAGGCAAAAGTGCCAAAATTCCTTCGCAATGTGTACCAGCATGCGAGACTTCGTCCCCCCTAACCGATTGATGTATCTCACCGCTGAGACATTGTCCATTCGAAGGAGAATACAACAATTGCTCTTCAGCGGTGAGACAGACCTGATAGCAAAGGACCCTGCCAACAACTCTAGACAGTTTATGTGTAGTGTGAGTTCGTCTGCTGACCACCGTCCTCCTGTGGTAAAGTCTCCACAGCTAGCGCCCCAGCCCCACTGACTGGCGTCTGACTCGACTACCACATCTCTGGGCTGCGCCGAAGATGGCTCGGACATTCCAGGCTGACATGTGCTCCAGCCACCACTGAAGTTCCTCTCGGGCTTCGGGAGAAAGAGGAATAAGATGGTCGTAATGAAATCTCCTCTGTAAGTAAAAGATTTTCAGTCTCTGGAGGGCCCTGTAATGTAAGGGGCCCGGGAAAATGGCTTGAATCGACGAAGCCAGGAGGCCCACAATCCTCGCCAGAACACACAAGGAGATCATCTCCTTGGTCAATGTGGATGTAATTTCCCTCTTGATGGACCTGATCTTGTGAAGAGGAAGGAGGAGTTGAGCTGAAACTGAGTCTATCAGAAAACCTAGGAATTCCATCTGCTGCTTCGGTACCATCACCGATTTTTTGGTATTGATAACGAACCCCAGATTCTGCAGCAGGGACGTTGTCCACTCTAAGTGCGTGAGAAGAAGGGACCGATCTTGGGCTAAAATAAGCATGTCATCTAGGTAAACAATGAGACGCACCCCCATCTCTCGGAGGCGAGAGATCACTGGTTTGAGAAGCTTGGTGAACACCCAAGGGGCTGAGGACAGACCAAAGGGAAGCACCTTGTAACAGTACCACTGCCCTTTCCAAGGGAACTGTAAGTACTTTTGATGAGAGGGGCAAATGGGGACTGTCAGATAGGCATCCTTTAAATCTAAACAGACCATCCAGTCGTTCTCCAACAGAAGGTCTGGTAAAAGATGGATACCTTCCATCTTGAAGTGGCGATAAGTGACATAGGGATTAAAGTCTCTTAGATTTAAAACTAGGCGCTGGCCGCCTCCTTTCTTCTGTACAAGGAAGACGTTGCTGCAGAAGCCTCCTGGAATGAAGGGTCCTACTGCAATAGCCCTTTTGGCTAACAATTCTTCCAGCTCTGAGTCGATAAAACTCTGTTCTAGACGGGAAAAAAGGAGAGGCTGAGGGGGAAAGGCCTGAAGGGGACATTATAACATCTCTATCTGGTAGCCCTGGACGGTCTGGAGGACCCAAGCATCCAAAGTGAGGTTCGTCCAATTCATCACAAAGTGACGTAACCTGCCCCCTAAAGGAGCCAAGGGGCACACGGGACTTACCAGAGGACTGATTGTCGAAATTCTTGTAACCTCTGTTGACACCTCGATTAAAGCGGCCTCTGAAGCCGCGGGATCTTGACGGGTAGCAACCGGCCTGGTCCGGCTCCTGCGTGTAGCCTCTGCCACGTCTAGGTGCGTATCCCCTTTGAGGACTGGTATTAGAATAGCGGCCGGTCGAGCGTCCTCTGCCACATCCGGCCCTATTAGAGACCTGGTGCAACACCCTCTTTAAGGAGGCCTGATATTTATCAAGGGACGCGAAGGTATTTACAAATTTCGCAATGTCTTTCACAAAGTTGTCTCCGAACAACTGCCCTTCCGCCAAAGGACCCGGCTCTGACGAAGCCAACTCTACCAACTGAGGGTCAATCCGGAGCAAGACCGACTTTCGTCTTTCAGAAGCTAAGGCGCAGTTGGCATTCCCCAGCATGCAGATGGCCCATTGCGCCCAGCCCGCCAGGACCTCAGGATGAATGGTATCTCCAGTCTCTTGAGCTTGGAGGGCCAGTTCCAGGATCTTGGCCAACGGACCGACAGGTCTAGGACCTTATCTTGGCACGCTCTGAGCGCGCGATCAATCCCCTTCTTAGGGTCTTTTTTATATTTCTTGAGGAAAGTAGTCATGGAAGTGTCAATGTCGGGGGTGACGGCCACCTTGTGGGCCAAGTCGGGACGGGGACATTCGGACTTAAGGCGTGCTCTCACCTCTTTGTCAAAACCTTTACGGAGGTGAGTTTCCAGGTATTCCGCCACCGCAGAGGGGGGACCCAATCAGAAGACCTAGGGTGCATAATGTCCGATGGGTCAAAAGAGAAGGGTGAAGGGGTGACAAGAGTAGAAGCATGCTTACGTTTCCTAGTGCGTTTGCGGGAGCAGCATCCGAGGAATCTGTATCAGTATTAGTGTCAGTAGTGGTAGTATCTGGGGGGGGGACGGTAAGGCCTTGTCACCAGCAGAGGACTCTTTGGATATACATAGCTTATCATAGGACTGGGCATGGGGCCAGGCCGGGTCAATAGCCACCTTCTTAGGGGGGGGGGGAATGGTCCTGGCCAGGAAGAGGAAGAGGCTTACCAGGACTAACAGCTCCAGTTTCTTGGCTAAGGGAAGCAGGGCAGAGGAAAGGGCTTTATCAAGTTTAGCGTCCAGTTTTTTGTCAATAATATCCTCCATAGACTCCTCTTCGTAATGCTCATCATTGCCCTGGTAGCCACACGCAGCACCCTCCTCATCGCAGTATTCCATATCTGCCATATCCACCAGGAATTGTCAAATTCCACTCCAAGTCCCCAGAGGGAAGCAAAATTGCCAGCCCAGGCGAGGGCGTCGATCAGGGGAAGTGCCAGGCACAGGAGCTGGAATATACCAAGAAAGAATGTTAAAATCGGGCGTATAAAGTCCAATTCTAGGACTAATGGAGGGAAATAAACCTTATCTAACCTAGAGAAGGGTTTCCAAAAAGTGCCCCACTTCCTCACTCACTGGGAAGCAAGGGGTTAATGTTCAAGAGCTCCGATGCAATTTGCGATGGAAAACGCTGTTATTTTAGTGTCAAAAATGGCCCCTCTGCTCCTGGCCAAACTGCGTGATTCCCCACTTCAGCCGGGGGCAGAGCGTCTTGCAGGCACTGATGGCGGGCTGCGCGCACACACTGATGCGCGCGAGACCATGAAGACGCACGCAGGGCCCCAAACGGGCTCCGACGTGCGCCTCCTTCCCCGAGGGGGGGGCCAAGTCCCTCCTAATCGTGGGCCGCGATCGAGGCGGCTGCGATCTCAAGCAGCAAATCGGGAGAAAAACGGGGGCCTACGGCCGCAACACACGCTCCCATAAATAACTAAAGAGACACGGGGCGGGCCAGAGAAGCTCCGCTCCGAAGTCGGGAGGGGAAAAGAAGACGCCAGCGGCGTAGACCCAAGAATAGCAATAGCGGTACCAACATTGAATACAAGGTAAAACAATGCAAAATATACACGATATGAATAATTATAATCAAGTAAACGCCAGGGGCGATATCTACCACCTGAGGCTTGCCATGAAGCAGTACAAGTATATAAAGTAAAAGAGCACTTATCTGGGCTGCAGAGCAGCAAAGAAAGAGGAGGCCAGATTAGTGTCTCTATACTTTATATGCTTGTTACTACTGTGATTGGTTGAAGTATTGGAGGCGTGGTTCAAAGCCTCATGGGAAATGTTGTTTTTTACATTTGTAGTTTCACTTTCATTGGCTGCTGTTTGTGCAGTAAAGAAATGAGAAAGCATAATCAGAAGCCTCCGGTCCTGCCATAGAATCCGGTCGAGCTGAATATTCGACCAAAGTCCTGGCAAAACTGCCGCTGTAAGTAGCACCAGCTTGCCCACACTCCAGCCTCACAGACACACACTGCACATGCGGGATTTTGGCAGTATTGATGTCGTCCACCTCGCATGCAGCGTGTGTTTGTACACGGCTGTGCTGCACTGCTACCATAATGGACAGTGTAAGTGCTGCAGCCTCAGACCAGTCCGATCTCCTTATCCTCCTCCAAGACTGGTGGTGCTCCGCCCCCTATGTCCTCATGCAGGAACTGCCACTGCGCCCAAGCACTTTATCAAACACTTGTTTCTCAAACTACTGAACAAATTTACACCAACTACAAAAAAAATACACTTTTAACTTTGTTCCAAATTTGGTGCAATTATGTTAAGCTTTTTTTTGTATGAGAGCAAATATTCCTAAGGCATTCAAAATGGAAAATTGCACTTACTGTCAGGGATTTGTGACGCTCCTCAGAATCAGGAAGATGCTATAAGGGTTCCACTCCCAGATCGTTCCGAACTCAGAATTAATGACAATGAGTTCAAGTCAGATCAGGCGGGGGAAAGGTTGGGTAGGGACTGCAAGGACAAAAGGATCTGTAAAACAAAAGCAGACACCATGAAAATACCACAGGCAATAACAATGTCTACTCTCAATAATTCTCGCTAAACCCTGGTTACCTTAACTTCAGACCCATTTGCATTTATTCATCAGAAACCAAAACACCTCGCCATCCGGCGGTAACCATTGCAGTCTCTTTCCTGCCACCAACTTAAATGTCCAACCGAAAACAGAAACCAGGCATAAATGTTTGGCTTGCAACAGCAAGCATTCACAAAGGAAGTCTCGTAGTTACTACATTAACCGACTCTTCCCGAACTTAGTATGTCTATGGACACAACAGGAATGGCTTCCACGGTGTCTAGAAACCGCCGCCCTAATTAGCTAATAGCTTCTCTCAGCGCTCCTCCTCACGGGGGATCAACACGCTGTTCAAGTATCAAGCGTTCTATAAATCACCCAAAAAGAACTCTTTGGAATTCGTGGCTTCCCTCCATCCGGAGGCTTAACCGCCAGGATAAAATGGTGCCTTTTTAATTAGCGGAGCTGAAGGAAGAGCCGTTTGCATCACGGTAGTTTCCCCTCAATGCTCCGTAAGCTGATTCCCCAAGGACGCGTAGCAAGAGACAGAGCCGAGACCCGACTTTGACCCTCCCTACCTTACAGCCTAGTAAGTCCGGAATCTCTAGTTCCGCTTCGGGTGCTTCCTCCCTGGGCAGTGTAGATCGGCAACTTGCAAGCTCCCGCTGTCTTTGCCTGCCGCTTCGAGGTCCATCAGATGAATACCGGAATCCAAGGAATTACGCACGCGCGGAAGTGCGCATTAGCTCCTTTTAACCGCGTCGCCTTCTGCTAAGCTTTCTGGGACTTGTAGTCCTAAAACCTCGGCAGGCGCTGTCTGCTTAGATCCTGACAGTAGGCCCCCCTCCCATGCGCCTCCTAAAACCCGGCTTCCCCGGGAAACCTTTTGTAGAAGGACTGGATCGCTCGTGGGGCATGCACACCACTACTGGGCTCCCAGGAATCCTCTTTTGCCGAATACCCCTTCCAGGACTCCAGGACACCAAAAACCATAAACGGCCCTGACGAATCTGCGAGTCCAGTATCCTCCGAACTTCGTACTCCACACCATCATCCGTGAGGATCGGCGGGGGGGCCTTTCTCCTCGCGGGCCCAGCCAGTTTCAGAAGGCTGCAGTGGAAAACTGGGTGAATTCTCAGGCTCCCTGGCAGCCGGAGCATGTAAGCCACAGGGTTCACCTTCCTTCGTACGGGCCAATGAAACGAGGGTGAAAGACACTCCGGAGCTTAAACCGAATGTTCTTGGTGGACAGCCACACCCGGTCCCCCACCTTGTACTCTGGCCCTTCCACCCTCCGTCTGTCCTCCCATTTCTTATATTCCTGCTTAGCCCGAAGCAAGTGTCCAGCCATTTTCTAGTGTAGTATCAACAAGGCCTTAATACGGGCCTGGACCGTCGGTTGATCCTTCGCCTCTGTGGGGTTGACCACTGGGAGTGTCCTTGCGGTATATCCAAAGTTGGCCATAAAGGGAGAGACGCCAGTGGAGCTATGCACCACATTGTTGTAAGACAGCTCGGCCAACCAGAGCAGGGAGACCCAGGACTCCTGGGCTTCTTTGGAGTAACACCTCATGTACTTCTTTAAGGTCTGGTTGAGCCGTTCGGTCTGTCCATCCGTTTGTGGGTGGAACGAGGTGGACACTGCTGACTCGATAAGTAGGAATTTGCACCACGTTTTCCAGAAACTAGCAATGAACTGAGGATCTCGGTCCGACACTATCACCGATGGCAGTCCGTCGAGACGTACAATTTCCCTCAACAACAGCTGAGCTGTTTGCCCCGCCGTGGGAAGGTTCCTGCAAGGCACAAAGTGACCCATCTTGGTCAGGCTTTCGACCACCACCATCACCGCTGACTTGCCCAGCTCTGTGGGCAGCCCGGTGATGAAGTCGATACTGATGGTGTGCCAGGGGTGAGGAGGCGTGGGCATTGGCATAAGTTTTCCCCTGGTTTTGGTGTTGTCCGATTTCCCTCTGGCACAGGTCTCGCACTGTGATACCCATTTCTTAACCTGAGCAGACATGAGCTCCCACCAGAAGTGACGCTGTAACAGCTCTATGGTTTTCTTTATTCCAGGATGCCCGGCCAAGGGCGACTGATGACACCAAAGAAACGCCTTTCTTTGTAGCACCTGGGTAGATAGAAATAACTTGTCCTTAAAGAAGGGAAGACCTTTTCTCACGGTTCGTCCATCCAATCCCTCCGCCCAGGCTTCCTATCTTTCCTTTGAACGGATTTCGCGTATCTCCTTCAAGAACGATTCAGCTTCCACTACACATATTACCTTCTCCTTAGGGATAATAGCCATGGGTGCGTGGACTTCCTGGTCTCCAGGACTCTCCTGTCGAGATAAGGCGTCGGCCTTGCGATTGTCGGCTCCTGGTCGGAACGTAATGTGAAAATCGTATTCCGCAAAGAAGAGAGTCCATCTCATCTGTCTCTGGGTGAGATGACGAGTGGACTGCATGTATTGCAGATTCCTATGGTCGGTGTATACCGTAACAGGGTGACGGGCACCCAACAGGTACGATCGCCATTCTTGAAAGGCCTTCTTTATGGATAGGAGCTCCTTCTCCGCAATGGTATAGTTGCTTTCTGCTTTGTCTAACTTCTTGGATAAATACGCCACCAGGTGCAACCGCCCAGTATCCTTATCCCTCTGAGAAAGAACCGCGCCTATGGCCATGTCGGAGGCATCCGCCTCCACAATGAATGGCGCCTCCAGATGTGGGTGTCTCAGCACCGGGGCCGTTGTGAAAGCCCTCTTCAGAACCTCGAAAGCCCTGGTTGCCTCGGTGTTCCATGCAAATGCTGTTCCTTTCCTAAGCAAACGTGTGATGGGTACCGCTTTCTGCGAGAAATCACTGATGAAGCGTCTATAGAAGTTCGGAACCCTAAGGAGCTCTGCACTTCCCTGATGTTTTTAGGCGTGGGCCAATCCAACACCGCTTGTGCTTTGCGTTCAGACATGCACAGCCCTTTTGGACTCAGATTCACCCCTAGAATTTCCACCTCTGTTACGCTGAATTCGCATTTGCTTAGTTTGCAAAAGAGTGCATGTTGCTGGAGCCTCTCTAACACCCTACACACATGATGGTAATGGTCCTGGGTCTTATCTGAATAGATGAGGATGTCATCCAAGTAAACTATAACAAATAAGTCCACAAACTCAAACAACACTTCATTCAAGAAGTACTGGAATTCCGCCGGGGCGTTGCACAACCCGAACGGCATTACCAGATACTCATACAGCCCATACCTTGTTTTGAAGGCTGTCTTCCACTCATCCTCTTGCCTAACGCGCACCAAATGGTACGCTCCTTGCAGATCTAGCCTAGTGTATACCACAGCCTCACGAACCTGATTCAACAACACACTGATGAGGGGGAGCGGATACCTATTCCTAATGGTGTTTTTGTTTAACATTCGATAATCACAGCAAGCTCTCAAATCGCCATTGGCTTTCGACATGAAGAACAAAGGGGAGGCTGCCGGAGACCTAGGAGGACGGATGAAGCCCAACTTGATATAGTTGTCCAGATATGCGCGAAGATGCACCCTTTCAGGCTCTGACAGAGCATACACTCTACAGGTTGGGAGAATGTTTTCGTCTACCAAATCGATCCGACAATCATATCGTCGATGAGGCAGTAGCTTCTCTGCTTTTACTTTGTTGAAGACTTCTGCAAAAGCCTGGTATTATGCTGGTAGACTAACCTCTTTTTTACCACCGTAGCAACGCACCAGGATGATGCCAATGCTACCGCGGGTGACCTAGCTTCCCTCATGCAGTGTTCGCTACAAAAGGCTGAGGGGAACCTCACAGCCCTGTCTGCCCAGTTCACAGCCGGATTATGCTGGCAAAACCACGGCATTCCCAGGATGAGCTCATACTGTGGTGCGTCTATGATATTCAGTACTATATCTTCTGTGTGTTGCATCCCTCCACCCGAGAGAATTAGCCTCAACACCTCAGTCTGAGCGGTGATCATGCCTGACTTTAAGGGCTTGCCGTCCACCGCCACCACCTCTTCAGGAACCTTCCGTGCAACCACCCCTAAGGATAACATGCTGACCAAACCACGGTCAATAAAGTTGCCAGTGGCCCCCGAGTCTAACATGACCAATACCTGGTGGACCTGTGAGCCAACGTCCAATCCACCTTGCAGCACTATGTGTGCCTCTGAGGCGGAAGGTAGGTCGGATGCCAGGGATGGTATTCTCATACTCGGTCTTTCGTCAACCTGGACGCTACCAGATAAGCCACCCTCTTGACCTACTTTGGAAACAGCTGCTCTTTTAACACGAAACTAAGGGTTCTGCGACTTAGGTTTAGAAGGGCATTCGTGAACATAGTGGCCTCTTTTGCCGCAATACATACACAGTCCCTGTGTGCGACGGTTCTCTTTTTCTGTGCCAGAAAACGGAGCCCTCACTGCCCCTATCTCCATAGGCTCCCCGCCTACTTCCCCCGGGGATGCCTCTTTTTTGAGCCCCTTATCAACTCCTCTGTCAAATATGCGCCCATCCAGACGCAACGATAGACTGACCAAATCCGCACACGTGCGGGGTTGAGGGTCAATACTCGCTATCACATCTTTGAGCTCTCCACACAGACCCTGATAAAACAGAGACATGCACTTCTCCTCCGGCCATGCAGCCTCAGCCACTAATCTGTTGAAGCTGGTGAGGTAAGTAACCAGATCGCCTCTTCCCTGCTGCAAAGATAACAACTCTTTATCGGCACTGAAGGAGGTCGTTCTCCTGTCGAACACCCCCTCAAAAGCGCTTCTAAAGGCATCCCAGTCGGACAACACCGCATCATTACTGCGCACCAGTTTGCAGCGTCTCCGCTGTAGTATGAAATGGCAAAAGCCACACTTGAGTGGTTGGTAGGAAACGACGAAGGCTGACAGGAGAAGTGCAGCAGTATCTGCGTAAGAAACACCTGGACTTTATGGGGGTCTCCAGTGTATCTTTCTGGGGTAGCCAAAGGGATAGGAGGTGCTACTGTGACCTGTATGGGAGGAACTGCTGCTGAATTAGCGTCAAAGGGATTCCTATTGGTTCTATCTACCCTTTCCCTCAATGCTGCTGTTTCCAAACGGGAAGTGGCAAGTTCCTGCTGCAAGGCCTCCAAGACCTGCATCACATCTTCTAAAGTGGTCATTATAGCCACCGACCTGACCAGGAGGAGCAACCTTCTTGGGTGCGTAATTCTGTCAGGGATTTGTGACGCTCCTCAGGATCAGGAAGATGCTATAAGGGTTCCACTCCCAGATCGTTCCGAACAATGAGTTCAAGTCAGATCAGGCGGAGGAATGGTTGGGTAGGGACTGCAAGGACAAAAGGATCTGTAAAACAAAAGCAGACACCATGAAAATACCACAGGCAATAACAATGTCTACTCTCAATAATTCTTGCTAAACCCTGGTTACCTTAACTTCAGACCCATTTGCATTTATTCATCAGAAACCAAAACACCTCGCCATCTGGCGGTAACCATTGCAGTCTCTTTCCTGCCACCAACTTAAATGTCCAACCGAAAAAAGAAACCAGGTATAAATGTTTGGCTTGCAACAGCAAGCATTCACAAAGGAAGTCTCGTAGTTACTACACTAACCGACTCTTCCCGAACTTAGTATGTCTATGGACACAACAGGAATGGCTTCCACTGTGTCTAGAAACCGCCGCCCTAATTAGCTAATAGCTTCTCTCAGCGCTCCTCCTCACGGGGGATCAACACGCTGTTCAAGTATCAAGCGTTCTATAAATCACCCGAAAAGAACTCTTTGGAATTTGTGGCTTCCCTCCATCCGGAGGCTTAACCGCCAGGATAAAATGGTGCCTTCTTAATTAGCGGAGCTGAAGGAAGAGCCGTTTGCATCACAGTAGATTCCCCTCAATCCTCCATAAGCTGATTCCCCAAGGACGCGTAGCGAGAGACAGAGCCGAGACCCGACTCTGACCCTCCCTACCTTACAGCCTAGTAAGTCCGGAATCTCTAGTTCCGCTTCGGGTGCTTCCTCCCTGGGCAGTGTAGATCGGCAACTTGCAAGTTCCCGCTGTCTTCGCATGCCGCTTCGAGGTCCATCAGATGAATACCGGGATCCAAGGAATTACGCACGCGCGAAAGTGCGCATTACCTCTTTTTAACCGCGTCTCCTTCCGCTAATCTTTCTGGGACTTGTAGTCCTAAAACCTCGGCAGGCGCTGTCTGCTTAGATCCTGACACTTACCCCCTTTTCTTGGCCTCTCGCTTAAATGGTCACTTCAACACTTTCCAAGAAGAAGCTAAATTAGATGGCATTTGTGTGGGGGGGGGGCAACTTTTGTGTGCAGATTTGTCAATGAACACCAAAGTTATTAAAACAAAAATGCCTTGCATTCCTTTTTGATTGAGATATAAGTGTTTTAAAAAGTTGGAGAGTGGACTTAAAAAGATTAACCGATTTTCAAATCTCTGTCTTTTCAACTCACAAAGCATGACTTGTGGATTTTGCCAATCACATTATCAATTTTCTTCGGCAAATTCTGATTGGCTGGATAATGGATGAAACATTTCTTCACCATCTTGAACTTGTGAAATGGCACTAAATCGTTTCTTTCGCACTGTGAAAAAAAGTATCTACTACTATTGAGGATCAATTTGAGAAGTGACATATCCCAGGGCAGTGGTAAGGGGTACCCAGATAATGCAAGGCACTCTTGAGAACAAAATGGCAAAAGCGGCGTGACTGGGGAGTTTGCCATCAGCCATTTTATGTTGTGGATTCGACCTCCATTTAGCACCTGACTCGCGAATTTTGAGGAGTGTAAACGAAAAAAAAGCACAAGTAAAACCAAAACTAACATAAGGGTTACTATATGTGTGGAATGCAGGAGGTAGAAGGGGGGGGTGGCTGAAGACCATGCCCTGTGCTGAACCTCCACTGAGCCGCATTCAACTCTTGCTTAGCATGGCTGAAGGTCACACAAAGAGGGTACTGGGTGCCCCAACATGGACGCAGTCCTGATGCAGGCCAGGCCCCAACAAAGCAAAGAGTAGTGTGTATTCCCCGTCCATGGTAGACTGGGCTCAGGGCTAGGCCAGGATTGTAGTTATACTATGTTCCTTGCGCCTATTCTTTTTGTGTCACAGTACGTAATTGGTATATTAAAGGACTGGTTCTTACAAGAATAAAATCACTGGGCTGGGTATTCTTTATTTATAGCTATTGTGTTGGATGTTGAGTTCTGAGTGTCTAACATCAACCCACCGCCCTGGGTTAGACTTGGACCGCTTGTCCAGCTACCCTGAGAGGAAAGGGCTCAAGGGCTGAAGGAGTGTAGTTGATGATCAGTAATCAGAGGCCATACATTGTAAGTGAGGCCACGGGACATCAGTGACAACAGGACTCAGCCCCTCTTGGTATAGGCCCAGTAAAGCATATTTGCATCGAGATCGCCAGACATGTTCTCATACGGATGCTATATTATGTCTAATTTAGGTAAAGTAATTACATTCTAACAGAAATTCCATCTATTTGAGAATAGTCGATGAGAGAGAGGGAGAGATCAATGGGGAAATGGAAAGTTATTTTGATACAGAGCGAGGAAACGTACTGTTTAATAGGAGATTCAGTTTATCAAAAGTTTGATAGTATCTATACCAGAACAGTTGGACATGTTATTGATGTGCAATAGGCAGTTTTAATCATATGTAGAATTTACAAATCTAACAATGACTTCCATGCCCATGGAATGTTTGGAACACACAACTTTAACATATACTATTAATAACGCTGGATTACACTATAAAAGTTGTACTAAGAATCCTTGGTCGACTGGACCTTTATTACCTACTGAGAAGCAGGGCCGGACTGGCCATAGCGGGCACCTGGCAATTCCCCGGTGCGCCGCATGGGTGGGGGACGGTTTTGGGCACCTCGGGGCCGTTTTTGTCACAGGGCCTTTTTTGCAGCATAGCTGCAAAATCGGCCCTGTACCAAAATCGGCCGAAAACCGGCCCGGCAAACAGCTCGGCGGCACCTCCAAACCCCCACCCGAGTGGGGAGGGGGAGGGCGGCCGAGCACTTTGCCAGGGCAGATTGTGGTTCCCATTCCGGCCCTGCTGAGAAGTGTAAAGGGGAGAAACAATGCAGTCATAACAAACTAACATGGACCAATTAAGCAAAACTCGGAAAGGACCACTGATTCTGAATTCCAATTTAGGGTGTCATATAGCTACTGTTTATCTTTATAATGTGTTAAGTTAGCATAGGCTTATTAAATGTTTAAACGCCATTTTTCCTTTTGCTGCTTCTGCACACGACTCTTAATTGTTGATTTAGCTTTCAACCTAGAAGTCCGTTGTGATTTACATGAGAATAATATGTTATTGCTCTGATATCAGCTTTGCTTAATAAACTATGTCTGTACAGAGAGTGCTGAAGCTTCAAGGATAACACGATACAGAATTGTTATGAGGTCTGATCTCCGCACCTTCATAGACATAACATAAGTGCAGCTTCTGCCAAATTTAGGCTTTAGGCGGGTTTTATATTGCTTTGCTTAGAGCACAGATACACACTTGATGCGGTTCGAATGCAGAGAGAGCTGGTGGAAGCAGATGTGATCTCTTCATACTAGGATCTTGAGGTATGGGCCCGCCCTGCTAAAACCCAAAGAGACCTTCTTAGATAATAATATAATATGCTAGTTAGGGAGGGTGAGAAATAGGTGTGGTTAACGCTTATTCCTTACAGCAGGTTAGCATGCTGTCACCTTTTGCTTTTTATGGACTAGTAACTATGCTGATAACTTTGCTTCTGATAATATGTTTCCTTGTATTATCTAAGATACTGCGTTTGAGAAAACGGCATTAGTAAATAAATATTTCAAATGTGCACGTGTCCTCATTTACTCCACGTTCTCGTTTCAAATGATTGTATAACGAAAGAGTGCTCATGTGTTCCACGTAACCTGAGGTATTGTAAGTTCATGTTCTGGTTTGTCTAAACATTGGGAGTTTGTTATGACCAATGAGACACTGTAGCTAGCCTGGTAAGGGGTTTTGGGTACTGAGGTGAGTTTTGGGTCACCCTAATTCACCGAGGTTCCAAATCTCTATGCACAGTTCTGTGGGAGAACGGAAACCCTGCGACATGGCGCCCAACCGTTGGTGGTCTTATATCACGACACTCGAGTAGTATATCATTCAAACCTTAACCCCTTCACTGTCGTTTCCGGAAAGCGGTGGTGTCAGACAAACCTACCTATTTTTGAAATAGGTCTTTTCAAGCTTGAATCTTTCTAAAACGGTTTCCTTGAATTACTACCCAGTTGTGCTACAAAGTTTACTTTGTTTTTCTAAGTTCCTGTGTTATCATGGCCCAGCCTGTGGACATTCCGCAGCATAGTCGCATTGCGGTGCGCAACCATTTACGGACTTTCCAAGTCCCATTGGAAGGCTTGGCTGTGATTTTGGTAGTGAGTGCGGATGCAGCTTACCCATACGAACTGTTTTATTCGTGGGTAACGTTTCCGGTTGTGGACGCTAATTCTGGTGTGTTCCACAACTACACTGCCTCACCTGTACCGAATGAATATACTCCGTACAGGGCACTGGAAATACCTATTGATCATTGGCAGCATCGCGTTTGGTTTGGTGGCGCCCTACCCCATTCGTTAACCGCTCCGAGGTTAGGTCCTTTGTCCATTCCAGGCGCAAATTGGCCTGTTTTGGCTGGATTTACTCCTCATCCTCAACGCGGCAATTGTACCCTAGCGTAGGTACGTCGGCTACATGACGTTTCCGTTGCCGTGATTCGTGCATTAGTGCAATACATAGGTCCTCATCTCCCGGGAGGACCCCCGGGGGGTCCGGCTCTTCCAGCGGAACATGGCGGATTGAAGCTTAATCCGGTTATGGTCAATGCAGTGTTTGGTAAGCGACCAGACGATAAGGATGACTTTCCTTTTTGGCTTGCCGAGAAATTTGACCAACTGGAAGCAGTATTTCCTAACACGACTCCTGGTGAAAAACATAGAATCTTGACGATTAGTTTACCTAAAGATTTAGCTCCCGAACTCGTTGACTGTGAGAGCTGGGGGAAGACTTTTGCGGCTGTTTATGCGAGGTGTTTCGGCACCCCGTCTATGGCTGTACTGCCTACGATCATTAAACGTGTTCAGGACGATCACGGACCGGAAGCAGCAGTTGAATTGGGTATGCGCCTGTGTGGCTCCTTTGAAATAGTTTGCGATCTCGTACTTGCTAATGTCAAGGAGGACGCTGTGAACTTTCAGGTGTTTAACGCGTTGGCAGCTATTCCCGATGCCGAAAAACCCCGCCAGTTAGCGAAGATTGTAGTGGCTGCTTATAAAACAGTGGGTCGCACAAGTAAGGGTCTAAAGTATTTTTCTGACAAAGAGAAGAAACAACCGCAAGGGCAGTCTGCTCAGGCAGATGTCCAGCCCAAGTCCAAAAACAAAATTGGCCTAAGAAACAGAATCAGGGGAAGCAGAAGCAGCAGACTCAAGAATCTTATCCTGCGGCTCAAGTGCCTGCGCCGACTGGAGAGTTTATGACTTGCGCGATCGCGCGACGATTAAATCACCTGATCGATTTCAGGTTTCTGATCAACGCTCTCCTCATTCCTTTCAGGACTCATCGGCTCCGAAGACCGGTGGTGGAGGAGGCTGAAGAGGAAGGGGTGGTCAGCAAGGACGCGGCCAACCACGCCAGACAGACGGCACAGGGAAGCAGGAGGACTTTACGCCAAAGAGACCGCAGTTTGCGAAAAAGAAAGTCGCAGCATTAACAGCGCATCGATATGCCACAGATAGTGAGAACGCGGCTTCGGAATCAGACGTGGGCTCTGACCTTGCTGGACAGCGCGGCGGAGATTACCATAGTGAGAGAGGCCCTGCATCCACTACTGAGGGTGACAGCGACTGATGTCTACGTTGTGATAGAAACAACCGATACAAGAGTTGCTCCCCCTGATAGACTTTATGAAATTGTCCTGTTAATAGAAGGTGACATACAGCGTACCATCAAAGGGGTATTTTGGGAAAATCTTTCGTCTACGTATGACATTTTGCTTTCGGAGGCTGACTGGCCCCCACCTTTTGTGCTCGCGGCGCCGCGAGGGGAGGAGGTAATCCTCCTGAATTTCGCGAACACTGTCTCGAAAGAGCATGCGCAGCATTTTGCAGAAGACTGGGCTAGGGCTCTAGCGCCGGCTCTGTACCGCAACCAATGTGGATGGGATAAATTGTCCCCATGCCACGAGATTCCGTTGCGGTCTCAGCCGCAGCCTCAACCTCAATATCCCATTCGACGTGAAGCCAAGGCTTCCGTCGCGGAAATCCTTGAACAATTGGAATATCAGGGAGTTATTGAAACATGTGTGTCACCGATGAATAACCCTCTTTTTACTGTGACCAAGCCTGACGGATCGTATCGTTTGGTATTGGATTACCGGCATTTAAACTCGCATTGCCGTAACTGTGCAGTACAGAATACTCACGGCTCTGCCCTAGTGGATAGTCTAGTGCATAAGCGTTTTAAAACAACGCTTGACATTTCCAACAGTTTCTATGCCCACAGATTGGATAGCGTTAGCTCCCAATGGACCAGTTTAACATGCGCTGGGGTCCAAAAACAATTCCGGCGTCTCCCAATGGGCTATAAGAATAGTCCTGGTGTATTTACCGCCCGCATAGTCTCTCTTTTGGAGAGGATCGACCCAGATGCTTGCTCGTATGTGGATGACATATATCTCACGGACGACGAAATTTGGGAGCATCTGTGTCGTGTGAATTCGATTATTTGTAACTTTGCAGACATCGGTTACAAGTTTAACTTTGCAAAATCGCACATTGCTGAGTACACAGTGTTGTTCCTGGGCTATGAGCTCAACAATGAAGGTAGAGGTTTGGCTCCTCACTTCTTGGAGAAATGCGCACAGTTGCGCGCTCCTACCACACTGAAAAAATTACAGTCTTTACTGGGCTTTTTGAATTTCGGGAGGACATACATTCCGGAATATGCCCAGCGTATCAAGCCTTTGTATGCTTTGATACAACCAACTTTTTCCAAATCATGCTGGCTACCAGAGCACTCTGCCATCTTGCAATCCTTGCAGGCTGATCTGCTCGCTTCTAAATTCTTACTGACTCGTGATAACCACACCAACCTGGTGATAAGAATAATTCCTGGGACCGTGGGTTTCACGTACCTCACTTTTAATGAAGGAGACACAGTACCTATTGCTTACAAGTCACACTTGTACACTTCGGCTGAAATGCGGTTTCCCACTGTGGAAAAGGTTTTAACAGCTGTACAGATGGCGATTCTTAAAGAACGAGCTCTGTGACAGGGGAAACGCATGTTGGTTGTGACACCCTGTCCTCATTTGGAGGCAGTTACGAAAGCCAGTGTACCAAATTCAAAAGCTTTGCACACTCGGTGGATTCAATGGGCTGCTTCCTTGACATCTACGGATGTTACGTTTATTTTAGACGCCTCATTACGGTCGCAAGAGTACTTGCAGTATGAGTTTGTTCATCCTGTTCCTCTAGCTATGCGACCTTTGGAGGACTTCCATTGCATCATTTACACTGATGGTTCGGCGCAGGTTACGCATGGCTCTAAACACGCCTACGTTTGCGCCATTGTGGTCAGTGCCATGGTGAACGATGAGTTCAAGTCCAAGGCAGTACAAACGCAGCCTCTAGGGGACTGCACCGCACAATTGGCAGAGCTTCGTGCTCTCTTACTAGCGCTGGAGTACGCGGATCCTAGTGTAACTACTCTTATTGTGAGTGATTCTTACTACTGTGTCCAGTCATACAATGAAAACTTGTTCTTTTGGATTCAGAATGATTTTCGTGATTCCAAGGGTAGCACAATAAAACACAAGATGATCTGGGTTCGAGTGGCTGAGCTTAAGGCTAAGTTGCCACTCGTTTTTGTAATTCATACTCTCGGCCATCAGCGTGTTGGAGTCCACGCTGTCGGTAACTCGCTTTCTGATGAAGCAGCGAAATCAGCGGTGTCTACATACTTAGTTGCAGCAGTTACTCGGTCCAAAAGTAACATTGATGATGACATCTTGGCGGCTGTTGCTGCCACTGAGAGGGGAGATAAACATCCTACGGGGTTCCCTTCGAAGTACACATACCACTTAAGTCCAGAAAAGGTTCCTTTTGTGAAAATTCCTGAAGTTGGAGAACGCTTAATTCCCAACTTGGATCGCAGGGCTGACTTGATTACAGCGGCACATGAAGGTGTGGCATCTGCGCATGCGGGCATCTCGGCCACTGTAACTCAATTACAACAGCGTTTCTGGTGGCGGGGGCTGTACAAACAGACGCGAGATTATGTCCTTCATTGTGACATTTGCCATCAGATTAAACCTTCGACTGCTGCGCGTCCGCCACAGACACAGTTGTACATTTCTAATAAACCGCTAGGTTGTGTTTATTTAGATCACTGCGGTCCTTTTTCCTCTGAAACTGCGTATAAGTACATCTTAGTAGCAGTGGATTCATGCACACGCTTTGTATGGGTCTGGCCCCATCGCAGCGCTGATTCACGAACCGTCATTAGAGATTTGCGTGTCTTTGTATGGATTTTTGCCTGTGGTACCTTCCATTCGGATCAGGGTCCGGCGTTCGCCTCTAAGGCGTGCCATGTCTTCGATGGGGGTCCAAGTCAAGTTTTCGTCTCCCTACAGACCTGAGGGTAATAGTGTAGTGGAGCGAATGAACCGTGATTTTAAGCAATCTTTGACAGCTCGAGTTATAGGCACTGGCAGAAACTGGCTGGCCCACCTCAATGGCGTGCAGCGTGCTCTTAATAATCTCCCTAGAAGGTCTCTGGGTGGGCGGATCCCATACGAAATGCTCTCTGGCATCAAGATGTACGTCCCTGACCTTGACGGTCTAGACTGCGCGGCTCGCGCCACATCCTTTGACGTAGATGAACATTGCATTGTTTTACAGGATCTACAAAAGACCAGAGACAGTCTTGCAAAGGAACATTTGCCCTCCACATCGGATGTTGCGTTGCAGATCCCGGTAGTCGGCTGGCTACCCCAAGTTGGAGAACTGGTTTGTGAGAAGATCGATAACAAAAAAGAATTTGGTCCTTCCTATCGAGCTCCGGTTCCAGTCTTTGGAGTGAAGGGCACAAGAACAGTAATTTTACCACCACTTCCTGGTCGTAAGGAAAACAGGTTTATCTCACTTGACAATGTCAAGATACACAGAGTGGCCGATTCTTCTTAGCATGACACCGGCAGTTTCCTGTCCTTCCATTGTGAGAAATTCAGTTTTGGCCACTGCTTCTAATCCTGAAACTGAGGTGGCCATCGAATTGCCTGCAATTTCCAGTCCTTTAATAAGTACTTTGCCTGGTACTGACCATGATGAAATAGACTACACTTACCCCACTGACTTATCCATGCCTGACCTGCAAGCACGTTTGGCCGCAGAATCCAGATTTTCATTTGACACTGTTTCCAATGCCTCGAAAAGACCCTCACATTTTGCAGTTTATGCCAGCTTATTTAAAAAACATTTTTTGATTCCCCCATGGACATATATTTGGCTGGTGCTTTTTTCAATTTACCTTTTTATGTCAATTGGGTTTGTGTTTTATTTTTTCCGGATTGTAAATGGACACTATGTCGAGGAAAGAACATGCATTCGTCACCTCAATGGAACTTTGGCCCCCCTTTCCTCGTCGCATTCTGCACACAGGCTGAAAAGAGACTTGACATTTGTTAACATCACTGCTTGGCCTGTCCTTGATGGGATAGTGTGGGATGCCGTTAGATTTCAAATTCATGGCCCTACTGAGGTTGTTAATGTCCCTAATGTGCTTAGAGTGAACATGGGGGATGTAGTGAAACAAAACATACGTTCTGATGATTGGGATGTTCAGGCCGTGGAGTCTTTGTTTTCTGATTTGAAATACTATGCTGCTGAAGATTTGTACTTAGAATCTGCTAATTATGGTGATTTGTTTTGCTTCCAACATTTTGGCAATCACTTCTTACATAAAACGGCTTCCAGAAGGAATACTGTAAATTATACGCAATGGGAGCATTGCCCCGCTCCTAAACAAGGCAGTTCAAGTACTTTTTTGAATAAGTACACTTATTTTACTGACTTCAATCAGTCTAATGCCGAGTCCTTTTATTTCAAAATGACACAGAAGCCTATGTCCAAGGTTAGACTTACCGATACCAAATTATTGTACTCAAAGTCCTTTCTTGATCAGCAGGCTGTTGGCGGCTATGATTTGTGGAAGGAAACTATTGACCTAAAATCAGTTTGGGGTTCTAAAAGCTGGCAGGTACAAGGCACTGAGGCTTTGCACCGTGCTTGTCTCATCCCGAATCAAATGTTGTTTTTGAGTTCCTCTATTTCACAGACAACATGCTTTGGATTGGCTACTTCTAAAAAATGTAATTCTCCAAACATCCCTGAGTTAGAAGAATATTCTGGCTGGAGTAATTATACTCAGTTTTCGATTAGGGACTTACAGACCCTATTGCTGAATTCATCCTTTAACATATCCAGTATGGATCCAAAAGGTTGGCTGATGTGGCACAGGAGTGCTGATTCATGCCAGCGCCGTTTTCTGGGTTTGTCTGAGGGCTTTACACAGGTCAGACCTGATCCACGTTTTGTAACTGAACATTCTGTCACGACTTACTCAGTGGGCAAATTATGTCAAAATTGGCTGACACATTCGAAATTGTCTGCAGTTAAATTACATCTTGCAAAGCTAAATGATGATGTAGATTTAAATGATTTCATAAAAGGCCCGGCTAGTGGTAGATCAAAAAGGTGGATATATGCTGTTTACAATGAAATCTGGAAGACATCACAGATTGAAGCGGCGACACGCCTTAGAGCTATAGATCAAGCCAATCTAGAAAAAGTGCTTGCTGTGGTAGATAATGGTATTAACATGCTTTCTTCCCGCATTTACACGTTAGATAATATTGTGTCTTCTGTAGTGGATATTGTGCAGGATGAAGTGTCTGTATTGTACCATGGTCAAAATCAATTGCGTTCTATCATGCAATTTGCATGGACCCTTCAAACGCTTAAATCTGGCAAGGTGCCATGGACCTACATGAATGTCTCCTCTCTCTTTGCCCCCTTTAATTTAACTGACAAGCAGCGCTTGCTTTCCATGCGAGATGCTTCCTTTTCTATGTTACATATTGAGAGATTAGAGTCCTTGCCTTTTTCTGTGGCAGAGGCCACCGCTGCAACGTGGCTTATCCACGGTTTGATAACATTACCTTTTGCTTTTTATAAATTTACAAATTATATGCGATATGTTGCCATAGGTCGATATGAACTATTAGGTAGTGCGTTTCTCCATGAAGTCTGGTCCCTTCCTTTCACTTATAGATGTTTGAAAGACGGACAGGAGGTTTATCTGAATGGGGAGGAGTGTACAGAAACACCGGATCACTCATTAATGTGTAGACACATACAATTGCACGGTTCTTGTAACCAGGACCGGCCAAACTTAGCCTGTGTTTTGAAAGGGACTCCAGTTCCAGCAATCGTCCGGACTTTTACCTTACTGGGGAACGGAAGTTATTTACTTTTAAATAATGAAGATTGTTGCGGGTTAATTAAAGGTGTTGCTTATGTGGTAACAGTGACTGAGCGTGTAGTTTGCTGCAAAAATGTACTATACCCACCCACGCATGGGAACGGGGATGTTTCCATCTGGCCGCGCATCCCAACCTTGAAAGCGGAGTTCAATGGCATGAGCAGAATAAGAGCTCTATTGTCCCAGAAAGAAGTGGCCTTGAGTTCGGCTCGAGAAACATTCGTGCTTCACATAGCTAACACCCGTACAGAGGTTCAGGCCCTTTTAAATACTGATTTACCGTTGCATTTCAGCGAACTGGTTCATTCTATCTTTAACGCTTCCTCGACGACGGGGCTGGCGCACTTTTTTAAAATAGTTAGCAGCGGTCTCGTGACTTCATTTGAGAAAATATTTGGGGTCATTCCTGCTTTCTTTCATTCCATTTTTTCAAGTCTGTTTGGTGGATTCCCGGTTTTACTGGCACTGGCGGCAGGCGTTCTGGTGATTTTTTGTTTCTTTAAATATGGATGCCCTTCATGTGCAAGAAGCCGCGCAGCCCCTCCTGGTACTGTTTCGCAACAGGATGCTTGAATATTATGGCACACTGCCACTTGCGACTTTAAGCACGGCGTTTGGATTATCGTTTCGATTTTCCTATTTCACCTGTGTCCAGCCTGTATTTCATTGCCTCAGCTGTGATTTTGACTGGGCCATTGATTTGTGTCTCTGCACGACGGTTTCTCCTGACGTCGATTTTAATCAGCTGATGTGTCCCGTCGTGGCTCACGAGTTGATTTGTTCTGGCGATAGGATTATGGCCTTGGCATTGATGCATGGACTAATGGGTCCTTGGAACATACTCGCAGCAGCGCAAGATTTCTTGGCACAGAGCTTTCTTGAAAACCCACCGAGTTGTCCTCTGATGGTGATAGAGACTCCGGTACTAGAAGAGCACGTATGTTCTTTCCCACTTTTGAATTGGATGGCTGAACTGTTTTCGGATGCCGACAGTGATTTCATGTTGGAGACTGTTGCTGCATTTTTTGCATATTCGGTCTTGCCTTAAAACACTTTCTTGGTTTCTGCTCATGACACCTTTTTCTTTGCATTTTTTCACCTCCCAGACCTATTGACTTGAGTGCTGATGAACACAGTATTGACATTTTTATTTTTTGAATTGGTTCATGGGATTTTTTTTGCCATCAGTCATTAAGATTATAACATTGCTCATCGTTCTTGAACTCTGCTTTCATGAAGATGCCCTTATCTTATCTTATCTTGTCCGTGCTCGGATCATGGGGGTGTGTCATATAGCTACTGTTTATCTTTATAATGTGTTAAGTTAGCATAGGCTTATTAAAAGTTTAAACGCCATTTTTCCTTTTGCTGCTTCTGCACACGACACTTAATTGTTGATTTAGCTTTCAACCTAGAAGTCTGTTGTGATTTACATGAGAATAATATGTTATTGCTCTGATATCAGCTTTGCTTAATAAACTATGTCTGTACAGAGAGTGCTGAAGCTTCAAGGATAACACAATACAGAATTGTTATGAGGTCTGATCTCCGCACCTTCATAGACATAACATAAGTGCAGCTTCTGCCAAATGTAGGCTTTAGGCGGGTTTTATATTGCTTTGCACAGATACACACTTGATGCGGTTCGCATGCAGAGAGAGCTGGTGGAAGCAGATGTGATCTCTTCATACTAGGATCTTGAGGTATGGGCCCGCCCTGCTAAAACCCAAAGAGACCTTCTTAGATATTAATATAATATGCTAGTTAGGGAGGGTGAGAAATAGGTGTGGTTAACGCTTATTCATTACAGCAGGTTAGCATGCTGTCACCTTTTGCTTTTTATGGACCAGTAACTATGCTGATAACTTTGCTTCTGATAATAAGTTTCCTTGTATTATCTAAGATACTGCGTTTGAGAAAACGGCATTAGTAAATAAATATTTCAAATGTGCACGTGTCCTCATTTACTCCACGTTCTGGTTTGAAATGATTGTATAACGAAAGAGTGCTCATGTGTTCCGCGTAACCTGAGGTATTGTAAGTTCATGTTCTGGTTTGTCTAAACATTGGGAGTTTGTTATGACCAATGAGACACTGTAGCTAGCCTGGTAAGGGGTTTTGGGTACTGAGGTGAGTTTTTGGTCACCCTAATTCACCGAGGTTCCAAATCTCTATGCACAGTTCTGTGGGAGAACGGAAACCCTGCGACAAGGGGTTGTATTACAAAGCCAGAAATAACTGAACATACAAGCACCTCATGACGAGGTTGTAAAAATACATAGGCACTAATACAAAGCCCACCCTACGAATCAGTTTAATCCTATGCAGCATAAAAAGAATGAGCAACTCCAAAAATACTAAACTGCCAATAACTGCCCCAACATCTATATTAGTCTTCATTAGTGGCTGTAAAAGAAATCTGTTAATCTATCCCTACACTATAACCACAGTGGCATCCCTACTTAGCATTTCCCAGGCAAGATCAAGAAAAGGTGTCAGCTCGTGAAGACTTCCTAAGAAGTACACTCACGTTGTAAGGGTCAGTAGCCAAAACGACAGAGTTCGTTCTAAGACTTCCTTCTAAGAATCAATCCCTTCCTTCTGCCCCTCTAACTGCTCTCTGCTAACCCATCCCTAGGGGCACTGTCCCTAATACAAAATGCACAATTGATAGAACACGCCCCTGAAACACCTCCTCTGGCCAGGTACCTCTCGTAGGTAATTTTCCACCAAAACTTGTACTCGGTCCAGCAACAGTTGGTGTGTCCTTGGGTCTCAGGCTTCTTCAGCAAGAAAGAATATCGGCTCCCAATTAATGGCATTCCTAAATACTTTGTAACAGGTCTCCTCCATACCTAACTCCTAAAATAAAAGTCATCAGTCTAACTAATGAGGACGGGGTCCTTGCACCTGCAACAGTTTTGGCCACTGCTTCTAATCCTGAAACTGAGGTGGCCATCGAATTGCCTGCAATTTCCAGTCCTTTAATAAGTACTTTGCCTGGTACTGACCATGATGAAATAGACTACACTTACCCCACTGACTTATCCATGCCTGACCTGCAAGCACGTTTGGCCGCAGAATCCAGATTTTCATTTGACACTGTTTCCAATGCCTCGAAAAGACCCTCACATTTTGCAGTTTATGCCAGCTTATTTAAAAAACATTTTTTGATTCCCCCTTGGACATATATTTGGCTGGTGCTTTTTTCAATTTACCTTTTTATGTCAATTGGGTTTGTGTTTTATTTTTTCCGGATTGTAAATGGACACTATGTCGAGGAAAGAACATGCATTCGTCACCTCAATGGAACTTTGGCCCCCCTTTCCTCGTCGCATTCTGCACACAGGCTGAAAAGAGACTTGACATTTGTTAACATCACTGCTTGGCCTGTCCTTGATGGGATAGTGTGGGATGCCGTTAGATTTCAAATTCATGGCCCTACTGAGGTTGTTAATGTCCCTAATGTGCTTAGAGTGAACATGGGGGATGTAGTGAAACAAAACATACGTTCTGATGATTGGGATGTTCAGGCCGTGGAGTCTTTGTTTTCTGATTTGAAATACTATGCTGCCTTTGATGCTGAAGATTTGTACTTAGAATCTGCTAATTATGGTGATTTGTTTTGCTTCCAACATTTTGGCAATCACTTCTTACATAAAACGGCTTCCAGAAGGAATACTGTAAATTATACGCAATGGGAGCATTGCCCCGCTCCTAAACAAGGCAGTTCAAGTACTTTTTTGAATAAGTACACTTATTTTACTGACTTCAATCAGTCTAATGCCGAGTCCTTTTATTTCAAAATGACACAGAAGCCTATGTCCAAGGTTAGACTTACCGATACCAAATTATTGTACTCAAAGTCCTTTCTTGATCAGCAGGCTGTTGGCGGCTATGATTTGTGGAAGGAAACTATTGACCTAAAATCAGTTTGGGGTTCTAAAAGCTGGCAGGTACAAGGCACTGAGGCTTTGCACCGTGCTTGTCTCATCCCGAATCAAATGTTGTTTTTGAGTTCCTCTATTTCACAGACAACATGCTTTGGATTGGCTACTTCTAAAAAATTAAATTCTCCAAACATCCCTGAGTTAGAAGAATATTCTGGCTGGAGTAATTATACTCAGTTTTCGATTAGGGACTTACAGACCCTATTGCTGAATTCATCCTTTAACATATCCAGTATGGATCCAAAAGGTTGGCTGATGTGGCACAGGAGTGCTGATTCATGCCAGCGCCCTTTTCTGGGTTTGTCTGAGGGCTTTACACAGGTCAGACCTGATCCACGTTTTGTAACTGAACATTCTGTCACGACTTACTCAGTGGGCAAATTATGTCAAAATTGGCTGACACATTCGAAATTGTCTGCAGTTAAATTACATCTTGCAAAGCTAAATGATGATGTAGATTTAAATGATTTCATAAAAGGCCCGGCTAGTGGTAGATCAAAAAGGTGGATATATGCTGTTTACAATGAAATCTGGAAGACATCACAGATTGAAGCGGCGACACGCCTTAGAGCTATAGATCAAGCCAATCTAGAAAAAGTGCTTGCTGTGGTAGATAATAGTATTAACATGCTTTCTTCCCGCATTTACACGTTAGATAATATTGTGTCTTCTGTAGTGGATATTGTGCAGGATGAAGTGTCTGTATTGTACCATGGTCAAAATCAATTGCGTTCTATCATGCAATTTGCATGGACCCTTCAAACGCTTAATCTGGCAAGGTGCCATGGACCTACATGAATGTCTCCTCTCTCTTTGCCCCCTTTAATTTAACTGACAAGCAGCGCTTGCTTTCCATGCTAGATGCTTCCTTTTCTATGTTACATATTGAGAGATTAGAGTCCTTGCCTTTTTCTGTGGCAGAGGCCACCGCTGCAACGTGGCTTATCCACGGTTTGATAACATTACCTTTTGCTTTGTATAAATTTACAAATTATATGCGATATGTTGCCATAGGTCGATATGAACTATTAGGTAGTGCGTTTCTCCATGAAGTCTGGTCCCTTCCTTTCACTTATAGATGTTTGAAAGACGGACAGGAGGTTTATCTGAATGGGGAGGAGTGTACAGAAACACCGGATCACTCATTAATGTGTAGACACATACAATTGCACGGTTCTTGTAACCAGGACCGGCCAAACTTAGCCTGTGTTTTGAAAGGGACTCCAGTTCCAGCAATCGTCCCGACTTTTACCTTACTGGGGAACGGAAGTTATTTACTTTTAAATAATGAAGATTGTTGCGGGTTAATTAAAGGTGTTGCTTATGTGGTAACAGTGACTGAGCGTGTAGTTTGCTGCAAAAATGTACTATACCCACCCACGCATGGGAACGGGGATGTTTCCATCTGGCCGCGCATCCCAACCTTGAAAGCGGAGTTCAATGGCATGAGCAGAATAAGAGCTCTATTGTCCCAGAAAGAAGTGGCCTTGAGTTCGGCTCGAGAAACATTCGTGCTTCACATAGCTAACACCCGTACAGAGGTTCAGGCCCTTTTAAATACTGATTTACCGTTGCATTTCAGCGAACTGGTTCATTCTATCTTTAACGCTTCCTCGACGACGGGGCTGGCGCACTTTTTTAAAATAGTTAGCAGCGGTCTCGTGACTTCATTTGAGAAAATATTTGGGGTCATTCCTGCTTTCTTTCATTCCATTTTTTCAAGTCTGTTTGGTGGATTCCCGGTTTTACTGGCACTGGCGGCAGGCGTTCTGGTGATTTTTTGTTTCTTTAAATATGGATGCCCTTCATGTGCAAGAAGCCGCGCAGCCCCTCCTGGTACTGTTTCGCAACAGGATGCTTGAATATTATGGCACACTGCCGCTTGCGACTTTAAGCACGGCGTTTGGATTATCGTTTCGATTTTCCTATTTCACCTGTGTCCAGCCTGTATTTCATTGCCTCAGCTTTGATTTTGACTGGGCCATTGATTTGTGTCTCTGCACGACGGTTTCTCCTGACGTCGATTTTAATCAGCTGATGTGTCCCGTCGTGGCTCACGAGTTGATTTGTTCTGGCGATAGGATTATGGCCTTGGCATTGATGCATGGACTAATGGGTCCTTGGAACATACTCGCAGCAGCGCAAGATTTCTTGGCACAGAGCTTTCTTGAAAACCCACCGAGTTGTCCTCTGATGGTGATAGAGACTTCGGTACTAGAAGAGCACGTATGTTCTTTCTCACTTTTGAATTGGATGGCTGAACTGTTTTCGGATGCCGACAGTGATTTCATGTTGGAGGCTGTTGCTGCATTTTTTGCATATTCGGTCTTGCCTTAAAACACTTTCTTGGTTTCTGCTCATGACACCTTTTTCTTTGCATTTTTTCACCTCCCAGACCTATTGACTTGAGTGCTGATGAACACAGTATTGACATTTTTATTTTTTGAATTGGTTCATGGGATTTTTTTTGCCATCAGTCATTAAGATTATAACATTGCTCATCGTTCTTGAACTCTGCTTTCATGAAGATGCCCTTATCTTATCTTATCTTGTCCGTGCTCGGATCATGGGGGTGTGTCATATAGCTACTGTTTATCTTTATAATGTGTTAAGTTAGCATAGGCTTATTAAAAGTTTAAACGCCATTTTTCCTTTTGCTGCTTCTGCACACGACACTTAATTGTTTATTTAGCTTTCAACCTAGAAGTCCTATTGACTTGAGTGCTGATGAACACAGTATTGACATTTTTATTTTTGAATTGGTTCATGGGATTTTTTTTGCCATCAGTCATTAAGATTATAACATTGCTCATCGTTCTTGAACTCTGCTTTCATGAAGATGCCCTTATCTTATCTTATCTTGTCCGTGCTCGGATCATGGGGGTGTGTCATATAGCTACTGTTTATCTTTATAATGTGTTAAGTTAGCATAGGCTTATTAAATGTTTAAACGCCATTTTTCCTTTTGCTGCTTCTGCACACAACACTTAATTGTTTATTTAGCTTTCAACCTAGAAGTCTGTTGTGATTTACATGAGAATAATATGTTATTGCTCTGATATCAGCTTTGCTTAATAAACTATGTCTGTACAGAGAGTGCTGAAGCTTCAAGGATAACACAATACAGAATTGTTATGAGGTCTGATCTCCGCACCTTCATAGACATAACATAGGTGCAGCTTCTGCCAAATGTAGGCTTTAGGCGGGTTTTATATTGCTTTGCACAGATACACACTTGATGCGGTTCGCATGCAGAGAGAGCTGGTGGAAGCAGATGTGATCTCTTCATACTAGGATCTTGAGGTATGGGCCCGCCCTGCTAAAACCCAAAGAGACCTTCTTAGATATTAATATAATATGCTAGTTAGGGAGGGTGAGAAATAGGTGTGGTTAACGCTTATTCATTACAGCAGGTTAGCATGCTGTCACCTTTTGCTTTTTATGGACCAGTAACTATGCTGATAACTTTGCTTCTGATAATATGTTTCCTTGTATTATCTAAGATACTGCGTTTGAGAAAACGGCATTAGTAAATAAATATTTCAAATGTGCACGTGTCCTCATTTACTCCACGTTCTGGTTTGAAATGATTGTATAACGAAAGAGTGCTCATGTGTTCCACGTAACCTGAGGTATTGTAAGTTCATGTTCTGGTTTGTCTAAACATTGGGAGTTTGTTATGACCAATGAGACACTGTAGCTAGCCTGGTAAGGGGTTTTGGGTACTGAGGTGAGTTTTTGGTCACCCTAATTCACCGAGGTTCCAAATCTCTATGCACAGTTCTGTGGGAGAACGGAAACCCTGCGACAAGGGGTTGTATTACAAAGCCAGAAATAACTGAACATACAAGCACCTCATGACGAGGTTGTAAAAATACATAGGCACTAATACAAAGCCCACCCTACGAATCAGTTTAATCCTATGCAGCATAAAAAGAATGAGCAACTCCAAAAATACTAAACTGCCAATAACTGCCCCAACATCTATATTAGTCTTCATTAGTGGCTGTAAAAGAAATCTGTTAATCTATCCCTACACTATAACCACAGTGGCATCCCTACTTAGCATTTCCCAGGCAAGATCAAGAAAAGGTGTCAGCTCGTGAAGACTTCCTAAGAAGTACACTCACGTTGTAAGGGTCAGTAGCCAAAACGACAGAGTTCGTTCTAAGACTTCCTTCTAAGAATCAATCCCTTCCTTCTGCCCCTCTAACTGCTCTCTGCTAACCCATCCCTCGGGGCACTGTCCCTAATACAAAATGCACAATTGATAGAACACGCCCCTGAAACACCTCTCTGGCCAGGCACCTCTCGTAGGTAATTTTCCACCAAAACTTGTACTCGGTCCAGCAACAGTTGGTGTGTCCTTGGGTCGCAGGCTTCTTCAGCAAGAAAGAATATCGGCTCCCAATTAATGGCATTCCTAAATACTTTGTAACAGGTCTCCTCCATACCTAACTCCTAAAATAAAAGTCATCAGTCTAACTAATGAGGACGGGGTCCTTGCACCTGCAACAGAAACATGAGAATAGAACAACCTTGCATGCACATGAATTTCGCTGACTGCCTCCAAATGAGATCCTTACCAGGGGAAAATGCACTTCAGGCCTACACAAATCAGCTAACATAAGAAATACAAATAGGCCTTTCATAGCACGAAAGAATAAATACTCCATCTAGGCCTTTGACATCAAATTAAACACGCATTTATAAATGTTGCATCTGAAAGCACTACATTTCATAACGTTTAAAGCACAATCAATCATCAATCAATGCATTACATTAAATATGAGCTACTTTGTTAAGCATTTGCAATGAATATTGAAAATTACATGATTCCCTCTAAATGCCATTCTACTTTTCTTAAATGGCATGACTCATTCTAACACTTTACGAACTAAAATTATCACACATAAGAATATATGCGGGTACGGACTATTTGTGAATATAATGTACCCCTATAATTTCTAGAAAATCACTGCGCTCTATCAGTTGCCCCCTCTGATGACTAGTGTCATCAACAAAAATCACAACTCCCGGGAGAAAAAACCAACCTAAATAGAACTTTTAGCCACTCTTCCCTGTCAGAACTTTTCTAGATTCTTTATATTCTCGTAATGACTGTACTGCAGTCTACTGACCAGATTGATCAGTGATACCTGCCAAGAAAGATGTTTAGTGGCCCTAAATTTATTTTGCTCCTAGACAGGTATATTAAAAATGGGATGTATATGACTGCCAACGCATGCTTTATACATTTAGTATTTTTTCTTAAATTTTTATTTATCACTGTCTTATTAAGGACTTTGGAGTGTCAAATGCAGGGCTGGTCCCTGCATGGTCCTGACGAAATGCTAGGGGTAGCATGAAACTTGTTGACCTTCTCACTGAACCAGTTCCCATTATAGGCTGGTTCGCAGTGATATTCACCCCATTTTTAATATATCTGTCTAGGAGCAAAATAAATTTATTGAGGCCCACTAAACATGGTATTTTTAATACACCCACACCCACTCCACCACCGTGCACTACACATAGTCTCTCACTTTGAAGTGCTCCTGCGTAGTTCGTGAATCGCAGCACGCCCCTTTTTGTAGAGAACTGGGAGGGCCCCAATGATCAAGCATGTCACCGTGGGGCAACCCTGGTGAGTGAGGGGACACTAGAAAGACATTTTTCTTTCTTGGCAGGTATCACTGATCAATCTGGTCAGTTATCACGACATGAGCTAGGTCTTGGAACCCAATATTTTGGATTCTTGGTTGTACACTTTATTCGGAGGGCGACCTAGTCTCTCATTCCTCCTTCTCCCCTAGTTTTATACTTGTACTGCAGTCTAGCCATCCTTATCACTCGCTCCCTAAGGGATCTTTTGACTTGGTTCGCTCTGTACCACTGATAAACCCTGACAAAACCCCACAGGCAAACCAAGCAGATCACAATTATAATGGTAGGCTTCAGGATGTAATCAAGAATACCTTTTCCCAAGCTCGCAAACCAATTCCCCACTCTACCAAATCCTTTACCAACTTTTTCCCAAAAACCCTCTTCAGACAGATCCTGGATCTCATGATGGATCACAGTGGTGTTACTTATATACTTCTTTAGATCTTTACTATTATCAGGTATATAAGTACAGCACTCTTGAACCTTCAGCATTTTACAGACTCCGCCCTCTTTTGCTAATTAAACATCTAAAGCAAGACGGTTCTGCATCACCATCATCCTTATTGAATACATCTCTCTATCAACAAGCAACAATGATTTAGCTGTATTCGTCGACAACTTGTCCACAATAGTCGGCAACTTTCTAATCTTCACATCATTCAAAACCACTCCCAAACTTGGTGTCATTGCTCCAAAAATATCGCCAATCACTCCTCCTACACTTGCATCTCTCCTTGCTCTGGAATGCATTTCTCCTTTTAGGAGTTCTAGTTCTTCCACATGATAAATCTCGGGGAAAACAGCTGCCAGGTAACTGATACTGTACCAATTAGCAGTCAATCTCACATGAGCATTTTTCCCACACATATAATATACTGTTGGCACCACTTGTACCAGACCTTGCAAAAAGTTCTTTGCTGTCTCTTCCATAGTGAAAACGTGATCACACACACTCTGTCCCACATAGACCTTATCATAATAGATCTGGACACGTTGCACACACACCTTCAACTTCTGCTCTAGATCCAATGATATAGGGCCTCTGCTCCCTTTCTCTCTGTGAGCCATCTCCTCCTCTGTCCAATCTATTGGACTTTCTCTAGTGTTACATGTTTGCATTAGTTGTCTATATCTATCTTCTACTTGATCTACGAACTTCTTCTCTATCTCTGTTCGTGAACATGTCGAATTGTGTCTATGTGCATAAGCAGTATCTAACGTTGTAGTCAGTCAGTCAGTCAGTCAGTCACTTAGCTTTATTCGATTTTTTGATTTAAAAATCATAAAAGCATACAAACAAACATGAAGAAAAACATACGAACAAAATATATCTACAAGTTAAAAGAGCGTGTGCCCAGCCTATTGGAACAATTCATTAATTACAACGCACTATACATAAGATTAGCATTTACAGTCTGGGTTAATGCGTTGACGTGTCCCTTCAGAAATTACAATGTTTGTGCAATAAGTAAAATCTATTGCGGGCAGGAGAGCTACTACCAGTAAAAGCACAAAGTCCACTTCCCATCAGATATTTGTGTGCTGTCATTGATCTAAGTGGAGGGATATGTGGGGTACTTGGGTAGAAATCGTACAAGTCCCAGATGGAAATGGGGCCGTCTCCTTCTTTGGGCTGGGAGGATCGTAGATGGGGACAATGTTCCGATTCTTGAATTTCACTAGGATTAGGTCCCCAGAGATTTCTTTAGGTAGTGACCCTAACCAGCCCACCCTTCTAACACTCAGAATTCCACCGTCTTGATTGGGTGGAAGGTGTCTGTTTTTATTTAGCCAGAATATGACCTTATTTAGAAGGTCCTGGGGTCTTTCGGGTATCCCATAAGAGGGTGCCGGTATTCCCGAAAGAACAAGCACAAAAGGGGCGGCTTCCGGAGGTAAATGAATACGTGCTACTCTATTTCGCTCTGCTCTAACCACAGGGTAATTTGTTAATACAGATTTGGGGGGAATTTTAGTAGCAGTTAGGGGTGGTATTTTGGAATTTTGACTTTCAGTTGGGACATTTTTCCTGGTGTTAATTGGCATAGGGGCTTCGGATGCAGTGGGTAGGTTGAGACGCTTAGGTATTACCGTCTTTATAGGAGGTAAGGAGTTGGTTTTAATGGTTGTCTCTATATTTGTCAGCCTATCCCCCAAGATATTAATTTTTTCTGTCAGGGGTGCTATTATGGATCTTAGCATTTGCTCAAACTGAAATAATAGTGGCAACTGGGGCAATGGTACTTGGTCATCCAAACTTTCAATACCCCCCTTAGATACGGTGGAGTTCATGGCGGGCGATGTGAGACCAACGCAAAGTTTCTGTATTTTGCATTGGGTTCCATGGTCATTAACCCCGTCATATTTCCTTTTAATGTTTGAACCCTGTGGCAGTACAGCGGCTTGGGAGTTGACCTCGTTAGATGGTAGGGATGGTTTGCACAGTCTGCCAACAGGGATCTCGATACAGGAGTTTTTTACAGGGGAGGGGGATGCTACTGGAGCGAACTTAGTACCACACAATGCATTTAGTTCCTCCCAATAAGACAAGTTTTGCGGTGTTCCCAAGTTTAATGGGGGAGATTGCGTAATATCTAGAAGTTGGGAAGATACATCAGTGACTACTTCTCTTAGAGAGGACAGTGTCTTACTTCTCGGAGTTTCATTTTCCATCCCCTTCCCCGAGCCCCGCTGTGAAAATGAGTTTTTATTTGCCTCCTTTCGCATCATTCTTGATGGAATATGTTCAGTGTTGATGTCTTTCACCGTGGAAACAAAAAGTTCATGGAAGGTCAATAAATAATGTAGATCTCTGTACCTTGTGTAGTCAGGGAGCCAAGGGAGGTGGCCCGTCCCGTCCTCCTCAGGCCTCGGAGGGCCACAGAGGGCCCGCCCTTTGCCCAGGCTTAGCCCGGCGTCCCGCTCGCGTCCCGCGAGGGAGGGCTGACGGTAGTTTTATGCGCCTCCTGGCGCTCCAATTGATCAGGTGGTTCTCTGGGCTGCTGGGGCTTGTAGTTTCCCTAGCCTGCACTCCACGCAACGGCCAGCGCGTCCCCTGTTGGTAATGGGAGCGGGCAGCGGGAGGCAGGCGGCAATCCCAGCGGGTCAAGATTGGTCAGCAGTCCTCCACCCAGACTCCTTACGGCAACAGGCAAGTTCCCGAATTCTCCCCCCCTGCTCAGCAGGGCTGACGGTAGTTTTATGCGCCTCCTGGCGCTCCAATTGATCAGGTGGTTCTCTGGGCTGCTGGGGCTTGTAGTTTCCCTAGCCTGCACTCCACGCAACGGCCAGCGTGTCCCCTGTTGGTAATGGGAGCGGGCAGCGGGAGGCAGGCGGGCAGGCGGTAGGCAGGCGGCAATCCCAGCGGGTCAAGATTGGTCAGCAGTCCTCCACCCAGACTCCTTACGGCAACAGGCAAGTTCCCGAATGCTCCCCCCGTTGTAGTCACTATGAGGTACTTCCCAATTCTATCTTCCTGCTTGTAATAATCATACTTGTTCAGGTGCTTGTATGCTGGAATCTCTGAAAGCACCGCATCATAATTGGAAAAGAAGTCCTCTCCCATAAAATATGCTAAGCAACAGACTACATGAAATCCAATAAGTCAGCAGAAGATGATGGTATCTAATATCCTCATTTACTGATGCAGGCAACTGCATACACACATAACAGTGTCTCACATCCATCATATCAACATACTTGTATAGCAGCTTGGTATATGCATTAAGCTTAAAATCACCTCTAGATAAATCTACATGCAAACTGCGACTGATCTGATCTAGCATAGACTTTTCAGCTCCTATGGTATCCTCGTTCTTGCTAAAAGTACTGGGTGTAGGTGTTCCTTTCACCTCTTCGACTTCTGCCTCATATAGAACAGTAACTGACACTATAATACCTATGGCTATTAACACTACCACTCCTACTATAAGGGTACCTATTATACACTTGGACTTCCGGTTTGGATTTCCAGCCTCCATTTTCGTTTTCGGGTTGGTCTTCAGCAAGGAACACTTAGAGTCTCTTTCTCCACCAGAGATTGCTGCTTAACGAGTTCAAACACCACTCCTGAAGTGCTGGGAATTCCCTTTACAGTACTTTAGTTCTTTACTTACACAGTCCAAAAAGACATCCTTAGCCGTCTTTCTTCTTCTATGGAAAGTCCGTACGTTTATTCTTCTTCCACTCGTGCCTAGGTTATCTTCCTTAAACACTTATTTACAAATCACAGTTAATTCGCAATCTACGATAAGTTCAGATCCACTTTCAACTAAAACACGTTGCAGAATTTCAAGATGAACATCTACCAATTCATGAGATGGTGGTTCAAATCCAAACGTTGGGAAAACTACTTTGTGCAATATCAGAATTCGCACCTTGCTCAAGACTGGAGGTTTTGGAACTGTGATTGTCAACACCCCTTCAACTTCAAGTCCTGGAACTATCAGTCCCACATCGATTTTCAGTAGAGGATTCCTGCTGACCACTTGCAAGGACCTCAGCCTCCTGGAACTCACTACTCCCTGCCTCAGTTACCACGTAAGTTTACTCTGGGGCAGCGTATTTCTGGCAAGGCACTCTTGTCCTTCTCGACCTTCTCAGGCCTCCTTGGGCTTGTTCTTCTTCACTCACTTCTGATTCAGATGTCTCAGACTCAGGGGCAAGATCTCTCTCAGGGGCCAATCTTATATTCAGCCTTCTCTGTATCTCAGGCCATGATTCTTCTGCTCGTTTAGCCCTTTTGCTTTCCTCTCGAACACTCTGCATACCACTTCCTTCAGCTGAGTCTAACTCTATACCACTCGCAAAGTTACCTTCTTCCTCAGAGTAAAAACCTGGTTGTGCGTGGTGTAACCCTCTTCAGCCTGGTCTGGTGAGCAACCAGCTTTGTCAGCAACCCTCACAGTTGGGCGTGTCCTCTCTCGTGGCCCTGCTGCGACAGCTGGATTTTCATTCTTGAGAGGAGCTGTTTCCTCCAAGGGTTTTGAAACTCTGCGGGTGTGGGAGGTATGCATCCAGTTCTGCATCCCTCTGCACTTCACCGCTGTGTTCGTTACCAGTATCACCTGGTAAGGGCCTCGCCACCGAGCATCCAGACAGCTCTTCCTCATGTGCTTTCGGACAAGAACCCAGTCACCCAGGCACAGGTCGTTGCAGAGATCTCTTGAAGCCGGAACAGCGGCAGCTTCCACTTGCTGAGACACAGAACAGACCACATCAGCTAGCCCTTTGCAGTAGTCAAGGATTAAGTTATCAGTGATGTTTGTCAAAGCTGTGGATGGTACTGCTGGCAATTGCATCACCCTCCCCATAATGATTTCATGCGGGGAAAGACCGGTTTTCCTATCTGGGACACTGCGAACACTTATCAACACCAAAAGCAATGCATCATGCCATTTCAGAGATGTAGACGAACATACTTTTGCCATCCGTGCTATCAAAGTTCCATTAATCTGCTCCACTATCCCAGAACACTCTGGTCGTTAGCTACAATGGAGTCTCTGATCAAAATTTAAAGCAGCGCAAAGCAACTTCATGATCTCGCTGTGGAAATGTGTTTTTCTATCCGACTCCAACGAGGTTGGAAAACCGAACCTAGGGATCAGTTCCCTCAATAACAGCTTCGCTACTGTAAGGGTGTCACACCTTCATATTGGGTAAGCTTTCACCCACCGTGAATAAACACTCACCACCACTAGAATGTATCTCAATCCATTGCACTTAGGCATTTCAATAACAAGCTGTATCCTATTGAAAGGTCCTCCTGATCTCCCAATGTGACTCAACACAACCACGGTTTTCTTCCCAGCATTTGTTTGTTGACAGGTAACACACCTATGACAAACTGTTTCAGCAAACGCACAAATTTGTGGATTGTAAAACGTTTGTCTGAACACTCGTACCATCGCATCTCTTCCAAGATGCACAGCACCATGAATTTGCCTTGCCAATGGGCTCAATAGGTCATCTGGTAACACTGCTTGACCATCACTTGAAACCCAAATGTCAATATACCCCTTCTCACATCCTGATCTGATCCATACATCATTTTCCTGATCTGAAGCTTCTCCCTGCAGGCGCTTGAGTTCCTCCCAAGTGTCTGCCATGGCCAACATCATGCTGAGCTTGGTTCTCTCTTGGCTCTCTCCAGTGTAATCTCCCGTAAATATACCACCTTGTTCAGTGCAAAAACGTGCAATTTTGTCGGCATACTTATTTCCAAAGGAGACAAAATCCATCCCCCTCCCATGTGCAGCACACTTTACCACTGCTATTTCCCTGGGACGTTGCAACGCTTCCAACAGTTGTCTCACATATTCTCCATTCCTGATGGGAGTTCCAGACGATGTCAGGAAAACCCTCTGCGACCATAGCTGTCCGAAATTATGAACCACACCGAACCCATACTTGCGGTCAGTTTAGATGGTGATTCGGATCTGATCAGCTGCCAAACAAGCGCGAGTCAAGGCAATGATTTCGGCCACTTGTGCGGAGTGTACTCCATTTGAGCAGGCAGCTTCAACCACTCCAGTAATGGTACATACAGCAAACGCTGCTCTCAAATGACCCACATTGTCTCTTAAACATGAACCATCGACAAAGAAAATTTCATCAGGGTCAGACAGAGTTTCATCAACAATGTCAGGTCTAGATTTGATGCAAAGTTCAGTCACATCAAGACAGTTAGGGTCTTCACAATCTTCGTCATCTACATTTGGCAATGGCATCAGAGTGGCAGGATTTAAAACAGAACACCTTTTCAGAGTCACATTCTCCGAGGCAAGTATGACTTGCTCATAGCGTGTGAGTCTATTGTTTGTCAGGTGCTGTGTTTTCGTCCTTGTCATCAAGAGCTCAACAGAATGCGGAACATACACAGTTAATGGGTGACCCATGATAATGCTTTCACACCTCTCAATGCTGACACCTATTGCAGCAATGAATTTAAGACATCCAGGCAATGCTGAAGCTACTGGATCTAAAGTAGCTGAAAATTAAGCAGCTGGTCTATGGACACCCCCATGACACTGAGTCAGAACTGACAATGCGCAACCTTCTCGATCATAACAACAATGAAAAGGACTTGTTGCAGTCAGGCATTCCTAGAGCTGGAGCCTGACACAGGCCCTCTCTCAACTCCAAGAACACAATCACAAAGTCGGAGTCCCATGGTACCAAATCACTCTCATCCTTAGGCATCAGCCTTTGCAAAGGCTTCGCCTTCAGTGAGAAATTGGGAATCCCTTTGCGACATTAGCCAACCATCCCAAAGAACATTCTAACTTCCTTCTGAGTGGTAGGCACAGTCATATTCATGATTGCCTCAATTCGGTCTGGTGACACCTTTCTTTTGCCTTTCTCAATTCGATGACCCAAGTACTGGACCTCACTCAGACAGTACTGTAACTTGTTTGGGGACACCTTGTGTCCATTCTCCACTAAATTATTCAATAAGGCAATCGTGTCGATCCTGCAAGCATCCTCCGTTTCGGGCGCAATGAGGAGATCGTCAATGCACTGTGCGAGAACGGAATTCTGTGGCAGTACGAGACTCTTAAGATTCTTTTTCAAGATCTGATTAAAGATTGATGGACTCTCTGAATACCCTTGAGGGATACGACACCACGTTAACACACGATCTTCCAGACGGAAAGCAAACAAAAATTGGCTCTCCTCGTGCAAAGGTATCGAAAAGAATGCTTGGCACAAGTCAATCACAGTGAACCACTCTGCTTCACATGGAATCTGGAATAGTATTACTGATGGATTCGGTACTACTGGACAACATGGAACCACAATCGTGTTGACCTTTCGCAGGTCTTGCACGATTTTGAATTTCCTGCTTGGTTTATGTAATCCCATGATGGGTGAGTTGCATGGACTGCCTATTATCTCCCTCAGAATTCCCTGCTGAGTCATGGAATGAATTACAGGTTTAATCCATGCGATCGTCTCAGGTGACAGATTATACTGGGGCGTTCTCTGGAACTCAAAACTTTGCTTAACCTGGATCTTAACTGGCTCAACACCTTTGATCAGTCCAATCTCTTCTCCTGTGAAATCCCACATCCAATGAAACAGAGTCTCTCAGGGCTCTCAGGTCACTGTTAACATAGGATACATTTCTATGCACAAATGCTGATTTGCAACCTTAAAGGTGGCATCATCATCATTAGTCTGTAATTCCACTCCCTTGGGCGTGCAGTAGATGGTACAATTCAGCTTGCACAAAAGATTACGTTCTAGCAAACAGACTGGACTTGAGTCGCACACCACAAACAGGTGTCAATCTCAAAAAAGTTCCTATTCTCACAGGAATTGGCTCGGTCAATGGGTTAGTCATCTTCTTATTTGCCACTCCTACTACTTGGATTGATTGTCCAGTGAGGGGTAGGTTGGGAACAACTGCAGATCTTACAGTAGAACGGGTGGCACCAGTATCAATCAAAAAGGTGGTGGGATGACCTTCAACATCCTCCTCTACAAACGGTCCCCTCTGGTCTACCTCTAAGACTGCCCCAAGAGTACAGTCTTCCTTCCCCCTCAGGCACAGTCATTGCAATGGGTCTGAGCTATACTCATCGCAATCCTCAAAAAGGGGCATCTGCTGGTACGTTCGTTTTCCTTGTGGAATTCTTGGAGGTTATGGAACTTGCACCTGCGGGCACAATGTTCCCCATTGCATGGACCTGGGTCTCGTTACTGTATTGACAACCTCAGACATCTGAACCGTCTCTTCCTCTTGTCGCACCTGGTTTGCTGGATTCAATCTACACTTGCGCTTCCATTGCCCGATCTTGTGACACAGGTGATACGCAGTGGTCTTTTTCAGTGTTGCCACGTCCATCGCTGTCTTGGGGTCTACAGTTTCCCTTTTCCTTGACCCTGCACATTCTGGGTCCCTCCTTGATTGTTTCCCTGTCTTCTCCCTATCGTCCCTCCACCTGGCTGTGTCTGGACTACCCTGTCAGTGTTTTGCATTTGGACCAGCATTAGCTTATCCAATAGCTTCCTATGTTTCGAGTCCACTTCATCGCTGCACCATCTCGCGTACCGCAGTATTTCGTCCACCAACTTGTTTTGCCGGCAGATCAAATGCTGCTGAATCATAAAGCTAATTTCTGATCTCAGACCCAAGACAAACTTGGAAACTAACTGTCCCATGTCTTTGGGGTCTAAGGTGTCTAGCCCGCTGTACTGCTTAAAGGCTTGTGAGAGCCTCTCGTAATATTCATGTACTGACTGAATTCCTGTGATCCCAATCTCCTTTTATCCTATCATTAGGGCCTCTCCCTGGTGGTTCCCACACCCTCATGTCAGATCTTGAATCGGCCAAAGACCTTGGTCTCGCTGTTCTTACGTCCACCTGCCCTCTAGAGGAGTCTGCCGTGGCTGGCAATGGCGTACTTGATTCCATGGGTCTCGGAAGGTCACCTATTCCACTCACTATGCCGATCCCTCCAGAACCAGTCCCCTCTCCTGCCACTGATCGTGCTAGACTTCCATTTCCTCCTGATCTGGGTCATATACTGACACTATGGCGTCGATGGTAACCGGAACAGTAAGAGCATCCAGTAGCCTTTCAGCAATTGTAACTCTGTTAGCTTCAGTACTTGCTGGTGTCTGTGTTCCCATAATTTCTGTTCCTGTTGAGATTCTTCCAACTATTCTCGCACCAGGTCGAGTCTGCAATTCTCCAATTTCCTCTGTTGGTACTGCCTTTCCCTGTTCTGAATCTGGATTATATGGAGGTGGTCTTTCTAATAGTAATCTATCTAACAAGCTGTTATCTGTGTCACTATCGTCCTCCTCGCCACACTTCTTCTGGGTATCTCCTACTTTTACCATCAACGGGAATATCTTATCCCCCTCAATAATTTCCACCCTTCATCTCTTCTCCAATACATCCCATCGCGCGTCTTGAAACACCCTGATGGGCTTTTTCACCCTTTCCTGACTTTGGTCTCTTTTCCTGTCATGTGCTGCTCTCATCCATGCATATAGCGCCTCAAACTGTGTTGGTCTGGGTAAAGGTCGCAATGAAGACATCACTGTTTTCAATTGTTACACTTCCAACCTGAAAGTACTATAACACGTAAAAGCCAATTCTCCCTCTTTTTCAGTCATTTTATTCCAATTTGTGAGCCAGATTATAGTATGCAATCCCACATTCATAGCCATGTAATGGGCTGGGGTGTCCTTGGGTGGAGCTTCTTCTCCTCCTTGAGTAACCACTCTTCCATCTCCTCTATACATAACTTGGAACACTTTAAAACATTTCATGATCAAATCAACTTTTCCTCTTCACTTGTTTTCGCTCTACTTCCTTATGACAATACATCAAAACCAGCGCGGCTTCACACCAACCGACCTCTCGCAGCGCGGCAATCTCTAACGTCACTCTTCCTCCTCATGCAGCACAATCACACAGCTATCATTCCAGCTCCGCAAGACATCACACAATCAAAACAACGCCGCAATCTAACAGACACACATCCCTATTCATACTCACTCTACCATGCAGTACCATTACTTATGCAGCAGAACAGCACTGCTTCACAGAATGTATTGTATTGTGGTTTGTTCATGGTTATCATGAAAAGTCAATAAAGAAATTTAAATGTAGAACAGCACCACTTAATGCCCACCGTTGTAGCATGCATTAGGGGTTTGGTATGTGGTGTATGCCATATAGATTGTTGAATATCTATAACATAATATGTTCCTACATGGTTTAGGCCTCTGGAATTTGGAATCCTTGCTTGCTTTAGTAGCTGCATAAAAGTGGCGTTTGGCGAAATAACATTGATCTGCCTGCCTTTGGGATATTTCCTTAACTCTGGTGGTTTGCATTTGAGTAAGAAATTATTTCTCTCCAGGGGTGCAATGTTGCTCTTCTAAAGGAATCGTCTGTGCTTCAATATAAAAATGCACATGGATTCTGATGTGCTGGGTATTACTTGAATACATTGATTACACGTGTTATGTAGCATGTAAACTCAGAGCCCTTTTAGAATGGCCATGTACTCCTCTGATCCATCGGTGCCTGAAAATATTGGTGTTATCTGGTATACTGGCATACCCCTGTCCGCACACTGTGACAAGTAAGCCATTTTACTTCACTGGATAATTCTTAGCCCAGAAAAATGGCATTCAGACATGCAACCCTGGTTATATCCTGATTCTGCCAGAATACTGAATACATTGTTTACACAGTTTAAATCTTTATCTAATATATTGGCTGTAAATACCACAACGTAAGACCCAGGGCCCTCTTGTGAGAGTTCCTACATTCTTGAAGCAAACCCACCCAAGCTATTGTTATAGTCTTGGTCTCAGCAGGAAAATACATATTGGGTTCCCCACGTGTGAATGGAGTCAGATATTACAATTCAGGTCAATGGTCTCTGAGCAGTTCTAATTTGTTAGAAATTGGGTTATTAGCTGAGCGGGGTAGAAGCCCACTCAAACAATAAACATAATTCTTCTCAGGAACCACAAAAGTCACCAAAGTAAACATGTGCTTAACCCTGTGGTAGCTTGGCACAAAGCTGTCAGGCTTAACTTACAAGCAATGTGTAAAGTATTTATACAGCACACAAACAGAAATAAAGTGAAAACACAAGACTAGAAAAGTCACTGTCCGGACAAAGCACAGGTATCACGTTGCATCACTCCAAAAGAGGCCAGCAGACGGGCTCAGGCAGATCCAGTTGATGCTGATCAGCTGGGCATGTTCAGGTAGGACTCTGGAAGCTTGTGCAAAACTGTAGCTCACACCGGAGGTCAGCCAACGAAACCTTGGAATCACTCTGGGTCACTCTGAGTAGCATGGGATCAAGGCATGGAGGTCTAATCTTCCTTTCTACAGACAGCAGGACAGTCTTTCTAGCAACAGGGCAGTCCTTTTGAATCGTACACAGATCCTGGAGTATTCTGATGAGAGGTTCTGAAGGTCCCATTTTATACCTGGGGCCATCCTTTGTATGGAGAAATTCCCTGACCTATCCCCAAAAGTCAGTTCTTCCCTTCCCCTGGTATTGGCTCTAAACTGTCTAGGATGACAAAGGCAAGGTCAGGCCTGATGTCATGTCCCCCTGTGTGTGCTGCAGGCAGGGCCTTTTGAAGTGTAATCCAGGCAGGGTGCATCTCATTCCTAGCCATTCTGTCTGGAAGACCCTCCCCCTTATGTCTAGGCTTCATGTGCCTCACTGTCCCGAAGCAATACCCATCCAATGACAACAGATCCATTCACAGTCATGTGATTTATGACTCAGGCAGAAACGCAAATTTGGTTAACGCAGGAAAATGGCAACTTTCTAAAAGTGGAATATTTAAAATTCTAACTTAAAATCCGACTTTGCCATTAAAGAGGATTTTGAATTAGAATTCATTTGAGTGTGAACATCATTTATCTGCTCCCAATCTGAAATTAGCATGTATTAACTTTAAAAACATAACATAACCCAATGTTAGTCTATGGGAGGCCTACAACAGTAAAAATGACATTAGGAATTCTTCACAAAAAGGAGTTGTAAACCTTAAACCCACATGTGCTACTTTTTAAATACAGTGCACTCTGCTCTATTAGCTTAAAAATGGCAGTTTAAAACAGCACTACAGTCACAGAGGCAGGCGTGAGACATGTTTGACAGTGCTACTTTAGTGGATGACACAATGAGTACTGCTGCCCACTGTGGGCCTTTAATTTACATGCCCTGGGTATATTGAGTACTTTTTACTATGGACTTATAAGTAAATTAAAGGTTCCAGTTAGATGTAGGCCAATGTTACCATATTTTATGGAGAGCGCACAAGCACTTAAGCACTGGTTAGCGGGGGTAAAGGGCACTGAGTCAGAGTGCAAATGTTTTCATCCAAAATCGGGGAGTGAATTCAAAAGGTTTGGAGGAATATCACACCAAGTATTGGCATATTCAGCTCCAGGCAGATATTCCACCATAAAGTCAATTCTCTGTAGGGAGGTGAACAAACTCATTGGTTTGGGATTCTCACCTCTCAACTGCATGAGCCATCTGAGAGGTCTGTCTGAACCTGGAAGTGAGTCACAAACAAGTATGGTTTCAACTTCTTTAGGGCCCACACCACAAAATGTTAATGTTAATGTTATTGGTATTTATAGAGCGCTAACTGTTACCCGAAGGTGTCCTGGCACTGTTACTGAAGACTAAAACGATATGGGAAATTACCAGATAAATTTGAGAACAACCACGTTTTCAGTGACTTCCTAAATGTCAGAAGATTGGTCATGCTACTCAAGTATAATGGAAGGGCATTCCATGATCTGGCCGCATTAGCTATAAAGCTTCTCCCGCCCCAGTTGGCTTTTTTCACCAAGGGAACAATCACAGGTTTTGCCTCAGATGACGGGAGTGCTCTTTTTGGTAGTTCTCGCTGTTTTAGAAATTCGGGACCGATGTCCTGAAGGGCTTTAAAGACCAGACATAGAGAATTGAATCGAGGACGCTTCCTGACCGGCAGCCAGAGCAGCTTTTTGATTTTGGCTGCAATTGATTCGAACTTTGGTGTGTCTGTAAGGATTCTGGCCGCTGCACTCGGCAGAATCTGCAATTTATTCGGCGATCCTTCCTGGATATTTAGAAATAGACTATTACAGTAATCTAATCTGGACATTATTAATGCAGTAACAAATGTTTGTAGCGCATCTTTGGGTAGAAGTGGCATTATCTTTTTGCAAGATCTAAGGAGAAACGATGTCGATGAAGGCACTGAGTTCACCTGGTCCCTGAAACTCAGTTTATCATCCATCCATACTCCCAGATTCTTCACTTTCCTGATGGCAGTGGGGAGTGGACCTTAAGTCTCTGGCCAACAATCAGGGGTCCAGAAGTTGGGATTATTGCCAAATAACACAACCTCTGTTTTCCCGTAGTTGAGTTGCAAACAGTTTTGTGCCATCCATCCACCCACAGCGTTCATACAGTTCTGCAACCTCGAAACAGTCTCCTGGATCACTTCTGGTTGTATGGTCACCACAATTTGGGTGTCATCCACGTAGGAAGTCTAAGTGAACCCGAAAGATTCAATTAGGGGTGCCAATAAAGGCACATTAATATTAAAAAGTGTTGGGCTCAATGACGACCCCTGCGGTACACCACAGGGTAAAGAAAATGATTCTGCTTTAAATTCGTCCATGGCCACCGTTTTCCTTCTGTTAGAAAGAAAAGATTTGAGACGTTTACAGGCAGTGCCTTTGACTCCTATCTCCTCCACTCGGTCCATCAGCAAAGCATGATGGACCATATCGAATGCTGCAGATAAATCTAACATGATCAAAACGGCCTTCACTCCTTGGTCCAGAATGGTCCCAATCTCTTCAGTGGACTTGAGGAGCGCAGTTTTCGTACTGTGGCCCTCTCTGAACCCATACTGAATTGGGTTCAGCGCCTGAGAATCATGCAGCAATTTGTTGAGTTTAGCATTCATGTTTCCTTCTATGATTTTTGCCAGGAGTGGCAGTCTGGATATAGGTCTGAAATTATTTGGATCATTAGCGTCCAAGCTGGGTTTCTTAAGTAGGGGCAAAATTGATGCATGTTTTCAGTCTCTCGGAAAATATCCCTCTACATACATTTGCATTAATGATGGAAGTCAGTTTTCGTGACACTGGCTCTGCAGCTAGTTTTGCAACCGAACTCGGACAAGGATCATACAGAGAGCCTGACTTCACTTTCGACAATAAATTGCGAGTGTCTACTTCTGTTAAACACGCAAAACTGTCTTTTCGTGGGGCATAATTTCTTACTTTCATGTGATCCTTTGCCAAATCCATTGCCAAATCAATCAAGGCTTCCCTTTATATAGCAAACCACCTCTGTTCCCTGGAACTAGCCTTCTGCTGACGAAGGCCACAGTTTGGCGCAAGAGCTCATCAGCCATGGTCAGATGTGTCTGTTTGGACAAATAACTCTTTGGAAAAGTCTGGTTTCCTGAGCACTGGTGCTGTGCACATGGCCGTCTTCAATGTATCAAAAGTGTTCAGGCTCGTCTCTGTCCAGATCTCCTTCTTGAGCTGCTTTTTGGAAGCCACTCTGTCCACAATGGTGCCATATCCTTTGACAAATCTCCTCTAGTAACCGATGAGGCCTAAAAAGGCTCTCACCTCTGTGTGGGTCTCAAGGGGTTCCGAAGCCCGGAAGGGACTGTACATTGGCCTGGAGGGGCTGCACCTTGGCCCCACCGACATGGTGGCCAAAGTATACCACAAAACCCTGTCCTATTTGACACTTACTGACCTTGACAGTCAGACCTGCTCTCTGCAGAGACTGCCTGGAAATGGTCCAGGTGGTCATCCCAACTAAAACTGAAGACTGCAATGTCCAAATGGTGGCACTTAAATCCTCTATTCCCGCTAGGATCTGGTTGGCCAACCTCTGGAAGGTGGCACTGGTATTCTTTATCTCAAAGGGCATTACTCAAAACTGGAAGTGACCCTCTGTGGTGGAGAATGAAGACCTCTCTTTAGCCCCTCAGTTTAGGCAGTCTGCCAGTAACCTGATGTTAAATCGAATGTACTCAGAAACTTGGTAGCTCCCAACCTGTGATGAGCTATTCAGCTCAGGGAATAGGATGACCATATGTCTTAGTGACTGAGCTCTGCCCTATGTAACCCACACAGAACAGGAGGTCTGGTGTCAGAACCACTGGAGTGGACCAAGGGTTGTTGGAGTGCTCAATCAACCCTAACTACAGCATCTTGGATACCTCCTCCTTGATGCTGTCTCCTGTAAATTTTGTTTTTGACTGGCATCCTTTCTCCAGTGTCAATATCATGAGTGGTGAGCCTGGAGGTGAATGAAAAAAGTGAGTCGAACTGTGCCAACAAGTTGCAGGGAAAGGACTGCTCCTTCCACTGACCATCTTGCTATTTGGCAGACAGATTGGGTAGAGTAGTATAGGTACTTTGGACCTCTCAAAGTGGGGTTTGCTGCAGTTTACACGTAGTACCCTTAAGGTTTTCCTCGATGTGCTGAGTTCCGTCAAATAGGTGGCCTCCTCCTTCCGCTCTTTGACCTCAATTAGAGTGGCCTTCTTATTGGACCAGTGCTTCTTCACTTCCTGGTAGTTGTCCAGGTGCTCAGGCGACTTCTTTCCAGAAGTGCTGCATCTGAGACCTAATTGCCAACATGTAGCTCCCCACATCCTGTAGGTGTTTCTTGAGAGCTTGTTCCCATCGTCATTGACAAGACTGAGAGATCCACACAGAGGGTGGCCAAAACAGAAGCTCAAAGGGACTGAACCCATTTCTTTTATTAGGCACCTCCCAGTGTGCAAGAAGACAGCATGGTTGAAAATGTCCCAATGATGCCGCATGGGTTCTGGTGGACCCATAATCATACCCTTCTGGGTCTTGTCGTGTTCACACTACTAGGAGTGGAAGCAGGGGGGCCTTTTCCTTGGTCACTGACTTCTCACTGTCCTTGCAGGTGGGACAAGACCTACAAAATGCATCTGAGGTCATTCTCAATCGGTGCCAATAAAAGTGGGTAACCAACCTTGCAAAGATTTTGGCCTACCCCAGATGTCCTGCCATGGATCTGCCTTGAGCCGCACCCAGTAGGGCATGTCAATAACAGGGTGACAGGACTCTAGATTTAATAATATATTGTTAATTACACTTTCACGATTACCAAACCTGGAGGTTTTATTTGCAGATGTGTCAAATGGAGTGAACGTAGCACACTAGATGCCTGCAAGTCTACTAATGTGAAAGGCGTAGAACTCTTTTTGGAGCCGTTAGGAACTGGGCATTGTAAGATTCCAGACCTATGATCTCATTCTCCACATGGACTTCCTAAACTTCTTTTGGGGCCCTCTGTTTAATCTTCTGCTGTTAAGATGTATAACGGAATGATGCACCCACTAAGAGGGCTACATTTTTGTTAGAAATGTTAATGTTTTTTAAATGCTCAGTGGGGGAATGTTTTGATTGTCTGTGTAACTGTAATCCTGTTTATGTGATGAAAATCCAGATGTACTGTTTCTGACTGAAACAGGGTTAACAGACTTTTCTAACCCTGCTATCACCTCTGCCATTCTGAAAGGTTATCCAATATATAATAAAGACCACCTAAGTGGTAGAGGGGGTGACGTAGCTTTGAATTATGGAGCTATTTTCATCTGAACGTTAATCACCATAGAGGGCTTAGAAGATGTTGAGGATCTTGGTGCCTTTCTTTCTTTATCACCTCATCAATCTCTGGCTGGAGTTTTAATTTATCGCCCCCCCGGGTCATGCAGGCCATTTTCTTAACTTTCTGTCCAATACCTTGGCCCATTTGGCCTTGAGATATGCCCACTTCATACTATTAGGAGATTTTAATTTCCATCTGGAAAAAATAAGGATAGTGAGGTGGTTTCCTTATCTGACACTATATCCTCCCTGGCATTGTCGTATTTTGTATCTAGCCCTACGCGTTAGGCAGAACATGTTCTGGATCAGATTGTTTCAAATGAATCACTGAAAGTGGCTACTCCCAGCACACAAGTTTGGCCTGATCACTTTCTGTGTTTCAAGAGCATTTTTATCAAATCCAGTCAGAGGATTTCTCTAGATACTGGAGGCAAGAACGCTGTCTTTCTCAGTTGATATGAATTGCGACACTCACATCCTGGACAATTGGATTGGAGATACGGCTAAGGATCTAGCATTAGAAATCACATGAGTCCCCTGTAGAGTTAAACCTTCATTTCTTTGGTACACTGATGCCCTCAAAGAAGGCAAGAAACAGTTCAAGGCTCTAGAAAGACGCTGGAGGAAAAAATACAGTCCTGTCTCTAAAGCCCAGTATAAAGCTACTCTAAATACATGCTGTAGGGAGATGAGATTAGCATAGAAAGCTTATCTGGAAGATAAAATTGAACTTGCTGGGAACAAATCACAAGAATTTTTTTAAATTGTGCTAAATTTTATATCTTCGGAAGCAAGCTCCAGACATCAAGAACCATAAGTTGATTGGTGTGAGCAGCTGGCACAATACTTCCATGATAAGATCAAAAACATCCAGGACAGTCTCTCCCCAAGCATGTTGCTGGAAGGAGCCATACCAGACAGTATCTGTGCAAGTTATTGAAGAATTCAGAATTCCACAGGGTCTCTCTCCAAATTTAATTCCCTTTCTCTGGAAGATTCCCTGAAAGCCACTCAAAGCCTCACGTTGAGTTCTCCAGCAGGCCCTTGCTCCCCCAAGGTGCTGGCACTTAGCGCAAGCACTATTGACCCTCTAGTAAATAAACTCTTTAATGAATCTCTGTCATCAGCACTGATACCCCAGGCCTGGAAGCAGGCTAAGATCCTGCCTCTGCTGAAAAAATCTCAAGCAGACACAGCCCAACTATCTAGCTACAAGCCCATATCCTTGCTTCCAGCTTAGTCAAAAGTATTGGAGAAGCATTTCAACTCCAAGCTTTCCCAATACCTGGTAAACAACAATTTAATACATCCTAGTCCGTCTGGCTTTTGCTCATGTTTCAGCACAGAGTTGGCTCTCTTGTAGGTGGGAGATTACATCAGGTGTACTTTAGACTCCAAGGGGAAGGCACTGCTGATAATGTTAGATCTCTCAGCGGCCTTCAATACAGTACCCCATGTTGCTCTACTGGCCTGTCTCAAAACTATTGGAATTGGACGCAAAGCCCTGGACTCATTGCCATCATTCCTTCAAGGACATGGGCGAGAGGTCTGGATCCCTCCTTTTTCATCAGGACCACTTGTATTGCAAGTTGGAGAACCCCAGGGCTCGGCTCTGAGCCCTACTTTATTTAACATCTACCTTACTCCTCTTTTTCTACCTGCAGAGGCCTTGGGAGCATAAATAATCTCATATGCTGATGACACCCAGCTATTGTTTTCATGGGACAGGGAGCCTGGTGAAAAAATATGAACCTGTCTATCAGCTGTTTTCCAGTGGCTCACATACCATACACAGCAGAACAATCCCCCCAACTCACCCTTTACCCAAACAAAATAACCACAATCAAAAATATTTTGGAGCTCACATGGGACAGATGTTGCCCTGCGGATTCTCACTGCTGCACTATGCTGCACAGGGCTGCTATCATGCATTAGCTACACAACAACAGTTCAACTAGAATAAACAAATAAGAGGTGCTCCAAACATCACCCCACATTCCTCTGTGAGCAGCAAACACGATTCCAGGGCGATCCGGTTCTCTGCTGATGCGTAAAGCCCTCCCAGGCAATGCCCACTGTAGAATCAGTGAGTGCCCATCTCTGACAGGCTATGTGCAGCCAGCTCTTGGGGACCTGGACACATGGCCGGTCCTAGAACTTCTGGGGCCCCGGGCGAAAGGAAAGATGTGAGGCCCCTTAAATTTGCATGTAACATCCAATCGCGGCCGGCCTGATGCGCGAGTGGGGGGTCACGTAGGTGTTCACTCGCGGGGGCGTAATTTAAAAATAAAATAAACTTACCTTCCCAGGTCTCGCGTCGTCTCTGCTCCTGACCTGCTCTCCTGCAACAGGAACAGGAACAGAACAGGAAGCCTCCCTCCCCTAAGCCAATCTCAAGGCTGCAATGGCAGCATTGTGATTGGTCGGTAAGCAGACAAGCCAGACCAGCCAGGCGTACCTGCCAGCCAAGCCATTCTTACAGCCTTGGGGGCCTTAAATAGTTCAAATTATCGCGCTTGCAGTAGTGTGATGGTTAGTAGCTGTGTTGTTACTAAAGTTGGCAGCGTGGCGAGGGCAATGTGTGGTGCAAGCTGCAGTGACCTCTTGATGAGAGCCCTGGCACTTATGTTGTTACAAATTAAGCACTCACTGCTCTGCTCTTTGAAAATATTCTGCCAGCTATAAATAAACTACTGCAGGCCACTGCTGGCTGGGTGTGTTTATTTTTGTCTCTTTTATTGAAAGGCTGCATGCTACATCGTGTGTTTTTGGTAAAAGGACAGGCCCCGTACCAAGGAGCGATATACCCGCTTAATACATACATGCAGATGGTATTGTCAGACTTCTCTCTTTTTAAATTACGGACAAAAAGCCTCCGGCAAAGCTCATTTATGCAACATAAATGAGGAAACAAAACGGCCCACTTAAGCCTCAGGGACTGGGCCTGTCGCACCAGCTGAATAACTCCCTTCCCAATCCAACCCTGGCACTGCATAATTACTACAAGGCCCAGGGAAGGGGGCCCCCACACCTGAACCTTGCAGCTTGATCCAGTGCTTCAAGGCCCAGGGAGGGGGCCCTCTCCCCATGGCAATGAAACAGTAAGGACACACTTCCCACAACACACAGTTTATACACAAAGAAAGGTCAAAACCAAGTTGATCTGGCAGCCCCCTCCACCCATCACCCACCTCCTCTTACCTGTGTCCGCCTTCCCTTGGAAACAAAGGGGGCTTCTGTCCTGGATACAAAATGCACAAAGGACCTAAAACGGCTGATACTTAACTGAGGCGCTGCCTGCCTCTGACACTGAGCCAAGATAATTGCTGGCCCAGCTGGTGTGCTGTCCCCCATTCAGTTTGTACCTTCCCCCACCCTGCACCCCCAGGAATGTCACCACGCCAGCAAGTTCAAGATGTAATATGATCAGCTGAGGCAGGGGGCCTCGCAAGAATAGGTTGGCTAATGTGAAAGTGTGGCCTTTCACGCTCATGGGGGGGCCCCCTAATCTTTGGCAGAGCGCGAGGCCCTGGGCCGCTGCCCATACTGCCCATGCCTAGCGCCGGCCCTGCCTGGACACATTAATATTCGGCCATGAGTGTCTCCGTTAGTCAAACGTCATAACAAGTCCTCAGTTTGGTAAAAAGAAATATTCTGGGGGAGGCTCCATAGTTCACAGTACACATATTGAAAGACAGTTCATATGTCCCGGAGGGTACTAGTCCTGCCCATCTGGGTCCTGCGATGTCATGGATTCCCCCTCTTCCGATCAAGGCAAATGTTGCTGTGCCCCTGTGGCCATGTGTTGTTTTATAAACTGCTGCATCTGTTTAGCATCTCCAAAAATGTTGGCTTTTCTGTCAACCATCACCTCGAGGAAGGTATGTAATACTGCATTCCATGTGGGGGTCTTTCAGTTTACGATTGACTTGGACAAATTGTTTCTTCACCTTCTTAACCTGCTGCATAAAATCAGGAAAAAGCGACAACGCTGCGCCCTTGTGCCGAAACACCTTCAGTTCAGGCGCCCTGTGGAACGCTGCACCTCGGTCCCTGTAATATAATATCCTCTCTCATATCGGGCAGGGCCTTGCCCCAGGCACCGGTTGCGGCGCCAGGGTTCAGTGAGCACATTCTACCACAAAGATCTCTGAACAAGTCTCATGCCTTAGGAGGTCTAAGAGATCTACTAAGAGTTGTTCCACAAATATCTCCATGTTGCAATTGTTGGTGGATTCAGCCAGCAGGGGCGGCTCCCCCACTAGGGTGGAGGAGTCCCGTCCCACTGCTTTCTCGCAGTTCGAGAAGCCGAAACATAAAATGCGAATAACTTCTCGTTATTACCATTTTATGTTTAATCGTGGGCGGGGTTGTTCTGTGAGCAGGGCAGGAGTGGGGAGCCCACTCCTGAGGGTGCAATGACTGTTTGGTCGGCCCTCTGGGGCGGCCCAAACCAGTCATGCCCACTCTGACCTTTCTTTCTGACCTTTCTTTCTTCATGCAGGCTGCAATACAGCCTACATGCAGAACATGGCCTCCCCATAAGCCCCTGGCTGGGCGGTGTCCCCACCAATCACACTGCAGCGTTGTGATTGGCTTAGGGCAGGGGAGGGAAGCTGCCTGCTTCCTGTTCCAGGAGAGCAGGAGCAGGAGTCGAGAACATGCAGGACCCGGCGGCGGACAGGTATGTTTTTTATTTATTATTAAATTAACCCGCCCCTCTTCACCGCGTGACCCCCCACCCGCGATTTATGCTGGCCACGACGGTCAGCCAGTCCTACTATCCTGAGGTTATTGCAGTGTGACCCAGCCTCACAATTATCTGCCTTAGCCTGCAAAGTAGTGAACGCCTTCTCTATTTTCTTCTGGGATGCCAAGGCTGTTAACTGCTCATCCTCAACCTCAGATATTCACCACTCCACCATATCAAGTAATTTGGTGTATTTTTCCAGGCGCTCCAACATTCTGTCCATCCGTAGGTACAGGGCATCAATCATCCTGTCTATTTATTGAGGCTGCTCTGCATTTTGAACAGGATTTGTCACAAGTTGTTGCCCATCTCCGGCATCGTAGTGTCTTGCTGTGCATTCATCGTGGCTTTTGGGGCTTTTCCGCATACCAAACTGCAACTTCAGATGTGGTTTATCTGTTTTTCCCATTGTGGAGAGTCACACAGTCAGACTTTGCGATGAGGTACCACTTGTCTTACAGCAAACACAGGGTGCTGCCCAGAATGGAAGTCTTGGAGCCCAGATGCAAAGCCCCAGCTAATTCCACCTGGACCACTAAACGTCCATGCCCTTCCAACCAATAAGAGCATCCAGTGAAGCACATCTAGTGCATGACAGTGCACTACCATGACAATCAGGTACAAACTCTGCAGCAATTGGGACCCCGGGGATCCCCTTTATTTTTATCTGCCTTCTCCGGTGCCAGGAGTGTTATAGCCCGGCTGCACGGCGCACCCATGGCAACCCACTCAGCCGCTACAGGGCCCAGATCGCTCCCCTGATGTACCATTTTTGCTTGGTTCAATCAATTTAGTCCAAACATTATTTTTTTACAGGAGACACGCTGGGTTAACGGGAAAGAAAATCACATATTTTAAAAGGTAGGGCTGTGGAACCAGTTCTTCTCTTCGTCTAAGGCCACTCACAGGCTGCATGCAAATTTGGTTTAAAAAAAATATGCAGATAAAGTATCATCCCCTTATGAAGGGTATTGGCCTATTCTCCCTGTGAAGATTAGGGGCCAGAGAATTAACCCGGCATCCTAAAATAGCCTAGCGAATGATGAATAAAAAAGTCGCTCCAAATGTTGTGACGGGAACTGTGTTGTATGCCTGGGGAGGTTATTTTAGGGGTGGGTTTTAACTAGATTAGCCTAACCCTTCCCAAACTCAGCATAAGAGACATACTAAAAAAAAACTTTAAAAAGTCTTGCTCCTGTCTAGGAATATGTTATATCTGGAGACTGGAAAATGCAACAACTAGATCCTATACCTGTTAATTCAAACCATTTCTGCTCTGCTTCTAGAATTGATATGTATTAGGACCTTACTCTCTAATACAGGTATTTCGTATCATGGCTGCATATTTGTAAACCATTTGGAAGTAATCCTTAGCTGTGCCTTCCACACATCTACTAAATCTTATAGGTGGAGTATGGATAAGGCCATCCTTTAGAAGAAGATCTTATTAACTAAATTAATTTGAAAATTTTGAATTATTTTACGCATAATTAATTGACAGCTGATGAATCCACTGTGCAGGATGCTTTTAAAAGCACTTTCAGAATCATTTTATATCACCCATTAACTCAAGTACTAATCAATTTATGGATGAGATTTCTGAAGTTAACAATATTTTTATGATTGTTATTCTAGGTTATATCAAGGTGCACAGTTAGGGTATTTGGGTTTGGAACAGCAGGTCAATCATTTCCTTAAAGACTTAAAATGACCCCCCCCCCCCCCGGCCCCTGAAGCCACTGTCACTTTTACTAGTGCCATATTAGAGACCGAGATGCCGTAAGCTATTGGACAGCTCCCAAGTGCCAAGACCCCTGGAGAGGATGTCTTTGCCTGCTAATTTGATAAAGATTTTGCTCCCTCTTTAATTGGCCCTTTGACTACCCTCTTAATTTCCTATTGAGTGGTGAACTGGTCCAGGAGTCATTTCGCAGAGGGGTATTGATTAACTTTCTCAAATTGGGGCAATCACTCGTCTGACAGACCAATAGCACTCTTGGACTATGACTATAAGATTTATGCTACAATTCTAGGTACTCAGATGAATAAAGTCGCTCGTCTTCTTATCTCTAATGACCAAAATGGGTTTATTAGCGGTCGGAGCTTATATACAAATACTCACTTTATGTCTGAGTTTATTGATATGGTGTCTGATGGTGCTGTCAATTGAAAATTGATGGCATCCCCTAGAGCACACTTGTGTTGGGGTAATGTACCTCCAGGTAACTATGAAATAATGTTTGCGTCAGTCTTGTAGAAGTTCAAAAATGAAGTTTTTATTCTCTGTTCATTGATGTTTGTTGCTCCACATCATCAATAAAGACCCTTCGTCTGGGAGCATCTATAAAAGAACGACATGTATGTCATGTTTGTCATGTCTGTTTGTTACGTGGTGTGAATGATTAGTATCGTGCTGAGAACACTACATTTATTAATGTGTAACTATCGTTGTGATCGACGTCTGGAGGTTGTGCTTATGTACTATGTTAAAATTGTGGTGTAAGGTCTCTAATGGATGTTCTAGGTACGTGAGCATGCTTGGTGAATATTAACAATGTGTCGATTAAAGTACGGGCAGTAATCGTGGTGGTTATTCAAGTGCTCATTAATGGAAGCTACAAAAAGCGGGTATGATAACTAATGGTACGTGGATTGGCTGCCATTTAATAAAACCGCCAGTCCGGTTTTCAACTTTAGATAAACACGAAAGTCGTGTTGATGCGCTATGAGCAAATAGTGTTCAGCTTCACTTACTTGAGTAAAACGCCGTGTTAGTTCTTAAATGAAAGTGTTCGTTTGCCGAGTGCTCGGTGGTCAGGTTAGTGATACCAGCGAGTTGAAACTCTCAGTAAAGAGTGTTGCTGGGTGGGTCACGTGACCGCGGAAGGTGTAGTGATAGAAATGGGACTAGTGTTGTTGTGCTGAAACATCATGGAAAATGGGTTTCTTATGTTAGACAGTAATCAAGTGGTGGTAGTTTATGTTAACCAAAACAAACAAAAGAATGTTCAATACAAACAAGAAATGAAAAAATGACATGAAAATTACTACAGCGAGGAGACTTGCAGAACTATAAATCCCAACGAAGTGGGGTAAACGTGGTAATGCTGTTGTCATTACAAATAACAAGAATATTCTATCCGTTCATTTAATCCGTACGGTATCATCGAGTTAAGTCTGTAAATCCAGTAGTTTTCTCTCTGGAGTAAATATTTGTTGTTATCTCTCCCTTCTGCTTTTTTTATTATTTCCAATATCATGAATTTCAGTTGCGAAATGTTGTGGTTCATTTCATTGAAATGGTTGGATACTGATGACTTGATATTTTTAGTTCTAATATTCGACTTTTGTTCGTTCAAGCGTACTTTAATTTTTCGCTCTGTCTTGCCAACGTAGATTTTTCCACCTGGACATTTTAACATGTAAATTACATTACTCGTGTCGCAGGTAGCTGTTGCTTTTATTGGTATGTTGTATTCTCTCATAGGATGTGTCACTTTGTTGCCCAAAATTATATTATTGCAATTGTTGCAATTGTTGCAGGGTCTGGTTCCTTTGCTTTCAATTTGTTTGTCTCCTGGTTGTTTGAGTATCTCACCCAAGTTTTTGTCTCTGGTATATGCGAACAACGGTCGTGATTTAAACATGTCTTTGAAATCTGTTTCCAGTTGCAACATAGGCCAATGTTTTAATACAATTTTACGAAATGTGGTGCTTACATTAGAAAATTTAGAAACTATGACCATCCTGTCACTCTGGTGTTTTTCACTTGACGTTTGTATTAAATCTGAACGGTTGAGGTCTTTGACTTGGTTTTTGGTTGTTTCTAAGATGAGGTTTGGGTATCCTCTTTCTCAAAATCTGTCACTCATCTCGTTTATCCGGATGTTAACCAGGCTAGAATCTGAAATGATACGTTTGACTCTTATCATTTGGGACTTGGGTAGATGTTTCTTCAGTGATGTCTGGTGAAAACTCGTGTTATGTAAAACATTATTCCAATCGGTTGGTTTTCGGTATATGTCAGTATGAATGCTATTGTTCTTGATCGTGACTTTAATGTCCAGGTACGTGATGGATTCAGCATCTATGATCCATGTGAATTTTATTCGTTAATTGATGGAATTTAATGTCATCAGTGCTTGTTCTAAATTCTCTCTGGTATCCTTTCACAGAATGAATAGATCATCAATAAAACAAACGTACATTTTGATGTTATCAGTCCAGTTCGAATTAGACCAAATATTTTCATTCTCAAATTTTCCCATGTAAATATTCGCGTAGACCGGAGCTGCGCAATTTCCCATGCTCGTGCCTACTAACTGCAAGTACCAATCTTCTTGGTGTTTGAAGTAACATTGGTACAATGTAAACATTGTTAGTTCCATTAGAAATACCTTCATCGATTGATCAACATCTAATTTGAGGATTGCCTGTTCCATAGCTTCTATTCCTCCTGCGTGGGGAATCGAGGTATATAGCGCGTTGACATCAGCAGTACACAGCCACAGGTGTTCATCTGGGTCCATTTTCAAATTGTGTAACCTACTTAAAAAGTCAGTAGTATCTCGAATGTAACTGGTGAGGGATTGTACTGTCGATTGAAGCTGACGATCCAAGTATTGACCTATAGGTTCATGGATGCTTCCACGTGTGGACACTATGGGTCGTATCGGTGGGTCATTGACTGTCTTATGAATTTTTGGTACCGCGTAAATGAACGGACTCCTTGGATGAGATTTCAGTAGAAAATTTCAGTTTTTTTGGTTTATGGTGCCCTGTGTTAAGGCGTTGTCAACAATGTTTTTCAATGCTATGGCGAACCGTTCTGTGGTATTTCCTGGGAGTTTCATATAGGTGGTTTCATCCGATACGTGTTCAATCAATTTTTGATGATACATCCTTGAATTCATGATGACTAGTGCGCCACCCTTATCAGCTTTAATACAAGTAATTTCTTTATTGTTGGCAATGGCTCGTAGTCTATCTCGGTCCTTTTGAGTCATATTTTTGTGTGTTACTTTTTTGTAGTTGATTGATGTCAAATCTTGTTTTATCAGTTGCTCAAATAGGTCAATCGTTTTGTGGCTCACCGGGGCCTGGAAGGTGCTTGACACTTTTAAACCCAAAAGGGGGTCAGGTTCTTTGGGACCTTGTGGTGGTGATATGTTTTCAAACAAATTGCGCAATCTCAATTTTCTGGTGAGTTTAAAAGTGCTAACTTCTAATTCCAGCTGATCTGATTTCGTGACGGGCACAAAAGATGTTCCTTTTTGTAATAGATTCATTTCTTGTGGTGTAAAATGTGATCTGAGATGTTGATTACTAATTGTTTTGTTTCTTGCTGATCTTTTTGGGTGCTGTCACGCTTCTTGTTTGTGGTTGTTCTTTTTGTTTTACCCCTCCTGAGTCGTCTAGGGTTACGGCCTGTTCTAAAAAAGGAGTGCTGGCTTGGTCTGTTGATGTGCTGGTAGTTGGTTCCTGTGTTGTTTCCCTTGATTGTGGTCCCTGAGGGCGACCTGTGTATTGTCCGCTTCTTCTTTGGCGTTCAATGGTATCACTATTGTATGAAGATGTGTCCGTGTTTTGAGTGTAAGGACGGGTTCGTCTCCTCTGGACGTATACCTCCGCCCAGGTATACACTTCTCCCAGTTTATAATCCAGCGTGTCGCGCTGGAATTTTCAAATTTTTGGGTAGTTTATGTCGTTGCTATGTTTGTCAAGTTGTTTATTGATGTCTGCTATGAATGTATCCCATTCGTCTGAGGACATATTCTTTGTTGTTTCTGAGATTGAAGCAAACATTATTTCATAGTTACATGGAGGTACATTACCCCAACACAAGTGTGCCCTAGGGGATGCCATCAATTTTCAATTCAATTGACAGCACCATCAGACATTATTGAATCCATTCGTCCTTAGGGTGAAGACGATACCTTGGGAGCACCTAAACTAATTTCAATAATTCTTATTTAAAACAAAAAACTTGAGACCACTCACAGCCGTGCATCGGCCAATCAAGCAACTAGTACTTTATTGATATGGTCACAGCTGATGCAACACTGGCAGCATCATTTTATGAAAAAGCTTTTGACCTCTTGAGTTGGACATGTTTATTTGAAATGATGGGTAAACTTCAATTCCCATCCCAGTTTACAAGATCAGTATTTGCCTTGAGCTAAGAGGCCACTGCCCAAGTGGTTATTAATAACTCGTCTGCTGTTCAAATAACTTAAGCAAGGTACCGGCAGGGATGTCCTCTTTCTCCGTTATTATTTGCTTTCTTCATTGATCTCAGCATATTTGCCAGAGTAAACATATCTCAGCTTCCATGACTGGTATTTCTTATATAAAGCTGGATGCAGATGATATTGCACTGTTTTTTATCCCTTCCCTGACCAATGTAAACTCGGCCTCGCACGCTAATAAAACATTTACTAGTCTAAGAGGCTACAAAATAAATGTGATGAACACAGAGCGCTCATTATTTAATTCTACTCTGGAAATTCTCCATGTAGCCCTGAAAGAAAATTATAGTGGTCTGAAAAGATATCTAGGGGTTCAATATCTTCAATATTCAAAGCAGTTGGGCAACCTCTTTTCTAAAAATTATAAACCTGTAGTGAAGAAGGTTTTTGACCATCTTAAAATATGGAAGTGGAGTAGCACAATTCTTTTTTGTTTGATCTGTTTATTATTATTTTAACAGTAGGGCATAACAAGACATGGATTTCCTCCAGGTGCTTAGCACATGTACATAGGACAACTTTACACTGAATTTTCAAGAGGCCACATTATATCAGTTGTCCCCATTCAGTGCTCTTATAATCATTCATAGAATTATACAGTCCACAGTGTATACTATGACAACCAAATTATTTGCATATATCTTGCCGATTTCTGGAAGGAATTAAATATCACTGTATTTACTAATTAACAAACTAAGAGCCATATGTATCAAAAAGTCATTTTGCGATTCTCAAATACCGATTTTTTGCGAATCGCTATTTGAGAATCGCAAAATGCTATGTATGTAGGATTTGCAATAAATTTTGCGAATCCTACATATTCCTTAATTGCGAATCGCAAATTGCGGTTCGCAATTAAGGAATACCTCCCCATTCATTCCTATGGGCCTAGAGGCCCATAGGAATGACTGGGAAGACATTCTCAATTTGCGATTTGCAATTAGCAAATCGCAAATTGAGAATGCAATTTCAAGGGTGCAGGGGTGTCAAAAGGACACCCTGTTGCACCCCTGAAATAAGCATGGGTGCACATGTGGCGCACATACATGCCCTAAGGGCATGTATGTGCTTCACATTGCACTTTGAAAAATGCAAAAAAAGTGCATTTTTCAAAGACATCGCAAATTACCACCAACTTGAAGTTGGTGGTAATTTGCGATTCCTTAAGGCCAAATTGCACTTTTTTGGTGCTTCTTACATTGCATTTAAGAAATCACAAAATTTGCGATTTCTTAAATGCAATCGCAAAATAAGGAATCGCAAATTTAGCGATTCCTTATTTTGCCTTAATGCATACCATTAGGCAAAATTGCATTCACAAACGCCGAAATTCTGTGAATTTCGGCATTTGCGATTGCAATTTGGCTTGATACATACGGCCCTAAAGATTTACAGGCAAAACAGTGCTCAAGGCGCGCCCTGTGGCAGAACATAGGCAGTGTCATATATCCAATGTTTAAATGTTTAATTAACGTTAGCCTGACTAAAGGCCTCGATATCGAAATGTATTTTGCTTTGCAAGTGTGTTCTTTTCCTTTGCATGTGCGTTCTCAAGGTTTCATTAGCTATAAAATAGAGTTTTGTTGTCTTTACTAATTTCTCTATAGTAAGGCTTTAGAAGAGAAATCTTAGCAAGAAACGTCAAGACCTAATGAGCAGATGAAGATTCCTATTCATCGCGTATGGGGAACGAGGAATGTTCAAGGTTGCAGTAACTATCCAAGTTCTGTGCAATGTGAAAGTCTGGTAATATTGCAAATGTACAGCACAAGAAGAGAAAAGATTGGTTCCTGGTGGTGTGGGTAGAGATATGATTGTTGTTGAAGTTTTATTGGTTTTAGTTAGTGTATATACTGTTAGAAGTTAAGGCAGATTCCCTTATACTTTGATGGATACAGACCTCTCTGCTTCCTTTATCCTTGAGACCCTTATTCTACGAACCATCCTTATTCCCAACTTAGAGCCTTGATTAGATTACTTTAATACTTACTTATGTTAAGGAGAGAAAATCTGAGGTTTTGTAAGGGACACATATTTCTATTCTCAGTTTTTGTATTGCTGTGGCTGCGATTATTTCATATCTTATTCTACTGTGACTAAACCTATTGCGATATTTCAGTTTGTCAGCTGTAATCCTGTATCTGTTTCATATCCTCTTAATGTGCATATATACTGCTTTGATTATTAATTGGCAATAAAGCTACTTAACTTCAATTACTGATTCCTGGTCCATGTTGTGGGGCCAAATGGCCTTCACAAAAGTTGAATTGTTTTCTTATTGCAAACTCCCTCGGCGTCTCAGTCAACTTCAAAAGATCCATTGGATAAGAGATTGTAAATCGCACAGCTACGCGCTCTCAGATTGTAGCTTTTCAGATTTTTTTTTATCGAGATAGAGTGAGTTACCGTATTAATGTGAAAGCCCAGTCTTGCCCAAACCCAGTTCAAGCCCTTAAAGCCCCTGTCTCGAGTCAGAAACCCCGTAACCGGTCCTAGGATGCTTGTTTCCAATCCAGGGACAATCTGGTTCGGCAGTGCGGGCTGGACTGTTCCCATGAGGCACAGGGTCAAGACTGATTTGCATATGGCAGGGTTCAAACTGGAATGGCATGGTGAGCAAAAAAACAATAGATTTAGGCCCAGATCTCTGTACTGGGGTGAATGTATGACATTGTTCTGATTTCTGTCCATCAACTGTTGTTTTTGCATTTGTCACCCAGAGTGGGACAGGGTATGCCCAGACGTGGGTCCTGTGCACTCCATGCCACGGGAATCAAGCTATCCAGGCTGAAGAGGGGTGAAACCCCGAAATCGGCCCTCGGATGCTTGTTTGCAGTCCAGGGAGAACTTGGCTTGGCAGTTCGGGCTGGACTGTTCCCATGAGGCACAGGGTCAAGACTGATTTGAATATGGCTGGGTTCAAACTGGAATGGCATGGGGAGCAAAAAAACGATGAATTTAGGCCCAGATCACTGTACTGGGGTGAATGTATGACATTGTTCTGCATTTTGTCCATCAACTGTTGTTTTTGCACTCGAGTCAGAGGATCAGCAGTGTTCCAGAAGCTCGGAAAAGTGTTGTAACAGCGAAGGAGTGATTATCAATAAGTTTGCACGTTGCAATTGCTTATGTCTAGCATGTAGTGGTTTGAGGAGATTGCATGGTGTGATGCACTGATGTTTTAAGTTGTTGTGCTGATGTGGAAGCACTTAATGCAAAGAAGTTGAAGTGGTTATCGGGTTGACATAGCCTAAGATTTTGGGATAGTAATATGTCATCAGTGTAGAAATCACTGTGTGTAATTGTCTGCTAAGTTTTGTGTTACTTGTCCTGAATACCGTTAACAGCACAATTGAAATAAGGACATTTATCTTTCTGTGAGACTAAGGTGTGGTGGATCCTTTTGTGCATGGGTGAAGCTACACTAATCTGTGTGATTCCCCGCTGGTCGAGGTTTCACTGTAGGGTGAGGAAGAGTAGGCCCAGAAAGTGTCACCCCGGACCATTTCTTCTATGACTGAATACTATTGATTCCTTAGTGGAGAAGACATATTGTTGAATTTTGCTTGGCATTGTTGTCGTAGTTTTATATTGCAACGTTTGTGAAAATTGTAAAAGAGGGTGAGCCACTGTGAGGAGTGAGAAGGCTCTAGGATTAGACGGTTAGCATTAGTGCTGCACTGTTATTGGTTGACTACGTCTTAGAGAGCTGCGCTGTTGTTGATTATTGACGCTGAATGAGAATTGTGGGTAAATAATTATTTCCTGGTTTGAAACTAAATTTTACTTGTGATTGTTGACATTACTGTTGAAAAATTCAATTCTTTAGGCTATATGATTAAGGTGATGTGAGATTTCCTACAAGGGGCATGGAAAATGCACCACCCTAAGATATGGCAGGTCATTATATGGCCATAAATGTGGGCATTCACACATGTATTTGGCTGAATCAATGGAATAAGATCACAGAGAAAGAAGGTGCATTGATGTTGCCTGCACAAGTTAAAGCACTTAATGCTTAGCAGTGAGCAACTAATTAGGCAAAAGGAAAATATCAGTGAAGAGTCCAAAAGGCAGTGCGTAGTTCTACCAAAGCTAGATGGGATGCAGAACAACGGCGGTGGAGAACTGCTATAGTACAGGGAATTAGACTGTACCCTGCATTGACGAATGAAGAACCTGAGAAAGAGAAAGAAAAGAAAGGGAAGAAGAAGGAGGAAAAGACAGGAAACCTAGAGAGCATAGGCGGAGACAGTGACAGTGTTTCTAGCGATGATTTATTAGATGTGTTGTTATCAATGCATCCATCTCAACATAATGTGGTTCAACCTGAGGGAATTAATAGTGCAGTTGCCAGTGGAAACTCTGGACTAGCCCCTGCAACAGTTAATAGGGGAGTAAATAAGAGTCAGAACCTGATGGGAGAGAGTTCAGGGATTAATGCCCTTGTTAACTCCACTGTTCCAGTCACTATTGGTCCTGAAGTCCTTTGTATAAACCTGAGTTTGCAGGAAACACAACACATACTTTGGCACTTCCTACTGGGGTAGATATATCAGCTAATCCTCCTGTGGTCCCAGGAATAGGAAGTACTCCTTTAGTCCCGATAATTCAGACCCCGGTGAGGGAAAATGCAGTGGATGTTGTCAAGCTAAAGTTAGAACTGGATGAGATGATATTAGGAACCCTTGATTTTTCCCAACTAGATACCTACCAAGAGCACTAACTTGTATTCATGTATAAGGATGTCACTAAACGAGCAGGTCAAACTCATGATAAATTGTTTGAACTGTAGATTTAAGTTGAACCAAATTAAATTGTTAAATTGTTTGAATTGTAGATTTAAGTTGAACCAAGTCACTGCAGAAAAGTTATTGTGTATGTTTTGATAGGATTGACATTTGAAGTATGAGAACATCAGGAATGAATACGCAAATTAAGGAAATAATTAGTTGCATCCGAAAAAGGAATGAGCTAGATAAGTGGGAAGGCAGATAGGTGAAGAAGAAAGGTCAAAAGAAAACAAACAGAGACCTGCCTTCGTCTTTAATAGATGGCGAGGGTGCTTTAAATGTTCCATTGAGGGAAGTGCCCAGTAGAGGTTATGTCCATGTGCCTTGGTGTAGGAGCGATCTTGCATCATTCACTAATAATTTCCATAAGTTGATAGAAAAGCCAGTGGAATGGTATTCAGAGGTTGAGCGATTTGTGAGACTTTCACAAGTCTTGTGGGTAGATTTCAATACCTTCTTCAACACTGTGGTACCTAGTGATTTGTGGGGAGAATGTAAAGTGGCTGTAGAGTGGCCAGAGAAGGAACCTCCGAAAATTCTGATATCTCATGCCCCATCACTATTAGTGGTGAAAAAGTATCAACAGGTGATAGCATTTTTTAAATGGAAAATACCAGACATAGAGTGGGTTAAGATTGAGACAAGAGATCAAATCCTTGTCATTATTGCAATAAATTAGGGCATTGGAAGCAGGCATGTCGTCTTAATCCTAACAGAGTGAGCAAGGAGAACCAGGTCCAGAATTCAGGGTTTACACAGCCCCATAGTGATAACCCCATGCAGTTATGGAGTGTACCCAGACTAAGAATGCAAAATTCGAATGTGCCTCAAGTGTCGGTGATGCAGGTTCCACAAGCCTCGATGCCCCAGTAAAATGTAAATGGTCACCAGCTTAATTCAAATCAAGTCCCAAATTTAAAACAGAATTCCTTCCAAAGCCAGAATCTGTTTCTGGAAAATGTCCGCCAGGGCATCGCAGAGATCTTGCAAGGATGTGATATTGTTTTCTGTAGCTGAAGGGTGGTGAATTTCTTGCCTATATTGAAGAGTTCCTTGGAGTTCCTTGGAGTTGTTGGAGCTGTCTTTGATGCAGGTGGCTAGGGCGGTCTTCTTGTTTTTTTCAGCAGGTGGTGGTAGCTGTTGAGGGTAGGTTTGAAATGTAATCGGTCCTTGAAGGTCTTCCTGGCACACCATCTCCTTTCACTCTATCTGCAGTTGCATTTCTGGGTTTTTAGTTCCTCTGTGAACCAGTAGGGGTGTCGTGTTTATTTCTTGGTGTAGGTAGGTTTCCTTGGGCAACTTTGTCAGCACTTGCTGTGATCCAGTTCGTGAAATTTTCCATTGCCTGTTCTGTGTCCTATCTGGTGGTGGGTAGGTAGGTGGGAGTTGAGGGTATTGTTCCAGCTCTGTTCTGTTTCCTTGGACCAACTACGCTGCGTTTCACTGGCAGTGGGGTGTTGAGGGGTTCTGAGATGACAAAGTGGATGCAGTGGTGGTTAGTTCAGGTGAGCTGTTCAGTGTGGGTGTATTTTGCTCTGTTGCTGGCTGCAAAGATAGGGTAGAGCATGTGTCCTGCAATGTGGGTGGGGTCGGTGACCCATTGCTTGAGTCTGAGTGTGTCCATACTTACTAGGTGGTCAGTCATGTGGGTGTTGTCTGTGTTCTCAAGATGAAAGGGTCCTAGGAAGATGTACAGATTCGAGTTGATGGCGATAGGAGCAATGAAGTCAGGGATGGCATTGCAGAAGGGAAGGTGGGGTCCTAGAGGTCTGTAGGTGATGATGCCATGGATTGTGGTTTTGCTATTCATTTGGAGTTGGGAGTTGATGTGCTTCATAAAGTACGAGGTGTTATCTGTGGTGGTTGCGCAATTGAGGGTCCCTTTGTAAATGATGGCTATGCTGCCACTGCTTCTATTAGTGCGATCTCAGTGGGTGATCTTTTATCCGGCCGGGTGGCTGTGAGTCTGTGACAATGTCGGGTACTGAGGCAGGGTTCAGCCAGGTTTCTGTGATGTAGACGGGGTCTGGGGCATGGGTGGTGATGGTGTCCCATATTTCCGTGGTGTATTTTCTGAATGCACAAACAAATTGGAATCCACTCAAGTGGTGGGGGTGGTCCCTACTTTGGTGGGGAGCACACCGTGTTGTTTAAACACCCCTCACACACCAACAGGCCCCTTGGTGTCATGCTTCATCATTGGGGTCTTCGCACCCTTCTACGGGGTGCGGCGTGCTACAACTTACGGATACGTAGGAGCACTCTTTGTGAACTATGTGTTGGTGTGTGATGGGGAAAGAATGTGAGTGGTGGGGGAGTGAAACGTGATAGTTAAAATAATTTAAAAATACCTGGCTCGTAGGAAAAAGAAAAATATTTTTTATTAAGCTCTCGGCTGGTATTGTTAAAAGGGGTGCAAGATGAGGTTGCTATTGTATGTTTATGTACAACAACCTCAGAAAGTGCGTCGACATGTTTCGGAGTGTGAAACTCCTTCTTCAGGACAGGGGTTGCACAACGGTCCCCACCTTACTCACACGTAATGTATATATCAAAGTGTATTATACAAAAAAGTGAACTATAGGTGTAGTGTACCTATTTTCGTTCTGCAAGATAGTCTGTGGCGCCCAGTTGGCGTAAGAACAAGACCTGTGGAGAAAAGAGGCATAATAAATAATTTCTTCACAGTTGGATATCGCTGTCAAACAGGTAAAAATGACCTGCTGGAACAGAATCTTGAAAAAAGGGTGATGTGAGACCTAATGAGGTCAAATACCCTGTAAAGGAAAAAAGGAAAAAAGAAAAAAGACACACATGGAGAAAGTAACACACACATGTTTAGAAAAAACGATGTCTTGTTCTCCTGCAAAGTTGAGGATAGGAAAACATTAAATAAAGAAAGACAATCCTTACTTAGAGGTTGTGACTAAATTGCCTCATGAGCCTTTGCATGGTATTGTTTTTTTTTTCATCTTGCTCAATTTAGCGATCTAAAAATAGGAGAAGACCTTGTTTAGGGAGCTGTTACTCACTAACTCCTTGTGAAGACCTCCCCCTATGGAAGCTGTGAAATTGAACTCACAATCTGGACAGGATACGGTAGACCTCCTTCCCTTCAATGCGGCTCCGACGGAATGCCGTGGTGTTGAGGGGGCGGTCTTTTATACCGGTCTGAATGGTCATTAGTGCCTTAATGTACTGTTAAATGGGAGCGGATGCATGCCCAAAGAAAGTGTGTGCCACTTCAATTGGTTTGTCGGTTCTGCGCGTGGAGATGCCGAGCGCATGAGCCTGAGAGGAGCGATGGCGATGAAGTGCTCTCTCCGTATGTTTGCACATGTGCAAAGGCGGATACAGTATGCCGCACATGCGTATTTTCTGAATGAGCGTGCGTTGATCAGCAGGCAGTTGCTCTCTCCAGAGGTGTTGGCACCAGCCTTGCTGCTGGGTGTGAGGGAAGTGGTGTGACTTATGGACCTGGTGTCAATTGTTTCCCTTATGATGCAGGTAGAGCAGCAGTTTCTGCAAGAGAAGGAGCCTTCGGTGGACCTGGGGAAGGCCTGGATGCAGCTGTTGTTCTGCGTCTGGGGTTCAGGGCTCGAAGTTCATCTGAACTGAGGCGATGGCGGTCCATGGTTATTGGATTCCTGTCCCAGAGCGAGGTTCGCAGGCGCGGGAACCGTGAGCCATCTGTGTGTGTCTGCTGCGTGGATGTGCTATGGTCTCATTGCTGGAGGGCGGGTGGGTTTTCTGGGGTGGGGTGTTAGAAATGGGGTAGCGTGGTGCGGAGCAGGTAGGCCAAACTCAGAGGCATTGTGTAAAGCATCTGCGCAGCACACTCACAGGCAACACACCAGGCACACTACAAAAGAGACTCCACACCAGGTTGCATGAAAAATAACTTGTATATTATAAAAACACATTAGAATGCAACTGCAGGTACATATCTACCGTGCCAGCCGGCACCGGGTAGCAATTCACAGGGGGGCTATTTACAAGGCAGGACCAATCGGGCCTCTGCCAGAACCATCACAAATCCAAGCATAAATGAAAGACCATAAGCAATAATGAATGTCATCATGGCCATATGCATTAGGCATAACCCTAGAGCATCCTCCTTAGCATGGAAGCATGAACAACCCAACAGGTAGAAGGGCATTAGGGTAGAACATTATCATGAACCACAGCCCCCTTATACATAAAATCACATTGGCCTAAATCAGAATAGGCATAAGCACAGTATACAGACACAAACAAGGTAAGCCTTAGGAGAGAAAGCATTATCGGCATAAATTCAACATCATTAGAGTGAAGGCAACCTTAGGCCTGGGAGCGTTAAGCATAAAACATGAGCAACACATTAGGCATACCCCCAATAGGCATGAATCACATTCTGCATTAGGGAAAAAGCATGGGCATGAGGCTTCTCAGTGACATGAAAACAGTAGGCATGAAACAGTAGGCCTGAAAACCCTTAGGCTCTGAAACACCTTACGCATTTTATCAGCATGTGTCACATGGGGACATAAACACATGAGGTTTCTCATCTGGCATAAAGTATTACACCTACATAAGTACATGGGCCACCAACGTTGCAGCTGCCCGCTTCTGCGGTGCAGCTGTGACGACCAGACACAGTCACTGACGCGTGGGAGTGGGGTAGCCCCTCTCCTGGGGCTTTCAAATTAACAACTTATGACAACTAACAGCAGCCCTCTACTGCGATGCCGCTGGGTATCCCCAACAGAGTACTGGCGCCACTATCCACGTGGGGGCCCCGCTCTGGGGCTCAGATTATTTAAAGTGGACCAATGTTGCAGTCGCCAGATGTCAGATGGGGCAGCTGTAAAATCAGCACAGGCACCGGGGGTGGGCACCGGAAATGTACCCCAACACACCCCCAACCATGGGAAGACTGAGCCCCAAAACGGAGCAGTGGCCCGCATTGGCGGCGCAGCCGTGCAGTCACCAGAACACTGGCCGGTTGGAGCCCCCTCCTGATCTCTAGGGTTCAATAATGCCCCTATTACAGCTGCCCACTACCAGGCGGGGCAGACTTCACCCGCACACGGGCACTTTGGGTGCCGCCTTGGCCCCAATACCACTCTCCTCCCGGCTCCTCACTCACCGGCAGTCCGGCGCCTCTCCTGCCTTCACCCGGGCCCCCTCCTGGAACCCGGGACTTGAATGGGGAGCTCGCAAGGCTCTGGACGACTTCCCCCAGGCAGGGGGAGGCGGAAGAGGAGCCCGTGAGGCTTCGACTCAGCAGGCCCCGCCCACAGGGCGGCACGGGCGCCTGTCTTCCGCCCACTTCTCTCGGGCGGTCCTCTCTCTCTGCGGCTCGGCGGTGATCCTGGGCAGTTTAGAAGTGCGGGGAGGGCTCCCGCCTTCAAATTAAACAATTGTGGTGTAGGTACCCGCCTCAGGCTGAAACATGTGGGGTAGGCTCCTGCGGTTCAAGAAAGCAGAACAGCACAAATGCAGCACCACAACGGGGTAGGCTCCCGCCTTAGTGTAGAAGGTTTACACATGCGGAGTGGGCTCCCGCTGGTCTTTTAAAACGTTCTGAGATGGCACACATTCGGGGTGGACACTCGCTCTTCTGCAGGCACATTGAACGCAGCTCTCACGAGGCGCTAGGTGAACATGCAGGGGGATTCTCTCAACAGAACCAGCTACAGGATCCACGCTCCTCCTATCTTTGGGGATTGAGATATAGCGCTTTGACAGCACCGCGCCGCAGGCGTCAGCTCCTCCTCTGGCAATCAGGAAAATAGTGCCTCCCGTGCGCTAGGCAGCTGGCGAGGATCAAGAGTACCACACAAGAAAGTAGTACCCACACTCCTCACCTCCTTGGAATACAGGCAGTCAAAGTATACCGCTCACGAGGTGCTAGGGCAGCAGAGCAGGCAGGCAAGGCTGGGCAAGATCAGCAGACAGTGGGCACTCATCAGTACAGGACAGCAGCTCCTAGAAGCAGTCATCTCCAATAAAGTGGCACTCCTCCTGACATAGCAGTCTTCACTCCAGCAAAGGCTCTGACTGGCCCTGTGGACAGCAGAGGGGTACAGATGGGCACAAGGGCCAGCACACAGGCCCTTGCGGCAGTACCTCCTGGCAGAGTGTCCCCTCTCCATCAAGTCCACGTTCAGTCTAACCACATGGAGGCTCAGCTCCTCCCTATATACGCCCCTCACCCCACCTACGAGAAAAAGCCAGAAGATTCTAGAAGGGTCCTGGGAGTTCCAGTCCCAACTGTCACTGTGGGGGAGGTGTAGAGCACCCTGTCACTTCGAGCACTGGGCCACCAACCCACCTCAGGCAGGCACGTAGTACATCAAAATGGCGACTGTGGAAAGTGACATTGGCACAATGGTAACAATAAACCTGTACACAACATTGCGCAGCATTTATCATTTTCCATCTCACACATCAACGGTGGTCTCCTCAGGGAAGCGACATGGGAGGTGAGGCACAGGGACGCAGCAGGCCCGCGAAGGGCAGAAGGGAGGCCCCAGCAGAGATGCAAGACAAGGGACAGGTCAGGGGCCTCCAGCAAGCAGGGCAGGCAAGGAGAGGGTAACATGGAAAGAAGCCAAACTGCAAGGGCAAGTGTAACTGGACCAGGCTGCCCAGGGCAGGGGGGCACAGCTGGGTGGCCAGCTACTGGGAACCTGGCACAGGTCGAGCTGAGGGGGGGAGCGTCGGGTGCTGTGTCAGGAGACACAAGGCGGCGCAGTAAGTACTTGATCTGTGGGCAAAAAAGGGGTGGCACAGCCCAGCCTCTTCCGAGTGCTGATGGGCTTGGGTGGGCCGACCCTTGGCCCAGGCTTTGCCTGGGTGCCTCCTGCATGCTACCAGCAAGGCAGAAGCCACAGGAGGCTTAAATAAGCACTGGGAGGTGCAAAAATGGGCTAGACCCTCCTACTGAGGGCTGATGGGAACTGTGGTTCTCAGATGGCGATAGTGGTGCTGGAGCTGGCTCCAAGTGGAGCAGGGGTCGAGCAAGCAGGTGTCTGAGGTGAGCAGCAGGGAGGGACGACAGGCACTGTGGAGTCCTGTGAGGCGGAAGCCGCAGGAAGCTTAAATCAGCACTGGGAGCTACAAAAATGGGCTAGGCACGCTACCTGGGGGCTGATTGGAAATGTGGTTCCCTGGCGGCAATAGCGGTGCTGGAGCTGGCTCTTGAATGGAGCAGGGGCCCAACAAGCAAGTGTCTGAGGTGAACAACAGGGAGGGACTGAAGGCACTGTGGACCCCCCCCCAACTGCTTGATTGCCTTCCTAGAACTTAAAGAAAGTCTCTGTCGTGCCCTGGCACTGAGAATGCCTGATTACAATAAAACGTGTACTGTTTCCTGCAGTGAGAAGAAGGGCTGCGCTCTCTCAGTGCTTACACAAATACACAAAAATGCGAGAAGGCTGTGGCTTACTTTTCTGATACTCTTGATCCTTTAACCACAGGGTAGCCCGAGTGCCTAAAAGCAGTGGTAGCTGTTGGTGTCAGCTTAGCGTGGTGTAAAAGCATTGTGATGTGACATCATCTAACTATTAGTGTGCCCCATTCGGTTGAGATCTTGGTGACACCTAATCAACTGCCATTTAACAAGGTACGAGCAGATTATACTGTCTGCAGAAAATGTAACCCTTAAGAGATGAGCTACTTTGAATCCTGCCACCTTGAACCCTTGAGAGATGTGCTACTTTGAATCCTGCCACCTTGATGCCTCTGCCGGAGAATGCAAATGATGAGGGAGAGTTTGAGGGCGATTGTCTCTAAGTCCCTGAACTATGCACCAAGCCAAGACCAGATATACGGGATGAGCCACTAGTAGAAAATGATTACATGCTATTTGTGGATGGGTCATGTTTGAGAGATAATGAAGTAAATTTGAGAGCTGCATATGGAGTCTGCGCAGTCCCAGGAATAATCACAGCCTCTTGGCTTGGATGGGTGTTCTCTTAGTGCTGTAATGGTCATAAGGAGGATTTATGATATGATCTGGATCCCTGATCCAAAACGGAGAACATGTCATGAGATTACTTGAAGCACTACAGCTGCCTGCAAAAATTGCAGTTGTGAAGTGTCCTGCTCACCGAAGTGGAAATGATTAAGTGAAAGTGGGCAACCGTTGCACTGATGAGATTGCACGATACTGTGCTCATGGGTAACGAACATTCTATGGTGAATACATGCATAAATCCGAAGGTGAAACCAACTATAACCTTTTGTTGTCAACAACTGATACCGGGGAGGAATTAAAGAGATTGCAGGAGGAAGTGTCAGAGGCAGAAAATCAGGGTTGGATGAGAGCACGATGTGGTAGGAGAGATGAAGATAAATCGGTTTCTGTAGATGGCAGACCAGTGTTGCCAGACAGCCTGCTATCCCTTATGGCAAGACATTTTCATGAACCAACACATATTGGGAGGGATGCCATGGTTAGGGTGTTTAGGCAGCATTGGTCTAACCCACAATTGAGATTGGTGAGTGAAGTATTATGCCACAGCTGTGTTGTGTGTCAAAAGATGAATGTTGGTAAAAGAACTCCAGCAGTCTTATAGTCAGGAGGGCCATTCTCCAGGATGCAGACGGACTTTATCAAAATGCCTGTGTGCAACGGGATCAGATATGTCCTAGTGATTGTGCACATCTTTAAGAGTTTTGCACAGCATTGCACGTGGAACAGAGATTACATTGCAGTTATTGTCCAGAGGCTTCTGGTTTTGTGGAGCAGGTGAATGTAATGTTGGAAGCCAGATTGGCCAAAGTGTGTGCATTAACATCTTTGAAGTGGCCAGATGCTTTGCTTCTTGTGCTGATGAGTCTTGGTAGTGTTTCTGACAGAAAAACTGGATTATCCCTGCATGAGATAATCCTGGGTAAAGCAATGGGACTGCCTGTAGTGACCGCAAATGCACTTGAGAACATTACAGATGACAAGGTGCTTGACTATTTCAAGGGACTAGCTGATGCGGTCCATTCTGTGTCCCACCAGATTGAAGCTGTTGCTGCCTCTCCATGTCTGGAGCTATGCCATGACCTCAGTCTTGGCGACTGGTTCTTGGTGAAGAAACACGTTCAGAAAACGTGTCTGGAGCCTAGATGGTATAGACTGTACCAGGTTATCCTAGTGATGAACACTACTGATTAGTGTGGGAGAATTCCTAATTGGATTCATGCAGCCCACACTCGTAGAGTGCAGTGTCCCCCTGATGATGTGACAGTACTTCTTCCTCAAGTGCAACTCACAACTGAGAGACATCAAAAAGAGGGTGCACAGAGTACTGAAAGTCAGCAAAAACCTCTGACAGCACATTCTCTGCTTGAGAGGGGTCTTGGTGAACTGATAGTTGAGAAGACTTGGCCTGAACCAATACCTAAGCCAGACTCAGACCCTGACGAAGGGCCTAGTGCTGTGTCATGCAGAGTAGAGACTGAGGACTGCTGGCTAAGAAGGCAAGAAAGAGAGAGATTCAAATTGCCTACAGATGGAAAATTTAGAACTGTCCCGGAGGATACTGAGGAGTCTGGCCTAAGTGACAGTGAAAGTGAACAATCAGCACTCAGGAGCAAAAAAGGTGATGAACTGTGTTTTGAATTTGCCCTGCCATTGAATCGATTAACCCAAGTTGTCACTGGTTTGATCCATGAATTAAACTTTGGGCTTAGGTTTTATTAGAGACTTTTGATTGAACTTTGTTTAAAGAATTAAGAAGATTGCCTAGTTCCGTGACTGCTGAAGGAGAGTAATGGTATAATTTAGAAGAACAAGGAGTAGGGCTAAGGAAGACTCATGAAGATTTGTAATTAATTTAATTGCACATCGTTTGAGCTTTGTTTTGCCATTTGCACCGGTAGAGATGCACTGAAGAAATTCACTTGCTGCAAATCTTGCTTAACGGTCTGTTTGTAGTGAAGTCATGGAAACGAATAAAACAAATAGACAAAAATATAGATTAGTAGGGGTGTTGTTTGCTATTGCTGTAGTATTAATTATTCTCCTTGTAGGATTATCTTCACCTACCTTTTCCACGGTAGGTGAGCTAAAGCCTAGTTTTACCCCTAAGACCCGGAGTCCTACAGATACTAGATTATAAAGCTGTGCATGTAGATTCATCTAGAGGAGATTATTCATCAAATACCCATTTTAAATTGCTTCATGAATACATTGACACTATGAATGCATAAGACTGCTATGTTTGTAGGCAGAAACTAGCAAATTGGGGCATTCCATTTTCACTTCTAACATCCATAATGTCTCTATATTCGGAAACTTGGGTACAGGTGAAAACAGGCCCCGCATCTCTCTCTGCTAAAATCTGGACGACTGGAGGCCGGAAACAAGGTTGCTTGCTGGCTGTCCTCCTTTTCAACCTGCACACGGCAGACCTGGGAAAATCTCTCATCAACAGTAGCCTGACCCCCCCCCCGACTAGGCAATTGATTTCTACACATTCTTCAGTACACAGATGACAAAGTCATCATGGATCACACCAAAGTTATGTTATGCACTTTTGTATTGCGCACAGCTGCCCCAGCTAAGGGGCGTCCTGGCGCATGGCAGGCAAAGTGCAACAGACAGCAGAAACACAACAGAAATAAAAAGTTTATTTAAAAAGGAAAGTTTTCAGTGCTTTGCGAAAGGCCAAAAGGTCATCAAATAGCCGCAAGTCCACTGGGAGGGAATTCCAAAGTTCAGCCGCCCTAACCCGGAAAGAGCGACCCCCAGCCCGACACAGCCTGTGGGCCTCCAACGAGCCCGGACCAGTTTACATGAATACAGCACATCGAATTACCTTACCATCAACTCATTCACGAGGAGGTGTATATTAAACTTCCTAAACCCACTTATGATTTTAGATCAAAGTGATGCTTTTAAATCAGTGGCCACCTCCTGGGTGTGGGTTGAGAAATAAGTTGTGTTGACATACCGTGGAAACTGTGTCAGTTTACTCTGCTGAAATGTGTCTCATGTCTTCTGTGCCCCCAGGGTATCCCCGCAACGTGCTTCCTGAGACAAGATCTGATGTACAGGAAAAGTTTTGAAACAGTATTTTGCTGTTTTATAGATGCCCCGTTCCTTGCTGTAATTGTCAGCCCATTGTGTGTGTGCGCTGTTTTGGCTGATAAGGAGCTGCAGGCGGAGAGGTACTTTGATTCGTCCAGGATCACACATCTTGGCAATTCTCTTTTCTGCCTGATAATGGCCTTGATACTCTCTGATGCACCTTGTCATAGGATGGTGGGTTATCAATATTAACTTTTCATCTTAACCGTTTCACTGCTGGGGTGGAAGCGTACACACCTTGCAAGCGCTGCATTTTGTAATGTTTTCTTGATACCACCTGAAAATGCAGACATGTACGTTAACCCTCCTTAAAACACACCCACATGTTTTACACACCACGACTTTGAAATGTCACGAGCCTCAACTGCACAGACCTCATTTCCTGAATGAAATGTCCTGAAGAGGCAGTTTACCTTGGTTTAGCAGAGGAGACTTCCTGTCTCCTCGCTGAAGCTGAATGAATTAACCCCCTCCTGGGACGGTGAACATAATAAAAGAAGGGACACTTCGTGCCCCGTCGATTTCCCCTCCCTCGACTTGCCACAGGGAACAAAGGTGAAATTAGAGTGGAGTGCGCGCCCCCCCTAGGATGGTGTTGCGCCCCCCCAGGGGGGCGCGCCCCACAGTTTGAAAAACTCTGCCCTAGAAGAAAGTTGTGGAGGACATCAAGCCTTTGACTGAATTTCACCTGACAACGATTCATATGTGTGTTATTGTGATGGCTAACATCGTCATTAGAGGGGGGATTGGAGTAGCACAATTCAGACTCTACCTTTACATGTCACAGAAAATTCCCTATGTACCTACATGTGACACTATATTTACTGTGTTCCAGAAATGTATTAACTATTGTGAACATTTAAATTCATTAATGAAATGTATTTATTGTAGAAGCTAGAGTTTTTTTCAATTCATACGCTATTCAGTTTAAACATGAAGATGTATTCTGTATTCAAGTTTGCATTTATACTTTGAGTAACATTTGTATATATTCTGAAAATCATATTTGAAAGTGTTATCATGTATGCTTTTACTCACATTTGCATTTATTCTTGAGTTACATGTGCACAAGTATAACTGTTGGAAATAGCCCTTATTGCAGGGTTACCCCAGACTGTTTGCCTTCCTCTTCATCTTTTTCTTACGTGGTTTATGTTGGCTTTAGGTCTCTGAGCACTTTACCACTGCTAATCAGTGCTAAATGGCATGCACTTCTTCCCTAAACATGTGTGTAATTGGTGTATACCTGATTGATATATTAGTTCACTTAAAAGTCCCTTGTAAAGTGGTATACCATATACCAGGGCCTATAAATTAAATGCTACTAGTGATTGTGCCACCCACAGAAGTAGCGTTTCAAACCTGTCTCAGGCCTGCCACTACAGTGTATGTGTGTGCAATTGACTGCCATATCGACTTGCCATTTAAAAGCTACTTGCCAAGCCCTAAATTCCCCTTTTATTACATGTAAGTTACCCCTAAGGAAGGCCCTATGTAGCCCTAAGGGCAGTGTTGGAGAAACTGAAATCTTCATTCTCAGGGGTACTGGATAATAAAGAACTCGGCACAGAAGCTGAAATATGAAAAGACATCTTTTTTAAACTTAATTAAGTGAGGCTACGTCACACAGAAGCCGTAGCAACTGAATGAGGCAGTCTAAAAAGTACAGAACACAGAGGCCTTTTATATGCTTAGGGTTACAAACTCAGCATAAAAGAAAGGGGCAGTCCTAGCTTTTTCAAGCATGCAAAATACCTAATATGGTCATACAAGATCTGCCAAATATTAGCGAATAGGCAAACGTTAAAAACAAGGCATCATGTAACCAGAACATCCCCCTTGAGTCGTGCTCTTGCCCAACTCGATAAGTCAATCTATGACAGCACCTATAGGTCAATCAGTAATGGCAGAACATGTTTGCGTGCTTCAAAGGAAAAGGTTGTGGAATAGGAAAACACAGGGAGAGAATAGCGAAGGCCAAAAGATAAGATACAGCACGAGAAGAATGCTAAAGGCTAACAGATAGTTGATACAGGGATTAGGTGGTCCAGACAAGAATTAGTTAGGCCAGCTGGTGTCTGAGATGAGTTTCAAAACAAGGACAGAGGGAGTTTTCAACACGTTGCAGTCCAAAGGGAAAAAACACTTCGTGAATCATGCAGCCTGTGTAAAGGCAACATAAAATAATGACAAATGTAAAATGGAGTCAAAATTAAGGAACCTCAGACCCTCCTTTTGCCATTACACAGGCAAATCCTAATTCATTGCTAGGTGAGCATTCTACTTATTTCATACAAGCAGGAATATGTAAGCTATCAGCAGGAATACAAAGAGAACAAAACATTCAACATTCAAATAGCAGAAGAAAGTAATGACCACCATTACAAACAGGATTAACATTCATTTATTTACAACCCTAGGCAAAACAAATACCAAAATTATTTAGCAAACATTTTCAGGGCTCATATGTATTTCAGAAACGTATTATATACTCAGGTGAAACAGTGGCGATCCTTATCAATGCTCTCAGATGAAAAGGGATACTCTTCCACAGGGAATGGACTTTATTCTGCTTTTACTAAACAGAATACTACTTTAAAACAATGCCAGCAAAACAACAAAAATCAGTCTCCTAACACCCATTTTATGCAATCGCACGGGAAATACCCTGAGTCCGTCCAAGCCTCTCTGGCAGGCTTCTATTGTCCATCAAACCGCTTCTGTTGTTTTCTTCCGCATGGGCCTCTTCATTCAGTCCATTCATGAAAATGGTCCTTCTCAGTATCCGTTGGAGTGCCCTCCTGGCAAACACTCGCAGCTTATTTGAAAGTCTCAATGTCTCAAGGCAGTGCACCAATATCTCTCCTCGGCGGCAGACACTACAGATAGTTCTTCATTGATCATGGGCACAGATTATCTCATGCAGACCCAAGTACTATTAATCAGGAAAGAGCAACGGACTTTCACACTTAGCAGCACTTTCAGGCTCCAACACTCGCATTTCAGTGTCAGAGGATGCTCGGGCTGCTATTTCATTTAATCATAGGTACCACAATGTAGTGCCTTTTTCCAATCTTGGATCCTCCGGTGCACTGCCTTTCCGTTGGAGCAAAGAAAAGGGGTGTGTGGCCAAAACTCAGGCCAAGGGGCTCAATGGACTGCACACTGTCAGAGGTTACCAGCACATGACAGGTGAAAAACTGAAACCTCGAAGCAAGAGGGATCCTTCTCTTTTGCTCTTTTGCACTGAAACTGGTTCTGTGATGTCCAATGCCGTCTGATGGAGCAGGTACGATTCTTTAGAGATACCATGGATGGCGCGCTGGCGATCGCTGTCCAGCCTTGCTGCTTTTCTGGGTGCTGGGACTGTCACTTATAGGAATGAGCTTTTCATCAAAGGTCCGCAGGTTATTATGACTTAATCCCGCAGAACCTAGTGACGTAGGAAATGGGACACAGTTGTTAGTTTCCTTCAATTTAGTAAAACAACAGTTTGTTTTTAACAAGAGGATTGCAAGCAGGTGGCCTGCAATCTGCGAGGGAGTGGCCATACGCCATGAGACAATTCCGGTCTAGAACACACTGTCATTCTCAAAGGCAATACAAAGACAAAGGCAGTAGGCAAAACAGTGCCTCTAGCCTCTTCAATTGGTTTTCCATGTGAGAGCATATCCTCTACCATCTAAGGGTAGATAGCGACATTGGAATTCTATCTGAATGGATGTCCTCACGCATGGTGACATCGTCTAATGGGGTAAACATATATTTTTTTCTCTCAATGATTAAGTCTGGGTGTTCCTAAATTCCTTATCTAGAATATCTCAAAAGAGAAATTGCATGATACAGATTATCAGGGACATGTAGATACCTCCCTTTTAATAACTGTGCATCATGTGCACTGTGCAATACACAGGCTAATGATCAAAATGTGGAAACTTGTCTTATAACAGCATTTAGTCAGTTAACCAGTCCATCACTACCATGACGGTCAGACTGGAAAACATCAAGGTAGGCCAAAAGAAAAATTCTTAAAAACCAGTCTGGTTATACAAAAGGGAAATATACATAATATGGGGGTCTCTGGTACAGTACTGCAATCTGGAAGTGTGAACCTAATACAATAATAATAATAAAAGAAGGCTAACTGGTGAAAGGAATATGGAAAAGGGAAAATGGGACTAGGACACAGCTAAAATCCCCAATTACTAGGCCCGATGCGACATCAATCAGGGGAGAAGTGACGAAAGAAAAATCTATAGGAAGAACAAGAAATTACTCGGGTGATGGTCAGGCATGTGACACAACACCAAGAGTGGGGGTGATACATAAAAATCAAAATAGTTCACGAACGTTAGCTCTACCGCTGGCCTCTACACCATATACGGTAATCTCAGCTAATGTTCCAGTTCCTTTTTCAGAGAAAAAAATTAAACCTTGTTTCCTTTATGGTACAAAGCCATACACTATTTAGGAAGCAGAACAAAACTGACTAATGTAATATAAAAATTAGGTCACCATGCACAAAAGTCACAGATCTATAATTTATCCTTACGTCCAATCAGGATACATAAATTTAGGGCTGCCTGTTCCTTACAGGAAAGGGGGCAGTATAGTGACTAACTGTAGATGAAACCTTGTTTCCTGTATATCTCTTTTATTTTACTTCAATACTATATAGCCAAAATAGACATGCACTGGTGAAGTGTTGTCTGTCTTGCTCACAGGATGAAAAAATATCATATCTGTGAAATTTAGCGCAAATTCACCCAACTGTTGTGCAGCGATATACATCGTCATGTAGAACCCTTCACAACACAGGTGAACTTGTAATAGTATCTAAAGCAACAACATAAAACAAAAACATGCATAAAAATAAAAACGCACAAAACGGACATGTCAAGCCATCAGATATACTTGCTGTATATCAAGCACAAAAAACATAGACCAAACAATAGCATATGTGAATGAGCGGTGACGCACAAACAATAGCATATGTACTTTATGTACTGTGAACGTGCAGCCCAAAACCTATTATTCAGGCCTGCTTACTTTCCTTAACCTCCTTTTGACAGCTGATCCCTAGTCAGTCGTGATCGGCTGGCAATACAATCTACTGTGTCACTTCTGACATACAGGACCATCAAGAACAATTCATGATAGGACCAAATACAGAAACATGAAAACCACCTGAACATTCCTTTCCAAAGGAGTTACCCAAAAACACATCTCTTTTCAAACAACCAACCTCACGTGTCTTATCAGCCTTAAAATCACCCAGAACAATCCATGAATGATCTGCGGGCAGAAGCAAAAAAAAATACACAACACACAAAAGAGAAACATTTCTCATAACAAACAAATATCCTCTATAACTTGTAATCAGAAGACAAAGCATGATACACATTAACAGACACAAAAATAAATTTCCATTACTTAACTGTTACCATCTTGTCAGTCAGCTTGCAACATTAAGCCATTTTAACTTTTCTAGAAGTAAAATTTTTTCACTGACACTCCATGTTAACCTTTGCGCCACAATTTCCACTGTGAAAAATAATTCTTTATTGGCAAATCGTTCTCACTTAGGCATGTAGCCTTCAAAATTTTCATAAAGAGCTTCCTCTTATTTTCTGTGTAAGACTTAATGCAATACCTCATTTTCTGTCAAAATAAAGCAACTAGCGGACATTAAATTTTTTTTACAGCAGAGATACAAATGTATCATTTTTGCAGAGCATTTAGCATGATGTTGAGACTTTAAAAAAAACCTTTTTCATATTTTCCCTTTGGAATCAAGTTATTTAATGTATTGATGTTCCTATAGAGAAACCAGAAACCCTTCCTTTTAGAAGCCCGTTTAGCAAGATCATTCTGTACTTCGCAGAGACAAGGCCCTAATTTACGAGGTTACAGATGTCGACATGACAGCCTCCCTCCATTGTTTACAGGGAAACTAAAGATAACACCTCAGCGCGACTCGAGCCAGCCTCTGCAGCTGTCCTAGCCCCCAGCTTCTGCTCACTAATAAGTTTGTCAAAGACAAAAGGCCTTCCTAATTCCTCCTAACCTGCAATAATTCACTCTATTTAAAACACATGGTATATATATTACTCCTGTTAGGGGCTACAATTTATTTCTATACTTATATTACTAAAACATTTACTGTGAATAATTTGCAGAACATAATAACATAACATACCAGATTTAGAACAAATGTGTGCTACTACCCTATGCAATGGTACTCAGCTCATCAACCTTAAATAGATGAACGTTTCAGTAAGTTCAGCTTAGAGTTAAAACCTTTAACCCCGATATTAAACTCAAACCTCTACACCAGGCACATTGGCTCACTGAGCCATTAAAAGCAACCCCAAATGGGAACAACCTGCAAATTTGTGTTATACCTAAATGTATGCATTTACTGAAGCCTAAGGCACTTTAAAGCTATTTTAAATGGCAAGAATACCCAAATTCGACTTTGATATTTGGGGCACTTAAAAATAAATATCCTACAATTATGTTACATATTATTCATCCTCAGAATGTTCTTTACACATTACAGACATTAGACATATCTCATGTAAATCCTTAGAAAAATGAGTTCTTTACGCCTGCGCTAAGTGAAATTTCATATGCTAATGTCCTCATTATGCAGTGCAACACAACTTAAATTAAAGTATAATGCTAGGAGGTCACAGTATGAGCATTCAGCTTTATGAATAGTAAAAAACGAATTTTGTAGCACTTATTTTTAATTATTATTTTTCATAATTAATAATTATTTTTAATAAACCCAATCATTTTTGATAATTTCACATATAGAAGCAAGCTGCATCCCTTGCCTATCATTTTAGACGCATTTATTTATAAATCTAAGCACAGAAGCCTAATTTGAAACATGACAAAATTTGGCACCACATTTTTTTCTTTCTAAAAAGGGCAATTTTATTTAGCAACAGAGCCAAGAATATGCGTACAAAAAATTTTAAAGAGAGGAAAACCCTTAATTGAAATGTCTTCCTGTAATACAAAATAATGAACCTTAGTTTTGGAACCCCTTTTTTTTTTTTTTTAAACACTATTCTGAAATGCAAAGATTCACCCGTGTTTAGCTAAGGGCAAAGTCCTGGCTGAGTAAATACTCCTGTTTATTCTGTGACCTGCAAAGACAACAGCTATTTGCTCAGAGATAATAAAAGCTCTCCTCTCAGTTTTAACATGAGCAGCGTGGCAGTCTTTTTTCAAACGAAGACATATCAATGCGTCTGAGTTCAGCAAAAAATTTACTTCAGCTGAAGTGTTTGCCTGTTAATATCTAATACAATGTATGTAAGTAAAAAATTCTATAAGTTTATTTTTCTACATAACACAACATTTTCGTTTTTGAGGCCTTTTTTCATTCCTAGTGAATGTGAATTTTTTATTTTAGTTTTTAAGCATTTAGACATTTCGCTTAATAGACTGAAAACATTAAAAAAACACGAACACACATTGAGCTCATTTCAGACAGAAACAGAAAGGGGTCAAACACTTAGGACACAGAATACGGCGCGCTTTAGCCTTTTATTTCGTGAATAGCGCCATCGCTATTCACTTACAGAACTTGTACTAATGGGAAAACCACATAGACATGTAAACACACATTTAACCCACAAATCAATACTCAGGACAGAAACCAAGGACAGCCCACAGACTGTACTTAAACCAAACCATTTGCAAATACTAGTTGTAAGTCATATTTACAAGAAGTGCTTTCCAATAGTGTTCCGAAAGACTTCAAAAACAGCCCAACAGACTGATGTATGTCCAAGAAGCGTAAAATCCCCTCAATTCACTAGCTTTGGCTAGCAGAACACCAAAAATCGTTCTACATATAAAAAAAATGCACAGAACAAAGGATCCTTGTTTGTATTTTGTCATATTTTAATTCCCTGGGGATTACAGAATCACCAAGGAAGAAATATGTTTGTATACTTAAACCTATTTAAGTATTCTCTTTTTAGGGGAGCCGGCTAATTTACTTCACATAAAAACAACACATTCTTTAATGTGAGCTTGAAAACAGGCATGCCAAAAATACTGCCGAATATGCAAGTATTATAAAAAAGTAGTGCTTAATGTACTTTTCATACGTGCACCATTTCAACAAAACCAGATAGAGAAAAATCTCCTCATTGCCTGTCCACACAAATTGCAATTTGCATATCAAATACATATCCAAAGTTGGCCAACACAAATTCCAAAGATTCCAAAGCTACAGTAAGCGGTACTAAACTACCTTACTCTTACCAATCAAAACGTTATTCAAATTCTAACTGCCAAGTTCTAAATGACCTAACGGTCCTTTTTTTAGAATACTCACGCTAAAAAGGTTCTCAGTCAGGAGTGACATCATGTGGAGGATCAAAATCAGGAAGATCAGAAATATACCGGGCTGCAAAGACAGAGAATCTCCAGAATCCTTGTGCACAAAGTAGCAGAGTCCCATCCTCTGCTCCTCAGTAGATTTCAGTCTCCTGACAAGATCACTCCTTCAGAAAGTCACTTCTCTGATGAACCCCACGTTGGGCGCCATTTGAAGAAACTGAAATCTTCATTCTCAGGGGTACTGGATAATAAAGAACTTGGCACAGAAGCTGAAATATGAAAAGATATCTTTATTAAACTTAATTAAGTGAGGCTACGTCACACAGAAGCCGTAGCAACTGAATGAGGCAGTCTAAAAAGAACAGAACACAGAGGCCTTTTATATGCTTAGGGTTACAAACTCAGCATAAAAGAAAGTGGCAGTCCTAGCTTTTGCAAGCATGCAAAATACCTAATATGGTCATACAAGATCTGCCAAATATTAGCAAATAGGCAAACGTTAAAAACAAGGCATCATGTAACCAGAACATCCCCCTTGAGTCGTGCTCTTGCCCAACCTGATAAGTCAATCTATGACAGCACCTATAGGTCAATCAGTAATGGCAGAACATGTTTGCGTGCTTCAAAGGAAAAGGTTGTGGAATAGGAAAACACAGGGAGAGAATAGCGAAGGCCAAAAGATAAGATACAGCATGAGAAGAATGCTAAAGGCTAACAGATAGTTGATACAGGGATTAGGTGGTCCAGACAAGAATTAGTTAGGCCAGCTGGTGTCTGAGATGAGTTTCAAAACAAGGACAGAGGGAGTTTTCAACACGTTGCAGTCCAAAGGAAAAAAACACTTCGTGAATCATGCAGCCTGTGTAAAGGCAACAAAAAATAATGACAAATGTAAAATGGGGTCAAAATTAAGGAACCTCAGGGTGCCATGTAAGTAAAAGGTAGGACATGTACCTTTATGTTTTACATGTTCTGGTAGTGACAAACAGCATATTTCATTTTTCACTAGTATGAGGCTTACTCTTCTCATAGGTTAGCATTGGGAATTCTTTAATACACTTTTAAGCTGTAATTCCTGATCAAAGAGGAATGGCTTTTTCATGTTTCATATGTTTGGAGTGGTAGTGCTAAAACCTACTTACTGGTGAGATTGGATCTAACTTTGCTATTTTAGAAATACCACTTTTAGAAAGTGGACATTTCTCTGCACTTACTGCTCTGTATGCCTGACAGCCTGTCTCCAATACACTTCTGGCACCACCACACTCCCAGTGGCTGCAGCGCCTTCCAGTGCAGCTCGACTGTGATGTGTTGCGGCATTTCCAAGGATGCGAAGTTCATCAGCAATCGGCACGCATGCTGTTGTGACCCAGATCATCCCACGACCCAGGCCTGCTGACAAGTTGATTGAAAGATACTGTGCTGAGGAGTCAGATCCCCGAAGTTCCAGCCACCAACCCCTATGTTCGTGGGTGGTTGACCTTCTGTTTAATTTCCCAGGTCCCAAGGTGCCCGTGTCACAACAAACATCTGGTGCTATTTTGTGCACCGCTTTGCCCTGGCTCTGCGAGGAAATAATACTTCTCAGTAACCACACAATCGTACCAAATGTTCCCGCCCATGGACAAAAAATGTCCTAAACGTAGTTTAGAAGGGGACTGGCTACATATGTTCTGGTCCTGCAGTATTTTAAAGGCATTTTTGATGTGACATATTTCAGGTTGTGAATATGGCGACACAGAAGGTTAAATTGTCTACCCAAAAAATGTACCTTCTGGACCAGAAATATATATTTAGCTTAGAGACCAATACGTCAAACGCTCTATCTTATTGCCCTGTTGCTAGTTGCTGTTCATCAGTCACTAAAAATCCCCAGCCAGCCCCAGATCTTAGGAATGGGTAATTAAAATGCAGAGTCAACCGACTAGAATCTTAGTATCACACAAAGCTGAACCGATCATCCACATATTCTAGAACACAGAAGAATCTGGGCATGTTAAAAGTAGGTGGGTTTCACTTTTATAGGGTGAAGTTTTGGCCCTCCTTTTATTGTGTGGGGATCTTAGAAAGGTATTTTTAAATGGGTGAGGGTTTCTTATGATAGGTAGTTTTATTAGGCTTTGTATGATATATTTATTATCCCACTCAGATAAAAGGAACATTTGGATTATCATAGTGCATGGTCTATTGAAGTTTTTGGGAACACTGCTTTAGCTCTAATTGAGATCAGCATTGTTTTTGTCAACACCATCATTTTATGGGGTGGTTCACTTAATGTATCAATTCTATGATTTTTTGGGGTTAGTAGAGATGAGTTTAATCATAGCAGTGTCCTGTCACTTTATAGCTAAAGTGGATATTTTCAGGCAAATTAGCAGGTTTGCCTATTTTTTCCGTTTTATAAGCGTAAAAGAAATGAAGGATAGCAGTGGGTTCATTCTCCTCACTTCTATCAGCAAAGCCTTCTTCTGAGGCTGTGATGAAAGTTTGAGAATAGTATCCAGGGGTCCTTTATCATCTGCTAATTTCCTCAGACCAACTCTGTGTACTTTTCAATTTCCAGCACGCCCCCTTTCTTAAAGTTGAAGATTTGGGCAAACAGCAGCTGTGCATATTTAAGGATGCCATTCCCGTCAGTTTTCCCTGTTACATTATGCATCCTTACATTGTCATGCCTTGCCCTGTTTTAAAGGTCTTCATTTTTCCATTGCAGGTTGCCTACACTGGTCCAGATCTTTGAATCTTTTCTTATATATTTCATCTTTCCTCAATACTTCTAGCTGTCTTTCCTCTACTTCCACTACCTTACTGCCAATTCCTAAATATCTACAGTGCCTTGGAAAAGCTCTTTCTCACCTCATTCATTCCTTGCTTGAGGTCTGATTTCTACTTTTTCTGTAGATCTTAGAAGCCTGAGAAAAGATCACCTATCATGAGAGGTGTGTCATCACATTTAAAAGACATGTTGGATGAGTTTCAGGATTTGTTCCGGAGGTCGCAACTCGCAGAGGCAATTGGGGACCAATTGCTTCCAATGTCTCTTGTATTTCAGATTGCACATGAGCTACATTCAGTTACTAAGACGGTCCCAAAGTAGTTCTGTGTGGGGCCCAACTCAGCAACAGTGAGAGCAAAAATGTAATTGAGGGTTGAAGCCAGCAGAACACCATACATCATCATCATCCCTGGGAATGTGGTTCCAATGATGCAGCTGCTTGGTCCAGTGGTGCGTGTTATCTATGAATGAAAGCCCCAACAACCAGAGCATGGGAGTAGAGTCTTCCAGGGCCACATGGCCTCATGATGACCTCCAGTTTCCTATGGTGGGGCAATGTATAATAAATGAACAATAGCAGAAATCTATCTGGTGCCCCAAAGGACTAAGTTGACAGCCTGCACAGCGAGTCACCCCCACCACCATCATTGTAGCAAGTATCTACTATAGGGGAAGACAGACATTCACCCACCTTCTGCTCTTTGAACAGGACACTGGTAGTCACCTTCAAGAGAGGGACTGGAGGCCATTATGGACCACTGTTCAGTGATATGTGGGTTTTCACAGTTTCACATATCCCAAAAGAGACAGAGCTGGATCGACTCTGCCTCAACATATTAGTGATGGTGGCCAAAATCTCCATAAGAGGACCAAAAGCGGTGAGTGGACTTCAGTGACCTCATCTCAATCTGGTTTTGAAGAATCACCTTAGAGGGTGGAAGAATGGAGGACTGGGGCAATACACTGACTTATGAGTTGTGTCATTGCTGCTAGGCCAGCCACAGGAGTCACCACAGGATATGCTGATCAATGCAGATGAAAGGCAGGGGCACCTAATATGCTCACTTCTGGTCTCTTCACTTTTCAGCTTGCTGCAGTCCTCAGGTTCAACCAGTTACAAGTCATGAGGGTGCTGCTGACCATACACCAGGTCCCCTGCAACAAACTTGCATGGAACCTCTCCAATGTCAGAGCAGTTATGCACAGCCCCATCTTAAAAGCACCCACACACACAAACAAGGGGATTGTTTTTATCTGACTCCTCTTGGAGAGAGGCACCAAGCACTACCATCATCAAGGTAGAGGGCTACTGTCCTTACCTGGAGTTAAGTGACACACATGTTGTAGATTCATTAGAAGCAGTATTGTTAACAGGCCTTTTTTACCTGTGTCACTGGTGTGGGACATACTGGACCCCATGTGTAAGGTTCTGTGGCTGTGTACATAACTCACCCTTGGATTCATGGATTTTCATGTAGCACCAAACAGCATGTGATACTTCTGTGTGCATGCTGATTGCCTATAGGTGCCTGTGGATGGTACATAACATGGAGGCCTGCAGGATTTTGGTAGCTCGTGGCTTGGGGAGGCTGGAGAGGTGAGGATTGCATGCACATGACAGGAGATATGTATTGTTAAAATTCCTGAGGGTAGGGGTGTGACATACAAACTCAAGGGACAGAAGCAGAGTATCCTTTATGTACATAAAAGGGCTGTTTGATTCCATAAAGACTTACTGGTCAGTGTGGCCTGGGCTAATTGTGATGGAGATTGTGGAACTGATTGGGTTGGCACTACCAGGGAAGCCTGATAGAGAGGAAGCTTAATCCTGTGTCCTGTGAAGCTTTATGGGGCATATTTCAGTGGAGGCTGACAGCCAGGTGTGAGGCTTAGTTACTCCCATGACCTGTGGGTCGCTCAAAATTGGAGCCAATCCTGCTGTGGCAGATGTCCCTGTGACAAAGTGCAGTGCAGAGGAGACAGCACTTCAAAGAAGCTCAAACCACAAACATGATTTTCAAAGACCAGGAGATTAATCACAAATGTGTTTGCATTTTTTTTAATGCAGATTTATGTAGTGCGAACTTGACCCGAAGGTATTGGAGTGCTTTACATGAGCACCAGTTATGTTACACAAGGACACATTCAGGCACGGGGAGATTAAGTGATTTGCCCTGATTTTCCGGATATGGACGCGACCCCGAGTCTCAAACCTGGGTTTCCAGCACCAAAGTCGGCAGTCTAGCCGACGGACCACATTCTCTCCCCACATCCTTTTAACTATAACGGTATGAGCAAGAGCCACATACTTTGTTGAGCAGCACTGTCTCGTCAGGAGTGGGAAGATATGCAAGACTTCTTGCTGTTGAAACCAGGACTGGGGATCAAGGTTGTGCCAGTCTCCCATGTGGGTGAGGGGCCATCACCCAGGAGCCAAGAATACATGTCCGGTGCCTGGAGCACCAGCATTCTTCCTGCCTGCCAATACTAGTTCCCTGTGAGGAGAGAGCCTGTAGGGAGGGAGGCTCAGCAAGGATCCTGATGAGTGATTTCCAAGGATCAGAGTAAGAGGTGATTGGTGCAGTCGGGACCGGTGTGTCAAGAGAGCTGTCTGCTCTCTTGCAGAAGTCAGCCAACCCCAATTGTGGATACCGTGAAGCTGCATACAATCACCTGTGTCAGTGACCCTTGTGTGCCAGGAGGGGATCACTGGGACTGCTGGGATTTCACCTGATAGAACTGAGACTTTTGGGGCTTTGCCTGTGCATTCAATTAGGTCATTCCCTCATAAGAGTTCCTGATGATTCTTACGAGTTTATCTTGCATACTATAGTAGCGGAGGAGTTTCCAAAGGTTCTCCCTGTCCACTCTGTTGAATGCCTTCTCATTGTCGATGAAGTTGACATAGAGGGGTAAGCTTCATTCCGTTGACTGCTCAATGATGATGTGCAGTGTTGCAGTCTGGTCTGTACAGGATCTATCTTTGCGGAAGACAGCTTGCTGATCTCGCAACTGAGTGTTGACTTGTTCCTTCAATCTTTTCAGGATGACTCTGTTAAAACTTTGCCTGGGGTTGATAGAAGAGTTATCCCTCTGAGGTTTGCGCAGGTCACCTTTTTTGGGGCTTTTGATGAGCTATCCCTCCTTCCAGTTTGACTGCACCTTTTCCTCTTCCCAGATCCCTGCAAACATGGGGTAGAGCATATCTACTGATGTTTCAATGTCTGACTTCAGCACATCTGCAGGAATGTTGTCAAGTCCTGCTGCCTTCCCATTTTTTCAGATGTTTGATGGCTTGCCATATTTCTTCCTTGGTTGGTCTGCTGCAGTTGATTGGCAAGTCGTTGTCAGCTGGCTGTATGTCTGGAGGAGATTACGAACACAAAAACACTGGGTCTGGGCTCCCACGGGCATTGCTTGCCACACTTGTGTAAAGAACAAAACAGTTGCAAATGCCGCTAATTTGTCAAACTAAACATTTGTTGAATAAACATACAATCGAAACAATATGTTCAATGAAATCAATTCTGTTTGTTTTAATTATTTTGCATTTTCATTTAAACACTTCTATTTGAAATTAATTTTTCAATATATTCCCCTTTAACAGCCTAAAAAACTGTGAATTGAATTATTAAGGAGGAAATATTTGTATAGATTGTTTAAAAAACATTTGGCTTTTGTTGCTGGAGAATTTATCCAGCAATTTTTCGAATCATTTATGTTTTGTCGTCAGTCTGTTTGGTTTGTAATGTATTGAGTGGCGTATGAATGAAGATTGAATGGTGAGCAAGTTGTATTCCACTGTAAATATTCAAGAAGTTTGTTATCACTGTATATGATATTTGCTGTGCACCCCAGGTTTTTAATTTTTGTAGAATATATTGAAAAATTAATTTCAAATAGAAGTGTTTAAATGAAAATGCAAAATAATTAAAACAAACAGAATTGATTTCATTAAACATATTGTTTCGATTGTATGTTTATTCAACAAATGTTTAGTTTGACAAATTAGCGGCATTTGCAACTGGAGGAGATTACAGCATAGGATGGTTCTGTAGTTCTTGACAGTGCTCCACCCATCTTCGTTGTTGGGCCTCATTGCCCATGATTGTCTTCCCAGCTTTGTTGTTAACAGGTCTTTCTGGCTTGCTTGAATGCCTATAAAAGAATTACCTGCAAGATAGTCCATGGAGGACAACTCAGGGAAGCCTTCCAAGTGAGGAATGGAGTAAGCCAGGGCTGTTTGCTCTCGCCTTTTCTCTTCCTCCTGGCCATAGATTGGATCATGAAGACAAACACAGCAAGGGTAAGAAATGGGATCCAGTGGACATCTAGGACGCAGCTAGACTACCTGGACTTTGCTGACATCCTGGCTCTACTCTCCCATAACCATCTGAAGATGCACAAGAAAACTGACACATCAGCACAACTTAGCCTCAACATTCACAGGGGAAAAAAAAGATCTTGAAGGCTTACATGTCCAGCAAAACTGCAGTCATTCTTGCAGGCCTATGCACTGGAAGAAGTTGAGGTATTCACATACCTGGGCAGTGTCATAGACAAGCAGGGTGGCACAGATGCTGACATAAGGCAAGAATATGCAAAGCAAGGGCTGACTTCTTCAGCTAAAGAAGATCTGGAGCTCCAAGGACCTGAATCTGCAAACCAATATCAGGCTTTTTAACACAAATGTAAAACAAGTCCTTCAGTATGCAGTAGAAACTTGGAGGACAACAGTGACCACCACCACAAAGTCTAGACCTTCATCAACACCTACCTGAGGTAAATCCTCCAAATCCACCGTTGTCAACAACGACCTATGGCAGCACACTTTCCAACTTCCTGTTCATGAAGAAATTGTGCAAAATTGCTGGTGCTGGAAAGGCCACACCCTCCACAAGCCTGCATCAAACATCACCACAAAAGCCCTTACCTGGAACCCTCCAGATACACCTGGTACAGAGGCCTCAAGACTGACTGCAAGGAGATGGGTTACACCTGGAGACAGATTGAAAGAAAACCCCAGGACAGAGGTGTCTGGAAAGTCCTGCATGATGGCCTATACCCCAGAAGGGGTAGTATGCATAAGTGAGTAAGTAAGTAAGTCTGTGGATCTAAGACTGTGGGCCATTGCTCTTGTCTATGACCCCTGTATGCCAGGAGGCAGGCAGTCTGTTGGGCCCGTCATCCAGATAATCCAACCTGATTGGGACTGTTGCCTGTATCTGTGACACACGTATGCCAGGAGGGAGCCACTGTGACTATTGAGGCCATCACTGTGTCAGGGGGGTCCCTGTGACCCGTGACCAGCAGAGGAACTCTGGAACAAGTCCAGAATCTGCCTGCCACTGCTTCACCGACTTACCGGCAGGAACTGAGAAGAAAATGGAGCAGCTGAGCCCAAAAGCCATCACCATCTGCGAGCGCTTCAGTGCACTGACCCCACTGCCTGTAGGAAGGGCATGGTGCAAGCTGCTTGTATTGGGGCAGGGTAGAGAAGCACCCCAACTCCTGGGCTTTTCTAAAGGCCACGTTTGGGTAAGGTAAAGCAGGGCCTCATGCCCATTGGAGACTTGCTCAAGCTCAGTGGTTTACTGCCCAGAGAACTCAAAACGTTCAAGACCAAAGCCAGACTTTGATGTGCATCCCTAGTGTGGGCAACACCTGGGGTCACCTCGTAAAAACCACCATGGACGTCAAATATAGCATGAAGGAGTAGAAGGGGTGTGAGAGGGCCTGCAGCAGGGAGCACTGCCCTGACAAGCATGAGAGCACTAGTCTTTAGAGATTACTTGTGTGGTTTATTTATTGTGCTGTGTTTAGCATGAATAATAAATATGGGTTTTTACAGTAAAGGTCTTTGGGGGTCACTTTGAGTATTTTGAGTTATGAGGTCAAAACATACCTTGCACCTACTTCCCCCTGAAACGTCATTGACTGTTTGACCCACATTACCACTGAGAGTCTAGTGCTGATGGGGTAGTACTTGACCAGCTACTCAGGACCCATCAGGCCCAGAGACTTCACGAGTAAAAGGCCACAACCCCAACGCTTGGGCCTTATGGCTCCTGCTTGCCCTATGGCCCTCTGAAAAGGGTTCTGACAGTTGTGGCCTCCAGAATGTTTTTTTTAAACATGTATGACATGTCCAATGAATGTTTGCATGTGCTCAGTGCCCTTCACCAATAAAGCTTTAAAGATTTCCACAAGGTATATCTATGAGGAAAATGTGCATTTAATGATTTTCAAGGAAGTATATGTGTATATATGTCGGTGAGTCTCTAATTATATTTATTGGAATGAAAAACTCTGTTCCATTAGCTCAATGAGTAAAATTAAAACTATGCACTCTGGTGCATTTCACCCGTGCCACAATGCTTATCAGTGCACTTAAATGGATAGGTGAAGACAGTGTCGCGCTGGGATAGAAAACAGGCTCTAACACCAAAATAAAAGTGAGGCCCTTAGCGAGTCAGTGAGCTTAAATATGGCCCACATTCTGCAAATTGGACAGTTTTTAACTTGTAAAGACATTCTGTATAAGTGTTTTGCATGGCATGGTAGAGTGTATGCATTTGTGCATGCTCAAGACAATGTTTGTAGTAATAGCTGGGAAATCAGCAGCAAACACTACCACAATACCATAAAACAGGCCTACACACATCCAAACAAAAACAGCCCACACACTGACTTGTCAGACAAGCTCTTCTTGCATTGCCCGAGATAGCCCTACAAGCAAATTCGACTCTGCAAGTGAAGCTTCAACGCAAAAACAAATTAATCGATTTATTTCTTGCACAACCAAGGGCGCAAGGTTTAAGAAAATGCGGGTCTTATTTACAAGCCTTTTGCGCCGCCAGTGCATCACTTTTAAAATTATTTCGCAAGCGTGAGGGAACAAACAAGCTGCCGGAGTCAACAGGTAATGAAATGCAAGAATACTGCATGTAAAAAATTGCAAATTATTTTACTTGCTATAGGATGCACATTGTTTCGCTGTTCACTGCTTCTGTGCACACAAAAATTTTATTTAACATCTGATGTTTTAAGGTCCTTCCGCTGTTGAAAGGCAATTTGCTGTTGCCATAAATTGAGGTCATTAATTTGTATCTGTTTTTTGTTTACTTAAGAAACAGGACAAAAGGGCAGCTGCTGAAACATTTGGCTGTGCCATGGGGTAGTGGGAGCTGCATGCTGGAGGTCTGCGCGCGACCAGCTTGACTTTGCTTTCACAGCTACAGGACAGAACTTTCTGGAAAGGCTTTGCCAGAGCCATGTGGAGCCCTGCTCTCCTATGATTCCCATCTCTCTTAATAACCTGTGCCTGACTTGCATAAAAAAACAATTAGAAGCAATGCTGGTGGCAAATTAGTAGCCAAAAATCTATACGGAATCTGAGAGAAAAAAAATAATTGCAAGGCGATTATCTTTTTAATGCATTTGTTTGAGTGCTGCTATTGGCCAGCAAACTCTAACACTTATTCGAGGTGAGCTAAATATCGCATGGCCTCTGTAATTAGCCGTTTGTAATCCATGGCTCAATAATGCCCTACAAATTGATTGTTAACAGCATTTAATGCTCTTAAATTGGCCATTACATCCAGAATAATTTACTGGGGTATTATTGTACCGTGAAGAATTACAGAGGTTTTACGTTTTTTACCATACACCTAATGGACTCAGAAAATTAGGTGTGCTTAAAAAGGTCACTTGTTTGTTTCCTGTAGAAGCCCAATTCTATCAATTAAATTCATCCATTATTGCCGCTTTGGAAGGGGTATTGTTTTTTTAAATTGGTTCAGAAGCCATGCCAGACAAAAAGTTCTCTACGCTGCAGGACAGGTTTTAAAAAAAATCTATTTACTACCAGCAGTGACCAAGGGAATGTTTGTGACACAAAGTTGGCAACAAGCATGGCTTGCAAGCTTTCAGCTCTAATGTGTTAGATTAGATTAGACCTTCTTGACCTTCTTGTGCTTACAATGTAACATTCTGTTGACAAAGCCCTTATTTATTAACTTGAAAATACATCATAAAAGTAGTAAATGCATTGCAGATCGAATTAAAATATGAAAGTATGTATAAAGTTTGGTAGGCGAGGCAGCCCTCTTGCTATGTGCTCCAGATGGGAATGGGTTCACTAGTGATCTGGCCGAGGACTATAAAGTCCAGAACCCTCTTCGCTGCATGGTAGTAAATCTACCTACCTCCCCACAGGAAAGCCTTTGTTGACCTCCTAAAATGATCTTTTTCTAGCTGCAGCTGTTGGCATCGGGCTATTGGGTCGACTCATAAGCGGAACTGCCTTGAAAAAAACTAAAAGTATTTCAGTTGGCAAGAATTGTCTTTATGTGTGCCTAGTCGTGTCAGTTGGTTCTAATTGTATATTTGATCACACCGTAAAATGGTTTTTGTTTTTTCTCTGGCTTATGTAGTTTAATGTCAACAAACATATATTGCCATAACTAGATACTGTAAATAAAAATACATTTAAAAAAAACTTATAATTAGTCGACTTTAATTTTCACAATGGATGTCAGTGATTATATATTGAAACTGCTTACAGGAGATATATGGGTGCCAGCTGCTTCTTGACTGCCATCTTATTTCGTTTTTTTCTTAATGGATAAAAAATGACTGAATAGCCCAATGCATTTTATGCACTATGGAACCCTAGGTAAGAAATGATGCTCACCAACAGCATTCATACAGTAATCAATGTTGCTAGCAACAGGCTTATGATCTTTTGCTGAAGCCGTTTGCTAGAATTAAGCACACTAATATTACGTGCTATAGCCACGAATTCCAAGTAAATTATAACTTTTTCATCATAGGAATCCTCACTACATGAAGGCACAGGAGGTTCCCAATTTGTATTACAAAAAAGTACTTCCTTTTCGAACTTGAGCAGTACAAACAATTTCTGCTGTTTGGCTGTGCTTTAGATTCATCCCTCACTCCATAAAAAAATGATCTTGCTGTTTTGGGGCTGGCAGTTTTTATGAGGGATTGTGCCACCTTCAGCATTTTAATATATATATATATATTTGATTGCAAACATGCTCACCAGAGAAGGACTTACATAAAAGCATGTCGAATCGTATAGTACGCACATGACATGAATGCCAAATGGCAGAAGGCAAGAAGAAAACAATTGCATCTAGAAGGCTGCTTTCACACCCATCAGTAATATCAAACCCCTCCACCCAGCTATCTCCCACCTCTGAAGCTAATGTTACGCACACCTGGTATCCCTATCTGTAGGAAAGTGGGTTTCTGTTCCAGTAACCCCTCCACTTTTTGCCAGACTACTGATGCACTTTTTACTTGGTATGCCCTGAGTCCCTGCCAATCAGGTTCCCAGGGCCTGTGTTCTTTCCCGCAAAGTAAACCCAATTGGCATCTCTGGCCACAGGTCAGCCCCTGGTAAATGGTACCACAGGTACCCAGGGCACTGTGACCAAAGAAGGCCTCTAAGGGCTGCAGCACTTATTGTGCCACCCTAAGAGGTCCTGTATCACTACACTCACACACTGCCTTTGCAGGCTGCATGTTTTGGTGCAGAATAAAGTGAAGAGTTATATGGCACACATGACTACAACCCACTGCCGGTAAACATCACTTACAATGAAACTTTTACAACGCACTACCATTACAACGCGGTCATTACAACGCAAACTATTACAACGCATTGCGCTAGGGGGCGCTCTAAGATAGGGAATAGGTTAATTTACTATCCAATAACCTTCCCTAGTGTCCACGGGGACTGGAGTTGGAATAGTAAATTAAACTATTCACTATCCAACACCCAAAAGCGCTATGCGTTGTAATGGTATGCGATGTAAAAACCGCGTTGTAAAGGCAGGCGTTGTAATAGCCTGCGTTGTAACGTCATACATCCCCCACTGCCCTGGCATAGATCAGTCACCCCCTCTAGTTGGGTGCACTATACCAGTGGTGAGGGTACAGGTGCATGAGCCCTGTACCGCTACAGTGTCTAAGTCCATTCTTAGACATTGTAAGTGCAGTGCTGCCATTAAGAGTATATGGTGCTGGGAGTTTGTCATTACGAACTCCACAGCACCAAAATGGCTACACTGAAAACTGAGAAGTTTGGTATCAAACTTCTCAGCACATTAAACCCACACTGATGCCAGTGGGGGATTTAATGAAAAATTAACACAGAGGGCATCTCAGAGATGCCCCCTGAAAACTAACCCACCTCTAGTGTCCCCACTGAGTGGCTGCTTAGGTTGCCATCAACAGACATGTTTCTGGACCCTTGGGTCCGAGAGCCTGCTGCTCTCAGGGGCCTGAAACAATGCACATCCTGGGACGAGGTGCCAAGTCTTCTCCCCAGGATGGGCAGGGTTCCCGAAGGGGAAGCTTCAAAGGCATACCGCCTTTGTGCGCTTCCCCAGACCACTTGCTGCTTTCAGCAACTGGTCCCCACTGGTCTGCCCCCCACTTTGGGCGGGAGAAACGGCAGGAAAAACAAGTGAGGGAGAGAGGTGTGCTCACCTCTGCCAACTCCACCCCTTAGTTGGGGGAGGCGAGGTGAAGCAGAACTGCGAGTCGCCACCATCTTGAGGATGGGGGGACCAAACCAACCAGGGACAGGCTCCTGCCCCCTCCCACTGTAGAGTGGCACAATAGGGGTGTACCAGAAACAACAAGAAAGAAGATAAGAAGAAGGACCGAAGAGCCATGCAGAGCTAATAAGAGGATGACGCCCACTGACTTGGCCCCAGTCCTACAGGCTAGTCTCCCCTCAAACCTGCTCCTGCGAAACTCCGTTGTGTCCTGCAGACAGCAACCTCAAAAACCCCAGAGGACCTGCCTGCCTTCACTTCCAAAGACTGCTTTTCCCATGAAAACCGGATTTGATCCACTGCAACCTCTGGCACACTCTGCACGAGTGGAAAAACGCCACAAGGAGGTCACCCCGGCAATCCTGAGCCAAGATCTGGTGACCCCTGACCTGCCTCAAGCCTCCAGCCGACACCTGCAGTCTAAATCCAGAAGGCCCCCTAACCGCAACCAGGAGCTGGTAAGAAGATCCGACCCCAAAAGGCACCCCTGCATCTGACGCCCCACGGCCTTGTGTGCCCAAACCGACGGTGCCTAACCAACCCCTAACTTCCCAACTTACCTCTCGAAGTGGTGATCGCACCCAGAAGTCCTTTGTCTCCCGGCCTGCAGTGCTTTTGCAAACCGGAGGTTCTCCATTGGAAACCATAGGGCGCCCGATGTCGAAACAGCACTCTGCACCTAGCCGCCTCAGTGCTGCTGAGGGTACACCTTTGGTCCTACTTTGTTTCCTCATTTGCCTTGACCTAAACCCTAGGAGCTTTGCTCCCACAACCCAGTGGCCTGCTCGTTAGCAGCCACCAACCGGAGGCCCCCTATTCCCCGTTGGATAGCATTGGGCCTTAACACTCGGCTGCCTTAGTGCCGCTGAGGGTGTAACAAGAGTGCATCACTGACCACGGGGAACCCCCTAAGTCTATCCCCAGAACCTTACCTCCCACAGTTGATAAATTACCTTTGAACTAATTACCTGTTTTTCCTCCATAGGATAACATTGCCAATTTTCTCCCAAAAAGTTTTTAAGTGTGGAGTTTTGATATCTAAAAATATTCTTTAAAAATCTTTCGAGTAACCAAAACACATTTACTTACCTGTCCAGAAAATGTCCCAGTGCTGAATCTAGGTATTTAGCACTAAGTTAGAAAAGTAAGGTGAAAAGTAACTTACCTGTAATTTACTGAAAAAACACTATTCATTTCAATGTACTGTATTTGCTAAGTATTGCAACTTACTGCATCCCCTGTAAATTAAGCAAAGTACAATTCCTATTGCATTTTCAAACTGTTTTTACACTCAGTAACGTATTACTGTAAAGTATTTAATGCCTACCTGTGCCAGGCTTGCTTGGTTCTAAAAATAAAACAACAGTATATTGTTTATACAAAAACAATTGGTCGAGAGTTCAGTCCTTGAGTGTGCGCATTCATTCGCTGGCTGAGTGTGTACATCAAATTGTTAACACTGTCCTCTGATACTGGCTTACTGCTCAACCAATCTACCACAAATAGAGAGTAAGGTTCTATCTAACAAAAAAGCTCTGCCTACCTCTGGGGTCACCTGGACTCTATAACACTATACCTCATTTTGGTGTAGTAAATATAGAGAAAGTTTCCTACACTATCAGAACCCCTTAAATGCTCGCCAGGCACCCCAGATCTTCGCCCATTTCTTTCTGTCTTCAGCATTTACTCAAAAGGCTATCCTGTGAATTCACAAGTCAAACAGACAATTTTCTTCTTCTAAAGAAGAACGAAGGGTTGTGTGCGGCATTCCCTTCTTCTGTTATTTTATGTGCAGAGTTTGTTCTGCCCGATGAAAAGGATGTGTCAAACAGTGGTTCAGCCCCTCTCATTTTGAGGGTGTGTATACTAGGCTGTTTTGAGTTTGGAGTGAGAACCTACTCAGGCAATGTAAGTGGTATCATAAACCATATCCCGGATGAAGGAGGAGCATGTTGTTATTTTGGCAGATCCTGATGAAAGCAGGGTCTCAGGAGCAACCCTTTCTACTCTAATGTTTTGGAAAGCTGACTTGTTTCATTATGTTACTTTCCCTTCAATATCAAATGAGGTCTGCTCTCTACATGAATGTATTAAGATGGTTCAGAGTAATTTTGAAAGTGGTTGGTTTCAACCCGTCAGTCCCGATGCAGCCAAGCCACTGTCTTAACTGTCTACAGCATACCCACTGGCTATTAAGGAGGCACAGCAGAGACGTCAAGAACCCCAGTCCCTGTTCCCATACTCTGCTAATTTGCCCATATCAACAAATTTCCCTGAGCTTCTGCAACCCAACATATTCCTGCTATCTCCTCCCCATTTCCACAAAGACCTCATATCATAATGTTGCTAAACTGTCAAGGTTCCTATCAGGGTATTTGTATTGGATACAAGGCTTAGAGAGAACGGAGCAAGCAGGGGGAATTAAGAAAAAGTAATGAAGGTGCGATCTCAGGAGCATAGCCCATGGGAGTGCTTCAGTAATATATAATGGGAGAGGGCCTCACCATCCATGCAGTAGTGGAAACAGTCATGTCAAGGTAAGTCAATAGCTAGTTTAAAAGTGTATTGGATAATTTGGTTGCCGCACTCATTGTGCTTATTGAAATGTCTGTGTAGTCTCCACTTCCTAACATGCAGCCACTTTCCTAAAAAAAATCACAGTTTGATAGTGACATGTGTGTGTCACCATCTCTGTTTGAGTAGGGATTAATGTTGTGAAAGCTTTGCCTTACAACATTTAGTATCCCATTTCACCGGCATGTAGGTATACGGTTTACTAAAAATTAAACTCTTGTATCCAAAGATTGATTGCCTGTTCCATTCCACTTATTGGGAAAGGGAACTTAGTCAAGGACAAATGCCATTCAAGGAAAAGCTGTGACTGATGAAGGTGATGCACTTAAAAAGACAGGCGATAAATCTAATATAGAAGGCACAACCAGGCCCCACAGTTGTTGCAAAAAAACTTCAATATAGACCAAAATGAAGAAGTTAATAGTTCCAGTTTCTGTAGCTGCAGTCTAAAGTTTTGCTTTGATATGGAAGCTATAGTTGGTGAGGCAGTGGTGTAAAACAGCCCCCTGTAGCCCCGGTGGTACAGGTCGGCCACCAAGCTCCAGGGAGCCCCCTCAGCACAGTACTTGGCCAGAGAGCTCCCTATTGTGTCTGGAGGGGACCCGGCTATGTACCTTGCAAGGGGGCCCCCCTCAAGTTTTGTTACATCAGTGTTGCGAGGCCAAAAACACTTTGTAGTGACATCCTTGGCTCATGTTGCCTTTGGTGTCCATGATTAAGCAGTGGCATTGAAGATGTGTCTTTGGCATTCCAATGAGCTCTCCTTTCTTGGTCACAGATAGACCACCTCTTGAAGTGGAAACATCGGACAGAGCAGGTGATCAAATTGATGGAGTTTTGCAGCTCCCATTTTATAGGACTCAAAGATGATTAAATCAGATTTACAGAAAAATAACATACAGCAATCCCAAAGAAATGTGGCTAAGAAATGGCATTGATTGGGAAACACAGAAAAGTCAAAATTCAATAATCATAATGATTCAATTTAATTCACCCCCAAACAACTGCCACGAAGGTTTTATGGACTTCAGGCCCCAAAGATATTATTGAGCTTTAATTACGCAGCTAAGTATTGATTTTATACAAATATGTCTTTTTTCAAAGTCTCAATGAGAATTCAGAGGATTCTTGTGAATGCTGAACTTTTACAAACTTGAAGTGCAGACTCTGTGGATATAACTGAGAAGACTTTACTCACCTTACTTGGTTACGGCCTGGATGAATATACAAAGTCCAACTGTCAGCTACACCCAGTCATGTGACCAGAGACAGGCTGCAGGCATCATCTGGCTAAGGTAAGAAAATGCCAACTTTCTAAAAAGTGGCATATTCTGGATTGGTAACTTAAAATCTGACTTCACCTTAAGTTAGGACATTAAATTAGTCAGAGATACCGAACATGAACTAGTCATCCCTTCCCATTTGGAAATTATACTTATAAAATGGGAGAGGTGTGGCGCAGCGGCCTGGGGCAACTGACGCTGGAATCTGGGGATCCCGGTTCGATCCTTTTCGCCGGTGGCAGATTAGCCCAGCACCATGTGACTCTAGGCAATAGCTTGCTTAATCTTCCCGATAGCCCCAGCGCCAAGAGACTCTTACGGGTGATTGTTCGCGCTTTACAAATGTGGATTATTATTAAAATGTAACGAGGCAACTCCAATGTTATGCAATGGGAGAGATAGGCCTTGAAGTGAAAAAACAATTTTAGAGCTTGTCACTACAAAGGAATGTAAAACTTAAAGTTCCATGTCCTACCCTTTAAATACATTGCACCCTTCCCTCTGGGACTACCCTAGGTGTGACATATGTATTAAAAAGGAAGGGTTTGGCTTGAATTTCAGTTCAAACCACTCACTCAAGGTCTGCAGTGGCAGGCTGTCAGGATCCCTCCCAGTAAGGGTCCAGCTAGGTTTCCTAAAACGAAAGGACAGTACTGGAGTCTAATCCCTTCTTGGTCCAGAGCATGGAATTCACGGAATTCCAAGATGGCGGCCGGAGCAGGAGAGTTGCCGGTCTAGTCTCTTGGGACCTTTCAGAGCGGAGTTCAGGTGAGGCGCGCGCTCAATCTGAGCTGCGCACTTCACCGAGAATTCTGCCCCAGTCAGGAGTGTTCTTGAGAGCTAGAAACGTTAGTAAGAAACGTTTAGCTAGAGTTCTGGAGTTCGTAGTAATTTAGTATAGAGTAGTCATAGGGTTGTTACACTGAAGAAACATACCGCATTTGAAGGAAAAAACGTGCGGACAGGAAAAGCGGCGGCGGAGAATCTTACCGCATTTCAAAATAAAGACGTGCTGACAGGAAAAGCGGCGGCGGAGAATCTTACCGCATTTCAAAGTAAAGACGTGCTGTCAGGAAAAGCGGCGGCGGAGAATCTTCATCTCAGCTGTCATTTTCAAGGCTGCAGCATCGCGTCAGGAACCTTCGTCTCTAGCAGAGCGGCAAAAAACCAGAGCTAAGTTTAGATGTTTAAATATAGCAGAGCTCTTACTTGTTAGCGCAATGAGCATGGAATGTACCCAGTTTTGGTTAAGTTAATGTGACCCTGTCATGAAGGCATGTGAATTCAGTTTCAAGGACAATAAAGTACAGATAGCACATTCAAGTTAAAGGTTATTAATTAAGATTAAAACTACTAGCGGAAATAGAAAAGAAAGAAGAGAATTCCACTTACCTGAAAGTTTAGTGAGATTATCACTGGAACAGGAAGACAGGATTCCTACAAGAGAAAAGACAAGTTACACAGAATCCATTAAGAAGATGTCAGCAGACATTCACTGGTAGGTCAAAAGAGATTGAGGGATAAGGGTCACTTCCTAGGAATCAGTGAATAAACAATTTATTGTTTTACAGATGAGGTTCGCCCCAACATAACACCCAATAAGAAATAAGGATAGAAGAACAGGAACTGCATATAGTGGTAGGTTAATAGACTAAATTTATTAAACAGCAGATGTAGTAGAGAAGGATACTAATTGGGCTCATTTGTTTACAGTAAGGATACACAGATACGCAGTCCAGATAAAAGAACCTCACAGTAGAAGGAAGAGTTGCAGGTCCATACAAGCCCTTGGGTATGTAAGAGTAACATAGTTGGGGTTAAGAAAGAGTAGGAAGTTATAGGAGAATAAAATATTTGTATGTGTTTAGTATTTACAGGAGTCTATATCAGGCTGATTAAAGGCTGGTAGAAGATTCGTTGGAGTACCAGGGAATCCGGACCAGTCTCTTCTGTGCCTTTATTTTATTATGGTTGTTTTCTCCACTTTTCCCCTTCCCTTTTTCTGATTGCTTGGAGTTAAGATTTCACTCTGACTCCGACGATTGGAGAGAGGGAGTTGGAAAGTTAGCATCTTCTGTTCCCGTGCAAGTCGACGCAGAGATCAGAAATTGGAAGTTCGTGGAGCCCTGACAGAGTGAAGTGCCCACGTTGTAAATTTGCACCTGAACAGAATGGTTGAAGGGGTTAATTTACAGACCTTAGGAGCGGTGTTAGATGCTATACAAAAGGAGCTAGTAACAGTAAAAGAAGAGAATCGAGGGCTGAGGCAGGAGGAGATAAATGCTAGAAAAGAGACAGCTGAGTTAGCGCAGAGAATCAGGCAACCATCTTCAGGAATTAGAGAAACTCCCGCCACCTCCTCTGGGGAAGTCAATAGGTTAACAACACAGGTGATACATTCCTTATCACCGGTTATTCCCTTAGCTGCACCTGAGAGATTTAGTGGGGTCCCGCAGAAGGCACAGGTGTTTATCACACAATGCTCTTTACACTTCATGTGTCGTCCTTCTATCTTCCCCGACGCACGATCCAAAGTAGCATTCATCTTGTCTTATTTGAGTGGAGATGCGGCCGCCTGGTCAATGCCCATCGTGACTCGAGACGATCCTCTCCTGCAGAATTATGATGAATTCAAAAAAGAATTCTTGCGCATTTTTGATCGAAGACGAATATCTCAGGCTGTGGATAATGAGCTTTTGGAATTAAGGCAGGGAAACAGAGATTTGGTGGCATATTTGGCTCATTTTAATAAATTGATAATGGAAACAGATTGGCCGGAAAGTAAAAGAACAGCAATTTTTTATCGCGGTCTACGGGATGAATTAAAAGATGGGCTGGCACAAATTCAAAACCGACCTACGGAGATATCAGCCCTCATAGACTTGGTTCTGGAGTTGGATTTCCGGCAAGGTGAAAGGCGGGGCGAAAGGAGACGAGAGTTTCGAAGCACAGTGCCACGTTTTGACAGAGCACGGACCGACGTAGGAAAAGTTTCAGAAGGATCCAACAGTCAAGAGCCAATGCAGATAGGAGCAATAAGAGGGCCACTTACTAAGGAAGAAAAAGAGAAGAGACGAGCCAACAATTTATGTATGTATTGTGGTTCAGGCGGACATTTTGTGAGAAATTGCCCAAAGAAACCCAAAGGAATGTACAAGCCGAAGGAAAACTAGTTGCACCACCTGTAGAAGGAGTTGTACAGGTGGATGCGAGTCAAAATTCAACTCCACAAGAACATCAAGAACACCAACTGGCCAACACTCTGCAATCATCTTCCCCACATCTCGTATTATCCATGACGATAAAATTTCGCCAAGAGATTCGGAGAGGAGTGACAGTAATGGTGGACTCCGGGGCAACAGGAAACTTCTGTGACCAAAAATTTGCGACCAAGATAGGTTTGAAGGCAATACTCAAGGAGAAGAGCGAACCAGTTAGAGCGATCGATGGAACAAATCTATCTTCGGGACCCATAATTAGCCATACCGAAATGGTGCGATTGATGAGAGAAGATGGCCACCAAGAAGACATCCAGTTCAATTTAATTGATGCTCCCCAATTCCAGTTAATTCTAGGACTTCCTTGGCTCACCGAGCATAATCCAACCATAGATTGGGCAGCCAGAACAATAGAAATGACTTCGGATTATTGTCAGCATCATTGCTTGGGAAATCAAGGAGAAAATAATCAAGAAAATCCAGCTCAGGCCTTATGTTCAGCGAATGCAGTGGTGTGCGTAATAAGTACCCAGTCCATACCCGTACAATATCAAGATTTTGAAGATGTGTTTGATGAGCAGGAAGCAGAACAATTACCACCCCATCGAGTATACGACTGCAAAATCGACTTTGAACCAGGAGCGAACATGCCATGCAGTCGGGTTTACGCTTTAACTGAAAAGGAGCATAATCACTTAAAAGAATACATCAATAAGTACCTGGCAAATGGATTCATTCGCCCCTCTCAATCTCCAGTATCTTCACCCTTATTTTTCGTGCCAAAGAAAGAAGAGGGCGAGTTAAGAACCTGCATCGACTATCGTGCAATCAATCGAATAACCAAGAAGAATAGGTATCCTCTTCCCCTCATTTCAGTCTTGTTGGACCAGGTGAAAGGGGCCCAAATATTTACCAAATTGGATTTGAGAGGAGCCTATCACCTCATTCGAGTAAGAGCTGGCGATGAATGGAAAACAGCCTTCAGAACTCGTTTTGGATTATTTGAATACCAAGTGATGCCCTACGGGCTGTGCAACGCTCCAGCTGCCTTTCAGCACTTTATCAACGATGTCCTTAGTGAGTTTATAGACCAATGTGCAATCGTGTACATAGATGATATCTTGATCTACTCCGTCAACACACAGGAACATCAAGGTCAAGTAAGAAGAATTCTACAGAAACTGAGAGAAAATAAACTGTTCGTTAAGTTGGAGAAATGTGCCTTTGACGTCACTGAAGTAGAATTCTTGGGGTTTGTAATCTCGCCAGCTGGGATCCTCATGGATAAGCGGAAGATTCAGGCCGTCTTGGAGTGGAAATCTCCTACCAGTGTGAAAGAGGTACAAGCATTTATTGGCTTCGCCAATTTTTATCGACGGTTTATCAGCGAATTTTCCCAACGCATCCTTCCACTCACACGACTATTGAGAAAGGGAGTACGTTTCGAGTGGACTGGAGAAGCAGAGTCAGCATTCAAGGCATTGAAGGAAGAATTCACCTCAGCTCCAATTCTTCTTCATGCAGACCCAGCAGAACCCTTTTATGTAGAAACGGATGCCTCAGATCTGGCGGTAGGTGGAGTACTTTCTCAGAGAAATAAAGAGTCAGGACAGTTGCATCCGGTTGCCTATCGTTCAAGGAAATTGTCACCAGCAGAAATCAATTATACAATTACGGAGAAAGAGCTGTTGGCCATCAAAGATGCCTTCAAGGAGTGGAGACATTATTTAATGGGAGCACATCATGTGGTTACAGTTTACACGGATCATCGAAATCTAAAGTTTTTAAAGTCAGCTAGAACTTTAACCCCGAGACAGCTTCGTTGGTCCTTATACTTTGCTGACTATGACTTTGTCATCACTTACAGACCAGGAGCACAGAATGGCAAGGCGGACGCCTTGTCCCGTATGGGAACCGGAGAAGAAAAGAATCAAATCAAGACGCAAGCGATAATTCCAGATTCCAAAATCATAGGTGTCGTAGACACTCAGAGTGTGAGAAAACAGATTTCTCGAGCCTTGTCACCAGCGAGTATGTTGGAGTGGACCCAACAGGAAGATGGAAGAGAAATACTTGATGGTCTACCTTATCATTCTGGAGCATTGTACTTACCAACGTCTACCCTACAGAACCAAGTCATGAAGGAATGCCATGATCAGTTACTGGCAGGGCATATGGGAGAGTGGAAGACGATGGATTTAGTGAAAAGAAGTTACTGGTGGCCACAAATGAATAAGGACATTGAGCAATATGTAAAAACTTGTGAGATCTGTGCGCAGGGGAAGTCAGAACGACAGGCACCAAAAGGGTTATTACAACCCTTACCCACTCCTCCATATCCTTGGCACACAATCACTTTAGACTTAATCACAGATCTTCCTTCCTGTCATGGGTACAACACCATTTTAGTAGTAGTTGATGCATACACCAAGATGGCGCATTATGTGGCCCTGAAGGGAATCCCAACGGCAAAACAACTAACAACCCATTTTAGTGCACAAGTTGTACGGTTACATGGTATTCCCAAGGTGATCATCTCAGATCGTGGAACCCAATTTGTGTCTCATTTCTGGAGAGTCTTCATGAAGGCACTTGGAGTTGAGACGCGTTTTTCTACCAGTTTCCATCCAGAAACTGATGGACAAACAGAACGGGTGAACCAGGAGTTAGAACAGTATTTGCGATTATTCACTCTAAAGCAGGGTGGAGAGTGGCTGGACTATTTGTGGGCTGCTGAGTTCGCTCATAACAACGCCACAAATGTGTCCACCGGTTACTCTCCGTTTTATTTGAATTATGGCAAACATCCAAATGCTACTCTGTCGGATGTTTCACTTCCAGTTCCAGCAGTTCAGGATTTGGTCACCCACTTGAGTCAGGTACACAATTCAGCATCAGAACATTTAGAACAGGCAAAGATTAAGTATAAAGAATACGCAGATAAGAAGAGAAGAGATTCACCACACTTAGAAATAGGAAGTGAAGTTTGGTTAAACACCAAGAACTTGCGCATGAAAGGAAATCGAAAGTTCCAGCCTCGATTTATAGGCCCTTATCCGGTTGAAGAACAGATTAATCCTGTAACCTACAAATTAACTCTACCTACGAAACTCAAAATTCATCCAGTCTTTCATGTTTCTTTGTTAAAGAAAACAGTTCCAGGACTAAGACGAGAGTGTGTTCCACCACCTGTTCAGTTGGAAACAGGTGTGGAATTCGAAGTAAAAGACATTTTGGACTCAAAGTTAATGAAGAGTAAACTGTACTATTTGGTGGATTGGAAGGGCTATGGGCCAGAGGAACGCTCTTGGGAACTAGAGTCTGATGTGCATGCTCCTAGACTAGTAAGACTTTTTCATCAGCTGAATCCAACCAAACCCAGATCGGGAGGACCTTCCTTGGTGGGGGGTACTGTCAGGATCCCTCCCAGTAAGGGTCCAGCTAGGTTTCCTAAAACGAAAGGACAGTACTGGAGTCTAATCCCTTCTTGGTCCAGAGCATGGAATTCACGGAATTCCAAGATGGCGGCCGGAGCAGGAGAGTTGCCGGTCTAGTCTCTTGGGACCTTTCAGAGCGGAGTTCAGGTGAGGCGCGCGCTCAATCTGAGCTGCGCACTTCACCGAGAATTCTGCCCCAGTCAGGAGTGTTCTTGAGAGCTAGAAACGTTAGTAAGAAACGTTTAGCTAGAGTTCTGGAGTTCGTAGTAATTTAGTATAGAGTAGTCATAGGGTTGTTACACTGAAGAAACATACCGCATTTGAAGGAAAAAACGTGCGGACAGGAAAAGCGGCGGCGGAGAATCTTACCGCATTTCAAAATAAAGACGTGCTGACAGGAAAAGCGGCGGCGGAGAATCTTACCGCATTTCAAAGTAAAGACGTGCTGTTAGGAAAAGCGGCGGCGGAGAATCTTCATCTCAGCTGTCATTTTCAAGGCTGCAGCATCGCGTCAGGAACCTTCGTCTCTAGCAGAGCGGCAAAAAACCAGAGCTAAGTTTAGATGTTTAAATATAGCAGAGCTCTTACTTGTTAGCGCAATGAGCATGGAATGTACCCAGTTTTGGTTAAGTTAATGTGACCCTGTCATGAAGGCATGTGAATTCAGTTTCAAGGACAATAAAGTACAGATAGCACATTCAAGTTAAAGGTTATTAATTAAGATTAAAACTACTAGCGGAAATAGAAAAGAAAGAAGAGAATTCCACTTACCTGAAAGTTTAGTGAGATTATCACTGGAACAGGAAGACAGGATTCCTACAAGAGAAAAGACAAGTTACACAGAATCCATTAAGAAGATGTCAGCAGACATTCACTGGTAGGTCAAAAGAGATTGAGGGATAAGGGTCACTTCCTAGGAATCAGTGAATAAACAATTTATTGTTTTACAGATGAGGTTCGCCCCAACATAACACCCAATAAGAAATAAGGATAGAAGAACAGGAACTGCATATAGTGGTAGGTTAATAGACTAAATTTATTAAACAGCAGATGTAGTAGAGAAGGATACTAATTGGGCTCATTTGTTTACAGTAAGGATACACAGATACGCAGTCCAGATAAAAGAACCTCACAGTAGAAGGAAGAGTTGCAGGTCCATACAAGCCCTTGGGTATGTAAGAGTAACATAGTTGGGGTTAAGAAAGAGTAGGAAGTTATAGGAGAATAAAATATTTGTATGTGTTTAGTATTTACAGGAGTCTATATCAGGCTGATTAAAGGCTGGTAGAAGATTCGTTGGAGTACCAGGGAATCCGGACCAGTCTCTTCTGTGCCTTTATTTTATTATGGTTGTTTTCTCCACTTTTCCCCTTCCCTTTTTCTGATTGCTTGGAGTTAAGATTTCACTCTGACTCCGACGATTGGAGAGAGGGAGTTGGAAAGTTAGCATCTTCTGTTCCCGTGCAAGTCGACGCAGAGATCAGAAATTGGAAGTTCGTGGAGCCCTGACACAGGCCTGAGATATGTTTAAAGGGCTACTTTAATGCGTGGCACAATCCGTGCTGCAGGCCCACTAGAAGCATTTAATATACAATTTCCTGAGTACATGTAGTACCACTTTACTAGGGACATATAAGTAAATTAAATATGCCAATTGGGGATATCCCAATGTTACCATGATTTAAGCACAGAGCACATGCACTTTAGCCCTGGTTGGCAGTGGTAAAGTGCCCAGGGTCCAAAGGCCAACAAAAGCAAATTCAGCAAAAGAAAATAGGAGGAGGAGGGCAAAAGGTTTGGGGATGACCCTGCAGAGAGGACCAGGTCCAAAAGCCATCTTACTCTGAGTTGATCCTACCAGTGATAGCCATTTTACTTAATGCTTTGATGCATTGGAGTGGCCGTTTATGAAGGAAATACTTAGATGTATAAGCCTTGGAAAGTAATTCCTGAGTTTCATAAGAATATTATCTACCCCACACGCCCATGTAAAAGTGAGCAATCTATACTTGGATGCTATCCCTGTTGGTAACCACTCTCTATGGACTTTTGGCTCAGAGAGCTCCACTCCCAAAGCAGAATTTATATCAAGGGTGAATCTTTGCTGATATCATTATATGCCGACAATAGCATGTTGTATGCACAAAATCTAGAGATTATTGTGGCTCCTATTATCAGAGATAATTATTAAGTTCGGCTGGTACTCTGTCTTACAAATTAACCGGGACAAATATGCTCCTACTAACAGATGCCATTTTGTTACTTGCTGGGGAGTACCCACTAAGATGTAGAGATGATGAGATAATCAATAAATCAATCACAATTTATAAAGCGCAGTAAATCACCCCTGAAAATCTCAAGGCGTTGAAGATGGTGGCTCAAATTGGGAACTAATTTCTGCGTTAAGACATGTAGATCATTATAACACAACTAGCAACATATAAAAGTCCCCATCTTCAGAGGAATTCGATAATCGTCAATTCTTATTTGATACATGGCTCTATTGAGAGGGTTCTTAGAATAAGTTCAGTGTATTAAGATGTGGCAGGAATGTCTGCAAGGGAGGACTGATTCGTAAGGTAGTTCAGTCGGGTTCCGTTCAGTTGCTCCACCAGTCACCAGGATGTCCCAAAGGCAGGAGTGCCACAGGGTAATGTCTGGAGACTCCTTTTCCAAGAGGCCACAATGGCCATTTTTGTACTACCCCAAAGAATAGGGCCTACCCCAAAGAATATTTAAGAAAGACATTCAGATAGAGAGGGAAGAGGTGTGGCGCAGCGGCTCGGGCAGCTGATTCCGGAACCCGGGGGCTCACGGTTCGATCACTGGAGGCAGATCAGCCCAGCACCATGTGACTCTGGGCAATAGCTTGGTTAATCTTACCAACGGCCCCCCGAGCCTTGTCGCCCTTGGGTAATTGTTTGCGCTTTTCAAATACTGGGCATTTACATTTACATTTAGAGAGTTTCCCAAAACAGAGTGGATCCCAGTCAGTGCCTCTTTCCTATATGACTATCTTGGGGCATGACAACAAAATATTGGAGAAATCACCTAGAATCCCACATTGTCTGCAACACAGTGGACTGACAGAATGGGAATATTTATGCAATTTAGTCGGATACATGTATAAATCATATATTAACTGTAATGGACCTATTTGCTTAGTGCGCTATGAGTGTTCTTATTCACATCTTTCCATATGCGTGTCCATTGACGTTCTGTGAGTATGCCCAGTAAGAGTGTCTCCTTTCTCTGTGTATGGATTAGTGGTTGGCAGTGTCTTATTGAGAAACAGTTGAAATAGTGTAGAAATTGCACACATTGTGCTAGTTGCCAACATTAAAAATTCTAGTCAAGTCACGTGTAGCCACTTCTTTTACAGTGGGATGTGTAATCCAGTGTAGTATTTGCGTTTACTGCAGCCTTTCAAATTCGTCCTGTCTAAATTCCCTCTTACTCTCCTTAAAGGATTTATCATACATGTCCTTCATCATTACACAGTTTCCCCTTTGCCCAGCTTCAAATGACCACGGGTAAGTACAGGCATAAAGGCAGGATTGAAGTGAATGGGAGAATATGGGGAGGGTTATGTAGTTAAGTTCAATTTCCTGTTGACTGTATCCCAGACTGTTAAGGTGATACTCATCGGTGTAGTTAAGTATATGTTGAGTCATCTGTCGCACCTAGGCTTCAATACTATATCTCACAGAGACGGGCCCGCCATTGCTCTATTCACGTTAACCCACACTTTGTCAGTTTCTATAATGCTTCAGTCTGTCAATATGCGATATTGGGATTCCATATAGTAAGCACAAATGTCTGGGAAGACTGCACCTTCTTTCGGTCTGTATAGGATTTTGTAAGATACATGCAGCCTACCTCCATTCCATATATATCTAAAAGATTTGCTCTTTAGGGTGTGAAAGAAGGATGACAGTATGATTAGGGAGAGGGGCGGAAAGATATATGAGTCTCAGAAAAATGCTCCTGGCAGCCAAGACATGGAACTCCCTCCCCACTCACCTACGGCTGACCCAGGATCACCTTGGATTGATTGATTGATTGCCTTTAATTGTGCTAATACGGCCCAGCCAATTTACCTGAGGTCTCCCCGCCTCTGCAGATCACTTTGACCTGATTTGTAACTCAATCTTTACAAAATTATATATCCAGCTCCTTCTATTGAATTTTTGCAATTTTCATGTAATTATATTTACAAAAATATTCTCTATTTTTCTAAATTGGAATTGGATTTTATTGTGTTTTGTTTTGACTTTATTACTACTTAAGCATGCCTGTCCAATGAGCTTGTCCTTGTGAGGGAAGAGGGGCTTCTGGTATTACCCATAGACCAAGACCTTCCATATGCACTGTTAAAAATCCTCTCATCCACCCAGCTCTCCCAGCAGAACAAAATGGAAGAAACCGAAGGAAAAAGTGAGAATAAAAAAGTGCCCAAACTGAGGTCTGTTAGGCGTAATCATTGGACAATCCTTTCATGTCCCTCCAATCTCTCTTGCCAGCCAGTCGGCCACATGAAGACAAAAAGCTTATCTTTTCTTCTCTAGGTATACCACATCCAACCTAAATATATTTTTCAAGGACGCCACCCACCCATTATTCATAGGGGGGGCTTGTGTTGGTCAACTTCATGCATATCTCTCTTCGTGGCAGCAGTACTGAGTAAAACATTTATTTTGATTTCTCTTTGTCAGGCTCTCCTATGTCGGCACCAGCACCAAAAAAGACAAGTAGTGGGCTTACCTGGATCCTCATGTTCAGAATAGCCATTGTAGCGTTTCTCACATCATTCCAGAATGCCTGTATTATGGGACATTCCACAAACATATGCAGATCGTCTGCCCTCCTTTGCCCACACTTGGGACTTGATACCACTACTCTGCTTTCCAGCTTCGACCACCTGTGGGGTGTCCAGTACAATCTATAAGTTGAAAAAAGATGGTTTCTTCTTAAATGGGCGGGTTTAACCACTTGGTAAAGCATAGCAAAGGATACTTGCCATCATTTCTCCAACACAGCCTCCGGCAAGCATCTCCCCCACAGCTATTGCGATAGCGTGAACTTCCCATCTGTTTCTTCAATCATAAACCAGTACCAGTGTGATATTTCCTTCTTCTTTGGTGCCTCAAAAAGCAAACTTTCCTCCAACTCATTCGAGCCCCCTATCTTTGTGGAAGATGACTAGAACCAACTTTGAATTTGTAGAAATGTAAACCTTGATACCCGATGGTTTATTTTTTGACGACACTCCTCCCATTAAATAAATTGTCCTCTCTCCAGCAGATCTTCCCATCTCACGATGCCTGCTTCCTCTAACGGGCACACCAGTTTATCTTTGGTCCAGTCCGGAGAGCCTGGTGAATCACACATACTTAAGTATTGCCTAAATACTTTATACCTGGCCTATAAATTAAGCCTGTCTGCTCTGTGCCATAGCTACTAGGGGATTAAGCACAGGTGTATCTAGTGACTTTAGTGGTTCACCCTGAGAATGATTGTGATTATTTCTTAGGGTGGGTTCTTACCTCCTCAACTAATAGCCCCATCTACAACATGAACCATGTTAAGTACTGCTCAGCATAACACACTCATTACCACACGTCCCTATTTGCTGTTGACAATTATATCCAGGGTGCCAAATGTTTGGCAGGACAATTTAATTGTGATTGGGATCACAAGTTGGGCCAGGTGAGAAATAGATGGTCTGGTGTATATGTACCATATTACCCTGTTGAGTATAACTTGCATCCCTCTTCTTCCACCTCTGCTCAAAAACTCACCGTGGCTGCCCAGAGAAAGTGGGTTTTCAAGTTCTGGGTTATTTATTTTCAAACTGTATGTGTCTGGGCCTGTAAACATGCAAAGTAAGAAGGGCAGCACAGCACTAGTCGCCCTGGTGTACCATAGAATTCGTAGGTGCTGTCCATCTACCTGGATTTCCCTCGCCCTTCCTCTGTGCACAATATTCTTACTAAAAGAGGGCTGATGCAGGCAAAAGTTGGTGGGAAGGGTGGTCGTCTTGGTGTATGCGGCCAAATAAGCACAGGAACTTGATATGGATTGCACTCTAGCTGATGCCAGTAGGTGATTCTTCTGGTTATGAATATCCCACTAAATTATAGCCACAAACTGTAACATTTTAAATTAATGTATCTCTTGTATTACACCACGGAATGCATAGCTAGTTAATCTCAGTGAAATATTGTGGAGTATAAAAAATATAACACGCCTAATATTGCTTTCCTGCACACCTCATGGTCATGCTCTTCCCTGGCAGAATCCGCAAATGGAATATTCCACTCTCTGAGTGCGATGGTAGGGGTAACAATCACTCTATCTCATATGTTGGCAATGCTAGGAGTCACTGATGAGTTTTGTAAAAATGTCTGCAGACTTGCCTCTGTGGCAACACTCTTGGCTAAGAGATGGGTGGTGTTACCATGCATGAGCTCCAAAGCACCATGCATGCTGCTGGGTACTAGGACTTGGTGTACAGCAGTGTAGTGAGGGGCAAGTATAGGAACCTTCTACATCCTAAGCCCCACCTGAAGGACTAATGGCAACCATACAGATCCTTCCGGAGACAACAGGAAGCAGCAACTACTCTATAGAACAGTATTGGATCCTTTGTTGACATGGAATTTTTTTTATTTTTTTTATTTTATAGAGCGCGCGAATGCCCGTGGGCGTCTTGGCGCTATGATTGTAATTGAACATACAAACTCTGTTGCCATGTAGTTTCCCAGGGGCTGCAGTTATTTCTCACTCTAGTGGTGCAAGAATGTGCATTGGATTGCTTGTACTGTCTTAATGAGTTCATAATGGCCAGAAATGTGCAATGTACTTCGATGTCATGTTTGTATTTTACGCGCCAAACGTTTCCCTCATTCAGCTCTCCCGCAGGTTGAATTGCACATTAAGGCACCTCTTAAACATCGATTAGCAGAGTAAAACTGTACAATAAGCAATGGGGCCCATTATTTTATTTTATTTTATTTTATGTGCTTATATAGCGCCTGAATAGACCCCCGCAGGGGTATCTCCGCGCTTTTGCCATAAAAAGGAACAGATATTGTACCAAGTCAATACAGGAAGTTACTGGGTCACGGGGAGTAATTAGCTACTAGAGAAAAGGTGGGTTTTAAGGGTTTTTCGGAAAGAAAGGTGGTTAGTGATGTGTTTTAATGAGAGGGGAAGGGAGTTCCAGAGAACCGGTCCAGCGTACGCCAAAGCCCGGCCTCCTTGACGAGATTTTTTTATTTTAGGAACCTGTAGAAGCAGGAGGTTGCTGGAACGCAGGGAGCGGCGTGGGACATAGGGTAAGAAGGCCTTTGTGAGATATTTTGGGCCCTTTCATATCAAGCATTTGTGAATAGTACACAAAATTTTAAATTTAGTGCGTTGCCGCACTGGCAGCCAGTGGAGTTCAGCTAGTAGAGGTCGGGAGGGAGTCCTAGATGGAACATTGAGGACTAGCCTCGCCGCCGTATTTTGGACTACTTGTAGTTTGTTGAATTGGCCTTCATTAGTTGACAAAAGGAGGCCATTACAGTAGTCCAATCTACTGATAACCAGAGCCTGGACTAAGGTCTTTCTATGATAGTCTGGAAGATAGGGAAACACCCTTCTCAGCAGTCCGATGGCCCTAAAGCATGTGCCGGCAACTTGGTTGACATGATCTTTAAATGCCAGAGATTGATCAAATAACACTCCCAAGTTTTTCACGGTCTGCTTTGGGATGGGAACAGGTCCCAGTTCTAAGGGCCACCACGCATCAGACCATAGTGTCACCGCGTCCCCAAACAATAATACCTCTGTTTTCGCAACATTGCATTGTAGGCAGTTCTCAGCCATCCACTTTGATACAGCCCTCATGCCTTCTGCAAAAGATTTTTGTAAAGCAGGTGAAGAGGTTTTAAAAGGGAACAGAAGTTGGGTATTGTCGGCGTAAGACACCGGGGTAAACCCAAAGGACCTCACTAAGTCAGCCAGGGGGGCCACATACACATTAAATAATGTGGGGCTTAGGCATGAGCCCTGTGGCACACCCCTGGTGAGCTCCCTAGAGGTGGATTTATGGGAGCCCAACCTGACTTCTTGAGAGCGACCTGAGAGAAAACTCTCCATCCAGGACAGAGCTACGCCTCCCAGTCCTACATCCCTCAGACGGCCGAGAAGCACTTCGTGAGACACCGTATCGAAGGCAGCGGATAAATCCAGCAGCACCAGAATCATAGACCCCCCACTGTCCAGTGTCATCCTGATGTTATTGGTGACTGCCAGTAGGGCTGATTCGGTGCTGTGATTAGGCCTAAATCCAGATTGTGAAGGATCTAGGCCTTCCGTTGCCTCGATATGGTTTGATAGATGGGTGTTCACGTGCTTCTCTGTCATCTTGCTGATGTATGGCAGGAGGGAGATGGGCCGGAGGTTAGATAGATCTGTCCAGGGCGAGGTCACTTTTTTCCTTATTGGGTTTACCACCGCAATCTTCCATTCCCTTGGGACTTGTCCTTTAGCCAGTGAGATGTTCATGACTGCCTGGATCGGGGGTCCCAAGAGGGAGATCAAAGGGGCCACCTTTTTTGCAGGAAGGTAATCATTGGGAGAACCAGTTTTCATGTGGTTGATAAGGATTGGAAGATCTTGATCACTGACTGGTGGGATGGTGAGTAAAGAGTTTATATTATGTGTGGGTGGATTATCTGGGAGGGAAGTCGTGGTTCCTGCATCCCTAGAGGACAGAATTTTGTTGTAGATAAGATTAATTTTGTCCTCAAAGAACTCAGAGATCTCATCACAGAGTGTTTGTGATGCATCATCGGGGCTCTCACTAGCTGTAGGTTTTATAAAACTCTGCAAGATTTTAAACAATTCTCGAGGACAGTTACCAGCCTCTGCCAGTAGTAAGGAGAGATTGTTTTTCCTTGCTAGTTGTATATTTTTGTAATATGTAGACTGGGCCTCTTGAAAAGTTATTTTTGCTTCTTCATTTTTTGATGTCCTCCATACTTTTTCTAGTCGTCTACATTTCTGTTTTTCTTTCCTAAGATCGAGTGTATACCATTTTTCTTGTTTGGTAGGAGAGTATTGCTTGTGTAATTTTAGAGGGGCCAAAGTGTTAATGGCTGATTTAAGTGATTTATTTAATTTCTCCAATGCAGACTCTGCTGTGTCTGCAGCCGTAAATAACGGTTGGTCCCAGTTTTCTCGCAGATTTTCGACAGAAATTTTATGCCATTGCCGGCGGAAAATTGGCGGAGGCGGTGTTCTATACAGTCGCTTGGTTGGTCCAGCCAGGTGGAACTCAATTAGAAAGTGGTCAGACCAGTGGACTTCTTTGGCGGGAAAGCATCTTATTTTAGTGCAGTTAGTAAATATCGAATCCAGGGTGTGACCACCTATGTGTGTAGCACCATTGTTTATAACTTTTAACCCCAGATTGGACAAGTCGGCTGTTAATTGGGTTGTTTCAGGGAGTCCTGGGTTATCCATATGTATATTAAAATCCCCAAGGAGGATAAAATCCTCCTTGGCTTTCATATGTGGGGCTAATAGTTCCAAAAGGGACAGAGCAAAATCTGGGTTGGGGACCGGTGGACGATACACCAGTGCACCTTTCCAGAAAATGTTTCCTACAGTAATCTTAAAGATCATGATTTCCAACAAAGGACTACACCTTTGCTCTAAGATTGTCACCTTATATGTATCTTTAAATATAATGGCTAATCCACCTCCTGTTTTATTGGGCCGATCAACATGTACGATCTTATAACCTGAAGGGACCCCCAGTGTAATAGCTGTTATCGTGTGGGGTTTCATCCACGTTTCAGAAAAAAAGCATATATCAGGCTGTTTAGTAAAAATAAGGTCCCAAATCTGCAGTTGGTGTTTAGGAAGGGACCGTACATTTAATAGGAAACATTTGAGTTCCAAAGGGAATGCCACTATAGGAGCATTATCATAAGTCCTGTTCTTTGCCACGTCTGATTGAAAACGACACTGAAGGCATGAGAAGCTCCCCTCGAGTTGTTTACATAATAAGCGAGTGTCACAGTTCACCCTGGGTTGTAGCTGTCGGAGAGTTTCGGGGGCATATGAAATGTATCTAGTACCTACAGTGCCAGGGTTCATAGTGGGAGGGCCCATAGCCCCTATGCCTCGTACTGTCGCGGACGGTCTTCGGCGGCGCTTCAGGTGTGAGCTGCAATGACACAGGCTCTTTATTGACATTTCATGATTGGCGTTCCTCTAAAGCACTGTCCCGCCCCGAGCCCGCCACAAATCAAACCCTTTATTCCTCTAATCATCACATATAGTCCTACCTGCCAGGCACAGTAAATGAGTTGAGATCAGTAACAAATTAAAGGGTTTTACTACTAAAATTAAAAAGTTTACAAAATCAGATCAATTCTAAGCCCCAAATGAACAGCAAAATCAAAAAGAAGTCGGGAAACATCCATAGTCATCAATCAAGGGGCTCTTATACACAACTCATGCATAACACATTTAAAAAACTGTGAAATCATCATGGTGCGAGTTCAAGTATAATTCTTTTAGCAAATAAGAACACAAGGACAGTAACTTGTCAGTACCTTAACACATAAGCACTACCCCATTAAAGAAACGAATTCAGCACCCTTTATGCTAATGTTATTCAGAGATGTTCCAGGTTATATGAATCATTTAAACAATGCAACTTTCAGCGAATGAATGAACTAATATTCACAAACGAAGCAAGTGAAAGAGACATGACATGGTAATTTTCAGGGAACAGGAGAAAGTTAATTGAAAGCAATGTCATCTTTACAGTGCAAATAAACCATTACTCATCGGCCTGATTGTGCTCTGTGCAGAGAAACTGTACACGGGGGAAGCAAGAGTGTCTAACAGAGAAGACATCCATCTTGTCTAAAATGGCGTTAACAGGAAAATGTGGGCTAACTAAAACACATCAATAAACATGTGTCCATGCACCATATAAAATGTGTTTCAAATATAATACTGTTAATGGAACATATATATGCAGAATAAATCATGAAAAACCATGTTAATCATCATTATTAATGGACACAAATAGAAACTCCGAAATACAGTCTAACAAGACCATGTTATGTTTGAATCCCCGATCAGTCCTCTGCCCCTGCTTAGGAGTTGAAAGCTGGGGTAGATCATGTGATGAAGCCATACCTAAAATAAAATTATAGATGGCTTTTAAATGAATTACGGGAATCTTTCTTACCTCGAGGTTCTGAGTGACATCATAGACACCTCAAGCTTCCCTCTCGTTGACTATATAGTGTCACTTAGAACTCTCTAATGCACTGTTACCCATCTATATTTCTATATATTAACATCTGAATGATGAAGGCAGAGCCAGTCCTACTCACTAGTGTGTGAACCTGTGACCTGCACAGCTTGGCTAGGCCACATGCCTATCTAATGGGCACATACAGCATGAACAGGAGTAGAAGGTGTGAGCTGCAATGACACAGGCTCTTTATTGACATTTCATGATTGGCGTTCCTCTAAAGCACTATCCCGCCCCGAGCCCGCCACAAATCAAACCCTTTATTCCTCTAATCATCACATATAGTCCTACCTGCCAGGCACAGAATGATGGGGACAGGTAGGTGGACAGCAAGGACAAGCAACAAGTACGTTCAAAGCCAAATACATTTCTGAATGCCTGTAAGGGCATATTAAAAGCTAGGTCCCTTGGATACTCCTTTATCAGCGTGTATGAAATGCTCCAGGAGACAAAAAGTAAGTCCTGGAAATAAAATAAAGCAAAAAGTGACCGCTTTCTGTATGGAATACATGTATGATGTAAGGAATTTAATGTGTGATGATTTAGTGTACTACAGAGATATAAAACAGACTCTCATGCATTGAAGCAAAAACACACCATAGTAAGCGGAATAGTACACCAAATAGCCCATAGCATGAGGCGAGAGAAGTATACTCCTCTAGGCGGAATCAAAGATAATTCTATGTGTGTTTTAAAGAATCTGCAACAGTAGGTCAAAGACACCTGTGTTGACAAGCCAGGCCCAACAATTGGAAATGTTATGTTATGTTATGTTATGTTATAACTAACTTATATAGCGCACGTTCACTGGGTTGGTTTCTTGGCGCTGCCTGGGAGGGAGATGGGGTGAATTAATTTGCGTGATTACTCGAATGCCTGTCTAAACAGCCATGTTTTTTGGAGTTTGCGAAAGGTTATGAGGTCTGTACAGGATCTGATTTCCAGGGGCATGGAGTTCCAGTATCTTGGGCCCAGTGTGGAGAATCTTGATCCCTCATATCGTTTCTGTTTGAAGGAGGGTGTTGTCAGGAGATGCAAATGGGCGGATCTCAGATTGCGGGTGGGAATATGTCTGTCAATCATACAGTTAATGAATTTGGGGTTACTGCCATTCAGTAATTTAAAGATAATACATCTCAGCTTGAAGGCGCATCTCTGTGATATAGGGAGCCAGTGCAGTTTTTTCATGAGGGGTGAGACATGTTGGCGTTTGTTTTCCTATAAAATTAATCTGGCCGCTTGGTTCTGTATCAGTTGGAGACAGTGGGTGAGGTATGCCGGGATGCCATAGTAGAGGGAATTTGTAACTCAAAGGAGTTAGGTCCGTATTTGGGCGTGGAGTAGGCTGGACCCTTTTTCAATACAAAACACACAATATGCCTAAACCACTCTTCTTTTTCACACATACACAGTTTTTTAAGGTCAAGAATACTTTTCATTGAATTCTGACTAGGTATTAATATTTTATACCTTTCACTTTCTTTTTTTCTTTGAAGTTTTTATACACATTGATTAGCAAAAACAGGACCAACTGTACATATATTTACAATACTATACATGACAATTTATAAACAAAGCACGACACAGTACATCCAAACTAAATCAATTGAACAACATCATCCATCCCAAAAAGCAATTATTAAACAACAAAACACATACCAAATTCATGTATATTTAATTTCAATAAATGAGAGACAAAATCAAAAAAAGGGAAAATGAGGAATACAGTCAAATTAATGAAACTATTCAATACTGTCTAAGCTAACTAATACTGATAGATGGCTATTATAAACCAACCGTTTCCATAAAAACGTTAATATTGCGGAGAGATCAGCTATATTAGCGTGTTTATGGAAACAGATTTACAATGTCTCCGTTTTCATTTAACAGGAAATTGGACGTGTGTGGTTCAAAGGCAGCGTGTTAATTATTGCAGGCAATCAGGTAGGCGGCTGCACGCTCTGATAGAGCTGATATAAATGATAATTTTTTAAGAAACAGGACGGCAGTAGTAAAAACGCCTTCATATCTTTTTTTAGATGTTTTCGATATGCAGCTTGTGACCCTTTATTCGAGTGTGTTGAGTAAACACATCAGATCACGTTAAGAACCAAAAAAGAATAGAGATAAATGTTGAGAAAACTAAATTCATGGCATTTAACAATTGTAAGAAGTTTAAAGGCAAGTTATCTCTGGGTAGTGACTTATTAGAACAGGTGGACTTATTTACATACTTGGGTATCAAACTTGCAACAAATCTATCCTGGGCCATTGATGTTGCAACCATAAAGCACAGGCAGAGAACGGGAGTAATCCTAAAAGACCATTGTGCTTCTCACGCCAGGCCTGTTGCACCTGCTCTGAAAATGTATGAAGCAAAAGCTTTAGGAGCTGCTATGTGTGGCGCAGAGATCTGGGGGTCTGGCTATATTTCAGGCCTTGTAAAATCAGAGAACAAATTCTTTAGAGAACTGGTTTTGCTTCCAATTAGCACCCCCTTGCTTCCCCTGTTTATGGATTTGGGCATGAAAAAGGTAATTCTTAAAGACCATTTGCGACCCCTCATATATTGGCGTAGGATCTGGGCCACCCCAGAATTGGTACATTATGCAGCAGCCGTAGAGGAGATAATTAAGTTGGATAAAGCTAACAAGGTTCCTTTGCTGTCCTCAGTGAAGGAGCTTTGAAGGAAACTGGCCTTGATGACCTAGGCCTCCTTCCTGAGGTTCAGAAGATTCCATTGTAAAATACTCTTGGGCCTACTCTCTCCAGCAGGAAGAGTGTGTGGTTGCGGACGCAACACTGACACGCGATTTACATTTTTTTAAGTCTACATACGCTTTAGAGCAGTATTGGGATTTGGTTACTGTTCCTTTTGATAAGAAGCTCTACCATCAATTTAGAGTGGGTACACTCCCTGCCAAAGGGTTTACAGCAAAATGGAAACGTTTATCTAGTGAGGATCGCCCATTTTGTGTAAGGCAAAGAGAAACCATCCCACATGTGTTATTTGTATGTCCAGCATATACCAGGTTTCGCTCTTTCTGGTCGCTCCTTCTGGATTGCACCAGTGTGTAGGTCGCATGGTACCTCTAGCCATATGATTACCTTAAGAATACTATGTATGTATGTGCAGTTGCACAATTCATGGGGCTGATGTGGGCAAAACGGAGGGTTATTTTTGCTGCTAAGTTATTTTAAGGTTTTATTAGTGCCCCAGGCAGCACGAGTTTTGGGGGAGGTGGCCTCGCCTCCCGCTCTTACTTGCACCTGTCGCGGCCCGGCAAACACGGGAACCACCAGCACACCGCTTTTACATGCAGCCCCCGCGGGCATTAAATGCAGGGACTCCCACGAGCAGGCAACGGTCTAGCTACGCCACTGGGTGCCATCTTCCTTTTGATTAGAAACAATTATGGGTGCACCCCCAGCTGCGTTCAGGTCCCCAAAGGGGATTGACAGGTAGATGCAACTGTGGCGGAACTGAGCCATTTGGCCTTCGGAATGCAGTACCCGACTTGGTGGGGGAGAGGTTTCCATTCTGGAACGGAATGGGGAGAGTTGGTGGGGATATGTGTTTAAATTAAACTGTCACTAGATGGTAGAGGTTGTCAGAGTGAAACATTCAGTGGACACTGGATATGCACGACGAACCTCACGATACAGATGGTGCTGTTTCACCTTGTCAGGTCTCTTTAGTTGGGGCTCATTACACCGTATCGATGGGTTCACCTGCTTCTTGTAGCGAGTGCGGTTGTTGACATACACTCATATGCTTCTTGTAAAACTAGTATTATTTATTGTATTGCTCACTGTGCACATTGTGCTTTACATTACCAAAAATAATATTTACAAAAAAAAAGAAACAATTATGGGGCCTAGTTGTATTCCTGGGAACCTGAGCAGTAAATTCATAGCGAGAACAAATGATTCTTTAAGAGAGAACTTCTGCCTAAACTGCCTTGACAAAACCTATTTGAGGGATCACATACACATTCTGTTGTATGTACATCAGTAGATTTCTTTACTTTGATACACAAATAACCTCGAATAACCTCATAGGAGCTCCAAAACAAACGGTTCAGTGCAAGTGAGTTGTGACTTGTGACAGAGGTGATTAATGGTGTGCTTGTAGTACTTACAAAGGGTTATATACTGTTGGCTAGTAGCACATATTAGGTAACACAGAACTTATATATGAAGTATACTGTAACAAAAAAACAAGTTGAACTACATACAGCAGTACAATACATCCACATTTCAACCCTCTGTAGACTTCACTGGGGTGTTCATCAGGACAAAGAACAGTGGTAGCAACCCTAATGTTGAGTCCAAAAATCCAGTAATGCTCAGGATTTTGAAGTACCACATTGAGAAACATTATAAGCTCCTACATGAGCTACACTGTCAATAGATCAATGTGAAGCCCACTGTTGCAGAGGCTGAGGAGGCACTCCTCGGTCTGCTGATTTATTATTTGGCGGGTGACCCGTTTGGTTGACTGCCTCTTGTGGTTCCATCCAGCTGTTTGTGCTGGATCTCCTTGGCTGTCCCTTCCTGTTGTGTTGCTTAGTTCACTCTTGTTTGTTTTGTGCCAGGCAAATTGAGCTTCTGTCCGGAGGGGGTCTGTCTATTTGTTTCTTGGGCCGCTTCCTATGGTTTGTCTCTGTATTCGCAGTGGTTTCTTGAAAGTACCTTGTCTGTTGGTTTGGTTTGCCTACGGCTCTTCCTCCCTGTTCAGTTTCCTTCTGGGATGCTGTGCTCTTGCTTCTCTGGGCATCTTGCATTGCTTTATGGTTTGTGTGCATTGTTGGGATCAGACTGAGATAAGGTAGAATTAAGAAGGTAATGTGCTGATTACTTTCTGGTAATCTTCAATACTCCGATTAACCTTCAACCTCCAAGAATTTACATCCCTTCCTCCCAATGCCCTATGCATCTGGATGTCAGGATGTATCGCATGTCACCTCTTTTTTAACAGTTCTTTTTGATGGGGAGAGGTCTGAGGGCCTGAGGTTGAGGTGACAGGGGTCGAATTGGGGCATTCAGGTAGACCCTTTGAGACCTGGGGAAGATGGACGCAACTCATTTAGCAAGAACTAGAAAAATAAAAGGTAACTAGAGTAAAGAAGGTAACCATTAATTTATCGGGGGATTGTATTCTTTGCCATCTAAACTATAGTCGAAGGTTAAGATTCAGTCTGATAGAATATAGAAGTTACCACCTTTTATTTGCTTTATCTTTTCAGAGTAAACCCGCATTAGTGATTTCGGTCTCCCATTTCAAGAATCCGCCTGATTTGTTTGCTAGAGCAGGCCTGCAATTATTTCCATGATATAAGAAACTCCCTTTGCAGAATCCACTTGCTTCCTTAAAGCTGTGGGATTTTAGTGAACCAAGTGCTGGTATTCGTTGAGTACATTTACACTTCGGATGAGGTGATTTCCTGTACCCATTGTGGGCAGCCCATACTTGAAGAATGAGTCATGCTTTATATATAGTCATCTTTGCAGCACACATGAGCCACTAAATGTCGGGATTTAAGGGCTTAAGGCAATCTACTTTGCTCAGCTCAGTGTTCTGTTTGATGTTGCAGTGAATACTAAATCAGGGACCAACACATGAGAACCCAGTAGCTCTTCTACCAGTCAAGAAACGGGAAAACGCCAATTAGGTGTTAGAAGTTGATGATAATAGCGTATGCAAAGAATCCAGTCCCACCACAGGCATATAGCCTTGTCCTTCCTGTTTTAAAGTGTTTGACTCCAAACTGGGCTCACAGATACAAACATATGCAGCATAAGTTCATTTCCTGTCCTTGTCTAAGCCATGCTTTATTACCAGGAAATAGAGGAGTATTTGTGTGACATTTAGTAATTAGAGTGACATTTAGTAATTAGAATAGCTAATAAAAGAGTGCACAATTCGTGTTTCTTGTGATCCACAAGCAAGCCACTAACAGGTAAAGTAGTCTAATGCAAAATGTCGCCCCCCCGTAGAATATGATGATGGGCTCCTGAGTTTCCCATATCTCACAGATATTCATTGGCCTTCGGCTTAAGGGGGACACCTGATGTTTTGGAGGACCCCTGGACAGTTGGGGGTACCCTGCACCGCAAGAGCCTGCGTTATACCCCTGAGCAGGCCAACTCAAAGTTTCTTCAAACATTCTTTGTGTTGCATTTGAGTTTTAAATGACTAAGTGATTGTCTTTGGTAAGTAGATTGCCTGCATGGCTCAGTTATCAGCACGAGTACACCTTTTCCAGATTTGTCACTTTGATCATCCCATATATTTTGTAGAGATCTTGCTATTTGCTTGGCCATACACTGGTATTCAGTAGTCATCTGAAGACTGCCTCGGGTGTAGGGATCTTTCTTAATAGTCCACTTTAGAATTTCCGTGTTAGCTTACTTTTAATTTTCCTAACCTGTTTAATTTTTATGAGGTCTGTCGTTACAGCGCAATAGTCTGACCTACTGTTACCAATTCTTTAAACTGTACTTAGAATGGTCATTGGCTTCAACTACAGGAGTATTATTCTCACGCCCCATTTTATTGGATCACGTCTACCCCACCAGCCACAATAGCCATTCTTCCCCTCTGTGGCCAAAAAAGGAAGTGGTGGAGAGAGACCACCCAGGCATAGGTCCATGCCCCCTACCCAGAATGGGTGCAACAGTATTTCTGCCCCTGGGGATGGATGAGGGGCTTTAACCCCTTCAGTGCTGCGCGAATTTCGCTGCAGTGCTGAAGGGTCATAAATCACATTGACTCATGACGGAAATGTTCCGTCATGAGCACCGGAGCACCGACGCTCATGACGGAACCGTTCCGTCATGAGCATGGAAGGGGTTAACAGATTAATATTGTCTATATAAATAACAAAACGAATTGAACATTTTAAAAAGTTCTGTATCTGTGAAGGAATTTGAAACCGAGCCCTCAGATGAACGTAGAAAATCTCCAACCCCCCCCTTAAGATTAAAATTTCGACTTTTTTAAATATTTGTTTGTGAATTAAATAACATATTCCATCATTCGGCACTACCTTTCAAATAAATATATTAAAATTATGATTATTAATACTGTACAAAAGTACAGCACCGGATGAATCACACGAACCGGGAAAAGAAAGCGACAGATTTACTAACTGATATAAAGAAAGGTTTGCTTGTTGAACTTGAAGAAAAAAACGTGAACTTCGAAACGGCGCTGAGCATGCGAAGAGAGTACAACTGCTACACCAAAAAAAGGAAAGCTTTACATACAAAAGGCAATACATTATCGCCACTTTTATCGACAGGAAACTGCCGATAAAGCAGCGATAATGTGCTTGATGATAGGCCCTTGTAACTTCCCATAGCAGCCCAGGTTCTGATCATAACCTATGCTGCTATGGTTATTATCAAGCCCATTATCTCCGCTTTATCGGCAGTTTCCTGCCAATAAATGCGATGATACTGTATCGCCTTTTGTTGACAATATGGACCATTGCTCTTCTTTTTGACCAGTAAACTTAGATGTATATTATCAAGGACCGTTGTTAAAATTATCACAGTTTTATTGGCAAGAAACTGCTGATAAAACGGCGATAATGAGCTTCATAATACGGCCTTGTTATTTCCCATAGAACTTCATGTTAGCACCAGAACATAGGCTTCTATGAGAATTAACAAGGACGTATTATCAAGCCCACACTCCCAACATTAATAAAAAACTCCAGACAATGCAGATACCCGGAGCTGGAAGGTCATTTTACATATCACTGCCCCAGAAAGGTGGCGTTCCGTGCGACGTGTACGGGGAGAGAGAGAGAGCTCAAAACATATTTATTTTTTTAAAAGACCCAACGGGTGCCGCTCCCCGAGACTGCGGGGAGTAGGACCGTAACCCCCCCGCATACTTCAAAATAAAACCAGAGGAGTGCCCTTCCCCAGTGCTCGGAGCACCTTACAAGCCCCCATTATGCAGAAAAATTGCCCCCGTAATTTACCCCCGGGACCTAATGAATAAAAATTGCCCCCATAATTTACCCCCCCAGGACCTAATGAATAAAACGGACTTCTACTGGTTTATTTCACCTTTTCCACTGCGTACAAGTACTGCACGAGTACCCCACCATTTTTTATTTAAAAAAAATAAAAATTGAGCCTAAAGATCCATTTACCACCCCCTGACCAAGACTATAGGCTCAGAATGTTTCTACCCTGCCCCCTTTCCTTATTTCTCAACTTTGTTTTACTGTTTTCTTGTGACTCTGCTCTTCGACAAACAACATGGCTGCCAACTCTTCCTGGTTTGGAGTATTGACAGCCAATCAGCATGCAGCTCCAGCTCGTAATTGTAGGTATTTCCATACGCGTACGCCGCGATTTTTCTTTAAAAAAATAAAATAAAAAATAGAGCCTAAACATTCATATACGACCCTCTAAGCAAGCCTACTGGGTCAGAATATCTCTACCCTACCCTTTTCCCTTATTTCTCAACTTTCTTTTACTGTTTTCTTGTGACTCGGTTCTAGCGAGGCACAAGATGGCCGCCAACACTTCTTGGTTTCGAGTGTTGACAGACAGTTCACAGCCCATCAGCATGCAGCTCGCGCTCGTAATTGAACGGATTTCAGTACGCATACTGAACTCCGACTCTAGATATTGCTATGAATTTACATGCAATTTTCTCAGAAACTACTGAACGGATTTACACCATTTAACAGAAAACACAATCTGCGAACAGAACTCTACCTCTCTGCCAAATGTAGTGTAATTCCGTTCAGCCATTCGGGCTGTAAAGGTCCCTATGGAAAATTGCATGGGGAAAACACATTTTGAGACCCCCCTTTTTTCTCAGCCCCCACTTGAGGAATCACCCCCAAACTTTCAGGGAAGGAGCAAGCAGGCCATTTTCTTGGAGAAATTCACGAAGATTCGTCCACCGGCGCCAAAGTTATTCCAAATAGAATGTTGTGGATTTCCTATGGAAACTAGGTCCTAACTATAGCTACCTACTGGCGACCGCCAGTAGGTAATATATTTATATATATGTATATATATATATATATATATATGTATATATATATATATATATATATATTCACAGAAAAAACCATAGGTTATAGACCATATATAGTTAGGAATTAGCATTTACAAAACCTTGAAAATTCACTGAAAAAACCATAGGTTATAGACCATATATAGTTAGGAATTAGCATTTAGAAAACCTTATTTTACTCACACAAAACCATTGAAATTCCATATATAGTTAGTTGCACTAACTATATATCGCGCACCCGCAATCCACTGCTGATGATGTCACATATTACATCATTCATGACATGGTCAGTGACATCACTGATGACATCACTGATGACATCTCAAATGACATCACTGATGACATCACTGATGACATCTCATTTGACATCATTCTTGTGCTAATACGATAAACCTCTTCAGACTCTAATATAACCTTAGATACACTCAGTGTATACAGACACTCACACACTGTCACTCATCCATGGAGTTACTCACACACCTAGTCAGTCATGCAAAGAAACAATCTCACCTCCATTTCCTCAACTATACAGTTATACACACCTTACTTATTCAAACATATACTAACACATATTTACTCTCTTATACAATCCCTGATACAAGTTCACAATGATCCATACAGCCACTCACACATTCAGTGGCTCTCATGCACAGTTATTTATATATGCCAACTCTCACATGTACTGTGTTTTACATATGTACTTACTATGACATGTAGCATTGAGATATCCATTCACTCATCAATACACTCATGCACACAGTCAACCGCCCATGTAGCTTTTTCCACATGCACTCTTGAACTCATACACCTAGTGAATCAACTGCTCACACATCTATGCACAGAGTCACACACCTCCCAGCCACCCCCACACAAACTCAATCTCCCATAGAAATACTTGGGCAACCAATTAATAACACATATAGCCTCTCGTATAGCTAATGATCAACACATGCAGCAGTTTACATCACAACAGACATAATGATGCACAAATTAAGACAGTTTAGTCACTAACCCATGCATTCAGTGAGACACATTTAATCACTCACTCATACAGTCAGTCACGCACCTACTAAATCCTTCATCCAGACACTTATACATCCACTCATTCTTCAATATCTAAGACATATTTTAACTTTACAGAAACATACAGTCACTGGATGTTGTCATCAGTGATGTCATTTGAGATGTCATCAGTGATGTCATCAGTGATGTCACTGACCATGTCATGAATGATGTAATATGTGACATCATCAGCAGTGGATTGCGGGTGCGCGATATATAGTTAGTGCAACTAACTATATATGGAATTTCAATGGTTTTGTGTGAGTAAAATAAGGTTTTCTAAATGCTAATTCCTAACTATATATGGTCTATAACCTATGGTTTTTTCAGTGAATTTTCAAGGTTTTGTAAATGCTAATTCCTAACTATATATGGTCTATAACCTATGGTTTTTTCTGTGAATTTCATTGGTTTTTTAACAGCTAATATCTGTAGCTGTAAAATGTATTCTTCTTTAAATCCAAAAATATATTTTATATGTTTATGAATAATTTTTTTTTTAAATATTTTTTTTTCTTCGTTCCCGCTTCGCGAACCGGGAAGCTTCCCGTTAGCTGACCTTGATGCCGCGAAATAGACCGCGAGCCGGTAAACGTTTCTTTACCGCAAGTGCCGCGTTAGAAAACAACATCGTGACGCCTCCCGTCCGCATGACGTTTCACGTTGTCGCGTGATACGTCATATGACGTGCTACGTTAGCGAACTGGTACGCGAAGCGAGTGCCAAAGCGCAGGTTTCTGGAAGCAAACCGGGAGGCCCTGCAAAGCGCTTAACGTAAACACAGCAAGTCATGTGACTTGGTAATAACACTTTTCATTGGTTCATTTCACTTTTGGTTTCCTAATGATGTAAGACTAGGTCATATAATCTAAAATGAACACTTTTGATTGGTTGAGAACTCTTGTTTTTCCCAAATGATGAAAATCCCTCCTTCTTTCCTCACTCTGACTTTCATCATTGTGAGAGAAAGACCCTTTGTGATCACTGAGCAATGGCTTCTTTAGTAGCTTCAGCTGGTGCTTCCCCACCACCTCCACCACATCCAAGGAAGAGTGGACCACCTGCTCAAGTTGTAATTCAACAAGAAGAAGAAGAAGAGGAACAGGAGGACGAGCACGAAGAGAGGCAGTTTTTGCCTGAGCAGCCCAAGACGTCTCACCGGAAAGAAAACTTCATTTGGCAATTTTTTAAAATTCCCAAAGGTCAGAAAAAAGTAAATGCAAGATACGTAACTTGCCTTATATGTCAAGATAGACTGTCCAGAGGGACCGACAAAAAATACAGTTTCGGAAACTACACAATGCATCGCCATATGACTAGGTGGCATCCTAACAACTACAGTGCTGCACAGTTTCGGAACGACCTAGATAATCTCCCTATTATGGCCAGAAGATCTGTTGTACCGGAAGTAACGGGACCAGAGGGCAGGGAGATGGTGCCAAATATACAAATGAGATTTGGTGAAGTAAAACACACCTGCGTATTTTGCGATGGATTCATTTCCTACGGAGAAAGAAGCATCACTCTGATCAACAGAGCTATTGACTATCATATGCAAGTTTGTCCGAAACGCCCAAAATAATAAATACTTCTTTTTTTTGTTTTGTTGCTCCTGTTGAGCCCTTTACAATGAATCGTTTTCATTGCCCCCTCCAAGAAAACCCCAAAAAAATATAAAACTGTTCCGAAAAATGCAAAAACAGTAAAAAAATGTTCAGAAAAATAAAAAAAAAAGTTCTTTTCAGAACTACCTCCCCGTTATTAAAAAATTGGTACAATATTTGGAACTGTGCCAACCTCTATTTCTCTTACTTCGCTTCCTAGTTCGCTCGCTGGTACGCGAACTGGAAGCGAACCAAAAACAGTAAGTATAAGGGAAGGAAACACACACTTATGTTAAAAGAAAGACAGCTATAGGGGAGTAAACTAGAGATACTATTACCCATAATCCACTGCTGATGATGTCACATATTACATCATTCATGACATGCTCAGTGACATCATCAGCAGAGGATTGCGGGTTTTTTGGCAACATGCCTTATCCACGGTTTAATAACGCTGCCTTTTGCTTTATATAAGTTTTCAAATTGTATGAAATATATACCAATAGGTCTTTATGAACCTTTAGGTAGTGCTTTTGTTCATGAGGTCTGGTCGCTTCCATACACATACAGATGTTTCAAAGATGATCAAGAAGTTTATCTGAATGGAGAGGAATGCACTGAGACGCCAGATCATTCACTAATGTGTAGGCACATACAGTTACACGATTCATGCAACAAACACCGACCAAATATGGCTTGCGTGTTGCAAGGCACGCCAGTTCCTGCTATCATCCCCACGTTCAAGTTGTTGGAAAATGGTAGTTATTTGATGCTCAATAATGAAGATTGTTCTGAGTTAATTAAAAGTATTCCTTTTATCGTAACAGTAAGTGAACGGGTTATTTGCTGCAGAAATGTTCTATTTCCTCCCACACATGAACATAGGGAGTTTTCAATCTGGCCACAAATACCAACCTTGGGACACGTTTCAACGGCATGGCAAGAATAAGAGCTCTTTTGTCTCAGAGAGAGGTGGCCTTGAGTTCGGCCCGTGAAACTTTCGTACTTCACATAGCGAACACCCGTACACAGGTTTGCCTTTCAATTTCAGCAACATGTTTCCGACTATCTTTAACGCATCCTCCACAAAATCCCTGGCACCCTTTTTTAAAGTTGTTACCAGTGGTCTCGTGACTTCATTTGAGAAAATCTTTGGAGTCATCCCTGCTCCCTTTCATTGTATTTTCTGCACTCTGGTTCGTGGATTGGCATTTTTACTTGCATTACCAGCGGACGCTCTTGTGCTTTTTTACATTTTTAAATATGGATGTCCCTCCTATGCAACCTCCGACCCTGCAGCTGCTGACACTGTTCCGCAATCGCATGGTAGAATATTATGGCACAATGCCGTTGGCGATATTAAGCACGGCATATGGATTATCTTTTCGGTTCTCCTACTTCACCTGTGTCCAGCCTGTATTTCACTGCCTGACCTGTGATTTCGATTGGGCCATTGATTTGTGTCTCTGCGGACCGGTTTCTCCTGACGTCGACTTTAATCAGCTGATGACTCCTATCATTACTCACGAGTTGATTTGTCCTGGCGAAAGGATTATGGCTGTGGCATTGATGCATGGACTACTTGGTCCCTGGAATTTACTGGCGGCAGCACAGTCTTTCTTGGAACACAGCTTTCTTGAAAACCCACCGAGCTGTCCTCTGATGGTGATAGAGGATCCGGTGCTGGGAGAGCACGTATGTTCTTTTCCGCTTTTAAATTGGATGGCTGAACTGTTTTCGGATGAAGACGGTGACTTCCTATTGGAGGCTGTTGCAGCTTATTTTGCATACACAGTTATGTCATAGACCTTTTTCATGTTTGATATGCTGAGTACTAGCATTTCATTGACAATTCATTGACTTATTTGTCAAGTTTTTATTATTTACCTTGCCTATTGGCTTAAGACTCGATAAAGTACTTGGCTGTTTTATTTTTCTTTAGCATTGAATTTTCCTAGTTTTTAATGCTTTACCTTGCGGACCGTCCACATATAAACTTGCAATCTGCTCTCATGAGATGGCACTTCTATTATCTTATTCAGTTCGTTTCCGGATCATGAGGAGGTGTCATCTAGGTCCTGGATATCTTTACACCGTGTTAAGTTAGCATGGGCTCATTACCGGTTTAAACGCCATTTTTCCTTTTTTGCAACTTCTGCACACGACACTTAGTTGTTGCTTTAGCTTTCCACCTAGTAGTTCATCGTGGTTTACATGAGAATAATATGTTATTGGTCTACTATCTGCTTTACTTGTTAAACTATATCTGTACAGCGAGTGCTAAAGTTTCAAGAACAACACGATACAGAATTGTTATGAGGTCTGATCTCCACGACTTCATACTCATAACATAAGTGCAACTTCTGCCAATTCTGGGCATGAGGCGGGTTTTATATTGCTTTGCCGAACACACATACACAACAGTTGATGCGGTTCACATGAAGAGAGAGCTGGTGTATGCTGATGTGATTCCTTCAAATCTAAGACACTAAAGTATGGGCACGCCCTAAACCAACACAAAGAGACCTTCTTAGCAAATAATATAATATGTGTATTAGGGAGGGTGAGATATAATCAGCCGCGGGCCGTGGAGGGAGTTACGATGGGGCAGGGAGGCGGGGAGGGGGAGAAGCAGGGTGGAGCCCTCTCTACCTTGCCCCTCCCCCTCCCCGCCTCCCTGCCCCACCGTAACTCCCTCCACGGCCCGCGGCTGCTTATAAGTGTTGCTAACTCTTATTCATTTACAGCATGTTAACATACTGTCACCATTCGCTTTTTATGTACTAGTAACTATGCTGGTAATTTTGCTACTGATAATATGTGTACTTGTATTCTCCACCCTGCTTCTCCCCCTCCCCGCCTCCCTGCCTCACCGTAACTCCCTCCACGGCCCGCGGCTGCTTATAAGTGTTGCTAACTCTTATTCATTTACAGCATGTTAACATACTATCACCATTCACTTTTTATGTACTAGTAACTATGCTGGTAATTTTGCTACTGATAATATGTGTACTTTTATTATCTAAGGTACTACGCCTGAGAAGACGGCATTAGTAAATAAACATTTCAAATACACATCTGTTCTTCTTAACTCCATGTTCTGGTTTCTAAGAAATCTATAACGACCGACTGTTCATGAGTTCCACGTATCCTGAGGTACTATAAGTTCATATTCTGGATTGTCTAAACATTGAGAGTTTGTTATATCCAATGTGACACTGTACCTAGCTTGCTAAATAGTTTTTGATTACTAACGTGAGTTTTGGGACACCCTAATTCGCCGAGGTTCCAATCCTCTGTCCACAGTTCTGTGTGAGAACAGAAACCCTGCGACAGGGGCACCCCCGACCCTTGCTGGAGCTTCATCACACTTGCGATACAACTCCAGCAATGCGCCACCTTTACGGCACAGATACATCACGCATCTGTGCTGTTTTTGCCCCATGATGCGCCGCATTGTAAATGCAGCACACCATAGGTGACGGAACAGCGGCACAGAATGACTAACACATCCCTGGTGATGCGCCAGTCATCATAAATCTATCCCTATGCTTCTTATCTTGTTAGAGATGAACCGCCATATGTATCATCAAAGTTATTTGCATTTCCTAAATAGCGAACTTTAAGGAATAAATAGCGATTCTTTACCATTCCTAGTTTGCGATGAGCTATTTGCTAATTAGCCGAATGTAGCCCAATGAAGCCCAATGTAGCCCAATGTAGCCCAAAGATGGCCGCCAGACACACAAAAAAACAAATGTAGCCCAAATATCAGCCAGATGTAGCCCAACTATAGCCCAGTGACAGAATGACCAATCAGCTTCGCAAACCTCCGTTACGCGAAGCGGAGCGCTGTTACAGATATATATCTTTTTTTGAACGTTAATTTCTCAAAATCCACTGGAGCACATATATTGAGACCTAGCAAAGGCACATCGGGCTACCAGTCCCTAATATTTTGCCAAGTTTCGTGCAAATCCATTCAGCCGTTCAATTATTATTTTTATTTTTTTTTTTTGCCCCGCGGGGCCCTTTTAAAACCTCCACATCAAACCTAGGGGGTCAGCGAGGATCTACTATGCCCCCTTATAGTTATTTCCCCCTTTGTTTTGACCTCCTCTTGTCTCTCGATCCTACCGAGAGACAAGATGGCGGCCGCTACGGACTGTTTGGAATGTTGACAGACGCCGGAGAACCAATCAGCTTCGCTTCACAAAGCTCCGTTGCGCGAAAAGTCCGCGAACCAGAGCGCTGCCTGGTCCGCGCTTACAGATATATATCTTTTTTTAAACGTTAATTTCTCAAAATCCACTGGAGCACATATATTGAGACCTACAAAAGGCACATCGGGCTACCAGTCCCTACAATTTTGCCAAGTTTCGTGCAAATCCATTCAGCCGTTCGGGCTAAAAGTGAGGCCAACCGCCCTATGGAAAACTCAATGTTAAAAACACGTTTTGGGACCCCCCTTTTTTCTCGGCCCCCCCTGGACGAACCCCCCCAAATTTTCAAGGGCTGCTCAGAAACAAAATGTGCCATTTTCCTGAAAATTTCAGCCAATTCCGTCCACAAACGCCAAAGTTATTAGACATAGAATTTTCAAAAAACCCATAGAGAAAAAATCCTAACTATATATACCTACTGGCGACCGCCAGTAGGTAATATATATATATATATATATATATATATATATATGAAATCCAAACCTTCGTATTTTCCAACGAAAAAGACGCTGACACCGTGGGATTCAACAAAGAGGAATTATATATATATATATATTCACTGAAAAAACCATAGGTTATAGACCATATATAGTTAGGAATTAGCATTTAAAAAACCTTATTTTACTCACACAAAACCATTGAAATTCCATATATAGTTAGTTGCACTAACTATATATCGCGCACCCGCAATCCACTGCAGATCATGTCACATATTACATCATTCATGACATGGTCAGTGACATCACTGATGACATCACTGATGACATCTCAAATGACATCACTGATGACATCATCTAGTGTCTGTGTGTTTTTGTAAAGTTTAAATATGTTTTACATATTGAAGAATGAGTGGATGTATAAGTGTCTGGATGAAGGATTTAGTAGGTGCGTGACTGACTGTATGAGTGAGTGATTAAATGTGTCTCACTGAATGCATGGGTTAGTGACTAAACTGTCTTAATTTGTGCATCATTATGTCTGTTGTTCTGTAAACTGCTGCATGTGTTGATCATTAGCTATACGAGAGGCTATATGTGTTATTAATTGGTTGCCCAAGTATTTCTATGGGAGATTGAGTTTGTGTAGGGGTGGCTGGAAGGTGTGTGACTCTATGCATAGATGTGTGAGCAGTTTATTCACTAGGTGTATGAGTTCAAGAGTGCATGTGGAAACAGCTACATGGGCAGTTGACTGTGTGCATGAGTGTATTGATGAGTGAATGGATATCTCAATGCTACATGTCATAGTAAGTACATATGTAAAACACAGTACATGTGAGAGTTGGCATATATAAATAACTGTGCATGAGAGCCACTGAATGAGTGAGTAGTTGTATCGATCATTGTGAACTTGTATCAGGGATTGTATAAGAGAGTAAATATGTGTTAGTATATGTTTCAATAAGTAAGGTGTGTTTAACTGTATAGTTGAAGAAATGGAGGTGAGATTGTTTCTTTGCATGACTGACTGGGTGTGTGAGTAACTCCATGGATGAGTGGCAGTGTGTGAGTGTCTGTATACACTGAGTGTATCTAAGGTTATATTAGAGTCTGAAGAGGTTTATCGTATTAGCACAAGAATGATGTCAAATGAGATGTCATCAGTGATGTCATCAGTGATGTCATTTGAGATGTCATCAGTGATGTCATCAGTGATGTCACTGACCATGTCATGAATGATGTAATATGTGACATGATCAGCAGTGGATTGCGGGTGCGCGATATATAGTTAGTGCAACTAACTATATATGGAATTTCAATGGTTTTGTGTGAGTAAAATAAGGTTTTTTAAATGCTAATTCCTAACTATATATGGTCTATAACCTATGGTTTTTTCAGTGAATTTTCAAGGTTTTGTAAATGCTAATTCCTAACTATATATGGTCTATAACCTATGGTTTTTTCAGTGAATTTCAATGGTTTTTTAATAGCAAATATCATAAGCTGTCGAATGTCAAGTACGTGGTAAGTGAAAACATTTTCGTGTTTATGCACACTGATCTGCTTTGAATGGTGCCCCCCCCCTCATTTCTTTTAGGAGTACTCTCTCTTTGCAGATAGTGAAAGGTAGTTAACGCAGGCCTTTGCCCCCATTGTAATCCGTCGTGCCTGCTTCTCTCTCCATTTGATTGATTGTTATCCAAGTATTTACTGTTTTAGAATTAGTTCTCTTTGGTTCATTCTCTATTTACAAACAAACACAGAGTCGCAATACTCTGTTTAGTCTTTGCAGATAACGAAAAATCGTGTAAAAAAAAGAAAAGGAATCGAGCAAAATCAGTAGGCCACTAATGGGATCTCTTTTTGACCTCGCTAAAATAGAAACATTAGGAACAACCCCTCATGACAAATACAAAACTAGTGAGATGAACTGAACTCCACACAATGATGGCTGCAAAACAGCTCGGCTCCGCCACCCACCCCGCCCAAAATAACGATAAAGAACGGCTGCCATGATTGGTTGCGGAATGACCACGACGGAGCTACGAAATGGTGCTGCTCTCATGCTAACCCCAGCTTCAGTCTGAAACATCCAGAAACACTGTAGACTACCAATTCGATCAGTTCCGGTAGCGCCCCAATGTAACCCGGTAGAGAAGAACTAGCCCTCCCCTCTTTGACTGATGGTTCTTGTTGCCTGTCCCTTCTGTTGTCATTTAACAGAACTATTTAGCCTGCTGAAAGGGGTTGTGTTCCGACCGCTGGTTGGTGGAGACATTTTGACTATATTCTGTACCTGAGTTGTCGCGTAATGCGTCATATGACGCGCCGCGTTAGCGCATCCGGAAGTCATCCGGGGCGCGCAGCGCGTAACGTAAGCATAACAAGTCATGTGACTTGTTAATAAAACTTTTCATTGGTTCATTTTACTTTTCTTATTGTAATGATGAAAGGCTTGGTCATATGACCTAAAAATTACGCTTTTCATTACTTCCGAACATTATTTTTTCTTAAATATATGTTATAATGTTCCAGGCTAATGTACTTTCCCGGAAATTTTACAACTGTCCTGCAAGTAAAATATATTCTTTTTTCGAGAAAAAGAGCGTTTCTTCGTCCCATGACGGAGCCGTTGAGCAAAAGAGGGTCGACCTGCTGTCTTAGTCGCCGATACGCCTGAATATGAGATTCTTATCGATCACTTTATGTTGCAGGAATAGAAAACACAACAGCCCTTGACCATTTATCTTTACTGCGTTCCTTCGTATTATACCTTTTACCCTTCATGTAATTGGTCTGCTTTATTTCACTTGCCTTTTCATGATTCTAAAACAGTCACTATTATTAAAAACTTTACCAATGTATATGCCACTACCATGTTTTCTTTTAAAAACCTTTATTGTGAAAATTTCATTATACAAATACGAGCCTATAACCACGTGGGCCTGCCACAGAGCAAACTGTAATCGTATATGATGAATAGACATTTACACTGTAGAAGAACGTAACGGGCGGGCCATTAGGTTGCAAGAACTAAGGTGTCTAACAGTTACGGAATCGGTGGACGTACATTTTATAATTAAAATACGACAGGGCCAGTTACAATAAAATTATCTAGATATACATTTGCGGGCAAGTACCATGGGTGACGTTAATTCGAACTTTCAACAGTACAGTAATCAATAACACATCAGAACTTAATATCAATAGGGATGTCGAAATATTCAATCAATTCTCGTCCCCGCCCGCCATGTGCTTCAAAACTGCATACGTATCTCGTGATTTCAAGGTTCTGCAACCAGTACACAACAAGGAGTTACGAGTCCCATTTATTCCGGCGCCATTTTGGGCGAGGACGGGCAGGTCCAGGATATAGTCAAAATGTCTCTACCAACCATCGACTATGATGATGTTCATATGCTGTATTTATTAGAGTAACACTCATCTGTCCACATGAAATTAATTTGCCACAATCTAAACATGTCATTTTAATCTTTCCAAAGTTCTTCTAAATATTTGGGACCGTTTCCCTTGCCTCTGAATCTCTCAGTGCCACTTCTTTGATGAATGTACTAGCAGGTCAGGGGTTCTCCTCCAAATCTCTCTTTTATGCAGCACTATAATTAATTGGTGCCACCTCTCCATATGACGATGCATGGTATAGTTACCACAACTATATTTTTTTTCGGTTCCTCTGGAGAGTTCATCGTGGCAGATGAAGCGTGTAACGTACCGGGCATTTACCTTTTTTTGCATGTACAGGAAAGGAAAAAAAAATCGAGCGTCCGAGTTCTAAGGTGTCCCAGGGCCATTTTAGTGGACCAGGCCCAAATCCAAAGAACAGGCCGCCATTTTGAGAGTCCTCTTGCAGCCGCCTGTTGCTGTAGCATCAAGAGCAGCCGAAACTCAGCTGAATGGCAACTGAAACGATAAAGGGGCGCCCCACTACAGCAGACGAGCCTCCACCTAGGAAGGCCCATTCACGCCGGCTCCCCCCCCCTTCGGGCACCCCACGCCGTTATTCGGAGCAGTATTGTAGGATGGCCACACCAGTGCGGCAACTTGCTAGACATCACCTCGGTGGTAACCGAATCTCAACGCCTTGTGGTGTCTCCTATTCAGAAAACATTGTTATGCTGCCTTCGACCTATTCGCCGCAAGTGCGCACACAACTCAACTGCATAGCTTGCTAGACACCACCTCGGTGCCATCCGGATCTTGGAATGTCAGCACCTTTTGGTGTCTTCTCTTCAGAAAATATTGTTGCGCTGCCTTTGGCCCCATTCGCACATCGGTCCGCTACTGACGCCATCTCACAGGCTAATGGGGCGCCCCACGCCGAGTTTCAGCATTGTAGAATAACCACACCAGTACAGCAACTTGCTAGACATCACCTCGGTGCCATCCGGATCTCGGCGCCCCACTGCAGATGAAGTGCCTCTCAACTATGAAACCACCACGGTGACATCCGGATCTTGGCGCGTTGTGCTGCCTTCGGCCTATTCGCACATCGGTCCGCTACTGACGCCATCTCACAGGCTAATGGGGCGACCCACGCCGAGTTTCAGCATTGTAGGATGACCACACCAGTACAGCAACTTGCTAGACATCACCTCGGTGCCATCCGGATCTCGGCGCCCCACTGCAGATGAAGTGCCTCTCAACTATGAAACCACCACGGTGACATCCGGATCTTGGCGCGTTGTGCTGCCTTCGGCCTATTCGCACATCGGTCCGCTACTGACACCATCTCACAGGCTAATGGGGCGACCCACGCCGAGTTTCAGCATTGTAGGATGACCACACCAGTACAGCAACTTGCTAGACATCACCTCAGTGCCATCCGAATCTTGGCATCTCAACGCCTAGTGGTATCTTCCATACAAAAAATATTGTTACGCTGCCTTTGGCCCCATTCGCACATCAGTCCGCAACTTAGACATCACCTCGGTGCCATCCGGATCTTGGCATCTCAGCGCCTTGTGGTGTCAGTCAGAAAATATTGTTGCGCTGCCTTTGGCCCCATTCGCACATCGGTCCGCTACTGACGCCATCTCACAGGCCAACGGGGCGCCCCACGCCGACTTTCAACATTGTAGGATGGCCACAGAAGTGCGACAACTTACTAGACACCACCTCGGTGCCATCCGGATCTTGGCGCGTTGTGCTGCCTTCGGCCTATTCGCACATCGGTCCGCTACTGACGCAAACTCACAGGCCAACGGGGCGCCCCACGCCGACTTTCAGCATTGTAGGATGGCCACACCAGTGCTGCAACTTGCTGGACACCACCTCGGTGCCATCCGGATCTTGGCACGTTTCATTGCCTTCGGCCTATTCGCACATCGGTCCGCTACTGACGCCGCCTCACGTGCCAACGTATTTTCTCCGCATTTTATACCCTATGCCGCATAACAGGTCATGTGACTTGTTTATAAAACTTTTCATTGGTTCATTTTACTTTTGGTTTCCTAATGATGGAAGGCTTGATCATATGACCTAAAAACAACACTTTTCATTGGATGAAAACTTTTTTTTTCCCCCAAACGATGAAAGCCCCACCTTGTTTCTGGATGTTTCAGACTAAACTGGCGTCAGCATGAGAGCACCACCATCTCGTAGCTCCGTCGTGGTCATTCCGCGAGCAATCATGGCAGCCGCTCCCCACCAGAAGCCTGCAGGAGTCGGGGCCCCCAAAACTTTTGATGAATTCTCAAGGCGGAGGGGACGCTTTCGAGAATGGGGTCCAAGACCTAGCAGACAAGCGTCCGATTTCCAAGGTGTCCCAGGGCCATTTCAGTGGACCACGCCCAAAAAGGAAAGAGCCTGCCGCCATTTTGAGAGTCCTGTGGCAGCCGCCTATCGCTGCACCGCAAGAGTGGGCGCAACTCAGCTGAATGGCGGATTTTGACACAGTGGACCAAAAGCGGACGGAATGGCAACTGAAACGGTAAAGGGGCGCCCCACTAAAACAGATGAGACTCCACCTGGAGAGGCCCGTTCACGCCGCCTCCCCCGGGGCGCCCCACGCCGTTATTCGGAGCAGCATTGTAGGATACCAAAACCAGTGCGGCAACTTACTGGACATCACCTTGGTGCCATCGTTCTGCTGCCTTGGAACTATTCGCACAACAGTTTGCTACTGATGACCCACCCCCCGCGACGCCCCACGCCGTTATTTGCTGTGTGGCAACTTACTAGACATCACTTTCGTGTCATCTAGATTTCGGCGCGTTCTGCTGCCTTGGAACTATTCGCACAACAGTTTGCTACTGATGACCCACCCCCCGCGACGCCCCACGCCGGAAATCTGGACGTTGTGCTGCGTTGGGACTATTCGCACAGCCGACCGCTACTTCGTTGTTTTTCCCTAAAAATGTTTATATGTTATTACTATTTTTGTTTTCTTGTATATATTTATAAATTATTAAAGTTTTATAATCTTACTACTTTGTCGGAGTGCTATATATTTTTAATGTGACACATAATTGTAAAAACTTTGATGTACAAAGAGTCATCCCTGGAATCTTCCGCTTCACGCTCGGTCCCCTCCCCAATCACAATACAGGATGGTTTTCAGATAATAGCAACGCTTCTGCTGTGACGGATCTCATCGAGTGTGGGCCTTGATCTACTATAACTCCTTTGAAGAGGGGTGATTCTTTACAGCTGTGGCCATAAACTACATCTGAAGGGCTAGCTGATAGCCTAGGACCGGCCTGGACAATCGGACACAGAGGAAAAGGAGTGTCAGAGGGTGCGGTAGTGAATAGGGCGAAAGGGAGGTGTCGGGCGGGCACAGGGTGTGATTCTCAGGGAAGAGCAGCGCAGATGGGGGGAGGTTTATTACCCATGCATAAGACAGAGAGCGGGGGTGACCACTGCCTGGGTGAGATGCTTGCGAGGGTGGGGAGCCATGCTAAGGATCGACAGCGTGCACAGAGTGGGTCTGGTCAAGGCATCTAAAATGGCTGCCGTGCACGACAAAAGTGTGGCATTTGAAAAAAGACAAGATGGCGCACACAATGTTTTTCAACAATTCCTGATTTCCTTCGAATCGAACGTTAACAGACGTTGGGGCATATTACCAAAGTTAAGCGATATTTATCCCTAACGATGCATTGCAAAGATTTTTTTACCGTCAGAAATTATCGCAGATAAACCTTGCTATTATCAAGGTTTATCGCAAATACGATAAAAAACGACCGCAATGCATTAATATCGCTGAAAACTCAGCGATATTCATGCATTACCGAGCTAATGCTCTTAGCCATGTTATCCACCTCCCATTGGATAACATGGCTAAGAACTGCTCAGGGCAGCTGTTACTTTTTGGAGATATTCGCGCTTATCTCGAATATTTCCAAAAGTTGATAATAGGAGATAGCGATGTTAGCGACTGTTTCCAGTCGCTAACATCTTGGCATGCCCACTTTGCATGTCATTAGTGATAAATATCACTCACATGCAAAGTGGCACCCAAGATGGTCGCTATCTCCTACTAGCCGTCGCTAACTGGTGTTAGCAACAGCTAGGTAATACAGATATAATTTTATCTCCGCGAAGCGGAGCGCTGTTACAGATATATATCTTGTTTTTGAACGTTAATTTCTCAAAATGCACTGAAGCACATATATTGAGACATAGCAAAGGCACATCGGGCTACCAGTCCCTAATATTTTACCAAGTTTCGTGCAAATCCATTCAGCCGTTCGATTATTATTATTATTTTTTTTTTTTGCCCCGCGGGGCCCTTTTAAAACCTCCACATCAAACCTAGGGGGTCAGCGAGGATCTACTATGCCCCCTTATGGTCATTTGCCCCTTCGCTTTGGCCTCCTCTTGTCTCTCGATCCTACCGAGAGACAAGATGGCGGCCGCTACGTACTGTTTGGAATGTTTACAGACACCGGAGAGCCAATCAGCTTCGCTTCGCAAAGCTCCGTAACGCGAAAAGTACGCGAAGCGGTGCGCTGTTACAGATATATATCTTTTTTTGAACGTTAATTTCTCAAAATCCACTGAAGCACATATATTGAGACCTAGCAAAGGCACATCGGGCTACCAGTCCCTACAATTTTGCCAAGTTTCGTGCAAATCCATTCAGCCGTTCGATTATTATTATTATTTTTTTTGTTTGCCCCGCGGGGCCCTTTTAAAACCTCCACATCAAACCTAGGGGGTCAGCGAGGATCTACTATTCCCCCTTATGGTTATTTGCCCCTTCGCTTTGGCCTCCTCTTGTCTCTCGATCCTACCGAGAGACAAGATGGTGGCCGCTACGGACTGTTTGGAATGTTGACAGACGCCAGAGAACCAATCAGCTTCGCTTCACAAAGCTCCGTTGCGCGAAAAGTACGCGTCCTGGGCCGCTGCCCGGTCCGCTGTTACAGATATATATCTTTTTTTAAACGTTAATTTCTCAAAATCCACTGGAGCACATATATTGAGACCTACAAAAGGCACATCGGGCTACCAGTCCCTACAATTTTGCCAAGTTTCGTGCAAATCCATTCAGCCGTTCGGGCTAAAAGTGAGGCCAACCGCCCTATGGAAAACTCAATGTTAAAAACACGTTTTGGGACCCCCTTTTTTCTCGGCCCCCACTGGACGAACCCCCCCCAAATTTTCAAGGGCTGCTCAGAAACAAAATGTGCCATTTTCCTGAAAATTTCAGCCAATTCCGTCCACAAACGCCAAAGTTATTAGACATAGAATTTTCAAAAAACCCATAGAGAAAAAATCCTAACTATATATACCTACTGGCGACCGCCAGTAGGTAATATATATATATATATATATATATATATATATATATATATATATATATATATATATATATATATATATATATATATATATATATATACAAATACAGTAGTATGGAACAATGGGTCGTTCACACGTTTTAGGTGGAGAGCAGCTAGCTCATTTATGTGGAAGGTGTCCCTTCCTGCACGTAAACAATCCGAAATGGCCTTTTTCAACTTGCATGTGTGCTGCATTTGCCCACACCGACGGAATTCCGATGAGGGCCGCAGCAGGTTTGAAAACGGGTCGTAGATCTTGATGAAGTAAGTGGGGATGCCGGGGGGGGAGTTTCCCTATTACAAGCTGACAGCGGAGACCTTCTCATGGCTAAAGGACTTCCGCATCAGTTATGTTTTGTTTGTTTTTCTTTCCCCTCAACCACACCAGTGTGTGACTAAAGGTCGGGCCCCCTCCCGGAATTCATGGGGCTTTTCAATGTAAATTTCAAAGTAAGAGAATGTTTCCCTAAACTTTGGCACTTTCGTATTTCCGGCTAATTCATGCCTTGTACACTATTGACTTTTCTGCACAGTAGCACATAGTCTCTAACGTTTTTAAACCACTTACCATCACGATCCGTTTGCCACCTTCGCTCTTTTCTGTCATAGAGCACGGACACTACGGCATTCAGTCACATTAAATTCATGTGCCTTCTTGAAGCTACTCACTGGTCTGTGTTTGTTTGTCTTGTTTTTACCCACAACAGGAATAAGCCGCTACAGGAAACCATCCTCTTACATATAGCGCACCTTAGCGAGTGCGTCACATATCTGGTCTTAACACTCACCTAGACCATCACCTTTTAACTTCCACTCACATAAGGTCCTGAAGAAAGTGGGTTTTAATTTAAGGCACTGGCTGAAACATGTTGACCACATAGGATATGGGAGTTCTTAATCACCTCCACTCATATCCACCACCTTGTTTTTAATACTGCCTAAGGCCCACTATTAAAATAGTCCTTTGGATACTTGGGACCCTAAGGACAGTCTTTTAACACACACTCTTCACATCAGCACTGCACACTCACTTAACAAAACCCGCTCCGCTGTGGTCTGGTGTCGCCGCACACCAAAGGTACACTTGGTACCTTGGGTGGTACCCGATGATGAAGCATGACACCAACTAGGATGGTGTGTGAGGGTCTTTATAAAAAACAAATGTGTTTTCCTACCTATTAACAAACACAGCAAAAACAAAGGGGATGACGGACGGAGTGTTGAACATTGAAAGCAGTCACCCCCAGTCAACTGATCTGGGTTTAATCCATCATCAATCTTTAGCTCACTCCGCCACCCCAGTTCAGGCATGGCCGTATGCAAATCAGCCTGACCCTGTGCCTCATGGGAACAGTCCAGCCTGAACTGCCAAGCCATGTCTTCCCTGGTCCGGAAACAAGCATCCTGGGACCGGTTTCTGGCTAATCAGCCGTCATCAGCCAGGCTAGCTTGAATCCAGTGGCAAAGTGAGCAAGGCACCCAAGTTTGGGCATACCCTGCAAACTTAGGGCGAACAAAGCAAAACCAAAGGGGATGATGGACGGAGTGTTGAACATTGCAAGCACTCACCCTCAGTCAACTGATCTGTGTTAATCCATCATCATTCTTTAGCTTACTCCGCCACCCCAGTTCAGACAAGGCCATATGCAAATCAGTCTGACCCTTTGCCTCATGGGAACAGTCCAACCCGAACTGCCAAGCCATGTTTTCCCTGGACCGGAAACAAGCATCCTGGACTTTTCCCATGAGGCACAGGGTCATACTGATTTGCATATGGCCTTGTCTGAACTGGGGTGGCGGAGTAAGCTAAAGAATGATGATGGATTAAACCAAGATCACTTGACTGGGGGTGAGTACTTGCAATGTTCAACACTCCGTCCATCATCCCCTTCGGTTTTGATTTATTAACAAACACTGGCTGCTACTTTAGTAGCTAGTTCTCATTGAGCTATACATTTACCAGGAGAAGTTTTCAGCGCCAGGAAGCCGCTTGGCCGCAGTGCGCTTTAGCAAGTTTCTTTTTCATTCATTCATTCAGAAGTGAACTATCCCCTTATTTTCCTCTCTCTCCTTTTGATACATATCATTAAAATGCACTATTCCCACTCCAGTCAGTGCAACAGTAGGAAAAGTGTTAGATTGTGGAAGGGTAACATTTACGACTCACATTTTAGTCAGTGCAACAATAATAAAGAGTAAAATATCATAAACAAAATGAAAACAATTTAAAAACAGTAAATACATTAAAAAATATCTTAAATTCAAAATAGAAATATATTTAATATTAAAAATGTAAATTTAATTTACTTCCCACCCCACACCACTGCAAAATCCACAACCCACATCTACATTTAAAAATAATTACTTGCACAATAAAGATAATTATTTATCAATTAAACAAATATTATTTATGAAAATCTAAATTAATTCAAATGTATTAACTTCCCAACCTGTACCTATAAAAACTCCACAACCTCACCCTAAAATTAAACCGAAAAACAATTAATAACACAATTAAATTAATTAATTTAAAATTAAATAATTATTAGTATTTCACAAGTAATTAAATAAAATAACATAATTTACTCTCCACACTTCACCCCTATAAACCCCACATTCCAAACCTAAAAACCATTGAATTAAACAAGTAACACAATTCTTAATCAATTGATTAATTAATATCAATTAACAATTATTTATTAATTATTACAAAATAAATTACTTCCCACCCTTTACCCCTATAAACCCCACAACCTACATCTAAAAAATTATTATACAATTAACATAATTAATGATCAGTTAAATAATTAATATTAATTAACAACTAATTATTAATAAATTAAATATAAATTACTTGCCACCCTTTAACCCATAACCCCACAACCCACACCTAAAAAATATATATAAATTACACAATTAACATAATATCAATTAATTAATTAATATTAATTAACAACTAATTATTAATAAAATACTTGCCATCCTTGTCTCTTATAACCTTATACCCGCCATACACAGGCTGGCGGGGATGCAGCATCCAAATCTGCCAGACGGTGTCTGCTAGGCACCACCACCATTTTGTGGATGCGGGGTGAGTCCGACAGGCAATCGTAATGATTGTCTGTGTCAGACCAGCAGTGGACAGACTTCCTGTCCGCCATGCACGCCGCCCGCAATCGAAATCGGGCAAATGCAAAAACAACAATTGATTGCCTGAATGCAGAACAATGTCATGGATTCACCCCAGTACAGAGATATGGGCCTAAATCCATTGTTTCTTTGCTCCCTACGCCATTCCAGTTGGAATCTAGCCATATGCAAATCAGTCTTGACCATGTGCCCAATGGGGACAGTCCAGTCCGAACTGTAAAGGCCAGGTCCTCCCGGGACTGTAAACAAGCATCATAGGAACGGTTTCTGGGTTTCAACCCTCATCAGCCAGGATAGCTTGAATCCAGTGGCATGGAGAGCACGGGACCCACGTCTGGGCATACCCGTCCCACTTAGGCTGACTAATGCAAAAACAAAAATTCATGGACAGAATGCAGAACAATGTCATGCATTCACCCCAGTACAGAGATCTGGGCCTAAATCCATTGTTTCTTTGCTCACTATGCCATTCCAATTACCTAGTCATATGCAAAACGTTCTTGACCCTATGCCCAATGGGAACAGTCCAGCCCCAACTTCCAGGCCAGGTCCTCCCTGGCCTGGAAACAAGCATCCTAGCACTTGACACGTTTTCGTTTCATTGATTAAGGGCAGGCAGTGGTCGCTGGCACCACTGCCTGCCCGTAAGAATTTATTTTGCATGCATGTTGCAATCGGGAAGGGGTCCCCTGGGGACCCCTTCCCATTTGCGAATGCATTACCACCTACTTGAAGTAGGTGGTAATTGTGAGTGTTTTGCGCCCACAATTGTGGTCGCAAAACATTAGTACATGGGTTTGAGACTCACTATTTGGAAGGGAACACCCCTTCCAAATAGCGAGTCTCTAAACACTTTTTTGCGATTCGCAATTCATTTGCGACTCCCACAAATGTGTTGGTACATGGCCATGACAATTTTAGCATAAGCAAACGGGTTGCTAACCCGTTTGCGTGTGCTAAAATTGTTTGTACATCTGGCCCCTAATCTCAGCATTCATTCCGGCTGATTTACAAAAGCATTTATGAGTATGGGAAGTAGTTTTGCAGGGACACTCTTTTACATAGATGTCTTTGCAAATTTTCCCCAAAACGTCCAACTCTCTATTACTAAAAGCACAAAGAGAGCCCAGCCCTTTCTATTTGAACTAATTGTATATTACTATTCCCCTAGGAAACACATTCTATCCTCATTTTATTTGTTATGAGGCCCATTGGCCAGGGCGTGTAAAAGACTACTAAAAGAATTCTACTTTACTTACTCTAAAATGCCTTTGTGAATAGACCCTACTCTATTTATGCACTGAGAGCCAGGGTAAGCCCGTAAGCAGAGAGGAAACTGAATTTCTTTTTTTGCCATAATATCTGATGAGATACTACACTATGCACTCCCTAAAAATACTTTTATTTTTCAATCTGAAAGACACAGAAACAGAAAATTAGTGTAATCCAGCTCAGCTATCACTTTGTGGTGAGCAGCAGGGAGCAACGTTTGAACTATTAACACATAATGCTTAAAGATGGCACCCTTCATGACTGTAATTTCAAAAAGGGGGGTGGTGATGGACAGAGTATCTGAGTTAATCAGAACACTCCTACCCAGTCAACAGATCAGGGCTTGATCCATCACCGTTTTTTAGCTCATTGCACCACCCAGTTCAGAACCTGGCTATATGCAAATTAGTCTGTCCCTGGCCCAGTGCATCATGGGAACAGGGCAGACCAAACTACCAAGCCAATTCTTCACTGGAAAGGAAACAAGCTTCCGGGGACCGGTTTCTGGCATTACAGCCGTCTTCGGCCCGGCTTGCTTGAATCCTGATGGTGCAGTGAGCAAGGGACTCATGTCTGAGCATAACCTTCCACATTCATGGTGGCCAAAATAATTTCAAAAAGGGGGGTGGTGATGGACCTATCTGGCCATTCATGCTTAAGGTTGAGAGCAGAAGTAGTTCCAGGCTATCAATGTTTTTTGCAAAGGCATAGGAATTCCAAAACTTCAAAGAGGGAAGCTAGGGTTGTCCTAGGAAAGTAAAGGACCAAGGCACAGCAGTCACTCACGTCTTCCACCCATTTAGCTGCAAGCCAGTTGAACTCATTCAGTATTCATATAGTAGAGAAACCGATATAAAACTTCTCTTAAGTGACACTGCTTCTTAGAAAAATACTTGCGCCATCTGTATGCAGATGAGAAGTAACTCCAGGTTCCAGCGCAGATCCATAAGAGACATTTGGTATACATTTTAATAAAACTGGAAGGGGTGAGGCATGAGACACACCACACTCTATCTTTACTGACGGAGATATAAACAATCTCATGTTGACCTGTTGCCCTGGTGCCCATGGTCACTGAGGAAAGACTTGAACCATTTAGAGTCAGTGCCCAAATTCAGGCTGCTAAAATCAGGTGTCACAGCAAAAGAGAATCAATGACTAAATTCAATGTTCCCTACAGGTCAAACGATAAACAGAAATAGTGCCCCTTATTCTCATGGGCCATGATATTATTTCTTATAACTACCTGCAGTGTATCCTTTGTGTGCATGGAGCAGAAAGCAGATTAAAATGGGTCAAGAGGTATTTTGACTTTAAGGAACGCTGGTAGATGTTAAACCCCTACTTTTATGACAAATTGTGATAACCAAGGGTGGCCAAGACAGACTCTATAATCACTTAACTCATTTTGATCCAGATTTTCTTTCTGGATCAGGTAAGGAAGGATGGGTTTTTTGGTTCTTTGGTTACGGCCCTCATATGGGATTAGTTCACCTGTTTGATAACAACTGTAGCACCAGTATCAGTGAAATTTCGGACCATTAGGGGCACAAGCACATCCCCAAGACAGATGTATTTAAAGAAGAGACTGTAAGATGAGGGTGACAGTATATTTCTGGGAAACACTTTTCCTTTCTGGTGAAAGGGACTCCCCCAGACAAAGATTAGAACATGCAAACATGCTTTCGAAGTTCTGAAAGAATTGAGGCTGGTGATTGCGTGCCATCCCACTTTGTTCCTGAAAAGTTATTTTGTGCCACTTGTGTGTGTTTTATAGAGAGATGGTTGATTTTAAACCACCTTTATTATACTCTAGAGTACGCACAGTCGGAACCATAGAAACATTACATTAAACAGTGATAAAACCAGCTGAAATGTCAAATAATAATTTGGGTCAGGCAATAGCCAATTCAAAAGCATTCCAGTCGAAATGGGGCAAATCAATATCAAACTGGCACCTAATTACAAAATTAAGAAATTCTTGATGACATTGACATGAACACCAGCATTATTATTGATAATTAGAATCCCCACAAACACATTGTAGGAGTGAGTGGGGGTGTGAACAAGATGATAAATGATCCAAACGGACAGTTGTTCTAGAATTGTAGAAAGATGTGAACCTATACACCCCAGGGAGGTGAGATGGTAAGAGTTATTCTCAAAATATTCAAACAATATTTGTGCCATAACATACTAAACATAATAGGGCCAAGGCCATGTTTTATATACATATCAAAATTAGGGGTGTCCTTGGGAGACGCAGGTTGGGATTCTGCCAACTGTGCACCTGTAGAAGAGCAATCACACAACAAACTCCGAATCTTACTAAAACCAGGCACTGCAAAGGGAAGAAAATAAAATAGTTAATTTACCTGGCAAAGTATTTGCAAACACTTCACCAAAACAGCCCTCGGACTGAAATAAAATGAAATCACAGTGGTACCACATTCACATAGAACCGAAACAGACTCACCTGATATCAAAGGCAGTCAGATAAAGGTTTCACCGCTCAGGACCCCAGTCGGGATGACCGCTGGGCGAGGCACCCTCCGGTGTGACTGAGGGCGCAGCTGCGAGTACCAAGCTCTTTGTGCAGGGATCCCTGAGCCTTCAGTCTGACCTGATGGTGTCCTCATCGTCCCCTCAGTTTGTGGAAAAGGGATGGGTCATGACCCAAAGGGGTCCCTGTCCGGGCACCAACTGAAGGAAGTGACCCGTCAAGGGTCACTCGGGTCAACATTGACTACCTCTAAGCCTTACTTACCAAATGAAGATTTAGAGAGTCAGTAGAGAATATATACCAATAATTGCTTATTCTTGTAAGCTCAGAGCGGGCCCCGTCTGTACAGTCTCAAAAGAGTGCTACAGAGGAAACTGAAGAATCTCAAGCATGGATACATTATAGCTTGCATGGTTGGTCAAAAACAAGCCCACAGTGGAATTTTCTAGGCAACTGCAGCTGAACAGCGAAAGACACATAAAAAAAGTTTTTTATGCTCCCATATCTTACACAACTCGGCCAAGTCCAAGGCCGTTGCACCCTGTGCTACGATCAAAGTACCAGACAGCTGGGAGAGCTCCTCTATCTAGTAGGAAAGCTATGTGCTGGCAATAACAGTTAATTATTGCAGAAACGAAATTTAGCAAAGGGCATTAGTTTTTGTTAGGATTAGTTTTGATCACCATACAAAATGGAAGACAGAATAACATGGTATAGCGAATGCTTACATGTACATGGGATTACACGCATAGCAATGGGGCTAATCTAACAGATGAGATGGGATGTAAAGGGAAGGGATGGGGTGCGATGGGATGGGATGAGGTGGGATATAAATGGATGGGTTGGATGGGAAGGAATGGGAAGGGATGGAAATGGATGGAATGGTATGGAATGGGATGGGATGCAATGGGATAGGATGGGATTGGAAGGGAAGGATAGGGATGGGATCGAGAATGGATGGAATGGGATGGGATGGAAAGGGATGAGATAGGATGGAAAGTGATGGGATGGAATGGAAAGTGATGGGATGGAAAGGAATGGTGTGGGACTACGGCAACGGAAGGTCATCAACATCTCCTTCGACACAGCAACATTCGCGGAAATCTGGAAACACGCCGAAATCAACGCCCTCCTCAAGAAGCCCAAGGCGGACCCCAAAGACCTCAAGAACTTCCGGACCATCTCCCTGCTCCCATTCCCGGCGAAGGTTATCGAAAAAATTGGCAGCATACAACTGAAACGCCACCTCGAGGACAACAACATCCTCAACCCTTCCCAGTCCGGATTCAGATGAAACCACAGCACCGAGACAGCCCTCATCACCGCCACAGACGACATCAGGCACAATCTAGACAATGGCGAAACGTCAGCCCTCATCCTCCTGAACCTATCAGCCGCCTTCGACACAGTCTGCCACCGCACACTCAGAACGGGAGACAACCTTTACAACGCAACTTTTACTACGCAGTGCCATTACGACGCAACTTTTACAACGCATACCATTACAACGCATTGCGCTGGGTTGCGCTCTAGGATAGGGAATAGGTTTAATTTACTATCCAACACCTTCCCTACTATCCACGGGGACTGGAGTTGGAATAGTAAATTAAACTATTCACTATCCAGCGCCCCAAAGCCCTATGCGTTGTAATGGTATGCGTTGTAAAAGTTGCGTCGTAATGGCATGCGTTGTGATGTCATACATCCACTAAGAACACGCCTCCAAGAAGCCAGAATCCAGATGGGATGAGACTGAAAGGGATTGGATGGGATGGGACTGGATGGGAAGGGGATGGATGGGATGGATAGGGATGGGATTGAAATGGATAGGATGGACAGGGTTGGGATGAAAGGGATGGGATGGGATGGAAAGGAATTGGATGGAAAGGGATGGAATGGGATGGATAGGGATGGAATGCAAAGGGATGGGATGGAAAGGGATGGGATAGGATGGAAAGGGATAAGATGGAAAGGGATAAGATGGAAAGGGATGGGATGGAAAGGAATTGGATGGGATGAGATGGGATGGATAGGGATGGAATGCAAAAGGATGGGATGGAAAGGGATGGGATGGGATGGATAGGGGATGGGATAGAAAGGGATGGATGGAAAGGAATCAGGTGGAAAATGATTGGATGAGATGGATAGGGGATGGGATAGAAAGGGATGGGATGGAAAGGAATCAGGTGGAAAATGATTGGATGGGATGGATAGGGGATGGGATAGAAAGGGATGGGATGGGAAGAAAAAGGATGGGATGGAAGTGAAAGGAAAGGGATGGGATGGACCGGTATGGGATGTGATGGAAAGGGATATATGAAATGGGATGAGGTGGAAAGGAATAGGAGGGAAAGGAATGGGATGGGAAGGGATGGGATTGGATTGAATTGGAAGGGAAGGGATAGGGATGGTATGGGATGGAATGGGATGAATGGGATGGAAACGGAAGAGAAGGGATGGGATGGGATGGGATGGAAAGGGGTGGGATGGGGTGGGATGGAAAGGGTTAGTATGGAAAGGGATGGGATGTAATGTGATGTGATGGTATGGGAACAGAAGATTGGATTCCTCCAAGAACAATTGATCAAATGACGTAGTAGGCAGTCTATGTTTGACTCCGTTCATACTTGGCAGAAGGAAGCTAGACAGAGGCGTTTAAAATCAGAGAGGGATACCAGAAAAGGAAAAATGCAATCCCTTACGCAGAAGGCAGTAGCTTACGATAAAGACAAGCAGGAGGCAGGCATAGAATGCAAATATAGGAGATTTCGGTTGCACATTGATGAGTCCTATATGGTTCAGGAGGATGGTGATACTTTTATGGAGGCTTTGTTACACACCCGACCCCCACCACCATATGTTCGAGAACAAATATATCCCGTTATTCACCATCAGCAACAACAACCAACCCAGGGTGCATCCGTCCCTACAGTTGTTACACCTACTGCTCCAATTAGTGTAGCCCCACTCTTTTTCTCCTCCATTGCATTCATTGATTACCACTGTAGGAGAATATGATCTGCTTCTTATAGTTACCTCCAATTTTTGCTGATGTTTCACTGTTTTCGACTTGACTGGCTGGGATCCTGCTATCCAGGACTCCGCCTAGCTGTTTTTTCCTCTAAATTGATTGCATGTACTTTAGGTACACTCCAGATTGGATTCTGGGGTACCCTTATAAGTCCGTAGTATATGGTATACTATAAACCTAGGGCACAGGTACCCCAGAGGCCTCCCAGGGACTGCAGCATGTATTGTGCCACCACTGAGAGACCACTCAAACTGACACCACAGGTCTGCTACTGAAGCCTGTGTAAGGTGGTGCATGCACCCATTATTAAAAATATAGTTTCACTATATCTACCTTATATCACTACACATATAGACCTATTAGTCACCCCTATGGCAGGCCTTATCAATCCTGAAGGCAGGGTGCTAGGTTTTATGTGAGAGGGTGCCCATGCATGAGCGGAGCCCCTCTGCAGCCTTCGGAACCTATTTTATGGGGTTTTTTGTGATGCAGCCAACCATATACTTTTAAGTGCATTATAACCTCTAGGTAAATGCTAACTTTAAAACGGCTGCTTGGAAACATGTCGTGTTTGGTGCCAAACACCTTGGAATCATACCTCCCCCACCAGTAACTGGTGGGGGAGGTATAATTCCACCCTCCTAAAGGGACATATGCGACACCAGTTTTCTCGGCCTGGGCATCACAAAATGGATGCTGCCAGCAACAGACACGAGTCTGCCCTCCTGCTGCCGAGCCAAGCTCGAGCAGGGGAAGGCTTGACAATAGGCTTCTTGTCACAGGGAGGTGTAAACACCTCCCAGACAGGCTTTAGTGTATTGGGGCTGGGTGGGTGCACTCTGAGAGTGCTTTGAAATCTGAACTGGGGGCGCATTTGGTGTCCCTGTGCATAGTCAAGCTCAAACGGGTTGAAGGAGCCATTTGCTCCTGCTCTGGTGTGTAACTGGACGAAGGATATGGGTGTAGCCACCCCTCTGTCCTGACCCTTCCATAGGTGGGTCCCCAGAGTTTTTCCCACCCCTTCCTTGGTATTAAGTAGGACCCCCTGACTACAGGACTTTAGATTTTACCTGGACAAAACTCTGATACAGAAACCAATTACTTCAATGATCTGCATGTCGCTGGATGATTGAAGAATCTTCCTTGGAGTAAAAGAGTTACTTCCCTACTAAGCACGCACCCAAGCGCATCTGACCGGTTTGCATCTCCGAAGCACCTGAGGACTCCGAAGATTTCTGCAACACAGGAGGTGGATTCCCAAGGTCTCTGAGATTGATCTTCGATCACAGCAATTCTGAGGCCCAAACCCTCGTGGGGACCTTGCAACCCGAACCCCTGTGCAGAGTGCTCTTTTGCAGCAGCATATGCTTTCCGGCAACCCCTGAGGCTGTACTTTGGGCTACTTGTAGTCCTGACCCCGAGCAGTGTTTCCACTGAAGATTTCCAGCCTACACTCCATGAGTGTTCCGTGGGCTGGTATTATGTGATTCCTCTTGAGGTCCCTTTGCGATCCCTGGTCCATTGGCCTGTGGGTCCCTGTGAAGGCAACTTTAACTTTCTGTGGGCTTACCTGGTTGCTCCAGATGTGCCCTGGCTCTCCATTGCTTGGAGAGCCCCCCAGGACCTGGCTGGTCCTCATCAAAGCTGATTTCCTCTGACCACGTGGGTTGCAGTTGCCAAGGCTTTTTGGTGTTCCATCTGGACACTGACACCCCAGCACTCGACATCCTTTGTGGGACAGCTCACCTCCAGACTTTGGTCATTCTCAACATCCCCTGGTCCCCTTGGCTGCAGAGTCAAGCATTGCGTCAACTCACCTGAAACACCCGACATTGGTGGGCATTCATCTACTGATCCCCTGGTCACCCTGAAGTGACCCAGACTCTGTCCCCTCTGCTTTCAGGTTCTTCTCACCTTGAATCCATGCTTGGATTCCACCGGACACTTTTCCCCTTCCTGGCAACAGCACTTTTCAGCATCATGCCGTTGAAAACTATGAAGATTCCCGACATCATTTTACACCTATGCATCCGGCTTCCCAGGGTTAGGTAACACGAGTACTCTGGAGCTCACAATGGTGCTGGCCTTAAAAACTTCTAAGTTTGAAAGGGTTTGCTCAAAGTCCTCTCCAAAATGTCCTTAATCTTTCAAATTCCAACTGTGACTTTCCCATAGTATTGTACAGAGATTGCGCCTGTGTTCTCACACTGCACCCGTCCTCCGTGTACCTTGGGTGGTTCCTTGGGGTCCCAGTGATTCTATATGCTCTAGGCTCTGTATCTAGTCAAGTTGTGGTTGTTATACCTCTTTCTTAGTATATGGTTTGGTCTCCCCCTGGAGCCCACTGTGTAGTGTGCTATTTACTGTCATTCTAGTGATTTAATATTGTGTGCTTTGCTCTTTAATCTCATAAAGAGGTTAGTAGAGAGTGTTTAGTAATAAATACATATATTTGATATATTCCTTGTGTAGTTCTCCTTTTATTTGGTCATTCAGGAGGTTCTGATCTGGTAAAACAAGCTGCTTTACATTCCTTTTAGACTTAGCCTGAAGGCTGCTCTCCATAGCTACCAATAGGATAGCTTTCAATAAAGGTTGTCTGTAACCTAATCATCTATAAGGGTTGTTTGGACTGGTACAAGATGCCCACTATAATCAGTGGTCAGCATATACCAGGCCAACTTCCCACATTGGTGTTAAGCGCTTGGGATTCAAGCTTGCTATTGTTTTCCCAGATAAATCTGATTGAGTGATTATCTGAAAACCCCTAAAGGTATTAGGTACATATAAATCAAGACTAGAATATGTAAGTTCTACTGAACTTGGAGTTGGGGAGTCAAGGGTCTAGCACACCCTTTCTCCAACTCAAGAAAGTTTCAGTTCAGACTAGGTTAGGTAGATGCCTACACCACATAACACTAGTATGTCTTCTAAGGCAGAATCTAGTGGCTCCTTGCCAACTTAGTATGACGATCTCTCATTCCAAGAATTGAGAAATATGTGTACAACTAGGAAACTGAAGACAGGGAGACATGCATGCACTTAGCATCTCATAGAGACTTTGCTTTTAGATGATCTCAGAAAGACCCCAGGGTCTGATGAGGCAGGCAAGTTGGGTGGGACAGCACAGGAGGAAAGGGCAGGAAGTGAAAACTTCTATGACATGGACTCCAATGCTGACCAGGAGGATCAAGATGATTCTAACCTGGATACTCCAATTCTTCCTTCAGGTGGGGGAGAAGACCCTAGTGGCCCTCTCTTTACTCCACCAGGAAGAGTTGTCAGTTTACCAAGAAGATCAAGATCTCCTTCTCAGTAGTCTAATCATTCTGGTACTTCTGTAGGTTCCTCAGCGTCTCACAAAAGAGAATCCTCTTATGAGAAGAAGTGCAGACTGCTTGAGTTTGAGAGAGCTAAGCTCAGAATCAAGAGAGAGCAGTTGGCCTTAGATAGGGAATCCCTAGAGATCCAGAGAGCTTCCAGAAGGTTGGGGCTAGAGCCCAATGGTGGCAGCAACAGTTTCCCTAGAGGTAGAGATCATACTCATGACCATAGGAACCTGAACAAGATTGTTCCTCCCTATCAGAGTGGAGATGACATCCACAAGTGGGTAACTGCATTAGAGAGGGCCTGTAAAGTACAGATGGTCCCTGTTAGACTTGGCATCTTTGGCGTGGTTTCCCCTGTCTTTTTGGCCTCTACCTCCTGTATTTTTGATGCTGTGCTGGATTTCGTTTTTGCTGGTTTAGATGCTTTGGACACTCTGCCACTGCTGATCAGTGCCAGAGTGTAAGTGCTCCCTGTGTAAATTGTTATGATGAATAGATATACATGATTGGCATATTTGTATCACCAAGAAGTCCCTAATAAAGTGCACTGAGTGTGCCAGGGCTGGTGATGACAAATGCTACTAGTGGGCCTGCAGCACTGATTGTGCCACCCACACGAGTAGCCCTAAAATGGTGTCTCAGGCCTGCCACCGCAGTGCCTGTGTGCAGTCTGTGAACTGCCATGTCCTCCTGGTCAGTGTCCCCACTGACCAGGCCTAACCCTTCACTTTTTGTACACATTGGTCACCCTTATGGAAGGCCCAAGGTACCCCCCTGGGCAGGGTGCAGTGTAAGTGAACGGTAGAGCATGTACTGGTGCAGGTGACATGCTCTGGTAGTGAATTACAGCCATTTTCGTTTTCCACTATTGTAAGGCTATCTTGCTCCATGGATTAACATGGGGGATGCTGTCTACAGTGGCTACCAGCATTTCTTCCCATAGGAACATGACAGGACATAAGAGTCTAGTATCCCTGAACTCAGAATTTAAAAACACATCTTTTAGGAAAGGTTGTTTTTAAATCCTGTGTTTGAGAACAGCACTTTTAGAAAGTTGCTGTTCTCTTGTCTGACCCTTCTGTGTGCCTTGGCCTGTTTGTGTATTGACTGTCTGGTTTGAGAGTGACAGGGGCTGGGGATTCCCCAGGAGGCTGGCTGAGTCAGCCCTAGGCTGAATGACTGCATTTGCAACTTGAGTGGTGGGAGGAGATAGCACCTGGGCCTGAATAGGGCTGTGCCTGCCTTCCACAATGCTGGCTCCACCTCCTGCTGGGTGGCTGACGACCCTGCCCCTCACTCTGAAAGGAAAGGAGAAGCCAGAAAAACAAAGTGCTCAAGAAACATCCAGAACTAGTTCAGACCGGGCTCAGGGCCCACTTCCACAAAGAGAACAAAGACGTTTAGGGGTATAAGTACAGGACCCCTGACAACAGATAATTAGATCATCCTGGAATCAAGAAGGAACCTCTGCCAAGGAGAAAGCTGAAACTGAAGAAGGAAGATTGTCCAGCTGTTGCTCTGCTGGATTGCCCTGCTGTTGCTTTGCTGCCAAGGAGAGGGGAAGGACTTTGCTTTGTGCTGTGTCCCTTTGCTTGAAGGAATCTCCAAGGGTCTGAGAAGAGCTGGCTCCCTGTTTTGAAGTCCCAGCTTCCCCTGAGCTCTACTGAGAGAGTTCTGTCCTTCCTGGAGTGCGTGGCCCATGTGTGGTGCCTCTGGAAGTTGTACATGTGCTGGGAAGCTAGAAATCAAGATTTAAAGAACTTTGCTACAGAAAGGTTATCGCATCGCTCGCTGCGGAGCACATCCCCAACAGTGCGAGGAAATTCCCGCCGCTACGAAGGTCGAGATCGTTGCAGCGCCTGTTGCCGCTGTCAGAGCCGTTGCATCCTTCGTTTGCGGGACACACCCGATCGGAGCAGGAAGTCTAACATCGCTGCGAGTGTCGTCGCAGAGCCTGTCGTCGCTGGGTGAGATCGCCGCACCGCCTGCTTGCAGACCGCATCACGTCGCTGCGAGAGTCATCGCCGAAGCCCTCGCATCGAGGAGCTGCGAGAGAGAAGATCACCGCTGGTCCGCGCATCGTCGCCCCGGAGATTGTCGCAACTCCAAAGATCGTCGCATCGTGCCTTTGCGAGAACAAACTTCCCACGGAACCTACGCACCGGAATCCATACAAGTGGCCTTCCTCCCCATACAGACCGGATTCGTCGCAACACGCCCGCTGCTGCAGCGGGGCAAATGCAAACACCTCCCCAGGGTCTCAGGAGCAACGCATCGCTTGTTTTCCACCGCACCAGCTTCTGCTTTTGGAACTTTGTCGCAACTAAAGGTACTATGAGCTAAACGTGACGCAACTGTGAACTTTTCACGCAACTGTGGATTATTTTATCGCAACCTAAAGAATTTTATTGCAACCTAAAGAATTTTATCGCAACCTTAAGAACTCTTTTGAAATCATATTCTTGAACTGTGTATGTTGGATTTTTGTTGTTTTGGTCTTGTGTTGTTTAGATTAAATACCTTTATTTTTCTAAACTGTTGTGGAGTCAGTTTGTCGTGTTTTCACTGTGTTACTGTGAGTGTTGGTACAAATACTTTACACATTGCCTTCTGATTAGCCTTGACTGCTCGTGCCAAGCTACCTAGAGGGTGAGCAGGGGTTATCTCAGAGGGTTTCCGCCTTACCCCGACTAGAAGCAAGGGTCCCTATTCGGACAGTGGTACTTACCTCTGCCAACTAGAGTCCCCCAGTTCTAACAGTCCCTCAAGATCAGTTGGCAGCAATCGTATTGCTCTCCTTTGCAGACAACGGTAGAGACAAGCTCCTCATTGTAAGAGAAGAGGATGCTGATAATTACAAAGTCTTGAAGAGTGCTCTGATTGATATTTTTGTTTTAACCACTGAAAAATCCAGGATTAAGTTCAGAGACACCCAAAAGGCACAGACTCAAGACTGGGTTGACTTGGTGGATTGTGCTACCAAGGCTCTGGAAGGCTGGTTACTTGGCCATTAGGTGTGTGATTTTAAAGGATTGTACAATTTAATCATGAGGGAGCAGATCCTTAAAGCTGTCAAAATCAGTTATTGCATCAGTACCTGGTGGACTCTGAGCTGACGTCTCCCCATGAATTGGGGCAGAAGGCAGACAAATGGGTCAGAACCAGGGTGAGACAGAAGGTTCAAAACCAAGGTGGTGACTCCAAGCAGCAAGATTCAAAACCTTCAGATAAGGGTTGGGAGAAGGTTAAAGACCAGAAGTCTTCTCAAGGGCCCCACAAATCTTCAACTGGTGGGGAGTCACAATCAAACAAGGTAAAAGGCAAGACAAAGCCATGGTGTCAAATCTGTAAACAGAAGACCTATTGGACAAATGATTGTAACAAGTCCAAGGACTCAACTCCAACCACTACTGCCCCTAAGGCAACTGTTCCCCCTAGTTCAGCTCCAAGTGGTGGTACTCAGAATAAGGGTGTAGTAGGGTTAACCCTGGGATCTGAGATGGACTCTGGCCTAGTCAGAGTTCCAACTCAGGCTGTGTTGGTCTGTGATGGAGGCATGGATATTGCCTCCTTATTTGTCAGTCCCAGTAATATGAGCAAATACAGCCAGCAGCCTTTGATAAATGTAAAAGAGGCCTAGACATTTAGGGACACAGGTGCAAGTGTCACAATGGTGACAAAAGATCTTGTGGCCCCTGAGCAAATCATACTTGGGGAGATGTACCAAGTGACCAATGTTCGCAATGTCAGGACAGATCATTTATTGGCAGTTGTTAATTTCACCTGGGGAGGGGTAACTGGCCCTAAGAAGGCTGTGGTAAGTGCAGACCTCCCTGTTGAATGCTTGTTGGGCAATGATTTCGAAACTTCAGCTTGGGCTGAAATGGATCTCAGGGCTCATGCAGAAATGTTGGGTATACCTGCAGATGTGTTTGCTATGACTAGGTCACAGGCAAGCATGTCTTCCACTGAACAGGCCCTGGATCCTGGAAGAATGGACCAGGCGCCTTCCAAGAGAAGGAGCAGTAGGGGTAAGGCAGTGTCTTCTCCCCTGACTCAAAGTACAGCTCAGTCTCTTTAGGGAGATGATCTTAGTCCTGAAGAAAGAAATGTCTCAGAAGAACTTGAACATGATCAGGTTGACTTCTTGGGGATAGCGGCCCCTTCTAGGCCATATCTGAACCAGGAGCAGCTGAGCTGCCCCTCTCTTGAACCCCTCAGACAGCAAGCTGTTGCTCAGGCTGCTGGGCGTGCCAGTGAGCCTCATAGGATCTACTGGGATGATGGACTCCTTTACTCAGGGAGTAGAGACACCAAGCCTGGGGCTACCAGGAGGTTGGTTATACCTCTGAAGGTTAGGGGATTCTTAATGACACTGGCACATGACATCCCATTAGCAGGTCACCTCGGCCAAAACAAGACTTGGGGCAGGATTGTCCCTCACTTTCATTGACCTCACATGTCAAAGGAAAGAAAGGAGTTTTGTCGCTCCTGTATCATCTGTCAAGCCAGTGATAAGGCAGCTGATACTACAAAGGCCCCCCTAATACCATTACCTGCAGTGGGGGTTCCCTATGAGAGGGTAAGGATTGACATTGTTGGTCCTATGGATCCTCAAACTGCACCTGGGCACAGATTCGTACTAGTGGTGGTGGACCATGCCACTAGATATCCAGAGGCAATTTCCCTTAGAACTACCACAGCACCTGTTGTGGCTAGGGCCCTCCTGGGAATCTTTTCCGGGGTGAGCTTTCCTAAGGAGGTGGTATCTGACAGAGATGCAAACTTCATGTCTAGTTACTTGACTGCTATGTGGAAGGAGTGTGTAATAAATTACAAATTTACCACCCCTTATCACCCACATTGCAATGGGTTAGTTGAAAGGTTCAACAAAACCCTCAAGGGCATGATTAAAGGTCTCCCAGAAAAGCTTTGGCGTAGATGGGACATATTTTTGCCCTGCCTTCTCTTTGCCTAATGAGAGGTTCCACAGAAGGGGTTTGGTTACAGCCCATTTGAACTTCTTTTTAAACATCCAGTTAGGGGTCCATTGTGTCTAGTGAAGGAGGGATCGGAGTGTCCTCTCAAACCCCCTAAACAGGATATTGTGGACTATGTACTTGGTCTCCGCTCCAGGATGGCTGAGTACATGAAGAAGGCAACTAAAAACATTGAGGCTAGTCAGGAATTACAAAAGGCCTGGCATGACCAAAAGGCTGTGTTGACGGTTTATCATCCAGGACAGAAATTATGGATGTTTGAGCCTGTGGCCCCAGCAGCCCTCCAAGACAAGTGGAGTGGCCCTCATACAATCATTGAGCAGAAGGGAGCGCTTACCTACCTGGTGTACCTTCGAACTCCGATAGGGTGCTCCATGTGAACAGGCTCAAAGCATATGTTGACAGGGCAGACATGGGCTTGCTCATGGCTACTGATGAGGTACAGGAGGAAGAGAGTGATCCACTCCCTGGCCTGCTCTCATAGATCCCTGATGGTGGTTCAGTGGATGGTGTAGCCTTGGCAGGCAGCCAGCAGCAAACTGATTGCATAAAAGTTCTCAATCAGTTTAGACATATATTCTCACTGACTCCAAGTCAGACTACCTGGTGCACTCATGAAGTGGACATAAGGGAAGCCTGCCTGTTAAAAATAAGATTTACAGGCAACCTGACCCATGTCAGGGACTGTATAAGGACTGACGTTCAGAAGATGTTGGACCTCGGAGTGATTGAGCCCTTAGATAGCCCTTGGGCTAGTCCTTTAGTTGTGGTACCAAAACCTCACACCCAAAATACTAAGAGAGAGAGATGATGTTGTGTGTTGACTACAGGGGTATCAATGCAGTCACTAGGACTGATGCCCATCCAATCCCAAGGGAAGATCAGCCAAGTGTCTGAGCACATTTGACCTGACAGCTGGCTACTGGCAAATCAGATTATCTGAGGATGCAAAGCCAAAAACAGCATTCTCAAACCCTAGTGGGCACTACCAATGTGTGGTGATGCCCTTTGGCTTGAAGAATTCACCTGCCTTTCTTCAAAGGTTGTGGATAAAGTCCTTACAGGTCTGGAAGCCTATAGTGCAGCTTATCTAGATGATATTGCTGTCTTTAGTTCCACCTGGGAGGATCACCTGGTCCACCTGAGAAATGTTTTGGAGGCCCTGCAGAAAGCAGGCTGTGAGAAGTTGGCCTGGCATATGCTGTCCACTAGAGGGCACCTTGCACCAGTCCAAACAACCCTTATTGATGGTAGGTTTAAAGACAACCTATATAGAAAGCTATCCTAGTGGTAGCTGTGGAGAGCAGCCTTCAGGCTAAGTCTAGACGGAATGTAAAGCAGCTTGTTTTACCAGTCTATAATCTCATGAATTACCAAATGAAAGGAGAACCACACCAGGGATATATATTAAATATATGTGTTTATTCTAAACACATCCCTCTAGTCTCTTTATGAGGCTAGAGGCAAAAGTACATAAAGTAAACTTATTTAGCACATAGTAAATTAGCACAATATATGATTAGCCCTAGGGGAGTCACAAACCATATACTAAGAAAGTGGTATAAGAACCACGACTGACAAAGATACAAGGCCTAGAGCTTTTAGAACTGCTGGGGCCACCAGGAACCACCCAAGGTAGTGACACAGGGGACCCACGGGGGACGCGTGCAGTGTCTAAACACAGCCGCGAATCACTATTAACTTCTATGGGGAAAGTCGCGGTTGGAAAATTACAGATAAAGGACACTTAGAAGAGGACTTGGAGAAAACCCCTTTAGAACTAGGAGGTTCTAGAGTCAATACCCATGGGAGCACTGGAGTACTTCAGTTACCTCACCCAGGGAAGCCGGTTGCATAGGTGTCTTGTGGTGTCGGGTTTCGTCGTCGTTTTCAATTGCAATCTGCTGCAAAGTGCTGCTAGTGACCAAGTCGAAAGTGACCGGGTGGATCCAAGGGTGTATCAAAGATCTGAAGAACCTGAAAGCAGAGGGAACAGAGTCTGGGTCACTAACCAGTGACCAGGAAGGCAAGGAGAAGATGGCAACCTATGTTGGGTGATTTCAGGTGAAGAAGGTGAAGCTTGACTCTTCAGCCACGAGGACCAGGAGGCATAGAGGATAGCCAGGAGCTTGATTTGAGCTGTAGCACATAGGATGTCAAGTGCTGCGGTGTCGGTATCCAGATTGGACCCAAGAAGCCTTGGCAACAGCAACCCACGCAGAAAGCAAAGATTGGCTTTGGTGCAGACCAGCAAGGTCTGAGGGACTCACCCTTTGGAGGGGAGACTGGGCATATCTGAAGCAACCAGGTAAGGTCAAGAAACAGAAGAGTTACCTTCGTGGGGACCCACCAGTCGGCGAACCAGGGATCGCGAAGGAGCCTCAAGTGGAAATGCTAGAAGCAGACCCAAGGAACACTCGTGGAGTGTAGGCCCACAATCTTCCCTGCAAATGGTGCTCGGGGCTTGGACTAAAAGAAGCCCAAAGCACAACTTCAGGAAAGCTCGGGAAGTTGATTCACTTGCAAATGTGCACGGTGTCCAGGAGTTCCGGTCCCGCGTCACTCATAAGGGCAGCGGGTCGCAGCTTTCCTAGGATCTTCTATTGGCCTCTTAGAAGTCTGGAAGTCCATGTCCTGAGTCACAAATCCATCGGGATCCAGTGGGAGTCTTATAAATGCAGACCGGCAAGATGCTTCTTTGGTGCCTGTTTGAACAGGGGAGTCACTCCTTGACCCCAAGGGAGAATCTTCCATCTTCTAGTCGAAATAGAATGTCGAAGTTCCTGAATATATGTTGCAGAGTTTCGTCCAGGGTAATCTACAGCCCTAATGACTGGGTTCCTATACTTATACTAAGTTGAAGGGTTGGACTTACTCTAGGGACCCACCTATGGGTGGATCCAGGGAGGGGGTGGTTACACCCCTTTCCCTTTGTCCAGTTTCATGCCAGAGCAGGGGCTGAGTGCCCCCGCAACCGGTTTGAAATGGGTTATGCCAAGTTTGAATTGGGGTATGCCAAGTGTGCCCCCAGCACTGTCTGAAAAACATTCTCTGAATGCACCCACCCAGCCCCAATACACTAAAGCCTGTCTGGGAGATGGTTACACCTCCCTGTGACAGGAAACCTATTGTCCAGGCCTCCCCTGCCAGAGTTTCGTCCAGCAGCAGGAGGTCAGACTTGTGTCTGTGGCTGCAGCATCCATTTTGTGATGCTGGGGCTCTTTAACTCTATTACAGGTTAGGTAAGTGTGTACATGTCTTCTCCCTCTAGAAGGGTGGAATTCTACTCCTACCACCAGAACTGGCGGGGGGTAGGATTCCAAAGTGTTTGACACCAAACACGACATGTTTCCATGCAGCCATTCCAAAGTTAGCATTAACCGCGTGGTTGTAATGCACTTAAGAGTATATGGTCTGGCTGCATCACAGAACAGCTACAGAGAAGTTATTCCGAAAGCTGAAGAGAGGTCCTGCTCATGAATGGACATCCTCTCACACAAAACCACTCTGCCTTCAGGATTGTTAAGGCCTGATGGGATTTGGATAGAAAGGCATGGAATAGAAAGACATGGAATGTAAAGAAAGGGGATAGAAAGGCGTGGGATGTAAAAGGATGGGATGGAATGGAAAGGGATGGGATGGAAAGGCATGAAATGGAAGGGGATGGGAAGGAAAGGGATGGGCTGGAAAGGATGGAATGTGCTAGAAAAGGATGAAAGGGGTCGAAAGGAATGGGATGGAGAGGAGTGGGACGGAGAGCGAAGGGACGGATGGAAGGGGATAGGATAGGATAGAAAGGGGTGGGATTTGATAGAAAGAGATGGGATGGTAAGGGATTGGATAGAAAGGGATGGGATGGACTGGAAAGGGATGGGATGGAAAGGGGTTGGAAGAAAAGGGAACAAATGGGATTGGAAGGGATGGGATGGGATGGGATGGGATAGGAAGGGATGGGATGGGATGGGTTGGAAAGGGATGGGAAGGGATGGGAAGGAAAGGGATGGGAAGGAAAGAGAGCAGATGGGATGGAAAGGGAAGGGAATGCATGGGATGGGAATGAGAGGGATGTGATGAAAAGGGATGGGATGAGAAAGAAATGGATGGGATGGAAAGGGATGGAAAGGGATGGGGTGGGATGGGATTGGAAGCCATGTGATGGAAAGGGATGGAATTGAATGGAAAGGGATTGAATGAAAGGAATGGGGTGGAAAGGGATGTGATGGAGAGAGATGGGATGGAAAGCGGTCAGATGGAAAAGGATGGGATATGATGGAAACGGATGACATGGGATAGAATGGGATGGGATGGGATGGAAAGGGTTGGAAGGGTATGGGAGGGTATGGAAAGGGAAGGGATGAAAAGGCATGAGATGGGATGGGATGGAAAAGAATGAGATGGAAAGGAATGGGATGGAAAGGGATAAGATGAAAAGTGATGTGGTGTAGAAAGGGATGGGATGAGATGGAAAGGGATGGAATGAAAAGGGAGGGGTGGGAAGGGATGGAAAGGGATGGGTGGAAAGGGATGGAATGGGATGGGATAGAAAGGCATGGGATGGAAAAGGATGGGATGGAATGGAAAGTGATGGGATGGAAAGGTATGTAATGGAAAGGAATGGGATGGAAAGGTATGGAATGGAAAGGGATGGGATGGAAAGGGATGGGGTGGGCAGAAAAGGGATGGGATGGAAAGGGATGGAATATGATAGAAAAGATTGAGAGGGGATAGAAAGGAATGGGATGGAAAGGGGTGGGATGATAAACAAAGGGATGGAAAGGGATGTGAAGGGATGGGAGGGGATAGAATGGGATGGAAAGGGTTGAGATGGAAAGGGATGAGATGAAAATGGATGGGGTGGGAAGGGATGGGATGGAAAGTGATGGGGTAGAAAGGGATGGATTGGGATGGAAAGGGAAGGGAGCCGATGGGATAGGATGGGATGGGAAGAGAAGGAAAGGGATGGGATGGATAGGGATCGGAAGGGAAGGGATGGGATTGGAAGGGATGAGATGGGAAGGGATGGGACGGAAAGGGGTGGTGTGGGAAGGAGGGGATAGGATAGGATGGAAAGTGAAGGGAAGGGATAAAAATGGAAGGGATGGATTGGAATGGAAAGGGATGGGATGGGATGGGATGGAAAGGGATGGGATGAAATGGGATGGGTTGTGGTGGGAAGGGATGGGATGGGATGGGATTAGAAGGCACGTGATGGGACGGAATTTAAAGGGATCAGATAAAAAGGAATGGGATGGAAAGAGATGGGATGGAAAGTGATTAGATTGAAAATGATGGGATCGGATGCAAATGGATAGGATGGGAAGGGATTGGATGGGGAGGGAAGGAAAAGGATGAGATGTAAAGGGATGGGTTGAAAGAGTATGTGCTGGAAAGTGATGGGATGAAAAGGGATGGGATGGGATGGAAAGGGATAGGATGGTGTTCAATGGGATGTGATTCAATGGGATGAGATCGAAAGGGATGGGATGGAAAGGGATGGAATGGAAAGGTATGGGATAAAATGGGATGAGAAGAAATGGGATGGGATGGAATGGAAAGGGATGGGATGCAAAGGGATGCGATGGAATGGAAAGGGATGGGATGGGATGGAAAGGGATAGAATGGAATAGAAAGAGATGGGATGAAAAGGGATGGGATGGGATGGGATGAAAAGGGGTGAAATGGAAATTGATGGGATGGAAAGGGATGGGATGGGATGGGATGGAAAGGGATGAATAGGGATGGGCTGGGATGGAATGCGATGGAAAGGGATTAGATGAGATGGGATGGATAGGGATGGGATGGAAAGGAATGGGATGGAAAGGAATAGGATGGAAAGGAATGGGATGGGATGGAATAGAAAGTGATGGGAAGGGATAGGATTGAAAGGGACCGATGGAAAGTGATGGGAAAGAATGGGATGGGATGGGAAGGAAAAGGATGAGATGGAAAGGACTGGGATGGAAAGGGATAAGATGGAAAGTGATGGGGTGGGGAAAGGGATGGGATGAGATAAGATGGAAAGGGATGGGATGAAAAGGGAGGTTTGGGAATGAATGGAAAGGGAGGGGTGGAAAGGGATGGGTTGGGATGGGATGGAAAGGCATGGGATCTAATGGCATGGGATGGAAAAGGATGGTATGAATGGAAAGTGATGGGATGGAAAGGTATGGAATGGAAAGGGATGGTATGGGCTGAAAAGGGATGGAAATTAATGGAATACGATAGAAAAGGATGAGAGGGGAGATAAATGAATGGGATGGAAAGGGGTGGGATGATAAGCAAAGGGATGGAAAGGGATGTGAAGGGATGGGAGGGGAGGGGATGGAATGGGATGGGATGGAAAGGGGTGGGATGGGATGGGATGGAAAGGGGTGGTGTGGGAAGGAGGGGGATAGGATTGGATGGAAAGTAAAGGGAAGGGATAAAAATGGATGGGATGGAAAGGGATGGGATGGGTTGGAAAGGGATTGGATGGACAGATATTGGATAGAATGGAAATGGATGGGGTGTGGTGGGATGGGATTGGAAGGCATGGGATGGGATGGAATGGAAAGGGAGGGGAGGGGTGGGAAGGGATGGAAAGGGAGGGGGTGGAAAGGGATGTGTTGGGATGGGAAGGAATGGGATGGGATGGAAAGGCATGGGATGGAAAAGGGTGGGATGAATGGAAAGTGATGGGATGGAAAGGTATTGAATGGGAAGGGATGGTATGGAAATGGATGGTATGGTCTGAAAAGGGATGGGATGGAAAGGGATGGAGTATGATAGAAAAGGATGAGAGAGGGTAGAAATCAATGGGATGAAAAGGGGTGGGATGATAAGCAAAGGGATGGAAAAGGATGTGAAGGCATGGGAGGGGATGGAATGGGATGGAAAGGAATGTGATGGAAAGGGATTGGGTGGGATGGGATGGGATAGGATGGAAAGGGGTGGGTGGGAAGAAGGGTGAAAGGATACGACGGAAAGTGAAGGGAAGGGATACAAATGGATGGGATGGAAAGGGATGGGATGGAAAGATATTGAATAGGATAGAATGTACGGCATTACGACGCGTACTTTTACAACGCGTGCCGTTACAATGCGGTTTTTTCAAAGCAAGTCGTTGCCACGACTTGCGTTGGAGGGGGTGCAGACTTAGGATTTTTTTTTATTTACTATTCCAACACCAGCCTACGTACAGTAGGGAAGGTGTTGGATAGTAAATTTAAAAATTCCTTGTCCTGCAGCGCCCTCCAGCGCAAGTCGTGGTAACGACTTGCGTTGAAAAGACCGCGTTGTAACGGCACGGCGGTGTAACAGCCGCGTCGTAAAGGCTGTTCACCAAATGGATGGTGTGTGGTGGGATGGGATGGGATGGGATTGGAAGACATGGGATGGGATGGAATTGAAAGGTATCAGATGAAAAGGAATGGGATGGGATGGAAAGGGATCGGATGTAAAGTGATTGGATTGAACATGAAGGGACGGGATGCTAATGGATGGGAAGGGATGGGATGGGATGGGGTAAAGAAAAGGATGAGATGTACAGATTTGGGATGAAAGGGTATGGGCTGGAAAGTGATAGGATGGAAAGGGATGGGATGGGATGGAAATGGATAGGATGGGATTTAACGGGATGTGATTCAATGGCATGGGATGGAAAAGGATGGGATGGAAAGGAATGGGATAAAAAGTGATGAGAAGAAATGGGATAGAATCGAATGGAAAGGGATGGGATGCAAAGGGATGCAATGGGATGGAAAGAGATGGGATGGGAGGGACAAGGATCGCATGGAATAGAAAGAGATGGAATGAAAAGGGATGGGATGGAAAGTGATGGGAAGGGGTGGGTGGGATGGGATTGGATGGTATGGGGTGGCTGGGGTGGGATGGGATGGAAAGGGATGAGAAGGGATGGGATGGGATGGAAAGGGATTGGGTGAAGGGGGGTGGGATGGGATGGAATGGCAAGTGATTGGAAGGGATGGGATTGTAAAGGATCAGATGAAAAGTGATGGAAAGGGATGGGATGGGATAGAATGGGATGGAATATGATGGAAAAGGATGGAAAAGCATGGAAAAGGAGGAGATGGACAGGAATGGGATTGAAAGGGATAAGATGAAAAGTGATGGGGTGGGGAAAGGGATGGGATGAGATGAGATGAGATGAGATGGAAAGGGATGGGATGAAAAGGGAGGGGTGAAAAGGGATGGAAAGGGAGGGGTGGAAAGGGATGGGTTGGGATGGGAAGGGAAGGAAAGGGATGGAACGGGATGGGATAAAAAGTGATGGGATGTGATGGCATGGGATGGCAAAGGATATGGTGAATGGAAAGTAATGGGATAGGAAGGTATGGAAAGGAAAGGAATGGAATGAAAAGGGACGGTATGAGCTGAAAAGGGATGGGATGGAAAGGGATGGAATATGATAGAAAGGGATTAGAGCGGATAGAAATGAATGGGATGGAAAGGGGTGGGATGATAAGCAAAGGGATGGAAAGGGATGTGAAAGGATGGGAGGGGATGGAATGCTATGGAAAGGAATGTGATGGAAAGAGATGGGATGGAAAAGGCTAAGATGGAAAGGAATGGGACGGAAAGGGATGAGATGAAAAGGGATGGGGTGGGGAAAGAGATGGAATGTGATCGAAAGGGATGGGATTAAAAGGGATGGGGTGGGATGGGAAGGGAAGGGAAGGGAAGGAAATGGATGAGATGGAAGGGAATAGGATAGGATAGAAAGGGATGGGATTTGATGGAAAGAGATGGGATGGTAATGGATGGGATGGAAAGGCCTGGGATGGAAAGGGATGGAATTTAATGGAAAGGTATGGAATGGAAAGGGATAGGATAGAAAGGGATGGGATGGGCTGGAAAGGAATGGTATGGGATGGAAAGGGGTGGGTTGGAAGGGAACAAATGGGATTGGAAGGGATGGGATAGGATAGGAAGGGAAGGGATGGGATGGAAAGTGATGGGAAGAGATGGGATGGAAAGGGATGGGAAGGAAATAGAGCGGATGTGATTGAAGGGAAGGGATGGAAAGGTAAAGGAAAGGGAAGGTATGAGATGGGAATGAGAGGAATGGGATGGGATGAGAAATAAAAGGATGGGATGGAAATGGATGGTGTGGGATGGGATTGGAAGGCATGGGATGGAAATGGATGGGATTGAATGGAAAGGGATTGAATGAAAAGGAATGGTTTGGAAAGGGATGGGATGTGATGGAAAGGGGTCAGATGGAAAAGAATGGGATGTGATGGAAAAGGATGACATGGGATAGAATGGGATGGGATGGAAAGGGAGGGATGGGAAGGGATTGAAAGGGATGGGATGGTATGTAAAGGGAAGGGATGTGATAGGGTGAAAAGGCAAGGGATGGTATGGAAAAGGATGAGATGGAAAGGAGTTGGATGGAATAAAATAAGATGAAAAGTGATGGGATGAGATGGAAAGGGATAGGATGAGAAGGGAGGGGTGGAAAGGGATGGGGTGGAAAGGGCTGGGTTGGGATGGGAAAGAAGGGATGCAATGGGATGGTATGAAAAGGCATGGGATGGAAAGGGATGGGAGGGAAATGGATGGGATGGGCAGAAAAGGGATGGTATGGAAAGGGACGGAATGTGATAGAAAAGGATGGGAGGGGATAGAAAGGAATGGGATGGAAAGGGGTGGGATGATAAACAAAGGGATGTGAAGGGATGGGAGGGGATAGAATGGGATGGAAAGGGATGTGATGAATGGGATGGAAAAGGATGATATGGAAAGGGATGAGATGGAAATGGATGGGGTGGAAAGGGAAGGGATGGAAAGGGATGGGGTGGGATGGGAAGGGAACGGATGGGATAGGATGGGAAGGGAAGGAAAGGGAAGGGATGGATAGGGATCAGAAGGGAAGGGATGCGATTGGAAGGGAAGAGATGGTATGGGAAGGGATATGAGGAAAAGGTGTGGTGTGGGAAGGAGGGGGATAGGAAGGAAAGTGAAGGGAGGGGATAGAAATGGATGGGATGGAATGTGGTGGAAGGGGATGGGATGGAAAGGGATTGGATGGAAAGATAGTGGATGGGATGGAAAGGGATTGGGTGTGGTGTGGTGGGATGGGATGGGATTGGAAGACATGGGATGGGAGGGAATTGAAAGAGATTAGATGAAAAGGAATGGGATGGAAATGGATGGGATGGAAAGTGACTGGATTGAAAATGATGGGATGGGATGCAAATGGATGGGATGGGAAGGAAAAGGATGAGATGTAAAGGGATGGGATGAAAGGGTATGGGCTGAAAAGTGATGGGATGGGATGGAAAGGAATAGGATGGGATCCACTGGGATGGGATGAAAAGGGATGAAATTGAAATTAATGGGAAGGAAAGGGATGGGATGGAAAGGGATGGTAAGGGGTGGGTGGGATGGAATGAGATGGACAGGGATAGGATGGGATGGGAAGGAAAGGGATTGGATGAGATGGGATGGGATAGATAGGGATGGGATGGAAAGGGATGGAATGGGATGGAAATGGATAAGATGAAAAGTGATGGGGTGGGGAAAGGGATGGGATGGGATGAGATGAGATGGAAAGGGATGGGATCAAAGTCATTGGATTGAAAATGATGGGATGGCATGCAAATGAATGGGATGGGAAGGAAAAGGATGAGGTGTAAAGGGATGGGAGGAAAGGGTATGGGCTGGAAAGCGATTGGATGGGATGGAAAGGGATAGGATGGGGTCCAATGGGATGTGATTCAATGGGATGGGATGGAAAGGGATGGGGTGGGATGGAAAGGGATGAGATGGGATGGAAAGGGATGTGATGAAAAAGGGATGGTAAGTGGTGGGTGGGATGGGATGAGATGGAAAGGGATGAGAAGGGATGGGATAGGATGGAAAGGGATTGGATGAGATGGGATGGGATAGATAGGGATGGGATGGAAAGGGATGGAATGGGATGGAAAAGGATGAGATGGAAAGGAATGGGATGGAAAGGGATAAGATGAAAAGGGATGGGGGGAAGGGATGGTATGAGGTGAGATGGAAAGGGATGGGATGAAAAGGGAGGGGTGGGAAGGGATGGGAAGGGATGGAAAGGGAGGGGGTAGAAAGGGATGGGTTGGGATGGAAAGGAAGGGAAGGGGTGGAATGGGATGGAAAAGGATGGGATGAATGGGAAGTGATGGGATGGAAAGGGATGGAATGAAAAGGAATGGGATGGAAAGGGATGGTATGGGCTGAAAAGGGATGGGATAGAAAGGGATGGAATATGATAGAAATGGATTAGAGAGGATAAAAATTAATGGGATGGAAAGGGGTGAGATGATAAGCAAAAGGATGGAAAGGGATGTGAAGGGATGGGAGGGGATGGAAAGGGAGGAAAGGAATGTGGTGGAAAGAGATGGGATGGAAAAGGATGAGATGGAAAAGGATGGGTTGGAAAGGGATGAGATGAGATGAAAAGGGATGGGGTGGGGAAAGCGATGGGATGGGATGAGATGGAAAAAGAATTGGGATGAAAAGGGATGGGGTGGGAAGGGATGGGAAGGGAAGGAAGGGATGGGTGGAAAGGGATGGGTTGAGATGGGAAGGGACAGGAAGGGATGGGGTGTGATGGGATAGGAAGGAAAGGAAAGGGAAGGAATGGATAGGGATCGGAAGGGATGGGTTGGTAAGGGAAGGGATGGGATGGAAAGGGATGTATAGAAAGGAGGGGGATGGAAAGGAAAGTAAAGGGGGGAATGGACGGGATGGAATGGGATGGAAAGGTTTTGGATGGAATGATATTGGATGGAAAGATATTGGATGGGATGGAAAGATATTGGATGGGATGGAAACGGATGTGGTGTGGTGGGGTGGGATGGGATGAGATTGGAAGGCATGGGATGGGATGGAATAGAAAGGGATCAGATGAAACGGAATGGAATGGAAAGGGATGGGATGGGATAGAAAAGGATGGGATGGAAAGAGATGGAATGGAAAGTTATCGGATTGAAAATAATTGGATGGGATGGAAATGGGTGGGATAGGGAGGGATGGGAAGGGGTTGGATGGGAAGGAAAGGTATGGGAAGGACAGGGATGGGATGGGATGAGATAGAAACGACAGGAATGAGATGGGATGGAAAAGACTGGCAAGGGATGGGAAGGAAAAGGATGGGATGTAAATGAATGGGATGAAAGGGGATGGGTTGGAAAGGGATGGGATGGAAAGGGATAGGATAGAATTCAACGGAATGGGATGGGATGGAAAGGGATGGGATGGAAAGGAATGGGATGGAAAAGGATGGAATAGAAAGGGATGGGATGAAAAGGAATGGGATGGAAAGGAATGGGATGAAAAGGGATGAAATTGACGGGAAGGAAAGAGAAGGGATTGGATGGAAAGGGATGGGAAGGGGTAGGATGGGATGGGATGGAAAGGGATGAGAAGGGATGAGCTGAGATGGGATGGGATGGGATGGGGTGGGATGGGATGGGATGGGGTGGGATGGAATGGGATGGGATGGAAAGGGATTGGAGGGATAGGATGGAAAGGAATAGCATGGAAAGGAATAGGATGGAAAGGGATGGTATGGAATGGAAAGTGATGCGAAGGGATGGGATGGAAAGAGATCGGAGGATGGAAAGGAATGGGATGGAATGGAAAGGGATGGAAAGGGAAATGTTGGAAAGGGGTGGAAAGGAAACAGATGGGAAGGGATAGGATGAAAAGGGATAGGATAGGATGGAAGGGGATGGTATTTGATGGAAAGAGATGGGATGGTAAGGGGATGGGATGGGATAGAAGGGGATGGGATGGAATGGTTTGGGATTGAAAGGGATGTGATAGAAAGGAATGGGGTGGAAAAGGACGAGATGGAGAGGGGTGAGATGGAAAGAGATGCAATGTGATGGGATGGGATGGAAAGGGATGTGATGAAAAGGGATGGGGGGACAGGATAAAAGGGATGGGACGGGATGGAAAGAGATGGGATGGAAAGGGATGGGATTTGATGGAAAGAGACCTAATGGGATTTAAGGGATGGGATGGAAAGGGAAGGGATAGAAAGGAAATGGTTGAGATGGGATGGAAAGGGATGGGGTGGGATGGAAAGGGATGGGATGGGATGGAAAGGGATGGGATGGAAAGGGATTGGATGTGATGGGATTGGAAGGCATGAGATTGAAAGGCATGGGATGGAAAGGGATGGGGTGGAAAGGGATCAAATGAAAAGGAATGGGATGGCAAGGAATGGGATGGGCTGGAAAGGGATGGGATGGGCTAGAAAGGGATCAGATGGAAAAGGATGGGACGTGATGGAAAAGGATGAGATGGGATAGAAAGGGATGGGATGGGATGAAAAGGACAGGGATGGAAAGGGATGGAAAGGGATAGGATGGAAAGGATGGAATGTGATAGAAAAGGGGTAGAAAGGAGTGGGATGGAGAGGGGTGGGATGAAAAGCAAATGGATGGAAAGGAATGGAATGGAATGGGAAGGGATGGAAGGGGATGGGATGGGATTGAAAGGGAAGGGATGGGAAGGGATGGGAGGGGATGTGATGGAAAGGATGGAATGTGCTAGAAAAGGATGAAAGGGTGTAGAAAGGAATGGGATGGAGAGGGGTGGGATGGAAAGCAAAGGGATGGAAAGGAATGGGAAGGGTTGGGATGGAAGGGGATGGGGTGGGATGGAAAGGGATGTGATGGAAATAGATGGGATGGGAAGGGATGTGATGGGAAGCGATAGAAAATGATGAGATAGAAAGGAATAGGATGGAAGGGATTAGATGAACATGGATGGTGTTGGGAAAGGGATGAGATGAAAAGGGATGGGATGGGATGGAAAGGGATGGGTTGGGATGTGAAGGGGAGGGATGGGAAGGGATGGGAAGGAAAGGAATGGGATGGAAAGGGATCGGAAGGGATGGGATGGAAAGAGAACGGATGGAATTGAAAGGGATGGGATGGTAAGGGAAGGGATGGGATGGAAAGTGATGGGAAGGGATGGAAAGGGATGGAAAGGGAAGGATGAAAAGAATGGATGGTATGGGAAGAAGAGGGATGGGATGGAAAGTGAAGGGAAGGGAAAGGATAAAAAGGGATGGGATGGATTGGGATGGGATAGAAAGGGATGGGATAGGATGGGATGGAAAGGGATTGGATGGAAAGGGATGGGAAGGGAAGAGTTCGGATAGGAATGGATGGGATTGAAAGGTATGGGATGAAAGGGCATGGGATGGAATGTAAAGGAAAGGGATCAGATGAAAAGGAATGGGATGGAAAGGGAAGGGATGGAATGGAAAGTGATGGGAAGGGATGGAAATGGAAGGATGGAAAGAATGGATGGTATGGGAAGAAGAGGAATGGGATGGAAACTGAAGGGAAAGGATAAAAAGGGATGGGACGGATTGGGTTGGGATAGAAAGTGATGGGATAGGATGGGATGGAAAGGGATTGGATGGAAAGGGATGGGATGGGAAGGGAAGAGTTGGGATGGGATTGGAAGGTATGGGATGGAAGGGCATGGGATGGGATTAAATGGAAAGGGATCAGACGAAAAGGAATGGGATGGAAAGGGATGGGATGGAAAATGATGGGATGGGATGGAAAGGCATTGGATTGAAAAGGATGGGATGGGATCGAAAAGGGTGGGAAGGGTGGAAAGGGAAGGTATAGAAAGGGATGGGATCGGATGGAAGGGGGTGGGATGGAATGGGATACAGAGAGATGGGATGGGACGGAGAGGGATGGCATGCAATGGATTGGGATGGAAAAGGATGGGATGGAAAGGAATGGAATGAGATGGGACCGGATGGGATGGAAAGGGATTGTTGGGATGGGGTGGAAAGAGATGGGATGAGATGGATAGGTATGGGATGGGATGGAAAGGGATGGAGAGGAGAGGAGAGGAATGGTGGGAAGGGGAGGGAGGGGTAGTGGACAGTAGGGGGGTGAGGTGATGTGAGGTAAGGTGAGGTGAGGTAAGGGTAGCATTGTGAGGGTGGCAATTTAGAACTTGGAAGGGATTGCGAGGGGAAAGGAAGGTGTACAGTAACAGAATGAGGATCTGAGAAGTAAGTGGCTGGTGAGGAAGATCAAATGGGGAAAGGGAGTCAAGATGGAAGAAAAGAATCAGAAGAGTAGGGATCCTGAAGGGGTACGTAATGGTAGGTGAGGGGCATGAAATGGGGGGCGAAGGGAGTATAAGGGTAAGGGGATGAGTGACGAGAGTTGAAGTAAAATAAAAAGAGAAAAGAGAAAGGAACTGAAGAGTCGTGGAAGAGTAGAAACCTAGTGATGGAAAGCAAAAAGAAATCAGGGAAAGGGGTAAGTTGAAGAAGAGATGGGTAGGGAGGCTAGAAAAAGGTATGGAGAAAAAGAAATGAATAGGTTTGGTTTGGATGTAAAATATATGGTTGGTTCGGGTTGAGGGGATAAGGCTTTCAAGAACGGGCATGAACGAAAGAGGGTGAAGAAATTAAAGGCTAAGGTACATTTGAATTTCAAGTTAGTTTTCGGTTTGCTTTCAAGTTTAGTTTTTAGTTCGGTTTGGTTATCAGCTCAGTTTTCGTTTGGTTTATTCACTCACCTTGTCCCCTTACACCCACCCCTGCCCGCTTCCGTTTCCGGAGCCTGCTCAACCCCTGCTGCAGCTTCGGCCTATCGTTGCCCCATTTCAGCCGTCCTTGGGCGCAATGCTGCAGATGCCTGGTTACCTGCCTTTTATACCAAGGACACATCACAATGCAGATTTTTTAACGTCATCACACTTCACCATTTTGCGGGTGATGCCACGTGTGTTCGGGGAAAGCAAACAACTCATACATATTCATATTTCTTGAAAAATATAACTGTTTACTCGCAAAAAAATGATAATGCGATGAACCCTAACGACTTATTTTTCCTACCCGATAAAGTACCCCAACCGTGGCCTTTAGTTTCCTTTCCCCTTTGCTGCAGTGGAGGACTCCCCTATGCATGTACCGTGGGGCTCGTGACATCACAGAGCATGGCCTGTGATGTCATAAGTGTTCCAGTCACGGGATTCTGCTTCTGGTGCTGTTGGGAGGGCGCGGGCCTTTCAGGTTCCTTTTAGAATGTGGGGTTTTCTCGGGTTTTGTTTAAAACACATGATATTTTCACATTTGTCACTCCACTCACAGCTGGCCTGCACAGGGCTCCTACGATGTACATATTAAACGAGTTTACCGGTTTGCTGTTTATTTCTCTCTCCACAGTCTGTCTGCCCTCCCCCAGTTCCCTCGACACTCAAAGCACACCTTCCTTCCTCTCAGAAGATTGGGTAATTTCAATCTCCGATGAGAGCATTAACAGAGGGTGTCCAGGTGACCCCTTGTTCCCACTAGAGTAAACTACCATGATTAAGGAAACCCTGAGGAGCCAGATGGATGTGATTCCCTGTGAGCGAATACATGTGGTAATACCACAGGCCAGGTTTTGGAAATTTTGGCGGGTGTCACCTACCTGAAAGCTATCTCAATTCACCCCCAACCCCCGCTATTAGTGCATTCCACAGTCACACATATTGTAAAAGAGTGTGACAAGCCTTGAAAGTTTTCTGTTGGTAATTTGAGAGGGAGAACTTTGTTTATTCAGACAGGGATGGAATTATGTATTTATTGAAGGACAGTACATGGGGATATCCTTTGCCTCAAGCACCCCCTCTCACACCAGACCATGCCTCCAGGGCCTAATGAGCCCGAAGGGTTATAATCGGCAACATAACTAACATGGACACACTACCATGTAGCTATTCCTTTAAATAAACGCCACTTCCATCCCTCATGGTTACTTTTTGTTTGAACAAGGTTTCTGCTGACAAGCACATTCCAAAACCATTCTTCATCCTATAAGATCCCAAACAGACCTGTTGATGGTATTTAGCCCCTTTGCTTATGGTGTCACCACCCTCTAGCAAACGCATAACGGTTGGGGAAAAACAAAAAAAGTCAGTTGACATATGAAGATCCTCCGTTTCAGAATAAAGGGACCGAGGAGACATCAGTCCATGGAAAATCCACAAAGTAGGCCTGCACATAGCATTTCGCTAGAAAATGAGACATGTTGGGTGTAGCCAATACACACAATGCCAAGTGGTAGGAAAAGTTACTGTCCTCATGCTTTAGGTGTCTGCAAACTTTCTAGATGTTAAAAAGTCTAAACGTAGGATTTGAAAATAGATCAAGGAACAGAAACGATATTTAGATATAGAGCACTACAGGTAACACGTGTAGTGCACGTGACCCAACATGCAAAGGTAAACATTACAGCATTTTCCCCTCTAGGAAGGTTGGAAGAACGGCTGCAGTGGGGCACGTGAAAATTTGCCTTCCTGTGTGTAAGATGAAAACCAGAACATTTGCTCAATTTACTGGGACAGCTGTTGTAAACTAGGACTGTCCCAGCAAATCCGGGTCACCATATGATAGCTGGTTGCTGACATATGTGCTGGATGTAGGGGCGCCGCAGCACCCCCCAAATAACCATGCTGGACTTCAGAAGGTGAATGAGCAATAAAGACGCCTTTGCATTTAGTTTTAATCTTGTCACAGTTCCTGTGCCTTTTAAGACAGAGTTGAAATGTTAGGCTGTCTTCAGACAAATTGCTGCTTATTCTTTTAAAAGGGAGACAGATGTTTACATTTCTTTATCTGGTTGTAAAGCAAGATAATTTTGTAAAGTCAACTCTGTGATAACTTTATTGGGGTAGAGGACGTGGTAAAGGAAATGCCGAAAAAGGTAATTTTTTTTTATTTCTTACACAGAACAAAATTTAAATATATGTAAAAAATCTGTACCATTAGTTCAAAACATATCAGTAGTCAATACACACAAATGAATTTTTTTCTTGTAATTCTGAGTTGTGATAGCAATAAAGATTTTAGTAGGATCAAAATAAATCAAGACACTTAACTTGGTGATGCACAAATTGTAAATATTTGCTGAAACCCGAGTCCCACACATTAGTGTTTGTGCGCTATATAGGTTTATCAGTTAAACAACATATTGGTGCAAATTCAGTGGCCACTCAAATGGAAGATGTGCTGTCTGCACATAACAGCACAATACGACAACATGATTTAGTTATATATATTTGCTCTAGTGTGCCAGTGCTTAATTTGTAAAAGAATGATTGCTGGTGCCCAAAGCCCGGCAGTGCTATTAATAGTTAGAGGCCGAATACCTAGGCGGTGTAGTGTTGAATTCACCTCAGGCCTCTTTTAATCCACTACCAGAAACTGATGCCCTGTTATCACACTCTTGTCAGTCCCTGCTTTCTCCCTATCTGTCTGTTTTTCTGTCTTCCTCTTCTTCCATGTTTCCCATTTGTGTCTTTGTCTCTCTCACTAGATCGTGGTCAATATCTGATGAGAAAAAATAAGTCCCAGTCCCCAAAAATGAATGTTGTTGGTTCCCACCAACAACCACAGGCTCAAATTAAGCACTGGCATGCTCCAAAATGCACCACTGCTTACATACCACACCTTTACTACTCTCCTGCTGAATGGGCGTGGCTTGTTTGCTAAACGCATTCTTTGTTTGTCTCTTGCACAACTTCAATGACATCCATGATTTGAAATTGATGGCAGCACCCCCACTCTGAAAACTGTTCCAGCTCAACTGGATGCTGAGGGCTGAAAATGGGAGTGCAGAGGGCTCGCATTTCAGAATCATGGCAGTTTATATTGGCATACAGCCCCAAAAGGTGATGAGGGAGCGCGGTAATAGAGGCCAAGACTGAACGGTTTCCAGAATAGAATTCGGAGACGTCTCTCTAGTGAGGGGATTAAGACTAGAGCCTTCATAACCGCGGGCCGCTCCGTTAGGAAGGGTTCTGAGCAGGGAATGCCAACACATCCCCATGCAACCCGAACCTCGCAGAGGAAAACTAAAGGATGCAGCAGCTGTTTCGAAGCTTTGCGTCAGAGCTACAAAAGATGTGTTCTATGTGAGATGCATACCAGCTCAACAACCAAGACGGAAGAAGGCACATCAACTAACGAATTATTTAATCACAACTAGAAACACGCAAATTCAACCGGTAAATATGGCCACGTGAGATTAAGTACTGGAATTGCCATCGATATTTCCCTTTCCTTCTGTGAGCCTAGTTCATTTTTCGTGTCTAGGAGCAGTTCTCACTTTAGATGACTTATGAATCGGGTATGAATGTTCTTCTTCCCCAAGTGTGACTTACTTGTCCTTGTTTTTACTTCTACACTAACAATCCACCTGTTGGAAGTTACTCAGTATAAATCATATTTTCAATTTGGATCAGGATTGTTGTTTTATTACGTTTCAAATGCAAAAAGAATGTACTGCCAACACCAGTGTACTTGTTAGATTATTTTTTACTGTCCTAGTTTTCATTACGCCTGACATGACAGACATAGGTAAACAAAAAAGGCCCTGAAGAAAGTGTCCTTTAAGCTGGACAATTCTCCTCAATTATTGCTTATATCTTCTTGGGTTTGCTGCCAATTTTCTCCCTTTTAACCCAGCCTTACATGGGGTAGAAATTCTTTTCTCCTTTTTTAGTTTGCTAAGTGTGAGAATTTAGGTGTATTATATGTTATGGCTGTAGGGTGCTATCATGGAATACACTAAAACAACTGTCTTTGTCCAGTCAGACTCGATTGTATCACCTTTACTCAACCCAAGGTAGCTATGGCTTCAAGCATCAAGGCTTGACAATGGAATTTAGTGTAAAGAATTTACAGTCACACAACAAGATAGAGACACAACAATAATTTATAAATATAAAGCAAATTTTGTATGGATTGGTACAGTTCTTGATCATAAAAATCCACCAGAGGGTTCTGGAGCTATACCTCCTATATCTAGGGTAACTAAGGCCATAGGTCTGTTAGTGATCTCCCCTGGGATGGCCCTTAATTCTATTTACCTCTCCTGGCAAATACTGGTCTGGGGACACCAATCTGTCCGCCACCAATGTGTGACTGGCACATGTATATCTCAGGGCAGTGACTGAGATCCCATTCACCTTTAGGCAGTGGATTTGTTTAGCTATCACCCTCAGGAATCACCAGCCCACCGCCTGAGCCCTTTTCCAAGTTAAAACCTAGTAGGATATCCTCATCAGTGGAATCTTCCTCAAAGGCTACACTGGCTAGACCAGTAGTAACCACTTTTTTGGGACAGGATGCATCTCTTCTGTAGTGTCCTGTTTGCTGACAGTCAACGCAAGGCTAACTTAAGGTGGTATTGGCCTTGATCCCTTCTTTCCTAGGGTTCTGAGTTTCTAATGGAATCTCTTTGGTGGGTTTACCACCTCACACTTTTCCCTTCTGTGGGCTTAAGCCCCTTTCTTGGGATCATCCCACTGGGGATTTCTTGGGTATTTGTGTCCTAACACACTCATCAGCCCTCTTTCCCAACTCTCTAGGGATGGAAAGTTTTGAATCTACCAGATGCTCATATAACTTCTCTGAGGTACAATTTGTAAGAATGTGTTCTTTAACAACTAAATTGTAGAGGTCCTCAAAGGTAAGAAACCTTATTACTCTGAATCCAACCTTCCAGTGACTTCACTGATGCATCCACAAAGTCCACCCATATCTGTGTGGACCTCTTTGGTGTGTTCTTTAACTTAAAAGTAGCTCAACGTGCTTTTCTTATGTGGGTGTAAGTTTCTGCCATCTCATCTTCTAGTGTAAGCAATGTCTCTCTCCCGACTTTTGGTAGTACCTCCTACAAAAGGGCACCCCAATGTTGAGTACCCACCCTTCTCATCCTGAGTGCTTTCTCATAGGATACAGCCACTTATTTGTTTCATCCCCCTCGACAAACTTGGGAACTATGCCTTTCGGCATCCTGGGGTAATGGGCACCACCTGTATGTGCCTCTTGTTCCTTGTTATTGCCACCATATTCTTGGGGAGTTAACCCCAGCTTGACCCTTTTCTTAGTTAGGGCCAATTTTCTAACTTGGAAAGCCAACTCCTTTTCCTCAGTCTCCAGGAGGATATGCTGGTCTCCCAGTTCCTTGGATCTGCCTGTGGCAGTGAAGCTCGTTTTACTCCCATGTAGTGCGCCATTCCTTGATCTGTGCCTCACTCTTTTCAAAAGGGTATATGCCATTGTCTTCTTCGTCACCACTATCAGTAGTGATTTCTTCTGCTAATTGGGCCTGGGCTTTCTTTGCCCCTTTCCATCCTTTGAGGGCCTTTTCCCAGTCCTCCATTTTGGCAGTCATGCCTAGACCAGTTCCCCTTCTCTTGCACATCCTTTCAAATAATTGATTTTCACTGTGGTCAGAGTAGCCAAGTCAATTGCCATGTTATCTATCTTTAAACCGTTGCAAAAACTTTTTGCCACTTTAGGAAAACTGGTTGTCGACTTCTTTGGCTCTTGGGAAACCAGTGCCTAACACATGCAGTACTTTTGGCAAACTTCTGAAACTGTTACTTCAACTCTTCTCAGGATTTTCTTTCTGTTGTAGCCACTTTAATGGTTTTCTGGTTCATCTAAACAATGGATCCCACCGCCAGGCACCAATGCGAGGATTTGGGTGTATTATATGGTATGGCTGTAGGGCCTTATCATGGAATACACTTCAAAAATGTCTTGGGTTCAGTTAGGCTCATTTACATCACCTGTGCTCAACCCTGGGTAGCTGTGGCTTCAAACAGCAAGGCTTGTCAAAGGAACTTAGTGTAAAGAATTTAACTGCACTAAACAACAGAATAAGAAAGCCACACAACAAGAAAAAAAAACACAACAGAAGTTCATAAAAATAGAGCATATTTTTATGAATTTCTAATTTCCTTGACCATCAAAATCCACTAACCGATTCCAGAGATATAGGGCCCGATGTAGGTAATCCCAGATTACCGATTCTTAAATTTCGAATCATACCGATTCGGTATTTAAGAACAGGCAAATGGGTTGTAGGTAATTTTACCGAAAAAATTACCGAATCGGTAAGTTTCGGTAATGGAGGCCTGGAGGCCCGTAGGAATGAATGCCAATTACCGAATCGGTATTTACCGATTCGGTAAAAGGGGAAACATTGAAGGGTGGCAGGGTGTCACTTTGACACCCTGTTGCACCCCTCAATTGTGTATGGGTGCACATGTTGCAGACATACATGCCCTAAGGGCATGCATGTCTGCAACATGGCACTGTTGGAAAAGCAAAAAAAATGCTTTTTCCAAGGTTTTCATTATTTACCACCAACTTGTAGTTGGTGGTAAATAACTAATCCTAAAAGGGGAAAAGCACTCATTTGAGTGCTCCCTACATAGCAAAATCGGTAATTTACCGATTCGGTATTTTAAGGAATCGGTAATTTACCGATTCCTTAAAATACCGATTCGGTAAATTACCGAATCAGTAAAATGCCCACCTACATCTCATTTTCCAAATACCGGTCGGTAACGGCCGAAATTACCGAATTTCGGCAATTACCGACCGGTATTTGCCTACCTACATCTGGCCCATAGACTTTTAAAACATCGAATAACTTTTAATTCGTTCATAAACAAGCATTGGTCAGCAAAAAGATTGTACATTTTTTTAAAAGTTTGAAACAGTTTGTTCCCTACTGCGGCCTGACTTGGGTGACCAAATCCAACAGGGCGGAAATGTAGGCGCCCATTAAGGTTACTTTAGACAGTTACCTGGCCATCAGGGCCTTTTCCAGTCCAGTTCCAGCCTTTAGGAAACAACCCTCATAGATGACAATGTGGTGGACCTGGTGCTTGGGTTGCCGGAGGAAAAGATGCTCAAAGATACGCATGTTGCTGTGCCATCTACTGGGGTGAGTTGTGGCTGATTCCTCGGACCCAAGTGAGGTGGTGTGACTTTAGCCACGGAACTTGGGGTCTCACAACGTGCTCTTTGTGACAGTAAAATGCCAGCTGCTGCTGATGTATACTGAGATAACTCCTTGATTTACACTCTTATCTTGACCAGCAAATGGGTGCAGGAAGAGCAGCAATATGCCTTTTTAATCAGGGCTGCTTAAAACATTTTATGATGTGCGCCAAATTTAAAATCTTTATTTCATAACTCATTCATTACCGTTGATGGCATAAGTCTTATGGCTTCACAAATATCTTTTTTCATTGAGGTAAATACCCAGTAGTTGATTAAATTGTTTCAGTGCATGTGAATTTGATTTCAATTCAGCCAGTTGAAGAAATAATTTATTGGAATTTTCATGCAGTATTGACATCAACTACAATTTAATATAAGTAGCACCCATAGCTTCAAGAATAGGGAAAAGTTGGTGCAGTGTAATTTAAATACTATTTAAGCTCACCCAATTATAAGGGACTAACTATAATTTTTTCGATTTGAGTTTGTGTGTTTGTAGGATGTGTTACACATGTTGATGTGATACACCATTGCTGGTTTACAAAGCTATAGTAAACATGGTTTTATCTGATAAAGAATGGGGAAAAGTGGTGCTCTTAATAAATTATTTTGCTACAGATTCCATATCAGAAACGGATCACCTTCAATGATTTGATTATATAGCACATAACTCAAAGTTAAAATGATGCTTGATATTCTAGAAGTATTGATACATTTATTGAAACAGTCTATACCTCTATGTATTTAATTATTGAAAAAGTAATTAGCAATTTTATTTTGTTTCAAAATTTAGATAGATTTAGATTCTGCGAGCCACACGAAAAATATATATTATTTTATCTATAGACCTCTGACCACCTGGTCAGGGTAACTGCTCACCGCTTGCGCAGCTCCATCCTTAATATTAAGAGGAAGGGGTCCCAGTAAAGACGGACAGGACTTAGGAACAGTAAAAGTATAAATCACACAGACAATCAATCAATCCACATTGTTTTAATCACAATGGGGATAAACAATGAATATACAAGAATTGGTACATCGAATACGTAGTTGCAGGTAGTGCCCCAAAAGAAAGGGAGGTGGGGGTGAGGGTTGTGATTGTGTGAGGACGTAGTGCAGGAGAGCAGGAATGGTTTAAAAGTGACAACCAATCAACAAATAGAAATCCTTAAATTGATAAAGTTACACATCATGTACAAAACACAAGACTTGTTAGTCAGTTTTCAAGTAAGACATACTACACATTGTTCAATTTATGAACCATTGGGACGTGAAGTTGACATACAAAAACAAGTGGTTGTCGACGTTTCGACCCTTAAGAATTACGCAGGATTTAGTAGTATCCTTGCAGTAGGGTCTTCATCAGGACAGGAGGACGGGGCGGACGACCTAGTCGATATATGAATAAATTACAATTAGAAGTGGGACAATATCCCTAGTTTGATCGTAACATAACATAGCACACACCTCTAAATTGGATAGGTATAGGGTCGACAGGTAAAAGCTAGAGTCATGATTATGGAAATGCAGTATAGTAATTAAATAATGTCAGATTAATATTAATGAGATGAATTACTTAATACAATACATTGATAATTTAATGGTAAAGGGGGAGAGCTGATGGATAGAACCGGTCACACGGAGGTGCACAAGGCCAGGGAAAGCAGATCAACAATGTAAGTATCTCTAAAAGGTATTGACATATATCGTGGTTGAAACATCCACTAAAACAAGGGCTTTGATACCTAATTTTACGATAGTTTAACATAGGTCTAAGGGGTGAGCATGAAGAATCAGGTGAGTTGCTGAGAGGAGAGACTCACCGTTCTGTTAGGCGTAAAATATTCACCACTTGGAGTTCAGGGGTCAGAGAGACCGGCGATTGAGTTGAATCTGCCGAGATCAAGGAGGAGCTTGGCGGGCATCCGTGATGGCCGCGTGAGCACAGCACTCTCCGGACCCCCGCCACTCCCGGCATGATATCCTGAGCATATCCTGATTCTTCACGAGGATTTATGTAGAGGACGCTGGGCTGATCTTCCTGGGATTTTTGGAATTTGATTTGGACCCGGGGCGCCGAAGATACGGCGATTCGAACTTTCGGGGTCCGCCCTTGAGGTGCGCCCGGGACTGGGTGAGGCTCTCTGGCCGTCTCGGAGTTGAACAACAGCGGCAGGGGGATTGGACTTGTGGGTCCCCCTCTTAAGTTTCGGTTTCGATTCTGCCTTAGACTGAGACATCTGGCAGGGGAGTCTGGCCTGGGTTGGGTCAGGCGCACGGGACGGCTATCGGGCCTTTGGCTGGCTTATTCTCCTTTCAGGCTGGTCCTCTCCTAGTGGTACCCTTGCAGCGGCCTTTTGGTCCCGACGCCCTACTTTCCTGTGGCCATTTCCATCGGGTCGAGTGAGTCTCCTGGTGACGCGGGTTCCGACATGGCGGGCAGAGGGGACCGAGAGACACGAAAGACCAAGACGCCCCTGCGTGGGGGCCCGGTCCAGTCTAACGTTATGGACCGTTACACCCATGCGAAGGGGTCCCCCGGAGCCGCCCTTGAAGGACTGGACTTTTTAACAGTACCAGCGGTGCCAGGGAACAACACCTATAACCTTCATGGGATACCTGTTTCGGCGCACAAACTACAGAGACACGGGACACTTCCTTCGGCGTCAGAGATTCAAGGTTTATTACTGCAGGGAACACAGAAGTCACGACAAGTACAACACGTGCAACTTGGGGAGACTGCTTCAAATTGGTTCTGTGGATCGCTCCTTTTATACAAAATTAACTCATAGGACAACATGGTACACAAAAGTTTACAACCTGGTTCCCATAATTATCCCCCAGAGGGGTCGCTTTGGTCACTTTGGTACACATAAGGTCCGGAACATAAGTGCGGAAACATTTGGCGGTTCCCAACTGTAAAAACCCATCTTCCCAACATTAGTGAATTCCAATCGGCAGTAAAAACAGATCGAAATAGGGACAAAGACAGGTGCAGAGGGAGATGGAGACAGTGGGGAAATCGAAAAGGGTGTAAAAGGGGAGGTATCGGGAAACACGAGATACAGGCATCAAAGGGACGTGCCTAATGAGATGCACGGCTGAGACAATAAACCGGACGGCAAGATGAGCCTCGAGCGGGGCCATCTGCCTTACAGTATCATCCCCCTCATCGTAAAAGATATTTACAAAGTACATGTGTCTTCCACAAATATCCTGAGAGTCCCAGGGTGACGAAGCGGACAGTGTCCGTTTGCTGGCTACTTGAGGGCAAGAGACAAAATGGATGCCGTATCTAAGATGGAACCCGTGGGTACAGATGAAAAACTCACATATCAAATGAACGGTTTAAGTTAGCACAGCGAAACTGCGCACACTTACTAAACTCGTCATTTGCGGTTCTTAGATATCAGACTCGACCATATTCGTGCGAGTCGAAAACATCACTTAAAATTGTCACGGAACCTCAGACGCTCCTTTTGCCCTCATGTAGGCAAGCACTAGTCGGAATCATATTCGATATTCATCAGACCCTCGAGATGTTGTTGTAGCATAGCTCTGTCCACTCGAGACCCTTTGGTAACAGGTGGCTGTCTCATACACGTTGTAGCACAGAGGCCACATAAGGCAGGACCGCACTGCACGCAAAGGCAACACGTGAACAGGAACACTACAACGACTCCAATGATCGTCAGAATTTTCCAACCCCAAGTCGACATCAGGCCCCAAAACCATCCAAGTAGCGTCCAATCCCCTACATCCACGTGTATGGATTCGGAAATCTTATGCAACTTCGAGATGGCTTGATAGACAGTCGGGGCGTTATCAGGAATGAAAATACAGCAGCTCGAATGGATCACCTTACATACCCCACCTCGATCTGCTAAGATCACATCTAACACCATACGGTTTTGTAACGTCATAAGTCTATCCGCCTGAAGTTCTGTGGTTATATTACCAAGGGCACTGGCAGTAATATTAGCTGTCGATTCTACCACTCGAGTCAACTGTCTTAGGTTCCTACTATTAACCATAGGTCCCCAGAATGGGAGGAAACCCTTGAAAAAGTCTCCTGCCTCTTGACCGGCAGTATCCTCTTCGCTAATTACGCCCCTCACAACTCTAGTTTTGTGATAATCTGCATCTACAGTAAACGTCGGAGGCAACAAGTTTGCGATAAAACATGAGCCCATGAAGTCAGAGGGCAACCATGCATATGCACGATCATGACAAATAAAGTATGTACCCTTGGCAGCCAAAAACACAGGGGACGAGACCAATAGCAATATATAATTTTCAGTGCAAGCACTCTCTCCAAGTCGGGCTTTCGATCTACGGCCGCGACCTATTAAACAAAAATTACCAATGTGGGGTACGACCCATATCGGAGGCGAGCTTTTAAGCTGTTTTTCACCAGTGAACACACTATATTCGCCTCTAATTAGGACCCTATAGGCTTGTACCTCTTCTTCAGGGATAAGCGAGGGATCATAGATATCGCTATCTAAATCCTCTATTGCTATAGACAAAGATTTTTGGTACGAGGTAGGACCAGAGTAAGGGGAACGTGGTTCTCGAATGGGGTGGAAACCCAGTGCGCTTCGAAACATTGTTTGAAATGCTCGAGCAGACCCTTGGGAGCTATACGGTAACACCAGATATGGAATTCCCTTATCCGTAGTATGTGGCATCAACCCACACACCCAACAATTAGTAGTGTTAACCACTAACTGATGCTGATGAAGGAGTTGAATAAAGGAATTGTTGCGGAATTCTGCACGTCTAGCCTGCTCGTGTTCAGGTAAGATGTGAAAAGAATGAGGAGAGTCAGTGAAGATGAGTTTAAGGTCAGGGGTAGGAGTAGGTATAGTGGAAGGCAAGAAGTAAGTCATTGTGTAATACACCCCACCCGCAAATAACGCAGAAACAGTCACAAACAGTACAAATATTTGGAACACAAAACATTTAGTACGACTGAGTTGCTGCAGCTTGAATCTTTGTGCTTGAGCTTTTTCCAAGTCCATCAGCTTCAAAAATGCCATTCCCTATGACCGTCCGCAACGTTTCTTGACGCACTTCGTTCTGTGTAGCAATAGTCAATTCCTAGGAGTTCCCAGGAATCGACGGTCTTTAACCTAGCGTCAAGACCTACTAACCAGGAGGAAGTACACGCGCGGCCCTACGGCCTTTATTTCACAAATATATATATATATATATATATGTATAAAAACAAATGTCTCTCAGCTGTGGAAACAAAAAGTGTAAGGAACGAAGCTCAATGAATATATACAAAATAATTACAATGGTATGAGTGTTCAAACTGATCATGGAAAACGGGATAATGCACTTGTCAAGGGACAGAACGGGGTTTTTTATTAGTCTTTAGTGCTGGATCTTAAAAAATATCGGGTTTTCCCAGGACGTGTCTGTTCGTTAAACAAAAGATCCGTTGAAGGGACAACGCCCTGTTGATCAGCTGAATGTTCTGGTCTTGAGTTTTCTGTTGACAAGTGTTCAATAATGCCTTTTTGCTGCACTGAGGATTCTCCGACAGGTTGCGCGTCGCTGAAAGGTACCAACGCCGGCAATCCTTCGGTTTCAGTTGATGCAATGCCTTTCCTTACCCACGAGTCTGCTGGCAACGGAATGGGGACTTTCTTGGTATGGGTGGCATGCACCCAAGTTTTCCGCCCCTCAAGACGAACTGCAGTTCTCGTGGCAAGGAGGACCTGATAGGGTCCAGTGAACCTGGGATCCAAATTGTTCTTGCGCGAAAAATTGCGCGTTACCACCCAATCTCCGGGCTGGAGCTGGTGGCCTGGACCCTCCGTCTGTGTTGGCAATGCTTCGTGAACCTGTTGGTGAATTAACCTCAGTTTAGCAGTCAAGTCATGAAGATAATCGATTAACATTGGATACTCAAGTTCACAAAAGGCACCCGGTCTAGGGACCCCCCAAACATTGGCAGGACGACCGAACACTATTTCATAGGGACTGAGCCCTACTCGGGAGTGTACAGTTGCCCTTGTTGACAGTAATGCTGAGGGTAAAGCGTCAGGCCACGAAAGACCTGTCGTAGCCTGAATCTTTGCTAGTTTTAGTTTAAGGGTGCCATTGTACCCTTCAACCAAACCGGCTGACTGAGGATGATTGGCACTATGAAATTTCTGTACGATCCTTAACCCGCGACACACACTCTTCATCACGCTCCCAACAAACTCACTTCCGTTGTCTGACCACACAACCCGAGGCATTCCGTAGCGGGAAAAATACTCTTTGAGTAAAATTTTTGCCGTGGATAAAGCCGTATTATCCTTAAGGGGGTAGGCCTCAATCCACCTAGAAAATGCACACACCACAACCAGCACATACTTCAAATTATTACATCTCTCCATGTGGATAAAGTCCAACTGGATAACTTCGAAAGGGTACGCAGGAGGGGCAAAATGACCAGGTGGAGTGGGAGTGCCCTTACCAGGATTGTGCATCAAACACACCATACAATTCTTAACCAAGCGTTCAGCACATTTCGTAATACCATCATTCTTCCACACAGGAAACAGCAATTTACAGATACCTTTCGCGCTAATATGTGCTAACCCGTGTGCCATAGTCACAATAGCCAGCACATACGCATCAGGCAACATCCATCTTTTCTGTTCCGATAAGTCAGTCCAACAACCATTCGCATCCAACTTTCCCGTACTTTCTTTCCACTTCGTCTTTTCAGTTTCGGTGGCCTCATTCTGAATTGCTTTCACACTCTCGATAGTGTTTTTACACATACTGGATTCTGCAGGCCACCTAACCGAACTCGTCACATACATTCGAGTGCTAATGTTCCGGGCAGTCTTTTTAGCAGTCTCATCCGCAAACGCATTACCACGACCAACATCATCCATCACTTTACGATGCGCACTACATTTAACAATCGCCACTTGCTTAGGCAACGTAAGTGCATCCAAAAGATCATTTACAAGCTGGCCATGCTGAATCTTCGTACCATGTGACGTAAGGAATCCTCTCTCTCTCCACAGTCGTCCAAAACTATGTGCCACACCAAATGCATACTGGCTATCTGTAAACACATTCACCCGTTTATCTTTAGACAATACACACGCTCTCGTCAAAGCAATTAGCTCAGCAGCCTGAGCCGAATTTTGATTTAATCTTGCACTTTCCACAATCGTTCTCAATGTAACTACAGCATACGCGGTCGTCACATCACCGTTCGGCAACTTGAAACAAGAACCATCCACATACAAAGTACCATCGGGATTTGTCAATGGAGTATCTTTTAGGTCAATGCGACCCTTGGTTTCCTCTTCAGTTTTGAGATAGCAGTCATGTACTGCTTCACCACTTGATTCTGCGTCGATCGGCAGCAATGTTGCTGGATTCAACACATTACATCGTTTTATCCGTATATGACTGGCCAGCAACGTCAACTCATATCCGGACAATCTTGCACTTGTCAGATGTTGAGTTTTCGTTCGGTTCAATAGAGTGTCGACTGCATGCGGAACCATTACCGTGAGTATATTATCCATGACTAGACCTGCAGACTGTCGAATGGACGCCGCAGCTGCCGCTGTTGCTCTTAAGCAACTTGGCAAAGCCCTTGCTACTGGGTCTAAAGTCGAAGAAAAGTAGGCACATGGGCGTTGCTTACCACCAAAAGATTGTGTCAAAACACTCAACGCGCAACCATCCCTCTCGTGAACGTATAGTGTAAACGGCTTACTGTAGTCAGGGGTACCCAACACAGGAGCCGAACACAGCGCATCACGCAATTCAGAAAAACTTTTCTGACATTCTTCAGACCAAGGTACTGGGGATGAAACATCCTTGCACGTAAGGGCTATCAATGGTTTCGCCAACAATGAAAAATTTGGAATCCATTGTCTGCAGTAGGACGTAATACCTAAAAAGGCACGAACATCTCTCTGGGTTTTTGGCACAGTCATTCGGGAAATCGCTGCAATTCTCTCTGGGGTCAACCTTCTCCCTTCTCTTGACAATAAGTGACCTAAATAGGTAACTTCTTGGCAACAATACTGTAGCTTTGAAGGTGATACCTTGTGGTGCAAGTCATGTAGATAGTGCAATAATGATACTGTAGCCGTTTTGCAAATAGCTTCTGTATCAGCTGCCACTAAAAGATCGTCAACGTATTGAATCAAAGCTGCACCTTTAGGCAATACAAAGGCATCAAGCTGACCTTTAAGTGCTTGGCTGTAGATTGATGGACTCTCACAGTAACCCTGTGGAGCGCGTTTTAGCCTAAAACTGCGACCTCCTAATGAGAATCCGAACAGGTCTCTGCTTTCCTCTGCAATCGGAATGCTAAAGAAAGCATTCTTTAGATCGATCACTGTGAACCAGGAGGCAGATGCCGGAATCATTGTTAACAAAGCCGTAATGTCAGGGACCACAGGAAATTGCGGAACCACTATTTTGTTTACCTCTCTCAAATCTATAACAAAACGATACACAGGAGATTTAGTTGGGTCAGTTCGTTTCAGAATTGGCAATACAGGGCTATTGCACACGTTTCCACGAGTTTCTTCAACAACACCTTTTCCAATGAGATCATGAACGATTTCTAACAGCGCTCGTTCGCCCTCAAGAGAAATACGATATTGAGGTAAACGCGGTAATCGCGCATTTGGTTTCAATTGAATCACATAGGGTGGAATATCTAACAGGCCCACGTCATTGGGACCTGTGGCCCATAAAGACGCAGGGAGGGAATTCAATTCCGGTGGGAATTTATCAACCGATAAATACATGGGAGAGATCACTCTCCTTCCCAATGTAAGCTCCACTCCTTCGGGGGAACAATATAATGTTGCATATAATCGTTTCAACAAATCCAGGCCCAAAAGATTTTCACCACAACCTGTAGATAGAATCAGTGGAGCCGTTAGCTCACGTGGTCCAATCATAAGAGGCAAAGGGTTAGAGACTGGGTTACTAACAGGGGCGCCAGAGAATCCAACGGAAACATTCGTTAAGCCAGACAAAGGTGCGCCAGGGAGTTTTGAATGCATGATGGAACTTTTCGTCGCACCAGTGTCTAACAGAAAAGGCTCAACTACACCCGATGTAGTCACTGCAACGTAAGGCCCACTCTGATCGACCGGAACTGACACTACTCCCTCTCTTTGTCGTTGGCTGTCCTAGTAGTGGTCATTTACAACAGTCTCGTGGTCTATATAATAGTCATCAACATTATACTGTGCAGATCGAATTGACCCCGCATTTCGCTGGTCGAAATAATTATTGGCATCCGATTGATTTTGATGACGATCAATCTGATTGTGGGATGAACCACGACCTCTACCACGTGGTGCCTGCTGAGGACCACCGCCACGATTTCCTCGTGTCGACACACCATTCAGACGGTCCCGTAAAGCAAGACAATCATATTTTAGGTGTCCCTCTTTCCTACAATATGCGCACTGATTGTACCCAAGTGAAGATCTGGGATCAAAGTTGTCAGAGCGCGGCTGTGTTCTATCAAGCTGTGCTCGTGGTCGATACTGCTGTTGTGCATCATTTTGGTTTGATCGTGGAGGGTATGCTTGCTGCAACAAAACCTTCGTTTTGAGCTCCTTAGTTTTCTTTTCTACACGATCACTTTCTTCCTTTTCCCTATTCTCATAATACTGAGCCGTTGCTAATATTTGCGCAGGGGTTGAAACTGCCCACGCACTTTCTGAATTCTTTAATTTGTTGCATAGCTCAGGCAGCAAATTTGACACAAATTTGTCAACGAATAACCGCTGACCTCCCTCAGCGCCCATGTCCTGGCCGCTGTGGTCAACAAACGCTTCCTCAAACCTAGTAAAGAAATCTGAGACACTCTCGTCTTTCTTTTGCTTACAAGCTGATAACTTATCCCAGTTCACCTTCATCGCTGGCATGAGAGTTTTCATGAGCGTAATGATTTTCTGAGGCAAATCCAAGATCAACTGTTCAGGTTTAGCCCCACCAACTTGTAATGCATCAGCTGCTAGCAGTGCAGCCCAATCACCCCCTAATTCAGCTGCGTGATTGGCTTGACGAATTTTAGCCCAAACTGGTTGCGGTACAACATTGCCAAACAACATGTCGATGTCGGCAATATTCATAATAGAAGCTTCTATCAGTTGTGATAACTCCTTATAATAACCAGCCGGATTTTTACGCGGATCGGGTAAGGATTGCTTCACTTGCAAAACTTCCGATCGTTTCCATGGAAGATGTATCCACACCCTTCGAAAATGTGGTAACACCGGAGGGTTTGCACCGGGGTCACCAGGTACCCATAGCGGCGGAACCTCTCTCATAGGATACTGACCAGGAACCGCTTTCCAATTCTCAGTGGTATCATCTGATGACACCCGAGAATGTGCTGTGGGTCTGAATGCTAATAAGCGTTCCACAGCACGTCGTACATCGTCTCCTATAATCATACCGTTCGAAAAGTGACTCTGGAGTTCAATTATGTCGGACGGTACATCATCTACATCATTATTGTACCATTCTTCTCTCAAAAAGTTACACATCTCCTCAAATACGAATCTCTGCGTTGGCTCATTAAACTGAGAAAACGTATCAAATACTACACGCGAAGTGTAATTAGCAGGATGTCTTATCCACCTATGTGCCATTGTTACTAACGTCTCTTTCTCCCTACCACTAGGGATCTGACTCCGTCTCTGAGGAGTATCAGAGGAATTCGACGAAAATAACGGACCAGGAAGAGGTGAATAAAGGGTAGCAACAGAGTTAGGTACACGCTTACGAACAGATGGGGAAAGAAAAACAGGAGCAACAACACTAGAGGTGAAGGAAGGCATAGTAGGAACGGACAAGATAGTCGGAGTAGCAGAAACAACAGTCTGCAAAGGTACAGGTACAGGAGCAGTAGGAACGAGGACAGGTGGTGGAACAAACGTAGGGTTAACAGCGGGCTGGCCCGCAGCCGCTGGAGCAACAAGAGGAACAACAGGAGGAGCTATAGGAGGAGCTACAGGAGCAATAGCACCCTGTACATAAGGAGGTGGTGATTTCATCAAGTATGATAGCAAGGAATCCTCCTTTAAATCTTCTTCTTTCTTTTCTAGATTATTCGGTAAGACTGGGTAACATTTATCTATTTTCATGTGATGCAATCTAGTAGCGATTTCCATATCTTTTTCTTCTTTGTCTTGTCTACATTCTTTTATAGCTTGCATTATCGGAACAAACTCTTGCTTTTTATCCTTTTTAAGTTGTTTGATTTCTTTCTGTTTGGCCTCTTTACGCCATATCCGAAAGGAATCAAACATAGCTGGCCTAGCTTTCTTTAAAAATAATTTAGCCTCAAGATTATCTAAAATCGAAAGTTCAAAAGTTCCGTGTGGTGGCCATCTAAGGTCACCGTCTTTCCTTGTATAGCGGATCCAGTAATCATTATAGATTATGGGACCCACACCGTGTCGACTATAAAGATCATGAATAGGAGTTCCAACTGGAGGTATCGGACATGAGTCCTCCAACCGGGAATCCATTGCGCAACATTTGAAAATACGAAACAAACCACTATGGCTAGGCATCGTGCACACTAACCTAGTATCAAACTTCAAGGATTACCGAAGCAATAAAACCTCGTGTAAGTCAAAACCCTCGGTTTTTGGCAATTGCAACTGTCAAATAATACTAAGAACCAATACTAAGAACCACAAATGCAATGGAACCATGCAATACAACAAAGCCTTAAGGCTATTACAAAGCTCGGAGAGCTATTACCACAAAGCCTTAAAGGCTAACCACAAAGCTTTCAAAAAGCTAGAACAACCACTAAGGACTGGGAGCGACCCACAAATACTTAACTCAGAACTTCAATGGCGTCACCAGGAAGGCCCGTCTATCGTCTCGCTTGTACATAAGGTCTACGCCGGGCGTCGAAGACAGGTCGACAGTCAGGGCATCGGTCCGTCGCAGCCGTCAGGAGGCGGGAATCTTCGCAGGGAAAAACTTCGGGCCACTTATTTCGACAACAGGATCGATGAAGCGGGGTGCACCTTCCCTCGGAGATTTCACACGAAGTTCCTCACGATCATCAGGCTTTGGACCGGACCGGTACCGCTGAAGTCGCCCCACGTTGGGCGCCAACTGAAGGACTGGACTTTTTAACAGTACCAGCGGTGCCAGGGAACAACACCTATAACCTTCATGGGATACCTGTTTCGGCGCACAAACTACAGAGACACGGGACACTTCCTTCGGCGTCAGAGATTCAAGGTTTATTACTGCAGGGAACACAGAAGTCACGACAAGTACAACACGTGCAACTTGGGGAGACTGCTTCAAATTGGTTCTGTGGATCGCTCCTTTTATACAAAATTAACTCATAGGACAACATGGTACACAAAAGTTTACAACCTGGTTCCCATAATTATCCCCCAGAGGGGTCGCTTTGGTCACTTTGGTACACATAAGGTCCGGAACATAAGTGCGGAAACATTTGGCGGTTCCCAACTGTAAAAACCCATCTTCCCAACATTAGTGAATTCCAATCGGCAGTAAAAACAGATCGAAATAGGGACAAAGACAGGTGCAGAGGGAGATGGAGACAGTGGGGAAATCGAAAAGGGTGTAAAAGGGGGGGTATCGGGAAACACGAGATACAGGCATCAAAGGGACGTGCCTAATGAGATGCACGGCTGAGACAATAAACCGGACGGCAAGATGAGCCTCGAGCGGGGCCATCTGCCTTACAGTATCATCCCCCTCATCGTAAAAGATATTTACAAAGTACATGTGTCTTCCACAAATATCCTGAGAGTCCCAGGGTGACGAAGCGGACAGTGTCCGTTCGCTGGCTACTTGAGGGCAAGAGACAAAATGGATGCCGTATCTAAGATGGAACCCGTGGGTACAGATGAAAAACTCACATATCAAATGAACGGTTTAAGTTAGCACAGCGAAACTGCGCACACTTACTAAACTCGTCATTTGCGGTTCTTAGATATCAGACTCGACCATATTCGTGCGAGTCGAAAACATCACTTAAAATTGTCACGGAACCTCACCCTGCCTGGCCCAAGTGCGGTTGACCACATTGTGGACGCGTCAACGGAACCGTCCTTGCAGGACATCATGGGCGCCATTTCTGGCATGAAGGAAACGATAGGTCAGCAATATGAAGCTTTGGCCCACAAAATCGACACCGTGGCCATTGATGTGAACTTGATTCGGGCCGACCTATCTAAAACCAATGAGAAGGTGAAGTCATTGGATATCAAGTCATCCAGCCTCACGGCAGACGTCTCGGAGATGCAGACGGAGATTGGCAATCTCCGTAGGGTGAACGATTTCATGACCCGGCGCTTGGAGGACTTTGAGAACAGGGCACGTCGCTGTAATGTGCGTGTGGTTGGCGTTCCGGAGAATCCAGAACCGCACTCTGTTGATCTCCTGGTCGAGGACCTGATCCAGAACTACCTCTCTCCGTCTGGGCTGAGTAAATTCTTCGCAGTGGAGCGTGCCCATCGTGTTCCGGGAGGCCAGGGTAAGCCTGGAGCCCCGCCGAGGCCTATTGTTGCGAAACTCTTTCACTATAGGGATCGGGACGCTATCCTGCAGGCATCACGTGTGAAGGGCCCGGTGGCCTTTGAGAATGCCACGGTGAACTTTTATCCGGACTTTTCTCAACAGGTGCAGAAACAGCGTATGGGCTTCCGTGGAGTCAAGAAGCGTCTCCGGGACATGGGATTGCGCTAAGCTATGCTTTTTCCGACCAGGCTGCGAGTTGAGTACAATGACCGAACCTTTTTCTTTGATCGGCCTGATTCAGTGAATGACTGGCTGGACTCTCTGCCGGACCGACCTCCTGCGGCTGAGTCCGCCGCCCACCCGGGTGGTGCTGAGGGTGGTGTAGAGAGCTGAACTATTTGTCTTTGCCCGGGTCCTCGTGTAAAGTAACTTCTTCTGGGATTCTATGCCTAAGTGCCTCTACTGTCTTTGTGTTTTTCTTGTTATTTGTTTTGTTGGGGTGGCGGGTGGGCCAGAGCCTTTCCTCCTCCGGGGTCTTTTTGTAGAATGTGGGTTCTTGGGCGACAGGCACACTGCATGTTGGGGTGGCTTTTTAGCTTCTTGCACGGGTGCAGGGTGGGGGGTGTTTCCTTGATTGTTGGGGGGTGGATGGGTGGGAAGTTTGATGTTTGTGTGTTGTGTTCTCAAGGCGATTCTATCTTGCTAATGATGTTTTTGATGTCATGCTCATTGGAGGGGGGGTTGCGGCGTTGCTGTGTGGGATGGGGGGTAGCGGGTTGAGGTTTATTTCGTGGAATGTTAATGGTCTGGGGGATCGTATTAAGCGGGGTGTGGTGTTGCGATGTATACGACGTTTGTCTCCAGATATTGTTTTTCTACAGGAGACTCATTTGGTGGGCAATACATGTCGTGGAATGAATAGGTGGGGCTATCGCCTCGCCGCACATTCGGGGTTTACCACGGGTTCCAGGGGGGTGGGTATCCTTGTTCGGGCTTCCCTCCCCCTAGCTATTGATGATGTGATCCTTGATGATCGGGGGCGTTATGCCGTCCTCGTGGGTCGCTATGAGGGTCGGACCCTTTCCTTGTTTGCCGTTTATGTGCCCCCCGGTCTACAGACCTCTACCTTTTCCGATTTGGGCCGTGTGTTGTTGAACCTCCCTGATAGTACTCTCTTCATAGCAGGTGACTTTAATTCTGTGTTCTCCGGTCTACATGATCGTCACCCCCCTAGGGACACCCCTTTGGCCCAACAGTGGCTGGGTGGGTTTCTGGATACGTTCGGCTTGGTGGATTGCTGGAGACTTATGCATCCTACTCAGCTTCAATACACTTTCCACTCTGGGGCCCATGGGAGTCTGTCTAGACTGGATTATTTCCTGATGCCTGCGGCGCAGTCGCTAGCGGTTCGTGAGATTAGACACCTCCCCCGGGGCATCTCTGATCATTCTCCGCTCTGGCTTTGTTTTGAGGTGGGGGTGGAGGCGGCGGGCCGGGTGGCTCCTATCAACCCATGGTACCTCACCTCCCCCGAGACCCGTAATCTCTTGATTAAGTCTTTGGACAATTATTTTTTAGACAACGAGGGTTCCGTATCCTCTGCGATATCCCTGTGGGAGGCCTTTAAGACAGTGATTCGCGGGCAGGCCCTTTCCCTTATTGCTGAATCCAAAAAGGCGAGGAATCGGGAGGTGGTAGACCTTGAGTGGGAGATTGCGGAGATAGAGGCTGACCTAGAATCGGATGTTACATCTGCTAAACTCCACGCCCTGGTCTGAAACAACTTGCTTATAAGTCTTTGGTCACAGATGCGGCTAAACTGATGTTTCGGGAGCAACAGGGTCGTTTGTATGATGTGGGGGACAAAGCGGGTAAATTACTGGCATGGTTGGATAAGAAGGAGAGGGAGAATCGTGTGGTGCCTGTGATTCAGACTTCGAATGGTGTGGGAGTGACGGACCCGGTTGGAATAGTTGATTGTTTTGCGGATTATTTTCGTGTGGTTTATACCCCTGTGTCTGAACGGGATGTTGATGACTCTCGCCTTTTGTTGCGTGATATAGCTCTGCCCAGTGTTTCCGATTTAGACCGAGTCTCTCTGGAGTCCCCTTTTACTACGGACGAGATAGCGACGGCCATTCGCTCACTCCGTTCGGGCAAAGCTTTGGGCCCGAATGGATTGCCAATTGAATTGTACAAGTTACGTCCTGACAGGGTGGCGCCCTATCTTCGTACCATGTTTTTGGAATCCTGCGAACGGGGTATTCTCCCATATGATCAGCGTCTGGCTACGATAGTTGTTATTCCCAAAGAAGGCAAACCTCGGGACCTTTGTTCGTCTTACAGGCCCATTTCCCTGTTGAATGTTGAACCCAAGGTCCTGGCTAAGCTCCTGGCTACCCGCCTCTTGACGGTCATTAGTGGCTTGGTTCATCCGGATCAGTCCGGATTTATCCCGCATCGCAATACGGCTCTTAACCTACGTCGTCTCCACGGAGCTGTTGCGAGGGCGGGGCTTCTGACGGAGCCGGCCATTTTGGCTTCGCTAGACGCCTCGATGGCCTTTGACACGGTAGAGTGGCCCTATCTTTGGGCAGCTCTTGAGAAATTTGGTTTTGGACCTGAGTTTATTGGTTGGGTGAAGTTGTTATACGCCGAACCCTTGGCACAGGTAGTGGTAAACAGTCGGGTTTCTGTCCCCTTCTGTCTTGGTAGGGGGACCCGTCAGGGGTGCCCCCTGTCTCCGTTGCTTTTCGCGCTTGCTCTGGAACCGTTGGCTGCGTGGCTTCGATGGGAACCTTCACTCAAAGGGATCCGTTGGTCACCGGATTTTGAAGACCGCGTCTCGCTTTACGCGGATGACATTCTTCTGTATCTTACTTCCCCGCGTAAATCTTTAAATGTCTTATTTGACGTTCTTACTTCGTTTGGTGCTAACTCGGGTCTGGTTATTAATTGGGCTAAGTCCTGTGTGTATGTTCTCTCGGGTGTTTTGCCCCCATTACCGGACAGGTTTCCTATCCAGATTGTCCAATCTGGCTTCAAGTATTTGGGGATCTTTATTACGCTGGACTCCTCACTCCGGTTCGAGCGTAACCTCCTCCCCCCGCTTCTTCGACTGTGACTGGATGTGGCCCGTTGGCGTAAGCTACCCCTGTCTCCTCTGGGCAGGGCTGCCCTTTTTAAAATGATGTCTTTGCCGCGATTCCTATACGCGCTTCAAAATTCTTATGACGACATTCCCGCTACCTATTTCCGGGAGATCGAGAGTCTTCAGAGGCAACTGATCTGGGACGGGCGTCCACGTATTGCCCTTGCGAAACTTACCATCCCTTAGTATGACGGGGCATGGCGCTCCCCGATATCAAGAGATATTATTGGGCTGCCCAGCTGTCTGCCATTAATCACGCAATGTATTCCCCGGGTCGAGATCCGGCCTTTGAGATGGATAAACTCCAGCTGCTGGGAGGGGATTTTAATAGAGCGCTTTATTCCAGATCGGCCGGGCTCCATCTTGTGGGCCCGTCCAGGATCGCAGTCAATGTGTGGCGCGCCGCGAATGTGAGTTTGGGATGGGAGAATCGACTGACAATGGCGACTCCGCTTTATGCTTCTGAACGTTTGGGCTGTCTCTGGTCTACTAAGGGCTTTGACCGCTGGGATATGATTGGGATATGTAAAGTGGGTGATGTCTGTGTGAAGGGTAGAGTGAAGTCTTTCCAGGCCCTTAAGGCAGAATATGACTTGAGTGATAGAGAGTTTTATCGGTATTTGCAGGTCCGGCATGCCCTGGCCTCAGTTCTGACTCCTGATGTGACCCTTCCCGAGTCCTCCCCCCTTGAGGATCGTATACTGGATGGACACCTGCCCGATAGCACTATCTCCCTTATTTACAAGAAACTGATTAATAATCGCGCTGACTTATTGGTCCGACTTAGGGAGGTTTGGGTCGGTGACGGATTGGACTTGGATGACGAGGATTGGCAGTCGGCACTCTCTTCTCCGAAAGAGGTCGCCATCCCCGCCCGTCTTCGTTTGGTTCAACTTAAGATCCTCCACCGGGTGTATGTAACTGGTCCGCGTCTGGTTGTGATGGGTTTTTCCCCAGATGGCTTATGCAAGCGTGGTTGTGGGATGAGTGCTACATTTCTGCATATTCTTTGGGAGTGCCCGGTGGTAGCAGCCTACTGGATTGATGTGCTTGCGGTGATGACTGTTGTAGCTGGTATTACCCTGCGGCCTGAGGCCCGACGATGCCTGTTGAACGTATGGGAACCCACCGACTATTCTGTGGCCCAGACCAGATGGGCGACCTTGGGATACATAGTCGCGAAGCGGGACATTGCGCAACTCTGGGGCGCATCCAGACCTCCCGAGGTCTCGGTGTGGGAGGATAACATGGACTGGTCCATGTTCCGACAGAAGACCGTCTATGTGGCTAGGGGCAGACCCAGGGCGTGGACGAGGATTTGGGGTCAGTGGAATGCGTATCGTGGAGATATTTGTACCCCTCCCTTGGTTGACACTCCCGATGTTACCCTATCTCCCTAGGCTGACGTTCCCGAAAATTTTTCATGTTGTTTTAGGATTTTCCTGCCCTCCCCGCTGGCACCCCCCCCCCGGCCTTGCCGAGTCCCATTGATTTGCTTTTGTCTTCCTGATTAGTGGCTTTCCCCTCCGCCTTCTGGGCTGACCTGATTAATGTGCATTCGCCTTGTTTAGAGTTTGTTGTTTTTATGATTAATACAGAAAATTGTTATGTCCTGTCCTATGCTTTGAGCAATAATTGGTATATGCTTTGTGCCTGGCCACGGTAGTGATCGTTTGCTTCTATGTTGTGCGTTGCTATTAGCGGCCAGCCCGTGTGGTTGTGGGCCCATCTCTGTAATTCTTATTTTATTGCTCAATAAAAGTCTTTAAAAAAAAAAAAAGAATCTGCCGAGATCAATTAAAAAACGGGAGGGGCGGTTACCCAAGAACAAGAAAACTGAATTAAATGGCAGATTACTCACGACCAAAATGGACTACATTACACATGGAGGCGGAGGACTCACCCGTTAGTAGCGTTCTTACGGTGAACCCATCATGGGGATTTAGAACATGAAGTAGTCATAGGCAATCAGGCGAACCGACGGTAGAGTAGAATCTGTTGGGATTGATAGGAGAGGCCGTTGTCAGGGAACACAGTAATGTAATCAACTCATGGCACGGTAATAATGGGGTATGAGCATCAGGGAGGAAACTCACCAGTGAATTGTATTCAAAACGCGGTGACCGGACGGAAATCTCAGCGTCACGGTGTTAAAGGGAGATGGAATCTCACAATATCTGAGGGGCGAGATAGAATAAAAGCCTGTGTGAAAACATGTACAGGCGACCCTCAGGGATAGTGATATAGGCGGATAATTAATCTGTAATCAAGAGACCGGGGAGAGAAAAGGAGCGCACTTACCCAAAGCGGAATGAATCTCTCTGTCAATGACGCTCGGGTTCGCAATGGCGAGCCACGCTTCCGGATTGGTTAAGTTACCATGGAGATGGATGACACGTGATGCAAAGCACCCGTGTAAGGAGAGTAGAAAGACTTATTCTGTTGCCAAGTAACCGTAAACTTTGGCATTCAGACTTCTAGGAGGACAGGAACAAACGACAAGTCTGATACTGGTACTGGGATATGGTCCTGATCAATTTAGCCGGGGAGTCAAATGGTAAAAAATTCTCGAATGGTGGATATATTACCAGCGGTCGGACTAATCATTGTGCAGTTTGAAGAAAGGGGGTTATATATCCAGCCTAGTGTGGTCACAACTTACATACCCTGGACATTCAGAATCCACAATGCATATCAATTCCTTCAACCTCAGAGGGATGGCGTACCTCTCACATGAGGGTAAAGGCCACCGATAAAGGATCTTGATTAACATATTATCAAACGCATGTCGAGTCTATGCAACAGATAAAGCTGAACAAGATAGTGGTTTTAGAAGGTATACCTGTTCACACTAGATTGCACAGTAGAAACAATCAATAAATGATGTAAGTTTGCGATTGTGGCGTACCTCTCACTCGAGGGTAAAGACCTCTTACACGAGGGTAAAGGCCACTCAATTAATCCAGTATGTGATTAATTAAGTTAAACAAGATAATGATTTTGAAAGGATGTAGCTGTTCAAGATGGATGGCACAATAGAGACAATCAAATAAATGGTATGAATTTGCAAAGGTGGCGTACCTCTCACACGAGGGTAAAGGCCCCTCAATTACTCCAGTATGTGATTGGTTTGCAAAACACAGGAAAACCAATGTATCTGCAAATGCGTTTAAACAGCGTTACTGAGGGCAAGGCATACATCTTAATGAAGGGGTATATGCCGTGCTTGGGAGTGATCTGTAGAAAATCAGGGCAAAGTAGCTAGTTGGGAGAAAGAGCTATCGTGCTCGTTGAGACCTGTCTCTATAGAGTAAAAAAAGAACATCCATTTGAGCTCTCGTGTGTTCAAGATGGTCGCGATATTACCACCACGAGGTCCAAGTATAGCTTTTTCAATTATTACCCATTTTAGGCTTTCTGGTGGATGTGCTGCCAAGGTAAAATGTTCCACCATTGGTGCACCTTGCACTTGACATCTGATTCTGCTCATATGTTGAAGAATTCTTGCCTTCGCTTTTTGTTGTGTTTGGCCTATGTATATCTTCTGGCACGGGCACACAATTGCATAAATGATGTCAGAGGAATTACAATTAGTGTGTGTCTTGAGACGAATCTTATGTTGGCGATGTTCAAACTCTTTGGTTTGGATTGTGCTGTCACAAGCTTTGCAATTGCCGCATCTGGAGTGACCTACCACCGGGGTCAGATTCCATAGACTAGTGATAGTGGGCTCTTCAGGACTTGCTAGGAAGGACCGGACCACATGGTCTTTAACGCTTCTAGCTTTTTTAAAAGCGTGTAGTGGTGTCTCAGATTGCTCAATATCATCCGATACTAATTCCCAATGATGATTAATTATGCGTCTGATTTTGTTGCTCTTGGTATTAAAAGTTGTAATGCATACGATCCTGTTGTCTGGTGATTCCTTATCAGACTTTGGGGAAAGGAGTTCGTCACGAGGGTAAAACCAAGCCCTTTTCTTTGCTCTCTTGACCAATCTTTTGGGATAGCCTCTCTGCAATAGGCGGTTTGATAATTCTTCGGATTCTGCAAAGAAATGATCTTTATTTGAACAGTTTCTACGGATACGTAGAAACTGGCCGAAGGGTAGGTTGTCACGAAGGGCCCTTGGGTGGTGGCTGTCGTAGTGTAGTAATGAGTTCCTGTCTGCTGGTTTACGGTACAATGTCGTGAGTAAACATCCAGAGTTCTCATAGATAGTGAGGTCCAAGAAGTTTATTGTATGGTTGTCGGACTGAATGGTAAATTTGAGAAATTCAGATTGGAGGTTGAGCCACGAGAAAAAGGACGTTAATTCCTCGAGGTCGCCGTTCCAGATTAGCAAAATATCGTCGATATATCGCATCCAGAGACCTAATTGGTCTCTGAATGGATTGACTAGATTGAGTACAGTGTCCTGCTCGAAGGCTGCCATGTACAGAATGGCGACATCAGGGGCAAAAGCTGCGCCCATGGCTACTCCAGATGTTTGAATGTAGAAGTTATTCTTAAACAGAAAGAAATTCTTAGTCATGGCTATACGCAGTAGAGCCACGATGAAGTCAGTTGGTACTTGGACTGGTGCAGGTCGTTGTTGTAGACAGCGTGCGATCACAGTTAGTGCTTCTTGTTGAGGAATGCACGTATACAACGATACCACATCACAGGTAGCTAAACGTTGATGACAGGGGTCGAATGCTAGATGCTCAATGATGTTGATGGTGTGCATCGTGTCACGTAGGTAGGCAGGAGTGGATTCCACTAACGACTTCAGAAAAAAATCAATATATTTTCCAAGAGGCTCCAGAATAGAGCCACATCCGGACACGATAGAGCGACCAGGAGGGGCTGTCATACTTTTATGAATTTTGGGTATCGTGTAAATTGTTGCCAGTCGTGGATGTTTTTTGTTCAAAAATTGAAACTCAGCCTCTGACAGGAAACCTTGGTCAAGACCTGCTTGAGTGATCTCTAGAATTTCACGAGCAATTGCTTGAGAGGGATCAGATCGTAGGCGTTGGTAACAGCTTCCATCGTTCAGTTGCCGGAGAATTTCAGACTCATAGGTGAGTACATCTTGAACCACTATAGCACCGCCTTTGACGGCGGGTTTGATAACAAGTAGGTTGTTGCGAGCAAGTGATTGTAATGCAGTTTTTTCGGTCTTGCTAGTGTTATATTTGGTGAAGGACTTGGTATGCAAGAGTTTGTGTACATCCCTCCAGACTACCGCCTCGTAGGCCAGAATTTTGTGCGACATCATGTTGTTATAAGGGACAAACGTAGAGGGTAGTTTGAGACCAGTGACGGATGGATGAGCCATAGGTACAGAATTACGAAAGAAGTACTTAAGCCTAATTTTACGAAAAAATTGAAAAAGTTCAGCACGGACAGTGAAAGTATCCGGGTGGTTAGTGGGGACGTAGGACAGTCCCTTGCCAAGTACTTTATTTTCATCATCATTCAGGGTGTATTGGGATATATTCACGACTGGGTTGGTAGCCATTGGGGGTGCTCCTCCAAGTAACTTCAGTTGAAAAGGATTCTTGAAGTCGTCTACCACCTGTAGGTTTTGTTGCGAGTTGTCCGTTCCCCATGTTGTTCGGTCGGGAAATGTACCTGTTTCTGGGGTTGTGCTTGTCCCCCACACCAGGTGTTTGTACCTGGTTGGTGTCCGCGTGGTTGACCACGTTGCCAGTTGTTGCCTCTGCCGCGTGGCGGGCGCCATGATCCTTGGCGTTGGCCTAAAAAAGGGTTTTGTTGATATTGCTGATGGTAACCAAAGTCAGGGTAGCTGTACTGGTAACTGGGGCCGGGTTGTTCCTGTACATGTTTTCACACAGGCTTTTATTCTATCTCGCCCCTCAGATATTGTGAGATTCCATCTCCCTTTAACACCGTGACGCTGAGATTTCCGTCCGGTCACCGCGTTTTGAATACAATTCACTGGTGAGTTTCCTCCCTGGTGCTCATACCCCATTATTACCGTGCCATGAGTTGATTACATTACTGTGTTCCCTCACAACGGCCTCTCCTATCAATCCCGACAGATTCTACTCTACCGTCGGTTCGCCTGATTGCCTATGACTACTTCATGTTCTAAATCCCCATGATGGGTTCACCGTAAGAGCGCTACTAACGGGTGAGTCCTCCGCCTCCATGTGTAATGTAGTCCATTTTGGTCGTGAGTAATCTGCCGTTTAATTCAGTTTTCTTGTTCTTGGGTAACCGCCCCTCCCGTTTTTTAATTGATCTCGGCAGATTCAACTCAATCGCCGGTCTCTCTGACCCCTGAACTCCAAGTGGTGAATATTTTACGCCTAACAGAACGGTGAGTCTCTCCTCTCAGCAACTCACCTGATTCTTCATGCTCACCCCTTAGACCTATGTTAAACTATCGTAAAATTAGGTATCAAAGCCCTTGTTTTAGTGGATGTTTCAACCACGATATATGTCAATACCTTTTAGAGATACTTACATTGTTGATCTGCTTTCCCTGGCCTTGTGCACCTCCGTGTGACCGGTTCTATCCATCAGCTCTCCCCCTTTACCATTAAATTATCAATGTATTGTATTATGTAATTCATCTCATTAATATTAATCTGACATTATTTAATTACTATACTGCATTTCCATAATCATGACTCTAGCTTTTACCTGTCGACCCTATACCTATCCCATTTAGAGGTGTGTGCTATGTTATGTTACGATCAAACTAGGGATATTGTCCCACTTCTAATTGTAATTTATTCATATATCGACTAGGTCGTCCGCCCCGTCCTCCTGTCCTGATGAAGACCCTACTGCAAGGATACTACTAAATCCTGCGTAATTCTTAAGGGTCGAAACGTCGACAACCACTTGTTTTTGTATGTCAACTTCACGTCCCAATGGTTCATAAATTGAACAATGTGTAGTATGTCTTACTTGAAAACTGACTAACAAGTCTTGTGTTTTGTACATGATGTGTAACTTTATCAATTTAAGGATTTCTATTTGTTGATTGGTTGTCACTTTTAAACCATTCCTGCTCTCCTGCACTACGTCCTCACACAATCACAACCCTCGCCCCCACCTCCCTTTCTTTTGGGGCACTACCTGCAACTACGTATTCGATGTACCAATTCTTGTATATTCATTGTTTATCCCCATTGTGATTAAAACAATGTGGATTGATTGATTGTCTGTGTGATTTATACTTTTACTGTTCCTAAGTCCTGTCCGTCTTTACTGGGACCCCTTCCTCTTAATACTTAGTCCACCCAGGTCCCAGTGACCATACTTGGGTAAAACCCCCTAATTGTTATGCTCCATCCTTAAGGCACTGCCCCAGTGCCTTCTGGTGACTCAGGTAGGTGGTGTTTGAGGCCCTCTTCCACCTGCAGGCTCCTGCCTGCGCCTCATCCCTGGAGGTCCAGTGGAAGAGCCTGCTGGTCCACTCTGTCTGTTTTTCTGTCTCTTTCTGTCTGCTGTTGTTCTGTCCTTTTCTGTTCTGGTTTTGCTGTCTTTGCCTTTTTTTGCCGATTTTTTCCTTTTGCCTATTTTCTGTTTTGGCCTGCATGTTCATGCTCCCGCCTCCCAGCTGCTCTCCCTCCCCCGACTCGTACTTAGTAACAGCAGCTGCATGGCTGTGCCACTGGCGCGCCAAAGGTGTGCCAAAAGCAAGCTTGTCTGCACCCGTCCCCGACCCGACTGCGACCAGCACCAGAGACCCTGGTCCTCTGACCCCCGCACTGCTACGACTTGAGCACTCGCCACGCTCTCAACCCTAGACGCAACAACAACTGCCAGTTCTCGATGCCGTGCAACTCCCAAGGCCCGTTCTCCTGACAACAATGCCGCCGGACCTTCACCCAGCTCCGGACCCAGACAGCAACAGCAAACCTACCTGATGCCAGCGCATACAAACCCCTGAGCTGCATCCTCCTCAACGTACGTTCTCATCACAAACACGCAGTAGTTATCTGGGACCTTCTCAGCACCCTATCGCCCGACGTTTTCTTTCTCACAGAGACCTGGACCTATGCCAGCTATGCTCCCGACTTTGCAACCGCCATTCCCGACGGGTACAAGATTCTGAGGAAAGACCACCCCAACCATCCTGGAGGAGGCCTCACCATAGTCCGACTGACTACCTCCACCTCGAACGACTCCTCGCCCCCCATGGAACACATCCATTTCCAGATCCAGCCCAACCCCAGAATGACTCTACGTGCCACTCTCGCCTACAGACCTCCCGGACCCCTCTCCCTGTTCACAAACACCATCACAGACTACATCGCGCCCCAAACCCTCGCCTAAACACTACATACTGCTCGAAAACCTGGATTTCAACCTAGACAACCTCAGCGACCCCAACTCCACTGCCCTCCTAGGGAACCTTGCCAACGTCGGACTGAAGCAAATCGTCACCGCACCCCACCCACATGGCGGGTCACACTCTTGACCCCATCTTCACTGGAGGAAACAACATTTGTTTCAGCCACACCACAAAACCTGTCTGTATGGACCACCACTGTGCCGACTTCTCCTTCTCGAAACCCACCGCACACAAGCCAACGACATGCCCTCCATGAAGAAACTGAAGCAAGATCACCGAAGAGCACATCACCTCTGTCTCAGCTGCACTACCCCCCATCACGAATGATGCCAACTCTGCAGTCTAGGACCTCCATCAATGGAGCGCCAACACGCTCGCCCCCTCCAGTACTAGAACAAATGACACAATACGAAAGCCACCTGGTTCACCACGGACCTCCAAGAATCCAAGCGCTCGTGCCAATGATTGGAGAAGGCATGGAGGAACAGCAAAACCCCGGAAGCAAGCACCGCCTATAGGGCCACCAGGACGGACAACACCAACTCATCAGATTTATGAAGAGAAACTTAATTCAGGACAGAATCCTCTCCAACACCCATAACTCCAAAGAACTCTTCACCATCATACAAGAATTCACCAGACCCCACAGCGAAACCTCCAACGTCCCTCCCTCCCAGGACCTCTGCAACAAACTCAGCTCCTTCTTCCAACACAAGAGCAGGGCACTCCTTGACAACTTCGATGATGAAGACCACGGCACTGACACAACTCCATCCACCAGCAACACCACCCAGCTGACCCAGCCAACCCTCCTCACCTGGACCCCTGTCACCACTGAAGACACCACAAAGACTATGATGAGTATCCGCTCCAGAGCACCCACTGACCCCTGCCTGCCGCACATCTTCCACAGAGCCACCTCTGCCATCGCACTACAGCTACATTGGACAATCAACTGCACCCTCCAACAAGCATGCTCCCTGATGTCTGGAAAAACGCCAAAGTCAAACCCCTCCCTAAGAAACCCTCTGCAGACCCGACAGACCTCAAGAACTACAGGTCCATCTTTCTCCTCCCCTTCACCGCCAAAGTCACAGAGAAAATCGTAAACATCCAGTTAACGCACTTCATAGAATCCATCAAGTTCGCGCTATATAAAACTTCATAAATGAACAACATCCTCAACCCATCTCAATCCGGATTCCACAGCAACTACAGCACCAAGACCGCCCTCCTAGCTGCCACAGATGACATCCAAGCACTCCTCGATTGAGGCCACACTGCAGCCCTCATTCTACTAGACCTCTCAGCAGCCTTCAACACTGTCTCCCACCACACAGTAGCGGCATACCTGGAACCGCCCTGGATTGGATTCACTCCTTCCTCTCTGGCAGAACTCAAAGAATAAGACTCCCACCCTTCCTCTATGAACCCACAGAGTTGAGATGCGGAGTACCCCAAGGATCCTCCCTCAGCCCCACGCTCTTCAATATCTACCATCGTCAGAAAACATGGACTCAGCATAGTATCCTACGCTGATGACATTCAGCTCATCCTCACCCTCACCAAGGAACCCGACATCACCAGGCACAATTTCCCGGAATGAACGAAGGACATCACATCCTGGATGAATAGCAACTGCCTGAAACTCAACTCTGAGAAAACGAAAGTCCTCATCCTCAGATCTACCCCCACCATGTGGGACGATACCTGGTGCCCCCCCTCGCCCTTGGAAACCCTCTCACGGACCACGCACGCAACCTCTGCATCATTTTCAACTCCTCTCTCACCATGAACCGACAGATAAATGCTGTATTCTCCACTTGCTTCAACACCCTCTGCATACTCCGCAAAACCTTTAAATTTGTTCCCCACGAATCCAGGAAGACCATCACCCATGCATTCATCACCAGCAGACTGGACTACAGCAATGCCCTCTATGCCTGAATCAACAAAACTCTCCTTCGCAAACTCCTGACCATCCATAGCACCGCAGCTAGACTCGTCCTCAGCATCCCACGACACAACAACATCACCCAGCACCTCTGAGACCTCCACTGGCTCCCCGTCGAAAAAAGAGTGACCTTCAACTTCTCACACACGCCTACAAAGCCCTCTACAACACCAGACCCCAATACCTCAACAATAGAATCTCCTTCCACGCCCCCAAGAGAAACCTCAGCTCCACTGACCTAGCCCTGGCCGAAATCCCCCACATCCACAGAGCAAGAATGGGAGACAGATCCTTCTCCTACATCGTAGTCAAGACCTGGAATGAACTCCCCCTTGACATCAGATGAAGCCTTACACTGCAAACCTTCAGAAAAGACCTCAAGACTTGGCTTTTCAGATGACATCGGAGCTGCCTGAACCCCCTCCCCACTGCGCCTTGAGACGCTCACTGTTGAGTAGCCATAGGACATTTACCAGGACCGGAGGGGGGAGGCGAGGAAGCCCCCATTGCAGCCGCCACCGACAGGAGTCATTTTTTGTTGTGGATAGCGCCGCCGCCCCGGGACTACATCTCCCGGCAGCCTCAGCGTCGGCGCTGCTCTGACACCTCACGAGAGCGCCAGGAGGCGCCTTTAAACTGCGCTCTGCTCGGCGGCGCGGGGGGGACATTTACCAGGACCGGAGGGGGGAGGCGAGGAAGCCCCCATTGCAGCCGCCACCGCCAGGAGTCATTTTTTGTTGTGGATAGCGCCGCCGCCCCGGGACTACATCTCCCGGCAGCCTCAGCGGCGGCGCGGCTCTGACACCTCACGAGAGCGCCAGGAGGCGCCTTTAAACTGCGCTCTGCTTGGCGGAGCGGGGGGGACATTTACCAGGACCAGAGGGGGGAGGCGAGGAAGTCCCCATTGCATCCGCCACGAGTCATTTTTTGTTGTGGATAGCGCCGCCACCCCGGGACTACATCTCCCGGCAGCCTCAGCGGCGGCGCTGCTCTGACACCTCACGAGAGCGCCAGGAGGCGCCTTTAAACTGCGCTCTGCTCGGCGGAGCGGGGGGGACATTTACCAGGACCGGAGGGGGGAGGCGAAGAAGCCCCCATTGCAGCCCCCACCGCCAGGAGTCATTTTTTGTTGTGGTTAGCGCCTCCGCCCCGGGACTAAATCTCCCGGCAGCCTCAGCGGCGGCGCTGCTCTGACACCTCACGAGAGCGCCAGGAGGCGCCTTTAAACTGCGCTCTGCTCGGCGGAGCGGGGGGGACATTTACCAGGACCGGAGGGGGGAGGCGAGGAAGCTCCCATTGCAGCCGCCACCGCCAGGAGTCATTTTTTGTTGTGGATAGCGCCGCCGCCCCAGGACTACATCTTCCGGCAGCCTCAGCGGCGCCGCTGCTCTGACACCTCACGAGAGCGCCAGGAGGCACCTCTAAACTGTGCTCTGCTCGGCGGAGCGGGGGGGACATTTACCAGGACCGGAGGGGGGAGGCGAGGAAGCCCCCATTGCAGCCGCCACCGCCAGGAGTAATTTTTTGTTGTGGATAGCGCCGCCGCCCCGGGACTACATCTCCCGGCAGCCTCAGCGGCGGCGCTGCTCTGACACCTCACGAGAGCGCCAGGAGGCACCTTTAAACTGCGCTCTGCTCCGCATCGCGGGACACCGGGCTAAGCCCGGGCAAAGGGAGGGCCCTCTGTGGCCCTCAGAGGCACGAGGAGGACGGGACAGGGCCATCCCCTTGGTTCCCTGTTGGGAGGAGGTAACGAAAGACACTTGATTCTTCTTATGTTTTTCACCCATTGACATTGACTTTGCCTTACCTCAAGGACATTTGCACTACTGATCCGTATGATTTGTTGACAATTATATTGTTACACCCAAACCACACTATGACTGACAAGGGGGATAAGATAGATAGCACAACATTGACCATTGCCAGAGATGTTGATAACGGCATATCTTCCCAGCCCACACAAAATAGATGGGCCAAGCAATTGCCCTCACAAACAGTAGACACAGATCTAGCTTTCTCGTGGTTAGATGAGTTAAACTACTTGTGTAAAACCACTCATGTTGTAGTGGAATCACCGCTTCCTGCTGAAAGTTTCTGTGCATTGCCTGAAATTGGTAGCCCCTTGCAACCCCTCCCACTATCCAAAAAAGTCAATACTGAAAACATCCAAAGGTCTCCATTCACCCAGTTCTCACCCGCTAAAAGGAAATGTAATGGGGTTAATAACATCGGGAACCAATCAAAAATCCAAAAATTGTGCTTAAGCCCCACAGTTTCAGCCAGTAATTCTGCCACAACTCCTGAGGCCGTCGAGAATTTAGTCGGTTTAACATCTCCCATACAACTGGGTTTATTATCCCTTATTGAACAACTGGTCAGTTCTATTATTTCTCCACTAATGGAAAAAATAAACGCACTAGGAGACAGGCTGACTGAAATGGAGGAAACTATCAAGTCTAACTTGCTAGCCAACAAATGTTCTCTAACATCAAATAGTTCCCATTCATCTCCTCCTCCCGAATACCCTAAGCCAGTCACGCAAGACAAAAGGGTTCCATCACAACCAATAGCCCTTAACGCACCAGCCCCAACAGCCCTCAAAACCTCTTTCAAACCCGTTTTTCCGCAGCGTGTTGCCCGTAGACCACAGAGTAACAAAGTTTTTCTTATGCAACTCCCACCGGAGGCAGCTCCTTTTGTGTGCGTCCTAGCGGGAGTACCAGTTCTTACTCCGGAAAAAACCGAGAGACAACACGACCTGCTGAACAAAGTTACATTTTGGCTGACAAAAAATAGACCTTTGCCACCGAACCTCGAGGGCACAATAATGAGTGTTAGAAGGGTGGGTTGGCTGGGTTCCCTCCCGAAAAATATTGCTGGCGATCTAGTACTCGTTAGATTTAGGCAGAGACACATTGTCCCGTACCTGCGTATCTATGCACCCCAAGTGGGAAATGGCCCAATCTCCGTATATGATTTGCATGATTTTTACCCCAGAACGCCGTACATCCCCTCACCTAGTCCAAAGGCAGGGTGCAACACGTTAATGGGCAGAGGACATTGTGTATCGAGCGGCCCTAGCCTTCCCACTTATACCTGACATGAACTGTTATTTTACAGTCCCAAGTCTTGGGATCTTAACTTGTGAAAAGTACACTATAATTAAGATATTCTTTCCCACAGGTTGGAAAAAAGTTTTTTTTCAATTGTCAACTATTACGTGTTATCATTGTATGTTTTTATTTACAACTGTTTTTAACTGTATGCTTTTATGAGTTTTATTTCAAAATCGAATAAAGCTATGTTGATTTGATTTGATTTGAGTAGCGCGCTCTAAAAGTCCCTGATTGATTGATATGTCATTTCATAAAGCGAGTCATCATCATATCCAAGATATAAATGATGACCTAACTCCACCAAAAAATAAAAAGGCTGATTCTGTAAATTGCTCCGGTTTGGACCTCAACTTCACTTTCGGGCCTGCTGGCTGAATGGCCAAACAGGCCAAATCATGTTACTTTGCACACATGACACACTGAATGTGTTCCTGTCATGTCACTCCAGAACATACTTAGATAAAGATATACTTAGTCCAGTGACATGATATCTACTCATCCACAACTGCTGTCCCTCCTTGAAGGTTTTTTTTACATAAACAAGGGGACCCAATGGTTACGTTCGGACCATGGATGATCAATTATTAAAGGAAACAAAGGTCCTTAGGGTAAATGGATTAAAAGTACAATGAAGTTATAGACTCGAATCAGTGCTATACTCTCAGTTCCTATACCCAGCCGGGTAAGGAATATTTATTCAAATGAATAGAAAAATAGAATGCCTTAGAAAGGCCATTTATAAGCATTAGATAGGGCACAATTCTGTACCTATCCAGGAGTAAGACAACATATAGTTAGGAAAAAGTAGAAAAAGTAAGGGAAAGAAATAGCAGGCAAAAAACGTTGGAGCCAAATGTCACTTGCAACTGCTTATATAATACAGCAAGCTTTGACAAACAGTCACTGCAATCTCATAAACACAGTGGATATATTGCAGAACTATTTTAACCGTCAACCATTTTGAACCCTCACTTAGGTAGATTAAATCCTTCCTTGATGATCGCACCCAAGCTGTAAGGCTCGGAAACTTCACAGCCCCCAAGCTCCTTTCCGCTTGTGGGGTCTCACAGGGCTCCCCTTTGTCCCCGCTGCTCTTTAATCTATACCTGAGACCGTTGATTCACTCACTCAAAAACAGAAACGTCACTGTCTTTAACTACGCAGATGATTTCCAGATCATATTCCCTCTTGGCTCCCCCAACGCCGCAATTAAGTTCCAATCAACCATGCTTCACATCCAGCATTGGATGGACGTGAACCACCTGAAGCTCAACCCGGGCAAGACGGAGTTGGTCCTGCCTGGGAATAGCAAGGACTGTTGGGGCATGCATTTCTGGCCAGCTGAACTCGGACCTCCTCCTTCTCCCTCTCCCTCGGTGAAAAGCCTAGGGGTTATAATCAACACTGACCTCTCGCTTCGCGGACAGATGGGTGCAGTGATCTCCTCCACTGTTCATCAACTGCGTAAAATCAGGAAAATCAGACACCCGCTGACTTATTCAGCTTTAATACAGGTGATGTTAGCTCTCATACTCTCATGGCTTGACTTCTCTAATTCCATTATCTCGGTTTCGCTGTCGGCCTACTAAAAAGACTCCAAATGGTCCAGAACCTGGCAGTCAGACTGATTCACAAACTACCTAAGTGGCAGTCAGTTAGACCTGGCTTGGCACAACTTCACTGGCTCCCAATATCCCAACGGGTAACCTTCAAGTTCTGCTGCCTAGCCTTCAAGGCCCTCCATGGCAAAAGTCCCAGATTTCTCAGTAGTATGATTTCTAGATACACTCCTCAGCGCAGCCTCAGTTCAGCCTACCTTTCCCTGCTTACTACTTCATCTTTTAAACGGAAACGTCAGGGAGGCTGTTGCTTTTTCCACCTGGCCCCTAACCTTTGGAATTCCCTCCCTCTGATGCTCAGAAGTTGCAATAATCTTCTCAGCTTCAGAAAGGGCTTAAAAATGTGGTTATTCTAGCAAGCCTATGCCTAGTTCCTCGGCTGCAATAGTCTTCAGTATCAGCGCCATGAAACCCTTGGGTGTACGCGCGCTTTATAAGTGCTTACTAACATAACATAACTTAACACCTCTTTACCCACAGATTTGTCCCTTCTCCGAGCTTCCTCAAGGAAAGTAAAGGAAGTCCCAAAAAAAATGGTAACAGGAAGAGGCCTGTGTCAGGCCTGTTCTTCATCAGTGATGAGCGTATGATCCTAGTCAGGGTAAGCCAGATAAACACTAAAAGATAGTCTGTGCTCGCCGTCTGGCAGCTGGGCACAGAGCAGTCAGGTTTATCTAAAGAGGCAATGTGTAAAGTATTTGTGCCACACAGTGAATACACCACAAAACGACTCTACACAGGCTTAGAAAAATAGAGAATATTTATCTGATTTAAATAAGACCAAAATGACAAAAACCCAATAAGTAGAAGTCAAGATATTAATTTTTAAAGAATAAACCAAAAATAGTGCTTAGAAGTCACTAGAGGTCAAAAGGTGACTTGCGGTCACGAGGGACCAGTACAAATCCAAAGTCCAGGCCGTCCACGATGTAGGGCAGGCCTGCTACAGGACACAGATGGGTCCCACTGAAGAAATACCTTGACTGGAGCAAGTGTTGATGTTGCGAGCCTACTACGTCATTGTTGTATACCACTTTCAGACTAAATATGCCATTCAGGAATATACCAATGCCACCATGTTTTAGGGGAGAAGCACATGCACTTTAGCACTGGTCAGCAGTGGTAAAGTGCTCAGAGTCCTAAGGCCAACAAAAAGATATAGTAAAAAGTTGGGGGAAGACCACCCTAAGGATGGCAGGTCTAACAACATCATAAGGAGCTAATGGAACATAAAAATAATAGGTCCTTCAATGACGCACTGTAGGATCCAAGGACAACTCACAGTTGACCAAAAGGAAGAAGGATTAATAAAAATTCAAGTTTTAATATAGAACCCTCTACCTCTTTCTCCATAGTTGTTTGACAAAGCAACAGTATACTCCATGGTGCACAATAAAAAAGATGTACAGGAATTCACATCTCCCATCTTAAAAGCTTCTGAGGAAGTAGGGCAGAAGTCAAGTAAATCACAGAAGTGGTAAGGCTTGTTACAGTGTAAGTGCAAGCTGCATTTAGTAATGCATCCACATGAACTCAACACTGCAGGAAAACATCAAGCCATTAAATATTTTCTCCCGTGACCTGCAACTATACGAGGGCAACGCGTAACTGAGTACCAGAATTTCGAACACCAGAGGTGATACAGAGTTCCAGTGCGACTACTGCCATAGAAACTTAAGGAACAATGTAACCTAATACAGATCTTGAACTAGCATATTCTAGAGCTCTGCCAAGGTCCACAAAACTAGAAACCCAATCTTGACGAAGGCCCCTATAAGTCCAAAGAGGGTCACAAACCACCACGTTGACAACATGGGAGAGGACTAGGAGTTTACAATTGACTTCTGAAGGGCTTGTCTTTCAATCATTCCAATCAGTAAAGCATGTAAGTGCTAACCCCCGTTGTCCTACCTTGGACACTTTCTGCAAACAAAATTGATCGAGACTCCATCCGGCAAGAGGACTTTCCTTCAACTTAGGGGCAGAATACGGGTCCCTGCAATACATGAACTTCAACAAAGATATTTTGAATAGAAATTGTTTATGATCATTTGGAGGTGCTCTATACGTTTTTCTCTTTAATTAAATAACCTTGTGTTATTTCAATTTTTTGTGCGGTGTATTTGCCAGTGATATTAGATATGTAGCAAAGCAAATAGCATTTCTTGTTTATCATGGTGTGCTTCTTTAAAAATTACTAGAAGAATTAAGTCAAATGTATTATTGTCAGCCAAGAGACCACGACTGATCTGTGTTTCTTTAGAAATGCAATTAACACTACATTAATGGCACGAGTGGTCAAGTGTCTTTTACATTGATCCAGCGGCCTATAGAAAATATATCATAAACAACACTACCCAACTTCATAACCTATAATCAAAATTCTATACTAAATTATGGACCCATTTATAAACCTGACATATTTTGGGCCTACTGAATCAGGTGGTCAGATTAAATCTATATACACATTATCTACAAATTATATACAATTTTATACATCTGCGGAAAGAATATTGTCATTAGAATAAATCCTAACCATTTAAACGACCACCATTGGCGACGTGATCTAGCTAATAGTAACCTGCACTTCTGAATAACCAAGACCAGCTTGTTTGTCAAAAGTAAGATTTTATTTACTAAATTATGGTATTTTAATTGATAGTTTTATAAAAGTAAATTATTAGCATTGAAGCAAATATGATTGCAAAGAAACGTGAAAAATACAATTTAAGCAATTGAATTGAAGTTAAAGTAAATATTTAAAGTTTAGCATTTCTAAAACCTAGGTCTCTAACTGAGCTAAATAGATAGAAATTAAAGTAAAGTTCTTTGAGGATTCTTACGTGCTCCACACAATGTCCGACAGCACTTCACCCTCATCGGAAAGTCAGAAAGCAGCAGCCAGCCCATCCCTAGGGGCATGACTTTTTATACCTTTCTACACTAACTAAACTACGCAAAGGAAAGTTTTCAGAAATCTTCGACGTCCCATTGGCTGAGAGTGACAAGTGACATGTCACCCATATTTCAAAAGTTCCATTAGGTCACGTTTCTCAAAGACCATTGTCTTTTCCAAATGCAACCAGGAGCTTCCTAGGTTTGCAACAAATGTACATTAATGTTCTCACTGCTTCCAATTGACTTCCGCGGATGCCAAGTTAAGGGCTGACAAAATGTTCTTTTTCGACCTTGGCCACGTCCGACAGAATGATGATAGCACGTCAGTTTTTGCTTTGTGAATGCAGCTTTTGACGAACACTTTATTTCAGAATGGGCATCTCGTGACTTTTGCAGAAGTAAAATTCAGCCTTTTTGTAACTCGAGCAAACTAGGCCCAAAAGCAGGCAACTTATGCTTTCTAGTATAAAACAAACACAAGAAAAGTATTAATGTAAGAAATAATGTAGATTCTGTATTCACCCCAGGATTTACTAATTAATTAACCCACCCGATTAATCAAATGTTACCTATCAAATGCAAACAAACAAAGCAGCGTTTATATCTACCAGTCTTCATTAATCCATGAGACTTATATGCACCTAGAATAGTAGAAATGACATCAAACAGACAAGGAAAAGCAAAACAAGCACATGCTTCTTTTAAGTTTGCAGCAGTTAGTAGTGACAAAAACGAAAACAATAAATTATTTTATTATTTTGCACGAACAAAAAGATGCAACAATTATGCACGTTTATGAGCACACATGTTAGTCCCCCCATGTGTAAAGTTTAATCTAAGTTGTATTAGCACGACATATCACAAATCATTAATATTATTATTCATGTTATGGAAATGTGACTTCACGAGTTTAAACAAAATTTTGTTTTCTATCTCGCTCCATCAACTCCCTCATCTGGTGATTAACAAATCACCACACCAGCACTCAAAATTTTGGTAATTTAAACTTCCAAGAAATCGATTCAAATTCATTTGTATCAGTAATCCTAAAAGTCAGTTTCTGCATAATCTTTGGAATTAGCATAACGCTCTCTATGTAACTCCTGTAATTCGATTTCCCTTTCTTCTTCTTTTCTAAGTTTATAGATTCTTTTCTTTTCTTTCAACTGCTTCTTTCTTTTATGTAACAAACAACCTATTTTGGTCAAAATAAAAATGAATATTATTATAATCAAAGGTGCCAAAATCTTGCCAAGAATTGAACTTCCAATATCATGAAACCAGTTTTTAATTGCTTGGAACCTTTTTGAAAGTTTCCCTGTAAAATCATCTTCTTCTAAAGGAATTATCTCTGAATGCATTTGTGTAATATTCTTGATGTACATTTCAATATTCTTACTTTCGTCAGGTATATATGTGCAACAATGTTGTACATGTAAAATGCCACAGACTCCTCCCTCTTTTGCTAGGAGTATATCTAAAGCAAGGCGGTCTTGAATTACCATGGATCTAATTGCAATAACTTCAACATTCACTAATTGAAACCCATCAAATCTATCAACTATAGTGGATAATTTTCTGATTCTCCCTGCATTTAAGGTTATACCAACAAAAGGTATTACTGCTTGAAAAATATCTCCCAGAACTTCAGTAAAAGTTTCTCTTTTAACTCTATTTACATAATTATGAATTTTAAACAATCCTTCTGAATCTCTGTCAACATGAAACACTTTAGGAAAAACAATTCCCACATAACAAGTTCCATACCAGTGGTCTGGAAGGTTGTAGTAGGCTTTGTCACCACAAACAAAATAAATACCAGGAAAGATTGGATCCTTTCCACCTTTGAATCCCCAACCTCCCAAAATCTGATAAGTATCTTCACAGTTACTTGCACCTACAAAATAATTATCAAAAAGTGTGTTATCTCTCCTAATGCAAAGTTTTCCACTAATTGGTTTGTCTATGTGAATTGCAATATTTTCGAGCATTTTGCCATTTAACTTCTCATCCTCTTTCTGCCAGAAATTAGACTTAGTCTGCTTGACTAATTCATTCCTCTTATAAATTGCTCTTCTCTCCTCAACCATATTCAAAAATTTCTTTCCTTCAGCACTTAATTTGCAAGTTAGATTATTTTTATAAGCATACTCATAAGTAAGTTCGTTAGTAACAAGGAAAAATTCTCTCATTTGCTTTGCTTTCTTGTGCTTATTTAAAGCATTTTCAATCTTAATATTTGCAAAAATTTCATCATAATTTGAATAGTAATATTCTAAACGTCCAGTTTGATAAAATAAGCTAGTTAATACACTACATGTTACAGCATAAGTGAGAGGAAGCATATTATATGTTACTCCCTCAGAAACAGAAGCAGGTAACTTAACGCAGACGTAGCAGTCCTTTGCATCCATTACCTTAACATATTCACTCAATAGCTTTGTGAATGTATTACTTGAAAAATCACTAATTGATTTATCTTGATGAATGTTAGGCTGATGATCAATAACTTTTGCAGACGCACTATGTTTGGTTTGGCTAACCAGAGCTTTGCTTGTTATGTTAACTTTGTGTAATTCTCTATTCATCTCCAAAGGGATAATCACAGCTAAAACCAACCAGAGCAGAATTAAAATGAGCAGACACACCAGAGTCATCTTACAGCATCTCTTAAAAACAGAACACTTTGAAGTGCTCTCCTTAACATAAGGCATTTTTGGTTAGTTTAGCTTCAAAATAAAATAAAATAAAATAAAACAAAATTTTAAAATTCTAAATTTATATTTACACCCCCCTTTTAAAATATTATTATTTTTTTTTTTTTTTAAAACCCTAAACAAGATTTCTTCGACCTTATGTCATACATAAGTTTTTCTTCAACTAAACAGTTTTTCTTCGACCTTGTGTCAACTAACAAATTTTCTTCAGCCTTTTGCTAATTTAATATTTCTGTACTTCAATCATTGTCACTAATTTCTTGGACTTCGTCTTCTTCTTCACTACTACCATATATGTCAATAACAGGTGGAATTACTAAATAAGTCCACTCAGGAGACTTGTATTTTTGGTTTGGTCTTACTATTCTTTTTCCTTTTCTCGACACTACTTCAATCTTCCTTCCAACTCCAACTTCTTTTCCAGGACTCTTTTGACTACTGATTTCTTCAACTTGTTCTTTTGGTTTCTTGATTAATCTGACTCTCAATCTTCCACCAGGCCAGTAGTCTGCTTTTCTCACGTACTTCTTCTTTGGTTCAGAATTATTTGATTCTGACTTCCAAGTCCTTTTCTTTCTGTTTTCAATTTCACCATCCACTTCACTTTCTTCAGTTTCGTAGTCTGAAATTTCAATTGACTCAGGAACTTCTCTATTCGGCAATTTCACTCCTTCAGGAACTTCACTTTGTTTTCCATTACTGGTACTCGGTAATTCTTCTTCCTCCTCTTCTTCAATTACCCCCAACTTCCCAGATTTCGGATTTCTGTTCCTTACTTCAGAGTTTGTTCTCTGCCTTTCGATACTCTCCTGGTCTGAAACTTCTTTTTGTTCTGCTTCTTTGTCTTCGATAGAGACAACCGAATCCTCAGTTATCTTTCCTTTTAACAGATTCTCTTCACCTTCAGAATCTATTTCAATGATTTCCAAATCTTTTCTTGTCAAATTTCCATTCACTGGCACAGTTTCCAGATGTCGACTTTCTTGTCGATCTTCAGAATATGGATTTATTTCACCTTCTGTTTCGCCTTCTGCTTCAGAATCAGAATCATCTGTGGTATCACTTTCAACATCAGAACTCTCAGGAGTTGGTACTGGAATAGTATGACTAGGATGAATCCAGCGTTTCAATCCTCTGCACTTTACAGCATTAGTAGTGATCAAAATTATCTGCCTAGGCTTCTGCCATCTAGGAGCTAGACAATTCCTTCTCCGATGTACTTTCGTTCTGACCCAATCGCCAGGTCTCAGATCATGTGTCAAAACCTTTTCATTTGATTGTGCTTCAGTTCCCACCTGATTAGACACAGAAGTTACCATATCAGATAACCTTTTACAGTAATCCAAAATAGCACTGTCATTTATGCTCAACAGTTTACCTACAGGTACAAAAGCTTGCCTCATAACTCTTCCCATTAAAATTTCATGAGGACTCAAACCTGTCTTTTTATCTGGTGTACTTCTTAATGACATCAAAACAAGTGGAAGAGCATCAGTCCACTTTACACCTGTTTCAAGACACATTTTTCCAATTCTGTTTTTAATTGTTCCATTAATTTGTTCAACCACCCCTGATGCCTCTGGTCTGTATGCACAGTGTATTTTCTGCTCAATGCTCAAAGCTTCGCAAATTAACTTCATCAGTTTGTTATCAAAATGGCTTCCTCCATCACTCTCAATAGTGACTGGAAAACCGTACCTTGGGATGATTTCTCTGAGCATTAGTTTTGCTACTGTAATTGAATCACAATGTCGTGTAGGGAAAGCCTCTACCCATCTTGAAAATAAGCAAACAATTACAAGCACATATTTCAAACAATTGTGTAAGGGCATTTCGATGAAATCCATTTGTAACCTGGTAAAGGGACCACCCTCTCGACCAATTATTCCTGTCCCCACCACTGATTTTCTGTTTGGATTCATTTGTTGGCATGACAAACACCTTTGACAAAAAGATTCTGCGATAGTTCTGAACTTAGTATTGAACCATGTTTCTCTGAAAAGTCTAACCATAGAATCTCTTCCTAGATGTGCTGGACCATGATATAATCTGGCCATGTCAGCAATCAAGCAATTTGGTAAGACTACTCTGCCATCTTTGTAAACCCACACTCCATCTTCTTCACGTGGTCTACAATCTGATCTTAACCACAAGTCTTTTTCTTCATCATCTGTTTCATTTTGTAAATCTCTAATCTCATGCCATGTTTCTACAACTGTTGTTAGCATTAATGAATTTGAATCAGTTTCTTTACTCCTCTCCCGATTGTATGCATAATTTTTCCTTGCGCAGTATTTAGCTGTTTCATCTGCGAAGGCATTTCCCTTGGAAATATAATCAATTCCTCTAGTGTGCGCTGCACACTTAACAATGGCGATTTCTTTCGGCAATTGTATTGCTTCAATTAATCTCCTAATGAAAACTGCATTTTTAATTGGTGATCCTGCTGATGTCATGTATCCTCTCTGTGACCAGAGTTGTCCATAATCATGCACAACTCCATACCCATACTGACTATCAGTAATGATGGTAACTCTTATATCTTTTGATATTTCACATGCACGAATCAAAGCAATTAATTCAGCCACTTGTGCTGAACGAACTCCTTCAAGACATGATGCTTCTTCGACATCTTTGACTGTACAAACTGAATATGAAGCTTTTAAGACACCTCCTTCGGATCTTAAGCATGAGCCATCTACAAAGTAGACAAAATCCGATTCAGACAAAGGTCTGTCTTTGATGTCTTTTCTTGGTTTAGTGCAGAATTCCATGACATCTAAACATTCATGTTCTGTTTCAATGTCATCAACAATTTCGGAATCAGGCAGTAATGTAGAAGGATTCAGATTCAAACATCTTGAAATCGAAACATTATCTGCTCCTAGTATGATTTTCTCATACTTTGTCAATCTGCTACTTGTTAAGTGCTGAGTCTTACCTCTTGTCAGTAATATTTCTACTGAATGAGGCACAAAAACTTTCACAGGAAATCCCATAATGATCCCCTCACTTTGTTCGAGACTAATACTTGTAGCTGCAACTGCTTTTAAGCAACCTGGTAATGCTTTTGCAATTGGATCAAGAACTGCAGAGAAGTATGCAATAGGTTTCTTTAGATTTCCATGTCTCTGAATCAACACAGATAATGCACATCCTTCTCTCTCACTGCAATACAGTTCAAAATCTTTCTCATAATTTGGCATACCTAAAGCAGGAGCTTGACACAAGCTCTTTTTCAGGTTTTCAAAAGAATCCATCTCAGCATCATTGAGAATAATTGGATCTTTTACATCTGACTTTGTCAGTCTTTGTAGTGGTTTTGCAATTACTGAAAATCCACTTATCCATTGACGACAGTAACCAACCATTCCCAAGAACATCCTGACCTGTCTTTGTGTTCTTGGTGGTAACATTGCTTGAATCATTTTTATTCTCTCTATTGTTACTTGTCTTTTTCCCTTTGCAATTCTGTGACCAAGATATTTTACTTCTTGTTTGCAAAACTGTAGTTTTGCTGGGGACACTTTATGTCCTTCTTCTGCAAGGCGATTTAACAGAATTATTGTGTCTGTCACACAATTTTCTCTTGTCTTTGCAGCTATCAACAGATCATCAATATACTGCACTAATGTAGACCTACCAGGTAAGTCTAGGTCTTCTAATGATCTTTTTAACAGTTCATTAAAGATTGAAGGACTTTCTGTATAGCCCTGAGGGATTCTTGACCATCCGAGGGTCTTACCTTGGAATCTGAAAGCAAAGATTTCGTAACTGTCTGGATGTAAGGGGACAGTAAAGAATGCATTGCAAAGGTCAATGACTGTATACCATTCAGCATCATGTGGAATCTGGAATAGAATTACTGCTGGATTTGGAACCACAGGACAACATGGAACGACAATTTGATTAACCTTTCTCAAATCTTGTACGATTCTAAATGTTCCGTTAGACTTTTTAACTCCCATAATTGGTGAATTACAAGGACTATTCTCCATTTCTTTTAATACGCCTTGTTTGATTAATTTTTCAATTATAGGTGTAATACCTTCAATTGTTTCTGCTTTCATTTTATACTGTGGAATGTTAGGAAATTCTATTCCCTGTTTCAATGTAATTTTTACTGGATCTACATTTTTCATTAGACCCATCTCGTTCCCAGTAAAATCCCATATTTCAGATTTCACTGTTTCCTTGAGTTCTTCAGGTAAATCCTTTTCTTCAAATGCAGGAAACAATTTTGTTTCTTCTGCTTTCATCATCATCATTGTCATTCTGTATAAACCATCTTCCTCCATTGTTTGTAACTCAACTCCATCAGGAGAACAATATATTCTGCAATTCATTTTACATAGGATGTCTCTGCCTAATAGATTCACTGGACTACTATTACAAACCACAAATCTGTGTTTGTCTTTGTAATTTCCAATTTCAACTGGAACTGGATCAGTTAAGTCAGTTTTAATTTGCTGATTGCTTACTCCGACAACTTGGATGGTATCCCCAGAGAGAGGTAGGTTTTCAATTTCCACTGATCTAACAGTAGAACGGGTAGCACCAGTGTCCACTAGAAAAGTGATGTCTACATCATTAACTTTCCCGTTTACAAAAGGACCAGACTGGTCAACCTCAAGAGTGGCTCCAACAACACACTCTTCCTCCTCTCTCGGGCACCGTCAGCAATAATCATCAGAATCGCTGTCTTGACTTTCTGCTAATAAAAACTGTTGTGAAGCATTTTGCATTTGAACTCTTTGTTGCTTTTGCTGTTTTTGCGTTTTTATTACCTGTTCACTTCCCTGAAATCCCACGTTTGGATTATATTTTTGAACTCCCCCACAATTCGGAAAAGGTGGTTGTGGCAATTGATCCTGACGATTATTCACCTGTTGCTGTTGTTGTTGCTGCAATTGTCGCTGAATGTTTAATTCGTTTAACCCCTGTTGCATCTGTAGCTGTCGCTGCAGGTCAACACCATTCTGCATCTGTGGATTTAATAAGGGATTCTTTAAGTTTTTAGGAGGATGAGGACACTCGTCTCTCCAATGTCCAATTTCGCCACAATTAAAACAAGGTAATCTTTGTTTCAACTCCTCAATCTTTGGGCTAAATTTCTTTGGGAAATTATTACTTTTAAACTTTCCTTGTATCTGGTTTGTATTTCCAGTTTGAACAAAATTAGTGTTCTTATTACCCATGCTGGCAATCTGTTGCTCAGCCACTTTTACCTGAGCCCACATGGCTTTCTCCTTGAGCTTCTTTTGTCTCACTTCTATTTCATCACTGCAATATTTAGCCTTTCTTAGAATATCATCTACAGAAAGTGATTGCCATCCTACAATGCTATTTCTGATCATTTCTCCAATTTCAGGTTTTAGTCCATAAACACATCTATAGACAAAATGGCTCATATCCTTTTCATCTAGTTTTTCATAACCACTGTATTGTTTAAAGATTAACAGTAGTCTTTCATAAAAAGAATGAACTGATTCCTTTGTTTCCTGTTCTGTCCTTTCTATTTTAACCCAATCGACTTCTTTGGGTGGAATTTTGTTTTTCATCCAAACAATCACTTTTTCATAAAAATCCATTACAAGTGGATTTGGAGCACCTGTTTCTTTGATTCGCTCAGGTTCTGTTTTTGGCCAACTAATCGATATTTTGCATTCTGTCCAAAGATCTGATGGAACGACAATGTCAAAAAATCCATCTAAATCAATCCACAGAACTTTTGACACTTTGATAAATCTATCTACTTGTCTGTACCACTCAACTGGTTTTTCCCTCAATTTTGGAAAGTCATTCGTAAACAACAAAATGTCCTGTCTCGACCAAGGGACATGAACATATCCTCCACCTGCAATTTCTCTCATTGGAAATTGTTTTGACAATTTTTCCAATCTTTCATCTTCCTTCTTTTTCGTCCATTTTACTCTCCATTTATTCAGTTCTCCTAGCTTTTTGATATAAACAATCAAATCTTTTATATGTACTATTCTTCCCATTGAGTTCAAACTCTCAATGTCACTTTCTGAAAAGTCTAATCTGTAATGTTTCGCAAAATTCTTTTGTTTGCTCACATCGATTTCAAGTTCCGCTGCTAGATCCTCTAGTTGATCATATTTATTTTTTGTTTTCCACTTAATGCTTTTGCAAATGAACAGTAGTTCATCATCTCGATAGTAATTTAAACTATCTGGACCGATTGTTCCGATTATTAATTCTTCGATATTTGCTTTTAATTTGGCCACATCAAGTTTTGGTGTGGTTACCCTGACTTCAGGACTCCCTATATCTGATATAGCACCCATTGGTGTTTTTGGAGATAAATCCTCATTAAAGGTTAAATCAGGCATTCTCGATTTAGAAGAGTTTATTTCAGATAAGTCTGAATAAAATTTTTCAGCAACCTTTTGAATTTCTGCATTCAAAGGAATAGTTAATCCTGTCTTGTTTGTTTCCTTTTGGTCAAATACAGGCTGAACAGGACCAATCGTTACTGGAACTGTCACAGCTTCCATGCCTTTTGTCATTCTTTTTATTAATTCTTCTTTAGATCTTAAATATTCATTATAATCGACATCTTCAACATTTCTTGCCTCTCTTGTATAATCTTTTGGAGCTTCTCTTGCCCTTGGAGCCATTGTAAAATGTCTACCTTCATTTCGAGCATTATCAAATTCTGGTCTTCTAGGTGTTTCAATGATTTCACAATTATTTGGATAAAGTTTAGGAGCTTCATTAATTGGAGGTGCACTCGGTGAAGTTTCAGTAGAAACCACCGGAGTAGACCATGATCTAGGAGGTCTCAAAGGTTGATTCTTTCTAGCTGTAGTATATATTTCTTCCATAACTGCATCCTCAGATTCACTTTCCATAGATTTCCCTGTAGGAGTACCCATTACCATTTCTTGTATTAAATACAATCCTTCACTCATGTTTCCCTGTCTCCACATTCGCAATCTATCTTCATGAGTTTCTCTTCTCCAAGGTGGATTTTTAGAAGGTCTTTTAATTCCACTAGCTTCTCTTTGTAACTGATACATCTCATCTTCCCACTCAACTAAAGCTTCAAATTGAGTTGGTCTCGGTTTCGGAACAAGAGCATTCATTTTCTCTCGTAAATTTCTCAAGACTTTTACATTAAATGAACCATCATCAGGCCAAGTTAAAACACCGTCGTTCTTAGTATAGCGTTTCCAACTATCGAACCATAAGACAGTATGATATCCATATTCACCTTCCATATACGCTGCAGGTGTTTTATACTTATGAAGTAGTTTACCACCTCGCGTTTCAATTTTCTTATCAGGTGAAAATAAATTCTTAAACTTCTGAAATAATGTTGGCTTTTTCTCAACATGTTTAAAATGATAACTCATTTTTAAGAGTTAAATCTAATTCACAAAATCGTTCGTAAAATATTTCCGGGATGTTCCGCAAAACAACCAATCCGTGCGCGAAACACACCTACAAGCCAATGACAGTTGAGCTACGTCACTTTTCTGCTCAACCAATAAAAATGGAGTTTTTCTGAAGGACCAATCAGCTTACAGGTCGTCAGAGACTCAAGAGCCAATCAGAATATAGCTTGTGACGTAGGTCACCCAATCCCAGCGCGGCTCTATGACGTACACAGCAGCTGCGGTTTCTCGTTTCTCACTCCTGGCGCTTACCCCTCCTTCACAAAATCTTTTCACAGCGCCATTTTAAGAACACTTTTCAGTGTAAATAAATTTTTAACAATGACTATAAGGACATCATCTGTTCGTTTCACTATTTAGGATAGTTTACATACATTCAAGTATCCACACTTCGGAATAGACGGCGCTATTCACACTAAGGATAATATCCAATTGTCAGTAGAGTAACCCTTACTCCACCCTTCTAACACGTATAATTATGAACTCGCTTTGCTCTGAACGCACCGCGAAGTGACAGTTCTAAGAGTTCCACTTGAACATAAAATACAAATCAAATTCGCACTTTCACACGGAAAATTCCCTAATTTCAAACACACATGAAATCCGTACAGGACTCTCACCTGTTTATAGAAATCATGCACCGTTAGCAAAATAACGACGTTATCCGTACAGGGCTCTCACCTGTTTATTGATATGAAACATGTATCCGTACAGGACTCTAACCTGTTTATAGATAGTCATGCACCGACGCTACTTTACCCTTCATTCAAGCTCGGATATAATTAATACTCTTATCACAGTGAGTTTTATGGAAGGCGCTTTGTCCCTATTCTCATGCTGCTCTAATTTCTTAGAAAACCCTCACTATTACAAGATTCACACCTAGCCCTAAAACTGTGCTGCTCGGCGACAACACTATGGTACACGGCGATACCTCTTGTGATACTCGGCGATATCACTACAAACAGAACAGATGGCTTGCGTGACTAATTTCTCGCCACACAATCTATACCGGTATAGCTTACAGATAGCACGAAAAACAAACTCAACATGTGTTAAAACATCGATCCTATTTCCATACCATAACACTTTAGTAACCCTTAGCAACCAACATATTACCTTGGTTACCCTTAGCAACCATCAATTTCTGCTACCAGAGAATTGATCCAGCGGCCTATAGAAAATATATCATAAACAACACTACCCAACTTCATAACCTATAATCAAAATTCTATACTAAATTATGGACCCATTTATAAACCTGACATATTTTGGGCCTACTGAATCAGGTGGTCAGATTAAATCTATATACACATTATCTACAAATTATATACAATTTTATACATCTGCGGAAAGAATATTGTCATTAGAATAAATCCTAACCATTTAAACGACCACCATTGGCGACGTGATCTAGCTAATAGTAACCTGCACTTCTGAATAACCAAGACCAGCTTGTTTGTCAAAAGTAAGATTTTATTTACTAAATTATGGTATTTTAATTGATAGTTTTATAAAAGTAAATTATTAGCATTGAAGCAAATATGATTGCAAAGAAACGTGAAAAATACAATTTAAGCAATTGAATTGAAGTTAAAGTAAATATTTAAAGTTTAGCATTTCTAAAACCTAGGTCTCTAACTGAGCTAAATAGATAGAAATTAAAGTAAAGTTCTTTGAGGATTCTTACGTGCTCCACACAATGTCCGACAGCACTTCACCCTCATCGGAAAGTCAGAAAGCAGCAGCCAGCCCATCCCTAGGGGCATGACTTTTTATACCTTTCTACACTAACTAAACTACGCAAAGGAAAGTTTTCAGAAATCTTCGACGTCCCATTGGCTGAGAGTGACAAGTGACATGTCACCCATATTTCAAAAGTTCCATTAGGTCACGTTTCTCAAAGACCATTGTCTTTTCCAAATGCAACCAGGAGCTTCCTAGGTTTGCAACAAATGTACATTAATGTTCTCACTGCTTCCAATTGACTTCCGCGGATGCCAAGTTAAGGGCTGACAAAATGTTCTTTTTCGACCTTGGCCACGTCCGACAGAATGATGATAGCACGTCAGTTTTTGCTTTGTGAATGCAGCTTTTGACGAACACTTTATTTCAGAATGGGCATCTCGTGACTTTTGCAGAAGTAAAATTCAGCCTTTTTGTAACTCGAGCAAACTAGGCCCAAAAGCAGGCAACTTATGCTTTCTAGTATAAAACAAACACAAGAAAAGTATTAATGTAAGAAATAATGTAGATTCTGTATTCACCCCAGGATTTACTAATTAATTAACCCACCCGATTAATCAAATGTTACCTATCAAATGCAAACAAATAAAGCAGCGTTTATATCTACCAGTCTTCATTAATCCATGAGACTTATATGCACCTAGAATAGTAGAAATGACATCAAACAGACAAGGAAAAGCAAAACAAGCACATGCTTCTTTTAAGTTTGCAGCAGTTAGTAGTGACAAAAACGAAAACAATAAATTATTTTATTATTTTGCACGAACAAAAAGATGCAACAATTATGCACGTTTATGAGCACACATGTTAGTCCCCCCATGTGTAAAGTTTAATCTAAGTTGTATTAGCACGACATATCACAAATCATTAATATTATTATTCATGTTATGGAAATGTGACTTCACGAGTTTAAACAAAATTTTGTTTTCTATCTCGCTCCATCAACTTCCAATCTTGAAAGAGATATGGCTTCAAGTAGTACTACATAGTACACTCCTCCACCAAAAGAGCAGGAAGAAAGCTTCTCAGAATACTGAGATTTTAAGAGAGGAAAATGATACTTATAGAATCTGAGAGATCCACCTTGGCAGCAGCAGCTGCCACCCAGCATGTACTGCACCCCAAAGACAAAAAAGAAAGTCATGTAAACTGAAACGTGCCCATCTCTAACAGACTACTGAGGCTTGCAGAGGAGAGAATAACTGCACACTATTCGTCGTCATCAACAGAAATACACCTGTGTAGCAAACTGTCAGGTTTCCCATTTTAGTTTGTGCCACTAATACTGGAGAAGAAAATGCTCCGAAGGTGAACCACAAAGTCAGCTGCTGAGGGAATATTTGCCAAAGAATGGCAATTTAAATTCACAGTGCAGATAGAAGATCTGGGAAATACAGTGATTTGAACAAATTCACACCTGTTAGTTCTTGAATTTCGAACCATTATGTCCAGTTTCAAATCTCAGCTGTAGTGGACTAAATTTCTTCACCATTAGTAGCATACAGTTTTCTACAAAAAAAGTCATAACATTTGGTCCAGAAACCCTATGATGCAAGTTGTTGCTGGACATATCCAGCCTCAAGATAGTGTGAAATGGTGAGTAAAGAGTGATGCATAGAACTAGCGACGCCAAAATGTATAACAGATTACTGTTCACAGATAATGTAATTCACCTACTAAAAGGGAGTCCAAGGTGTCAACTGCTGCTTTCAAAATTAATCGATACATATGTTATGTTATTATGTGACTTTTATAGCGCGCGGCTACTCAAAAGAGTGTCCCGGCGCTTTATTGACATCCTAAAGGACCAAACACAACACAGTAAAAAGGAGCAGGGTTGGGGAACATAAAATCTAAGAGGCAAAAAGCCAAGTTTTCAGGCCCTTCCTGAAAGACAGCAGGTTTGAGTTGCTACGTAGCGTGAGGGGCAAAGAGTTCCAGAGCTGAGGGGCCCGGAGCATAAAGGAGCGACCTCCCATGCGGGCCCTCCAGATATGATTTGACTGACAGCAGATATGTGAAGACTCTCAACTGTGAACATACCTTAACAGTGAGATGTTTGCAGTGTGTGCATTAGTCCACTTAGCCACATGCCAGCCAGAGGCCTTTAGGGTGGTAAATTCTGGCTACAGCCTTATGCTACTTCTTCCCTGTCAACCGTATGCTACAGATACCAGTCAACAGAGGCAGCATTTGAGACAATATGGTTCACCAGTGAGGAGCTTCTCTAAATCTAGCTCCACAATCTAGAATGTATATAACTTCTTTTTTCCACGAGAAAGCAACTAAAAGTGGATCGACATAGAACTTCATAACATTCCAGTGCTACATGTAAGACAACACATTGCCTCCTCTCAGTGACTCACCCTTGCAATACATTGACTGATGATTTCTTAGGTATTTGCTTGCTTTTTAAGGCCTTCTCCAGATTGAGTCCACAGCACTGGATATTAGTTTACCTTCCTGAACCAAGTAACAAGGAAAGGTTGTAGGTGCACCTGTACTTGTCGTGATGTGTGCTGATTGTTGTTACATTGATCTGCAACAGAATGTTGATCAAGGAAAATTGTTGGCTACAGTTTCCTCAGTAGTAGTTGACCTTGGTCCTTGGAATGCAGGCACACCGTGGTGAAAGGAAAGCTCTGGATCCCAAAAACCCAAATCCAGTGGCCTGCCCCATCTCCACAACTAGACTGCAACATTGCACATTGCGCTGTGACAGGAAGTGCCCTCTTTGTTCATGTTAACTTCCATATTAGAAGAAACCTATGCAAGAGGACCTGAAATCAGTTTGCTTTTCTGACTATAAAATCCCACCTGAAAGGATCTGTTGTCTAGCATGACCGTGGCCTAGAATTGACTCCTGATTCTCAAAGCTATTGTGTATAGAAAACTGCGATTTTATTAAAGACAAGGAAGCTAGCATTATACTTTTATTTACTACCCCTAAATAGCAAATAATTCATAGTTCCAAAATCAGAATACTTGTATGACACATAAAGTAAAATGGAACACTCAGTTCTTAAAATCCCTCAGTATTCCATTTTCTCCCTCTTTTGGAGCTGCTTTCCATTCATCCTGCTTTTTCTCTAGTCTGCCTTATCCATCATCATCATCTACTGATTATCTGGAAAATAAAATCCATCTTTAAAATGGCATTGTAATAAATTAACCAACCAAAACGTTACAATAGGCTATGTATAGTAAAAAAACAAAACTCTTTAATTTCAACTTCCTGCAATATCTTCTATATAAAATGCTATCCAATCTAAAATCAAATACATTTTCCCTTACCTTCACTGTTTCTTAACACATCGTAAAGGGAAGGTGGGATAATGCTAACCTCCTTGTCTTAAGTACAATCATGATTCTCTATACACAATAGCTTTGAGAATCAGCATTTTATAGTAAGACAGGAGGGTAGCTTTCTGCATGTTCAAATCCCTTCAATGCAAAGCCTGAAACATGCTCAACAGGTTTGAAATAAAACTTCCTGAAAACCTCTGCATTAGACCAATGCGCTGCCTACATAATCATTTCCAACCTAGCTCCTGCACAAAAAACCTTTGAGGCTATCACTCCTCTCATAGAATGTGTCTAACATCTACTAATATCCACGCCTGCTTCTTTCATAACTTACTTAACTCATCTTGCAATAGTAGAGACTGAAACTGCCCTATAAGGTTTAACATGAAATCAACATTTGATTCACACTATGCCTTCTGAACTCCCAGACTTTTGACTCATATTCCTCACAACTCGCACCACAAAATTGTGGACATTCCTCAAAATTTGAATAAAAACTGATTCTGACATAGCCTTAGTTCTTTGGCAAATCTAAAAAACACTTTATCTGGCTGATAAAATCTACTATATACATCCAAAGCTTGCATATCTGCCACCAGTCTGAACGATATCAAGCAAAGTAATGTTGTTAAACTCTCTTAAAGCTAAAAACCTAATTGCAAAACAGGAAAGGGCTTAGACAGCACACTTCTTGTCACTTGCTAATTATGTAACATTCTATTGCAATTGTGGGTATATGTAGCCCCATTCAACTTTGATACAAAAGCATCAACAGCAACTTTAGTCAAACATAGGGATCCAAAGGATGTATGACGTTACAATGCATACTTTTACAACACATGCCTTTACAACCCATTTTTTACAGCGCAAAATCCTTTACAACGCATTCCATTACAACACATACCATTACATTGCATGTATGGTAAGTATTTGATAGTATAGGGGTAAAAATTACTATTCTATCTCCAGGGGGTGCAACAGTAGGGTAAGTGTTGGATAGTGTAGGGGTAAAAATGACTATTCTAACTCCAGGGGGTGCAACAGTAGGGGAAGTGTTGGATAGTGTAGGGGTAAAAATGACTATTCTAACTCCAGGGGGTGCAACAGTTGGGTAAGTTTTGGATAGTGTAAGGGTACTATGCGTTGTGATGGTATGCGTTGTAATGGTATGCGTTGTAATGACTGTGTTGTAATGACATGCTTTGTGATGGTATGGGTTGTAATGGTATGCGTTGTAATGGCATGCGATGTAATAGATCTTGCATTGTAAAAGTTTTGTTGTAATGGTAGTGCGTTGTAAAAGTTTCGTTGTAAAGGTTCTTTCCCGATCCAAAACATATAGTAAGTCTTGATATTCTTTTATTCCAAAAAATGTTCACTTCAATAAAAGTTCCCAGCACACGACTTGCCGACACGTTTTTCGTCTTACAAAGACTTTTTCAAGGCTTGAAATATTAAAATATATACCAATCAGTTGTGCATACACATAAATATACATTAACACAAGACACCATACATATTTACATTATTCTACAAAATTTGGTGTTGTCACGTACATAGATAAAATATATATAAATACAAAAAACATGATTGGCACAACAGCAAACATGACAAAATAATATTACAACACAATACAAATAGATGTAAACCACATAGCAAAACAATGCAATATGCGGTGCCAACATCACTATGGAAATATAAGGGGAGAAGATTGTGATGTGGAGTAAGAAAAGTGAGAGAACAAATTAAGGTAGAAATAAACACCCGAATAAACCTCCAGTTAGTGACGGACGCAAAAGAGTGAGGAATCAAGAGGTACAAAAAAACACCAATAATAAAATCATATATCATGGGCATCCGGACGGTTCAGGGACCAAATTAAGGGGCCGATTAGGATGGAGGATTTTCCGCCTCCTCCGGGCCGGCGGAAGCCACCTCCGGCCCGGAGGAGGCGGAAAATCCTCTGCGGAGTCACCAAAGACCCACCGCCGCATTACGATGGCTGGTGGGTCTTGGTTTCTGTCCGCTGCTTTTCTGCCGCGGTCGGATTACAACCGCGGCGGAAAAGCTCTCATTTGGCTGGCAGTGTCTATCAGACACCGCCAGCCAAATTAGGATGCATTTGTAAACATGCTTTTCCGCGGCGGTTTTTCCGCCGTGGGAAAGCATGTGTACTTTTGATTTTGGGGGCCCGTTGCGGGCCCCCAGGGTGTAGGTGGGTGGGGGGTGCACATGGGGGGTACCTATGGTACCCCCCAGTATTTACATGCACAAAGCGGCGGGCACCGCACGGTGCCTGCCGCTTTGTGCATGTAAATGTTAAACATGCAATTTTACCATTGCGGCGGGTGCTGCTTGAAGCAGCACCCGCCGCAATGTTAAATATCCAGGATGTGACCGCCAGGGTGGCGGTCACATACTAATTTGCACGGAGGGACCGCCGCAGCCCATGCGGACGGTCCCTCCACCTCTGGGATGGCGGACGGACGCAAGTCCGTCCGTCATCCTAATCGGCCCCAAAGTTTCCAATGTAGTAAGCGATTCCCGGGTAGTCACCATGAAATCTGAATCTATGAACACTCTAAAAGAGAGGCACAAAAAGTATAATAATTAAAATACCTAGATATGCCATCTGTTCTTAAAAGCAAACTCAGTATTTTTGAATGTGCGGACGTTTCCCTATCAGGGAACACTACTACCCATTTCTTTGTTGCTAAAAACCTAATTATTGGCCAATACACATAATTTGAAAACTAAATTAACATCATATCTAGATTTAGGAAGCCTTTTCAAACAAATACCTTTCATACCTCTATTTCTCAAAGATCTTTTACCTATTGGTAAACACTTCAAAAGAGAATGACTTGCTGCAATCGCTGACCTATTACAATTCACCATCCTATAGGAAAAGGTTTTACCAAACAATTCCAAGAAGTTAGCAATTGTTACCTAACCTGCCTCATGGGATCCAAATCCCTTGCCAAACACCCTGCAGCTGCTGCTGTCAAAATAAAGTGGCAAGGCAACGCAGGGGCAAATAATGTAAATAAATTCACTTACCTGCCTCTCCCGCAGCTACTCCGTCTGCCTGCCGCCTCAGAGCTTTTCTCTTCTGGAAGTCCCTGAGCTAGCAGAGGCTCCAAGATTCCCCACCCAATCCAGATGCCGCTCTCATGCTGTGAGAGCAGTGCCTGGATTGGACTGATCGGCCTGGTTAGGCCCTCATGAAGAGACTGACAGCCTTTGCCATTTCTCCACCCAGCTGTGCAATACAGCTGGATGGAGAAATTCTATGTGCGCATGTTTGTTTGGCCGGCCTAAGACAGACGGCCAAACTGACAAGCTTACTTACAAGTGCCTTCCACTCCTCCGAGTCCCTGGCTAGTGTCAAGAGAGGATTTCTGGGCCACGCCCTAAACTCAGCAGCATTGGCTGCCAAGTGAAAAATAAAATGATAATAACATTGTTTTATTATCGTTTTATTTGTAATTCTCAGTGAGGGGTTGCTCCTCCGAAACGCTGCTGCAAGCACACATGAAACCAGACATTCCATTCACTTCCATACCTCCTCCTTATTCCTGGAGCTCATGATTCAGTGTGAAGCTCTGAAGCCTTTCCTGAAAGTCTCTTGAATCTTTTTAAACTCTTGAGAGTTTCCAAAGTAGAAGGCTGAGCATGTCTGACTGTAAAGCATGCTCTTTCCTTTCTACCCCTACCAACATTCTCTGCATGACCAAATCAAAAAATAAATCTCCACCTCCAACTCGATCACTGATAGGAACCAAATATGAGGTTGTCCATAAAGGAATCACCAGAACTCCTTGACACCTCTGTCTCCTCACATGAACCAACACCCTTTAATTAATTGCAAATGGAGGAAACACATACCTGCCAATTCTGAGTGAGCACATCCACCACCCTGTATTTAAAAATTGCCCTGGAAGCCGGTGTTAGGCCTAGAAACAGGTAAACACTCCCCGCACTACACGTCCCAGAATGCCTTGCCAGGAAGAGAGAATGTGTGCTGTCCCATACTGCACAGGGACCAATCATGTGATTTGAGGGGAGGTACATAAGCCTCACCTACCAAAATGGCGGTGCTTGGTTTTCCTCGCTAAACCCTCCCTTAGATCATCACCCGCTCTCCCTGAACTCCAACCTGAAATCCCCGGTAACTGTGTTTGGTTTATGAAGACTCTGGTATTCTTTGTGGTTACACCTTCATCATTGGAATTCCTTTCCCGGAGCAGTCGCGCTACTCAGTTCATCCAGGAAGGTGCCTCCATTCTCCCCGCTTCCCTGCTGCCCAAAAAAGCAAACTAGCATCACGAGGCATTTTTTTTATTTTCAACGTAACTTTATTGAATCTAACAACGCTGCCGCATGGACTTCGTCGGTAGCGTTGCTATGTGGTTTTTGCTGCCTTTTTTCTAATCCGGTGCCTGCCGTCCCTGCAACTTTATTACTGTCCGTCTTTGCCTTGGATGCACCGTGGTTTTGAGTTTCTTTTGTGACTACCCCTGCATACACGAGAACGTGAACATCTCTTGTGACCTGATCCCGTATTTTGCCGTTTTTGTTTCTGAAACGCGAGGACGCGTTTTCTATTTTTTCCTTGTTAAGAGGCTTGCATGCCTCTTCCACTGTAGACGCAGGAAGCGTCTTGCTGCTGGACTTATTTCTAAGGATTGGGAACGCGAAATAGCGTGGTTCTTTTTTTTCCAGTCCTTGGAGAAAACTCGAAGAAGAGTTTTCGCACCTTCAAGGAATATAGCAGCAACTCTGCTTTTACTTTTATTGAGAGACCAAGTTAAAACCCCTTTCTTTTGCTCACGTTCTTTCAAATATCTTGGAATCCTTTTATGCACCTTGGGTCACCAGGTCAGGTGAGTGTGGGACAGCACACTACTAGGGATTCTGTGTTAAGTCACTCTGTGTACTCTTGTACTTATGCTAACTATTGTTATATTGTGTTTGTATTTCTCCACATTGCAGTGAGCTGCGCTGAGTTGAAACCCTGCCTGCACTACTTCCCTCATCCTTTGGCAGACCTGTTGTTTTGGTCTCTCTCTTTTGGAGGGATAGTTACCCTCTCCTTGGTGTTCCTTGAGACACTGAGAGGGTGGTATCTTTTTGAAGGAGAGTGATACTGTCATCACTTCCGAGGAGAATTGGATTTCTGCCTGGATTTACTTCCACCCCCGACAGAAAACCAAGCCCACATTTACCTCTCCTCCCGAGCGAAGTTAGTCATGGACGAAAACGCCATGATGGGTGATTCCGCAGAGAGCACACTAAGGGAGCTAGCTACAGCAGTAGTGAATTTACAGACCAAATTAAAATTGGTCAAGAATGAAAATCAAAGACTGATATCAGAGAACACGGTATTGAGAGCAGAGAGTAAAACAGCGGATACTCACCCTAGATATAAGCGTAGCTATATACACCCAGCACACTTCCAGGTCCCTAATGTTAGTTCTTCTCCTGAGCCCCCCTGGGTCCCTCTCAAAATCCTTCCACCCCTGTCAATGTTACTGTTATAACACCCCCACAAGCACCTCTTGCCATGCCAGAGAGGTTTAATGGAGATAGTCAAAAATACAGCGTATTTATGAACCTATGTCACCTAACCTTCCTATGTAGAGCCGCCTCTTTTCCTGACGATGCGGCCAAAATAGCCTTTATTATATCTTATCTGAGTGGTAATGCGGCTTCATGGGCAGTGACTTTAGTTGACAATGATGACCCCGTGTTGTATAACTTAGGATTGTTTAAAGAACGAATGCGAAGTTTATTTGCAAGACACTCGTACATGCAGGCAAGCGACAACGAGTTGTTAAATCTGAGACAAGGTTCCAAAGATCTATTGTCGTGTATCACGGGGTTTAACCGACTAGTTACTGAAACCCAATGGCCTGAAGAAAAAAGCACATCGCTCTTTTACAGAGGTCTCAAAGACGAGCTTACAGATATTCTGTCACAGATAGTTGAACCCCCGGAAGACTGCTCAGCATTTATGGACTTAGTTGTAAAACTAGATCATCGTCTAACTGAACGTAAAGGAGAGAAGATGAAGGGAGAATACCCTAAACTCTTGATCACTCAAAACGAAAAGAAAGATCTTAGAGATACCAGCGAACCAATGCAAATAGGCGGAATACGCGGTCCTTTGTCCCCTGAGGAGAAGGAAAAACGTAGGAAACTCAGTCTTTGCCTTTACTGCGGAAAAGGGGGTCATTTCGCAAAGGAATGTCCTGTTAAACCAAAAGCCCCCTCCCGAGATACACAGGGTAAGAACGCACGAACCCTGCCCTCAGGAAACTGAAAGACTTGGGGAGTAGCGAGGTCGCTCTTCCAAGTCCCTTTTTCCCACAGACCTCACAATATCTAGCAAATACCTGGGCCCCTATACCCAAACCCTTCTCTATTAATGTAGTGTTCTTATTACCTTCTCAATTAAGACACACCATGGCTATCCTTTTGGAATCTGGGGCCACGGGCAACTTTTTGGACATAACCTTGGCTAAGGCATTGGGTCTTGACTTTTTACCCACGAAAAATCCCGAAAAAGTCAGAGCTGTGGATGGGTCTGAACTGTCCTCGGGCATGATATTGTACCACACCCCTGAGATCATTGTAATGTGTGACAATGGCCATTCTGAGACAGTGTCCTTCGATCTCATTGATACACCCAATTTTGGAGCCATTTTGGGAGTTCCCTGGCTCCAAAAACACAATCCCCACATAGATTGGGTGGCTAGAACCGTCACCTTACATTCCCCTCATTGTTTGACCCACTGTTACCAGGACATCTCACATTGGCATACCCCAGTATATTGTGCCTTAACCACTATTGATGGCGCCTCCCTCCCTGAGGAGTATCAACAGTACTCTGATGTATTCGATGAGATAAAGGCAGTAGCCTTGCCTCCCGACAGAACCTACGATTGTAGGATAGATTTGGTTCCGGGTGCTGATTTGCCTGTAAGTCGCATATATGCACTCACTGAGACGGAAACCAAGTATCTCCAGGACTACCTACAGGACATGCTAAAAAAGGGGTTTATTAGACATTCCACCTCACCTGTCTCTTCACCTATTTTTTTTTATTCCTAAACGGGAAGGAGGGCTCAGGGCCTGTTTGGACTACCGTTCCCTAAATAAGGTGACAGTAAAAAACAAGTACCATCTTCCACTCATCTCTACCTTGTTGGATCAGGTGAGGAAGGCCACCATTTTCACCAAATTGGACTTAAGAGGGGCCTATCACCTGATTCGCATCAGGAAAGGAGATAAGTGGAAGACGGCTTTTAGAACTAAATTCGGCCTGTATGAGTACTGTGTAATGCCGTTTGGCTTATGCAACGCTCCTGCAGCGTTTACCATTTTTTATTAACGAAATACTGCGGGAGTACTTGGATATATTCGTCATCGTCTATATTGGCGACATACTGATCTACTCCAGGAATGAGACCGAGCATGTGAAACATGTAAGAATCATATTGAGCAAACTGCAAGAACACCATCTTTTTGCTAAATTAGACAAATGCATCTTCCATACACAAAGTGTAGCATTTTTGGGTTTTATCATCTCACCCACAGGAATCCACATGGACCCTGCCAAGGTTTCTGCCATTGTAAAATGGACCAGTCCTACTACAGTAAAAGAAATCCAATCATTTCTGGGGTTTGCGAATTTTTATGGGATATTTATCAGCCATTTCTCAGATCTCATTTCTCCTATAACACGATTACTGAAGAAGGGTGTTGAATTCAGATGGGACACCGAGGCTGAAAAAGCCTTTCAGGCCCTGAAGAACAGTTTCACCTCTGCTCCTGTAGTCAGACATGCCAAAGAAACCCAACCATACTATCTGGAAGCTGATGCTTCTCAATGCGCAGTGGGAGGGGTCCTATCTCAACGCGACAAAGAAAAGGGGACACTCCATCCTGTATCGTACTATTCCAAAACACTGTCCCAGTCCGAGCAGAACTACACAATAGGAGAAAGAGAATTACTAGCAATTAAAATGGCCTTTCAAGAGTGGCGCCATTATTTATTGGGATCACCCCATGTGATCACTATTTTTTCAGATCATCAAAACTTGCAATATTTTAGAGCGGCCAAAGCCCTGACTCCGCGACAACTGCGATGGGTCTCGTTCTTTAGCGTTTATGATTTCCAAATACATTTCCGTCCTGGGATCAGACCTGGAATAGCTGACGCCTTATCGAGATTGGGTAAAGATAGCAAATGTTCTATTGAAGTGCCATTGCCTATCATCCCTGAACATAAAATCATTGCTGTAGGAGATGCAGAGGTAGATTCTCACTCCTTCTTGGCGCATCTCGAACAGTCCTATGCTAAGATCGACCATAAGAAGTGGTTAGAAGACACAAACAATGCCTTAACGGACAATCTGTTGTTTCATAACAATAAGTTATTCCTACCCTCAAAAGAAACACTACTTCTTGTTACACAATGGTGTCACGACTTACCTTTGGCGGGACACCCTGGAGAAGCCAAGACTAGACAAATGTGTCAAAGATGGTTCTGGTGGAAAGGAATGACTCAGGACATAGCGGACTATGTCAAAACATGTTCCACCTGTGCCCGCCAAAAATCCACACACACTGTACCTGCTGGCCTATTGCAGCCTCTCCCTGTACCAAATAGTTCATGGACCTCTATCAGCATGGATTTCATTACTGACTTGCCCATAACGCGAGGGTACACCGCTATACTCGTGGTAGTAGATCTACTATCAAAAATGGCCCATTTTGTCCCTCTTAAGAAAAAGCCTACTGCATTAGAACTCGCTGACACTTTCATACAACACATCGTGCGTCTTCATGGCCTACCAACTATGATCATCTCGGACAGAGGTCCACAGTTCATCTCTAGATTTTGGCAAGGTCTGTGCCAAGCACTTCACATAGACCACCGCCTATCATCAGCATATCACCCCCAGACAAATGGGCAAACTGAGAGGACTAATCAAACATTGGAACAATATCTAAGATGTCTGATCACCACCTCCTGTCAAGACTGGGTACAGGCTTTACCCCTTGCCGAGTTTGCATACAATAACACAACTCACTCTGCCTCTAAAATCTCTCCGTTTTATTTCACGAATGGCTATCATCCCAAATTCCTCCCTCTAGAACTACCCACCTCTGTTGCACACACACCGGCCGTGGTAGATCACCATAGAAATCTACTGAAAATCTGGGAACAAGCCAGACTAGAGTTAGTACAGGCCAAGGAAAACATGAAAATACAAGCCGATAAGCATAGGCATCACGCTCCTGATTACAAAGTAGGAGATATAGTGTGGCTATCATCAAAGAACATCAAAGTAGAAGGACCTCGTAAACTACCACCTCGATTTTTGGGCCCTTTTTTAGTTAGTAAGATTATTTCTCCAGTAGCCATCAAGTTGAGTCTCCCCCCTGAAATACAGATACATCCTGTCTTCCACACCTCATTACTAAAACCATACCTGTCTCCTGTACATCCCGAGCCACCTTCACCACCTGTAAATGTAGAGGGAGAACTAGAATATGAGGTTAGACGTGTACTAGACTCAAGACGATACAGAGGAAAATTGCAATACCTGATTGATTGGGTAGGATACCCCCCAGAAGATAGAACCTGGGAGCCCGCTGAACACATACATGTGCCCAGATTAGTCCGGCGGTTTCATGCCCTGAATCCCTCCAAACCAAGACCTGTGAGACGGCCTTTAGGGGGGGTACTGTTAGGACTAGAAACAGGTAAACACTCCCGCACTACAAGTCCCAGAATGCCTTGCCATGGAGAGAGAATGTGTGCTGTCCCATACTGCACAGGGACCAATCATGTGATTTGAGGGGAGGTACATAAGCCTCACCTACCAAGATGGCGGTGCTTGATTTTCCTCGCTAAACCCTCCCTTAGATCATCACCCGCTCTCCCTGAACTCCAACCTGAAATCCCCGGTAACCGTGTTTGGTTTATGAAGACTCTGGTATTCCTTGTGGTTACACCGTCATCATTGGAACTCCTTTCCCGGAGCAGTCACGCTACTCCGTTCATCCAGGAAGGTGCCTGCATTCTCCCCGCTTCCCTGCCGCCCAAAAAAGCAAACAAGCATCACGAGGCATTTTTTTTATTTTCAACGTAACTATTGAATCTAACAACGCTGCCGCATGGACTTTGTCGGTAGCGTTGCTACGTGGATCTTGCTGCCTTTTTTGTAATCCGGTGCCTGCCGTCCCTGGAACTTTATTACTGGCCGTCTTTGCCTTGGAAGTACCGTGGTTTTGACTTTCTTTTGTGACTACCCCTGCATACACGAGAACGTGAACATCTCTTGTGACCTGATCCCGTATTTTGCCGCTTTGGTTTATGAAACGCGAGGACGCGTTTTCTATTGTTTCCTTGTTAAGAGGCTTGCATGCCTCTTCCACTGTAGACGCAGGAAGCGTCTTGCTGCTGGACTTATTTCTAAGGATTGGGAACGTGAAATAGCGTGGTTCTTTTTTTTCCAGTCCTTGGAGAAAACTCGAAGAAGAGTTTTCGCGCCTTCAAGGAATATAGCAGCAACTCTGCTTTTACTTTCATTGAGAGACCAAGTTAAAACCCCTTTCTTTTGCTCACGTTCTTTCAAATATCTTGGATTCCTTTTATGCACCTTGGGTCACCAGGTCAGGTGAGTGTGGGACAGCACACTACTAGGGATTCTGTGTTAAGTCACTCTGTGTACTCTTGTACTTATGCTAACTATTGTTATATTGTGTTTGTATTTCTCCACATTGCAGTGAGCTGCGCTGAGTTGAAACCCTGCCTGAACTACTTCCGTCATTCTTTGGCAGACCTGTTGTTTTGGTCTCTCTCTTTTGGAGGGATAGTTACCCTCTCCTTGGTGTTCCTTGAGACACTGAGAGGGTGGTATCTTTTTGAAGGAGAGTGATACTGTCATCGCTTCCAAGGAGAATTGTATTTCTGCCTGGATTTACTTCCACGCCCGACAGCCGGGACTGACAGCAATCTATGCAAAAAAGAGTTTTCAGCCCCCTGGATTTCTCTGGCATCTGTGTATCCCCAGATATCGCTCCCGTATGTCGCCATAGGGAGACACTTGGCATTGTAAATCTTCATAAGCGCGGGGAGTGGTTTTGAGCCAATTCTTTTGCAAAGGCTAAAATAGCCCCCAAAGCTCTGACTAATAAATTATTTTTGTGTGTACGCTACGTGCACCATGTGCGCCGTTCATAAAAAAGAACTCCTCAATATGGAAAAGCGGGGAATTGTACTAATTCTAGATCCTTGCAATAGAATCTGACCTTCATTGCCCTCCTTGAACCTATGGACATAGCATGTGACTTTTTACAGTTAGTGATTAAGTCCAAGGACTCCATAAAATCTATAAAACCAGTTGAAAGTGTTTGCAGCCCCCTTGCAGTCCTTGCCATCCACACCACATCGTCGGCATACAAAAGTGCGGGAATCATTTTGGTGCCTGCTCTAGAGATATCTTTACAGCAAGAAATCATCTTGTTAATATAGAGTGTGAAAAGCAAGGGGGCCAAGATGCACCCCTGCCATATCCCTCTTTTAACTGGCCAAGAATCAGTTAGGGTACCATCTTCGTTAAAGCGCACTGCCGCTGTTGTGTTTTCGTGGATGGCTGCCAGAAAAGAGATCAAGTCAGCATCTAACTCTATGTCTTGGAGGGTCGCCCAGAGTTGTGATCTGTTAATAAGGTCGAAAGCCGAGTTTAGGTCCATAAAGGCCAGATGGAGATCCCGTGCTTAGCGACTGTATACTTCCCTATCACCAAATGGAGTTTAAGGCATTGGCCCAGCGTACCTTTCCCTTGTCTAAAGGCATATTGGAGTTTGGAAACTATACTTGCTTGATCAAGCCACTCTGTTAGGTGTGCGAGGACGACTTCCCCAATATTTTGGCCGCGGAGTCAAGGAGCGAAATGGGCCTATAACAGGCTGGATCGTCTCTTGCTCCCTTCTTGAAAATCGGGTTAATGGCCGCCTTGGCCCAAGATAGGGGAAAACCAGACATGGTGGCTGCTTTAAAAACATGGGTTAAAATCTTGGCCCATAATTTAAGATCTGCTTTTTAAAGATTAGCCGGTACTCCGTCTGGGCCTGGGGCTTTCCCCCCTGAAGTTGATGTAATAGCCTTAGTTACTTCATCCATAGTAAAGACTAAGGGATGTGATACACAATCACTACCTACTGTCCCTGCGGGGGTTCCGGTGATCACATCACTGTACACTTTCCCAAAGTGTTGCACCCACCTCTCAGCAGGAACAAACAGTCTTTACTGGAGTTTGGTGATTCATCAAACATTGGGCTATTTACAACAGACCAGAATCTAGTACTATTGGCCAGAACAGTGGCCTGACTTAGCTCCTCCCACGCCATCCCCCCTAGTTGCCTTTTCCGCCTTTCCACTGCAAGTTTGTATGCCCTCCTTGCATTATTAACCCGTAAGGCTACCCTGGGTTTTTGCTTAAGATCCTGCATGAGTTCCTTATGGGTACTCAAACAGGTTTCATCAAACTATTTTTAAAATGTTGGGGGCCTTGGTCTGCGGGATACGGTTAGGTTTGAAGCAACCTGCTTTGTGATTCGGTCAAAGGCATGAAGGACTGTTAGTGAATGGGAATCCTGATCTGAGCAAATCCCAAACTCCTGTGTACAATTAGTGATTAGATTGTCAATAAAGCTGTCAGGGGTGATCATTTCCCACCTTTTTCTGTGCGCTTGTTCTGTAGGTGCATTATTAGCATTGGTGAGTTGGGTCATGGATCTTCCTTTGTTTACAGCACAAATATTAAGGTCCAGTATCAACGGGTTGTGATCACTAAAACAATTATTTGTTGCACTTAATGTGCCTAGTGACGACAACAATGAAGAGGAGACCAAAATATAGTCAATTATACTTTGCCGGCCTTGACCAACAAATGTAGGTACAGGCGGCATCCTATTTGACTGTGCAGGGCAGATCAGGTTATGGGTTGATAAAAAACTTTCTAAAAAGGTGCCGGAAGAGGTGTGTTCAAAATGAGTTAACCCCTAGGGGCCATACTCCTCTTCCACCCTTACTAAACAATTGGTAGGGCAAACGTCAATATTAAAATCTTCTAGGACTAATATGTTATTGTGAGTTTCCGTGCTGTCAGCATATTGTCCAAAAAGGCAGTAACAGCTCTCAGGTGCTCTAGCTCATCACTTCTAGTGAACGAGTTATAAAAAAAATTCACTAGAAGAGTTGGCAGATTCTTCTCTGTCGGTTCTACTGCCAAAATATTGGGGGAACATGATTCAATCAACTTTGCTTTGTATAACAACTTAAGGTTGATCAGCAGTAGTAATCCCCCCTTGCTCTACCCATCCTGGATGGTATAGCACATTTACAAAAAGATATAAACCCATCCAGATAATAGGTTTCGTTAGCCTCCCATGTTTCCTGAAGGGCTATGATATGTGTAGCAAGGAAAAGTTCCCAACTGACGTCACCCCTTTTAGCACTTAGACCAGCGATATTCCATAATAGAACTGTCATACTGCCTCCATCGGTTAATGTCAAGGTAGAGCTAGAGTTTGCTATACCAGATGGAGGAGGCTGGTGGTTCAAAGGAGGAGATGTAATCGAGTTCGGTGGACTGACCGTGGGAGCATGTGTTTCATCATCCAGGGTTTCCACCATAGTGCCGCTGATGCTATATTGCTAACGGGTAGTCAGTCTTAGGCATCTTGTCCAGACAGTGCCTGGAACCTATTTCACAAAAATGGAGGGAACTATCCGCGTCAAAGTACTCAGTGGGGGCTTGTAAAAATATCCCAGTGGCAAGGCCCAGAAGGAGGTGGCAAACATAGGGCACGGATCCTGCGCCCTTAAGATCAACTGGACAATCAAGGGATTTCGAAAATTAATAACCACACAATCCCCCTCAATATTCTTTAGTGACTGTCCCACCCACCCAACTCTCCACACCATAAGGATAATATTGCTCATAGGTACCCTAAAGCCTTTATGTCTGGATAGCCAATTTATGGTTTTATTACGAAGTTGGGTCCAAGATTCAGTTTGGTATGATCTGAGCGGGGGAGCACCTGCCAGAACCAAGACATAAGGACATGAGGCCGGGGGGCAGATCTAAGACATTCCCAGAGGGCTTAGTGGTCACAACATTCAGCACAATGGGACCGTCTTCATGGGGATTATTGGATTTCATGGTGGGCTTGGCATGGTCAATAGATAATGGTCCCAGAGGACCCAGGGGCTTGGGCAGGATCTGTTCAGCTGGGCAAGAGGGATTCACCATGCCACCTACCCCCTGCCCTTCCGGACTCAACTGTGCGATGTTCCCCCCCCCCCCGAACCAGATGTTAAGCATGATGGTCGGGACGTAACAAAGCACGCATTACCAGTAAGCTCCTTGACTACCACCTGGGCCCCTTCCCTGTTGTAATCCCCCACACGGCAAATGGCCTCCAGCAGCAACGGGCCGTGGGTGCTTTAACTCCCCCTCGCGTTGCACAGTGACACCCGCATGCCTCCGGATTAACTGGGAGATTGCTTGATTTTCAAAGATATAACAATTTTTCTTCAATCGCCTCTAATTTACTTTAAAAAGGTGCTAGGAGAACAGATATTAAAGTCTCCAAGTGGTTCCAGTGCTCGGGGTCGCCTCTGTGATCCACCATAGTGTGGGGGTCGGGGTTTAGAATAAGAGGGGTGCCACCATTGAGTTTCGGGGACAGACTCCCACATGTCCCTAAAGGTTGATTTTTGAGCTTCGCTTTGGCCTTGTTCCTAGCTGCCACACCTCCCCAAGCGTTTTGCAGGCGGTTCTCCATTCCCTCCCTCACCATTAGCCCCCAGCCTGGGTTTGGAAGAGCATGCCACACTTGCCCTTTCCCTAACAACTCTTTTGGATCTGGTAGCAGGGTCGCCTTGGGCTACACGGGTCGGGGTTGAAGTATAATCTTGGGATAAGACAGGGAATGCGGGCAAGTCAGATTTCCCCTCAGATGAGGTAGCCGGCGCATCCCTAGGTAAGCTCAGCCTTGGGCTTTGGATAAGTTCCGCAATGCCTAAATGGTCCGCCTCCAGAGCCCCTGGTTTAAAAGTTAGGCCATTAACTAGTCCCACAGCCGGACTGGCAGCTAGTGCATACAAATTTAGGCAGTCCATGGCTTGCGGGCCACCCGCGGGAGTTATAGACTCCAGGGATGATCTTTTTTGCCCTGCATAGGTCCCCAAAGAGAGCCTTTTTCTGTGATCTGTATTTTGTGCATTGAAACAGATTCCGCCCTTGATAAAAATGCATCCAATGTTCCCACTACCCCCCACCCTGAGACCTGTAGCCTTACGCTTAGTGGTCATGATCAGAGCCTCAATAAATAACACCACCTTCTCGCCCTGGCAGATAAGTCAGGAAAAATATAACATAAAAATAAAAAATAAGCTACGGTTCGATCAGAGTCCAGGGCTCAAAGAGTCTTACACAGCAACGGGGGGTGGCCCAGCTCAGCCTCCTCCAGACTCGGACGGGCTCAGACGGGCCCGCCCTTGGTCCGGGCTTCGTACGAGCTGCGTCCCATGCAGTGGTGGGAGAGGCTGCGCTATAGCACGTTGGCCACGCCTCCCCCTCACTCGCTGCAGCTGCGGGCTGGAGCAGTGCACTCTGGGGATTGTGGTCCTCCCCAGAGGTTGTGGAGCAAAGTAGGCAGCGCTGTAATGGCTGCGTAGCCCCTGGGACCCTCGTCCCACCAGGGGTTTGGAAGATCGCAGATGCAGCGTTGCGGGCGACCAAAAGACACAGGACACAGCAAGCAGGCAGGTAACAAGATCCCTCACACCACGGGGGGAGAGGCTGCGCTATAACCGCGTTGGCCACGCCTCCCCCTCACTTGCGACAGCTGCGGGCTGGCGCATTGCACTCTGGGGATTGTGGGCCTCCACAGAGTGTGTGAAGCAAAGTAGGCAGCGCTGTAATGGCCGCGTAGCCCCTGTGACCCTCGTCCCACCAGGGGTTTGGAAGATTGCAGATGCAGCGCTGCGGCGGCCAAAAGACACAGGACACAGCAAGCAGGCAGGTAACAAGATCCTGAAAAACAAAGGAGAGAGCAAGGGATGGATGCAGCGTTGCGGGCGACCAAAAGACACAGGACACAGCAAGCAGGCAGGTAACAAGATCCCCCACGCCGTGGGTGGAGAGACTGTGCTATAAGCGCGTTGGCCATGCCTCCCCCTCACTTGTGGCAGCTGCGGGCTGGAGCAGTGCACTCTGGGGATTGTGGTCCTCCCCAGAGTGTATGGAGCAAAGTAGGTAGCGCTGTAATGGCCGGGAAGCCCCTGGGACTCCCGTCCCACAAGGGGTTTGGAAGATCGCAGATGCAGCATTGCAGGGACGGCCAAAAGACACAGGACACAGCAAGCAGGCAGGTAACAAGATCATAATCATACTCTAACCCAAAATTGGGTCATCTCTACTTTTTCCAACCTTCCACTCCAAACAAACATAAAATTGAATATACAAATATACAAATATCTGCTCTTCTTCTTATCTACTCTGAAGCAGCAAATGAAAGAGAGAGGAGATGGAATATTGAGGGGTTCTATGGACAGAGTGTTCTGTTTTACTTTATGTGTTGATGGAGCAAGGATTCGCATATGAAGCGACTTGCTTGTAATCAAGAACCTCAAATAACGTTAACAAATTAATCAATATGTTTGTCTTACTAATTTGTCCCTTTTTCTTCATTACTGGGTATCCAAGTGAAGCTTGCTTATGTGTTTTCTAATCCCAATACACTTGCAAATAAAATGGCTGCTGCTCCGCTGGAATTTCTACTGCACATGCGTCTGTCATACCCACGTGACATGACGTACTCGCAGCTTTGGAGGGAATCTGTTGCTTCTGCGCACTAGAGCTAATATGGCTGCTCTGTCTTCTCACATGCAAGAAGCTTGCACTGCTGCTTTTGCTAAGCTGTTCGTTCTGCTTAATCCTAATGCTATAGTTTATTATAAAGTAATGGGTATAGTGTAGAAATTCATAGTATACAGTGTATTCATTTATTCTGTGTTCTAAAACTGTTTCTTTTCCATTTCATGTTGCACTTTGAAACTTGGCCTTTCGTATAACGCTGTACTCCATCTTGCTTAAAAGTGCGACTGCGCGAGATTCGTAAGTCTCCAGAGCAGTGACCTTTGGACTTTAGCCAAGGAGCTGACTGACTGAGAAACTGCTCCTGGGAATCTCACCTAATGAACTCTGGAAAAAGACATTGTATTTGTGAATAGAAGATCCATTGTTTTACGAGTTGAAGAATTCATGAGAACATGAATTTGATGGGCGTGAACATAAATTTGAATAGGAGACGGCAAAATTCAAACATATTAGGCGGTGTGATGACCTCTCCTCTTCCTTTGTCCAATCGAAATTGGGGATTCTTACACTTGCAACATTGGGGGGTGGTACACTGACCTGGAAAATAGTATAACTAGTCTAGGTTTAGATAGAGAAATTGTCCGACTTGTCCGAATAGCTGACCTGTCACTGACCCAACGCACTCAATAGGTGATTTAGAACAGAGGGCTGCGGAGCACTCTGTCAGACAGACTCGCTGACCCAATCGGGATTCTGGGAAGGTGAAGTGCTGTCGAAGCACGTTGCTGGTATATGCTGTAACCCAGTCGGAGTTTTGGCTGATTCCTTGCAGAGAGGGAGTAGCGCAGGCGTTGCAACTGAACTGCGGGTGCTGGTCTTAATCCTTGGTGGTCCTGTCCTGATCCAAATCTGCTCTACTCTGTCCTGTTTCCATACTGCACCTGCTGGCCTACTGGCAACTGCATTCTTTGGGGTTCTTCTGTCCTTTCAACTGACCCGTGGCCAGGGTTGGTCTTCACACCATTCTAGGTAAATATAAATCTGTGTGGGTAATTGTCATTATAATTTGCGTCCTCTTCTTTACCTTCCCGAAATCGGTAAAAGCTTTGATTACATATGTTCCTTTTCTTACCCTTTCCATAGTAAATGAAATTTGGTTGTTATTGATCTATTTAGCATGTTCCATTTTCTTACCCTCCCATTTAGCTGAATGTCAAATGTCTAATGATTGAATAAATAGCGTCCTATTTCTTATCCTGCCTTAAAAGTGATTAGGTTTGATTATTCGATTTATTAGTGTGTTCCTTTTTCTAAATTAGGTTTGCAATTGCATATTATGTACCCTTTTCCCCTACCTTTTGATAATTGCTTAAACTGTATCCTCTAGTATGTTCCTTTTCTTTACCCTCCTTTAGTAAAGTGGTTAAAGTCTGTTTCTCAAAATAGCATGTTCCTTGTTTTCTTTCCCTTTAATTCAAACTTGCTAAATGGTTGGCATAATATTTCTTTTGCATAGCTATACACTATTTCTGATGTTGGTTATTGATAGTTTAATTGCTTTTAATGTGTGGCTTATGACTTTTGATGATGATTAGATAAAGACTTTAAAACTTCCCTGAGTCTGTGGTTATTATATGAGTGTAAATGTTATGGTATTTTTGACTGTTTACCTATTATTCTAAACTCCCTGATCCATTGTGGTCATAGATACCAGTGACAAGGATTGGTAAGTTAATGGTATAGGAATTAGTAGTATTTAAATAGACTGGTAGTAGAGTGTGGGTTACCTGATTGCGTAAATATTGGTAAATTGAATCATGGGCCCAGGTGAGTATTGGTAAAATTGTAGTCAGTGACCTGCGCGCTCTATCAGTGTCATACACTGTTCTGATTTTGGAACTTTGAAGTGTTTGCTGCTTGGAGGTAGTAAATAAACGTTAATACATAATGCTGGAGTCCTGTGTTGCCACAAAACTGAACAAAAATCTGTGGAAGTTCAGATAGGGACTGGACCAAACAAATTTAAAAAAAAAAACGCTACCTCAACTGCTGTATGACCAGGTTGTGGCTCTGGTATTTTTCTTCACATCATGACCTTTTCAAGAAATATAAACTCTGCAGGAGATGGAATAGAAGAATGTATCACCTTGTGTATAACTATCAGGTTTTCGAAATTCTTATGTCTGACATTTCCATAGTTTCCGTGTACTTATTATTGACATTCAACGACCACAGGTGTGATACTTGGACTGGCACTGTCTCACGAGTAAAAACCAAGCAATGAAGTGCGAGGAAAGAGATACATATTTGAAATGACACCATTTTGAACAATAAGAAGCTCCTAACATATCTTTAAACTTGTGCAAAATAGCTGAAATGGAAGGTCACTAACTTACAACTCCCTCTGGAATCTCAAAGCATGAACAGTGGGGTGGCGTGGTTGCCTGAGAAATAAGGCGAACCTTGCTATCACACATAAATAATCTGTGATTGTCTTTGAAATCACGTCACGTTTCATGCTGACAAACATTTATTCTTTTCGATAGATAATTTAATGGTGAAGGAAGCTGAATTCTTGAGTGAGTCCATTTAATGAAACAGTGACATTTTGCCCTACAGTCTGATTGCATATTACTAAAAATATACATTTTTAAAATACTAGTTTTAAAGTAAACTTAAATCTCTACACATTTTGTGGCAGCCTATCCTGTGTAATACAATTTTAAAATAATACCGTGCACATGCACAGTGCTTCCAGTTGCAGGCTGGGAACTTGTAGCAAAGTTCAAAGTTCAAAATTTGCTTTATTCGATTTTTGTGCAAAATCATAAAAGCACATATACAATACATTTGATACAACATTAAAAACATTTAAGAACAATCATAAAAAACATTTCACAGGCTAAAAATGGTCGTAATAAACAATCCATCATGTTAACTAAAATTGATCCATATATGGGGAATAACCAATAGAATGATGTGCATGTAAACAGCTCTCTTAAGCGAAGATTTGAACAGAAACTTGTAGCACTATGCAGTGGTCACAACTCCCCACTGCACAAACCAGCGTTCGATTTAGCTTTTCTACAGGTACATACACAGACACACACACACACACACAGACACACATCACACAGACACACATCACACAGAAACAGCCCCCCAAACTGTTTCTATACCTGGTGTGATTTATCTTTCATTTAAGGTGGATGATTATTTATTTGTGGTTATTTGAAGATGAAAGTACAAAATATCTCGTCTTTTAAACCATAATATGTTTGACCCTCTTCCACTCTCTGTCAGACATTGATTTCTTCAGTGCTCAGCTAGACTCTAACCTGGGTCACCAGCTACAATCCTCAATGCAATGCCAGGCTGGGCGAGAGAGTGTCTTTGGCTGGATTCTTGGCCAGCTAGGGGGCCACTCAGTGAACTGCAGACAGTGCTGTTGGCAATAGGTGTCTGCTGTCAGTGCTGCTCAGCAAGGCTTGGCTGGCTTGCCTGATGTCTCCACTCCGACTCACTGGCGCTTTATTAGGCTGCTCACACTAGTCTGTCTTAGTCAGTCTCAACTTGAGAGTCTCAGTCGGGCCCTCACTGAGGAGCAATGTAACTGACTATGGCAGCCTGGCACTTTTATGTGTGTGCCCACCGGACAGGATATAGGGACCACCAATGGTTCTCCCTCAGCCACGCATGTGTCTGGAGTTGTTGGGCTAAAAGTTCAAAGGTAAACACAATTTTAAGGCAGCCGGAGGAAAGGTTGATGTGGCATGATCACCATCAATCGTCTTGTTGTCCGAGATGGGTCTGGAGGGACACGAGTGAGGGGAAAGCTATGTGATATTGCTCTCCCCTGGTGGTGCTGGCCACAAAAACATCCTACAGTGCACTGTGCTACCCGCTCAAGGTTGAGGGGTGGCATATGCCAGCAATAATGTCAAAAAGCCTTAATGAATTTGGGATGCCTAATTATGATGATTGCATGACAGCGTAGCTGCAATGTCCCAGGCACCAATGCAATCATATTAGCAACGTCTTTGCAACGACGCATGATTGACCATCAACTATTTTAATTATGTAATACATTCATTATTTCAACCGAGCAAAAGCTTCAAATTTAGTAACCTGAGCTACACAATGGAGAGCTACTTACAAGTAGCTAGATAGCTACCAGTAGCACACGAGCTACTCCTTGTAAAAGCCTAGTCTAACCTATGATGCACAGAAACTGGCACAACTGCCCGTGAGTGTTACAAGTCAGAGCTCAACTTTTGGTTAGCTATTCATGGACACTCCCAGTCTCCTTTCCTCTCTCATTACTGATGAGAAGAAGGTGCTTGCTGGGGATGGACTTCAAGGAGTAATGGTAGGGCTTCTACAGAAGAAACACATACTCAGGTGTCTGGTTCTGCAGTGTAGTCAGATATACCCTCATAGGTGGAACCTGTGAATCACATTTTTCTACAGCTCAGGGACACTGCTGAAAAGTATATGAGACTGGATAGAGTGAGCCCCTCAGAGGGAAGGAAACAGGTAGCAATGATACTAAGGGAGCCGGAATGAGAAGGGCAATATCAGTAAAATGTCCTTATGCCACAACGTGAGTCTGTGTTCTTAGTAATCCACCCCTCTCCGCCTCCCACTGCCAGGTTTCATAAACTACCTGATCCAGAATGCACTGTTGCTGGTAAATGATGTCCCTAGGAGCAGTTTAAGAGAAATGTTGATCAATCCCTCTGTAGAATAATGGGAAGCTCATGCAAATACATATGAGTGGATTCAGTAAGAGGCAGCCTTCCCATCCACCCTAAGGACAGCCTTACAGGGTCAGAAATAACATCAGTCTAAAGTGAGGGATGCAAAATAGGAAGGCAAAATAACCAAAGGAGTATGCAGAGTACGGCAGGAGCTGGAACAAGGTCAGTCAAACATATAACTACTTAAGAAGTCAAGATGTGAAGCAGGAGATATGTGCAACAGGAGAAGTCAGCATATATAGGCTTTCACATATGTTTTTATTGCCCCGGGCAGTTTAGTATTGTTGTGTAACATCAGTCTATCCTCCTAACTGTTTCTGTCAGGTGTACAACATATAACATTTATCATGCAAGCAAAATGTTTACTCATTCTATTCCTATGACCATATTGTGAGGTTCCTGTAATTACAATGAACAAGCCAATTGTGGGTTTAAGCAATTTCCTTGTTACATCACCAAACTATTCATGCATTTGCACACATAAAATAGCATAAAAGTTTGCCATTAAATTCAATTGTATATCTGTGTTAAAATATACAAGTATTATATTGTCTACGACATGTACCAAAAAACGGAATACTGAGTGAAATCCTTTTGTGATTTCAACATTATTTAAGGTCCCAGGTCAATTGACTTTAGTTCTGATGAAAGCCTGGGGCACGATGTCTCTGTGAAAAAGGGTTGAAACATGTCAACAAAGTATAGGGTGCAGTGCCATCATATCCCAGTAGCATCCTACGTTTAGCTTTTTGACTGTACCATGAACACCCACTAATTAAGGGATATCTGGGTGTTTCAAGGTATATTTATCTCCTAGAAAACCCCAGCAGGATATAATCTAAAGTGATCTCTGGAAAATGGAACTGGTGTGCCACAGTGTTTGCGTCTCTCTACCGCCTCACATTCCTCCAAACTTAACACCACTGAGTTTTCTTGGATGAATGACTAAAAAAGTGTAACATTTGTCTCATTTGCTGTTCTTTATTTGTGATTTCAATGATTGTTTGTATGTCAGGGTCCAAGTGACTGAATGACTAATAAAACCACTAAAAAATACAAACCAATCGAACTGTACAGTGAATAATAAATACAAGGTCTCTCTATCCTATCAGTCAACAGCACAAGGCCCTAGTTCCTGTCACATTGTTCTAGCTAATGGACTGATACAAGGTCCTCTCACCTCCTACCACTCTACAACATAGTTCCTCAAATCAGTGACACACAATATACTGTTTATGATTGTGGCCTTGCTTCCTCTTGGTATCTGGCATGATAGATGAACTGGGAGTAGTGCTTATCCCTTATGGGATTTGGAGCACCTTCCGAACCAGTTTCTCTGTATAGCACTCTAAATCGAAGAGAACGCCATCCTCGACCCGTCCCGAACTGGATTCCGTAGCAACCCCAGCACCAAGACCACCCTACTCGCAGCCACAAATGACATGTGCACCCTCCTGGACCAAGGCCATTCCGCAGCCCTCATCCGACTCCACCTATCAGCAGCATTCAACACCGTCTCCCACCGCACACTAGTCACCAGACTACACAACACCGGCATACAAGGAACAGCCCTGGACTGGAACCGATCGTTCCTCACCGGAAGAAGCCAAAGGATCAGACTACCACCCTTCCTCTCCGATCCCACGAAAATCACCTGCGGAGTTCCACAGGGTTCATCACTGAGCTTGACCCTATTCAACATCTACATGGCCCCCCACCCATCCAACGTCCGACAACACTGTCTCAGCATAGTATCCTACGCGAACGACACCCAGCTCATCCTCTCCCTCACCAAAAACCCCACCACCACCAAACTCAACTTCAAGAAAGGTTTGCAAGACATCTGGATGACCAACAGCTGCCTGAAACTCAACGCAGAGAAGACAGAAGTCTTCATCCTTGGAACTTCCCCCTCAGCATGGGACAACACATGGTGGCCGTCCACCCTCGGAAGCCCACCTACCCCCTCAGACTACGCAAAAAACCTTGGCATCGTACTCGACTCGTCACTCACCATAAACCGACAGGTCAACGCCGTCACCTCCAGGTGCTTCAACACCCTCCGCAAGACCTTCAAATGGATCCCCCCTCCGTCAAAGAAGACAGTCACTCGTGCACTCATCACCAGCAGAATGAACTATGGTAACGTACTCTACGCCGGCATCAACAAGTCCCTACTCTGCAAACTCCAGACAATACAGAACACCGCCGCCAGACTCGTACTCGGCATCCCCCGCCACGACCACATCAGCCAACACCTACAAAGACTCCACTGGCTCCTCGTGGAGGAAAGAGTCACATTCAAAATCCTCACTCACGCCTACAAATACCTACACAACAACGGACCCAAATACCTCAACAACAGAATCAATTTCCACCAACCCTAAAGAAACCTCCGATCTGCTAACCTCGCACTTGCCAAAACCCCGTGCATCCACAGAGCCAGAGCAGGTGGAAGATCCTTCTCTCACATCGCAGCCAAGACCTGGAATAAGCTACCGGCAGACATCAGACTTGCTGCCTCCCTGAACACCTTCAGGAAGACCCTCAAGTCCTGACTCTTCGGCTGAACAGACCTGCGGACCCCCACCTACCCTCAGCTCCTTGAGATACTCATGGGTGAGTAGTGTGCTTACAATTCCCCTGTTTGATTGATTGAAATGACAATGACAATTTAGACAGTTAAAACCTATTTGGCTCTAGAAAAATGACAGACATGGAAGGTTTAAACCTTTAAAGTTTATTTTTCAGTTACCATACCAAATAAATCAAAGAACTCAGTAAATTCAGATCAACAAACTACATATAATGGGAGAGCAATCTGATGTGGATTTGCCCCCACAGTCAGTAAGAGAGGGCATCTCTTGCACATCCAAAAAAGTGTACTCTTATAGTGTTCCGAACATTAGATTTCATACATTCAATACAGCTGTACCTGACTCCCACAGAATAAATCAATCAGAATTCAAAAGAGCGAAAGAGTTGCAAGAAAATACATTTCAAAAGTCTCTCATAATTCCTCAACATGGAGCCTGCTCCTTCCTTTCCTATGGTCTCTATAGCACACAGTCACTCAGCAAGCCGTTCTACACACCAATGCTCTCGTTCTTCTCTCTGCTTTGTTGCTGACTGCTGCTGCTGATGCCAGTGGCGTAACAAAGGTCCCGACAGTACGGGGGCTCCGGAGCCCCAGGAGGTCAGCACTGTACCCTGGCCTGAGAGCTCCTGAGTGAGTACGGAGGGGTCCCTTCATATACTTTGAAGGGGGCCCCCTCAACTTTCATTATGCTACTGGCTGGTGCCACCGCAGATGCTCCTGCTCAGGATTATTTCAGAAGTGGCAGAAATGTCTTGGTGGCGGTAAGGCTTTGAGAATTGTATGCAGCCCCTTCAATCGACTTGACTCATTATTACTGTTGCTGAGCTATTTTTCTCCCTGATTGGAGCGCCAGACTTTGGTGGAATACCGCGGCGAAAGTGAGTGCCGCATGGCTGATCTTTGCATTATGAAGCCTTGTGACTTTCAAACCTGTTTAGCTGGACCCGCTTTTATGGATTTTGCCCTCTGGGTTCTATTTTTAAGTGGTGTTGACCCCAGTGGCATATTGATACAACGTGCTACTGCCTTTTTTGTGTCCCTGGTTGGAGTGACTGTCAAAATTATCTTGGCATTGATCCGTAGTGGCTCCCTGAAGCTTTCCCCATATTATTTGATAGCTGAACAGCAGTAGTGCGTTAAACTGTAGAAGAAGGGAATTCCTGTAGGTGTCTGGTGCCTCATTTATGGGCTGGGCTATCATGTATACCCCCAACAGATCCCTCCGCTCATCTTCTACCTGTCTCTTACCAGTCCCACGCACCAGAACCTCTTCCTGGGGAGACAAACGTTTCCTAGTGGCTACTCCTAGGCTCTGGAACACCCTTCCTTTATCCATCAAATCTAGTCCCACCCTCACTATTTTCCGAAAGCATCTGAAAACTTGGCTTTTTAATCAATGACTTCCCTTCAGCGTTTGTCTGTCCGGTTAACAATCCCATGTGCCGAGACACCTCAGGGTATTTGCGTGCAATACAAATCACCTAAACATAAACATAAACATGTAGAGTGTTTTGTATGGCACCATGAGGAGACTTGGATACTGCCATTGTGTGGTTACTGTGGGCCTTCAGAATCTTTAAAGATTTATTTGGACATCTTTGATAGCTGTTACAGGATTGCTCCCTATTTGCCTCTCTTTGAATTATAGCATTTACTGATTATCTGGTGGCAGAGGAGGGAGTGGCAGCCAAAGAAACTCGCCTGAGAAATCGACACCTGTTATTACACAGCAAGTGGTGATTTGAGTCCCAGGCATTAACATACAGAAACTATGCGCTGGGAGGAGTGAAGATGCCAGGTCTTAGGAGGAAAAAGTAAAGGAAATTCTCTCGGACATCTACAAAAGGAAAACCCTTGGTGGAGGGGAAATTAGGTACCCCGGATATACAAGGGGAATGCAGGCAAGTGCTCTTGAATTCCTCCCGCCACTATCGTCACACGCAATTTTTCTGCAGTGTTCCAGAGTACTCTGATAACTCAGAATCTTGCCCCATTGGTTTCACCTTTGAAGGATTTTGAGGGGAAATATTTTAGGAAGATATCTAGACATGTCTCAGCAGCTAGTCTTTTCTCACTAATTAATTGAAAGCAAGACTATAGCTGCTGAACTAAGAAAATCCAGTGGCCCAGGCAGGAGTTCTCCCAACTTTTCCACAGAGAGAGTCTGACCACTTTTTGGCGCCTTGATGCTACTGTGGAGTTACAGGTTTATCAAATTTTAAACTTCTGTAAGATCAGACAAACTAGGTTCAGGGCACATAGTACTGAGGATACGGTTTATTATGAAGGCTACCTTAGACAAAAGACATGCAATCATTCTTTGTTCTCAAATATTGAGACTTCAGCTACAACCTGGGACCTCTATGTTGGACCTGGTATTACTTCTGCAGAAAACTTTACACAGGGTATTTGAATATGTGGTGTTAAACAATGACAAACTGAAACCAGCCCTGGTTGAGTCAGGGGCACTGTGGCCAGATAACATGGCGGAGTCCTGTCTGTGAAGGCAGCCAGCGGGGAATGTGTGGGGAGCTGAGAGGATTACTTCTAAGGATGTCTCGGTGTTAGAGGTAAGCCGGCTCTGGCCTGGGAGGGTCCCACTTCAGGCCTTCCTCATTAGTGCAATTATGCGCATCTTTTTTCGGTCTCGGCTGGCTGCAACCCGAGGGGCAGCACACCACGGGCTGGCAGTAATCCGCGCACACCCTCGCGCACGCCCTCTAATCCCTTTCTCTTGCACAGATGGCTCCTTTGCAGCCACGGGGGCCAAAACACCCTTCTCTGTCAACGTGAAATTCCTTTGCATCGCCGCTCAGAACTGCAATTTATTTGTGCTGGAGTCAAGCCGCTGCCAGAGACTTTTAACCCCTTGGGCGCGGCCACGATTCTGCGCCTGTGCGGCACATTCCGATCGCGAGTGCGGTCATGACGGCCGGGATGCGTCATCAGCACACGAGCACTGTGTGCCATGACGGCTCCCGGACGTCATCAGCATGGAAGGGGTTAAAGGCACGGGCAAAGTGGGCTCTGGCACAGGGCCCCACAATTTCAAGCACCCCTCCCCCTCACGGATGCCTTTAGGTCTGTCCCAGACCGTCGAGAATTTTAAAAACCAGTATTCACCCGCACTCTGTCCAGCAGCTTGAATAAAGCAGTCATCAACACACTGAAACAAGACTTCAGTGCTTCGTCGTGAAATGGATAAAAAAAAATAAAAGAAGCTTGTGAGTGGTGCCGCGTGCATGCCACTGCGAGCATATGTCTTCAATTATGGCGGCCGTCCATAATTGAAGACATATGGGCTTTGGTACGCGTAACAGACACCAATAGGCCATAGGCTGAGCTACGCGACCGCCTATGGCCTATTGCGTGTTCTCTTATAAAACAGCACGCATGCAAAGCCCAATCAAAATGGACCTTGAAATGCACATGCACGAGCTGTGTGGAATTTCAAGGTCCATTATTGAAACCCTTGTAAAAGGGCTTTTCGCTCCCTTCGCTTGCGAGCCCTAAAAACACACTGGGTTGTTAAGAAGTATTTTAGAAGAGCTTAAAGAAATGAACACATGCATGCCGTTTTTAGTGCACCCTGTTGAGCCTTCTACCATCAATGACAAATTAGGAACTAGTGACATAGCCCAGAATAAAGGGGTGAAAGTGACCTCTGAGATATTTATCTCTAAAATTCCTATGCTTTTCAAAAAAATAGATGGGATTATGTATTTCAGAAAAAGGGAGGAGAGCTAACCGAAGGAGGAATAACACAATAAATACCCACACAATAACCCAGGATCATAGTAGGGGTGGAGTGAACAGTAAGGGTTCTAAATTACAAGCTCAATTATAGATTGGTACACTCTCATCAAAACATGTAAACCTCCCCAAACAGCAAACGATTGACAATCCCATGGAACCTGAGTTTATGGCTCTGAAACCTCAGTCAGGCTCACTGGGAATGAGGCCTCCAGCTCCCTGCAGTGTTATACCCCATCTTTCTTTAGATTTATAGAATCATGGGAAATAATTTAATTAAACATAGTTCCCAAATTACTACTAAGGAAAAGGTGGCTAAAACCAAGACAAGTTCCCCTCAAAATATGATTAGGTTTGGTGAAGGCCCAAAATTACAAGGTGACCCTTTAGTCATACATTTTAAACTGTGCCCCTCCCTAAGAGATCTTGACCTCAGTGTCAGTTAGAGCAAGTGGAATTCACGAAGGGGCAATTAACCAGGGAAAAAAGCAAAGTCACACTGTTCTCCCACACTATTAAAAGCACTATTATAGCAGCAGGAAAAGGATTAGCTTCCCAAGGATCTGAATAGTATCTTCTTCTGAAGTTAGACTCCGCCATTCAAGTCCCTTTCTTAAATTTCCATGCAAGGCTTGGATAATGACAAGCAATTATCCCCTTGGTGAGTTGAGGTGGTAATCACCCACTTAGGTTAATAGAATGAGACACAGGTAACCTGCATATAGTTGTTACAGGGAAACATATAAACAGATATGAATGTCCAAATTGAGAGTGGTCTAAGTGATCATGATCAAGACATGTACCCCCCATATAGCCTTTCTGTAGTGAGTACTTCCACAAATCTTGTTAAAATATCACAAGTTTATTCAGTAATAACAGAATGCGCAGCATCACAACTGGTAACAGCCACGGCTCACATACAACTGCTGTTAACTGTCCCTCTCATGACATTCTATATGAGAAATCTAGTGACATCATAAGCCCCTAAGGCAGTAGGGATATTTCAATAGATAACCAATGTGTTAACCCAGGATTGACTACTACACTTTACTTAGTGGTTTGGAATGTTCATGGGTTAAAACATTTGCTACAACGAACATTTTTGGAAAAATTGCTATAGGAGAATGATGGTCACTTAGTTATCTACGAAAAGCGAATAGCTGCATGCTTGTAAGATCATTTTGGTTCCCAATAATGCAGCATTAGAGTGAATTCTCTCTTTAAATGTGTGTGTAAACTTCGGGGAATGCCAAATAATTACAAACAATTGTCACTCCTTTTGGGAGGCTTAGACATGACTTGTTTATATTTTACCAAAGCCATGATAATAATTTTGGGCAACTTTAGCATGCACCTATTATCCCACCAAGATATCGATTCTGGTGAAATAAATGAGGGCTTACTCAATTCTGTGTGCTAATTACCCCAAATGCATAAGTTCAAGTACTGCTTGGCCAATGCAAAAAATATTTAGAGAGGTGACATTTGTTCTGGCTGAACAGGTTATTTCAGTTGGACTCCCCTGTATCTCAGATAATTAAACATGGAAATTTAAAGGGCCCAATTGATTATATCTTCACTCAGGTGTGGCATTTACCTTTGGTTTGGAACTTTCATCTTCTCATGTAAGGGGAAAGTGACCATCTTCCCTTAAGGGTATAAATGAAGCTGGAAATGATGTCTAGAATAAGAGTTCTGTCCCTTCAGACGTTGTTTCCTAGACTCCTCAAGGCAAGAATTGGTGCCCATCATATCCAAATTTTAGTTGCCTTGAAAAACCACATTGATTTATATAGTTTTCTCTCAATAACTAGTAATCCCATTAATAATTATGAACTAAAAATAAAAGCTTTGGTCAATTGTTTGAAAGGTAACTGGAACTCTTCTTTCACTAAGCCCTCTGTTTTCATGCCTACAATTGAAAAAGGAGGCCCCCTGGTTTGATACCAATGCCAGGAATTGAAAATGAATTTAAGGAAAATGAAATGGTCAAACATTTTGCATATGGATGGTAGTTCATATTTCAAACTTTTTAAGAAATATAAAGCAAGAATAAAGAAGAACAAAATGTCATCATATAAAAGGAATTGGGGCTGCATTATGGTGGTAACCTCCAATTATGATGTGTAGAAATGTTGTTAATTGGTGCGATTAGGGGTCCATGGTAGAGATATAAGAACAGGAAGTATGGTATCTGAAGAGGGTTGGGTGGACCTATTATCAGCAATATATGCGTGGAAAAAGAAAGTTGTAACTTAGAAGTTTCCTCCCATTGACAATTAATTTCTTGCTTTATTCTCAGAGTCCGTAATTAGAGACACTGGTAGACAGATAAAGTAAAACAGATCTACAGGATCGGATGATCTGTTGGCGTTTATAATTAAGACCATATTAAATTGGTGGGCAAAATTCTTTTCAAATGGGTTTAAGCAATTCACATCTACTTTGACCTACCATAAGAATTGGACAGGCACTGCAATGAAACCTATCTTTAAAAAGATGATTGGGGAGATTCACCAAAACTGACTAATTAGTTTAATCAATGTGGGTGCAAAACTCAATAGAAAAATATTACTTCAGGCTCTAACCCAATGGTGTGAAGAGTTAAATCTGATTCAGCTGGAACAGGGCTGCTTCAAGGATGGGCACTCCAATGCTGACCATTGCTTTAGCCTTAGGGCGATAGTACAAAAATCCTTAGACACCAGAGGCTTACTTTATATTTGTTTTGTAGGTTTCCGGGCTGAGTTTGATTTGGTGGAATGAGATATTCTGTGGGCTAATTTGTAAAGTATCGAAATTCCGGGTACTGTCCTTAGGATACTAAAAGACCCCTACCAGGGAAATTGGCCCAGAGTGGAGTTTGATCTTAATGTTAACCTTTCTCAGGAGATTAGCATTAAGAATGGGCTGCACCAAAGATGCTCATTGGCACCAAATCTATTTGCCGTGTTTTTAACTGACGTCCCAAACATCCTTTCTGGTACCCCTTCCTTCTCTACTAAAATGGGGAGCTCCCATGTGTCCGGTCTCATCTATTTGGATGACCTTGTCATTATGGATCAGACTCCTGTTGGTTTACAAAGAAAATTGGTGGAATTCGACAGATACTGGCTTAAAAAGAAATCAACTATTTATATTGACTTGCAAAATGATCTTCCATTGTGGGTGTCATAGGGGTGATTGTGTTCACTGGCTGGAGATTCTCTGTGCGACATGGAAGGGATTCTCTTCTCGATTGACAATGTGAGAAATGAGGACGCTTGATATATATTGTTATTCTTTTGAGTGGATGAAGTGCCCTGCTACACTACTCAGATTGTTTGTTGAACGTTTGGTGTGATCTTCTTTCTTGAAATAGCCTTCCTGTGAGATTTTGTGGCAGGAGTGCTTAGCAGGCACTCTCTGCCTCCATGTGCGTAGCACATTGTTTCTTTTAGGGTATGATGTTTGTGGGTTATGGGACATCAACGGCAGGGCATGAGTGGCTATGTAAAATGTTGGGCGACAAGTTGGGGGGTGGGTTTGGCAGAATTCAAGTAGTTCTTTCGCCCAGACGAGAGCAGGAAATGTTGCATTTGTTGAGTTGTATATACTGACTAACTACAGGTTTCCTTGAAGGTGGTTAACTGGATGGAAGATACTGCTACCTCATCTAGGCACATGGTAAATTTAATTTTCTAACTTGGAATGTTAGAGGAGTGAATGATTGTCGAAAGATCTGTAAGGGGGTGTTATATCTGCAGCTGCATCAGATTGATGTGGCCATATTACAGGAGACCCACTTGGCCCCCAGCACTGGGTTGCACACACACTGTGCTGTATGCGAGGGAAGTGTCTTGCAGAGGGGTTCACCACCCACCTAGAGGGGCTCCTTTCTGGGCTCACCATGGCTCAGGGATTATGTTGCAGGAAGTGTGTGTGGACACTGTAAGTCGTTTTGTGGTGGTGCATTGTCCTATAGAGTATTTTGATGTACTTCTGGTGAGGGTTTATGGACCCAATTATGACAATCCACAGTTCTATTATTCACTGCATGCCCGGCATGCTGCATAATGGCACAATACTACAGATATGGGGTGGTGACTTTGTGTACAGGCCCCTGACCTGGACGACTATTAAGGCCCCCAACGGCGGCCTTCAGTGGCAGCTTGCGTCATAACTGCAGTGTCTGAAGATAGCAGCCTTGTGGATGTTTGGCATTGTCGCTCACCACAGGGCAGAGACTATACTCATTACTCTATTGTCCATGACATACCCACGTGCATTGACCATTGGCTTGTTTCATCCAGTCTGTTATCCAGGGTAAGTCAATGCGCCCATCTACCGAGCACATATTCAGATCACTCTCCAGTACGTCTAGCTTTAGACATCGAATGCCTGCGCTCATGTGCGTTCTCCTGGCAATTTCCACAATTTTCACTACTTGATGTGGTGTTTCATGAAGAGCTGGCACAAGCAATAGATGAATACTTTTGCACCAACTTAGGCTGAGTTACCAAGTTTGCTACAATTTGGGAGGACTATAAGGTTTATATTCGCGGGGTTCCCATCTTGAAGCATGCAGGGGTGCTCCAATCTATCCGGTGCCACCTAGAGGGGTTAGAAACTGACTTAGCAAGCTAAGAACGTGCTCATGAGGAGATGGCAGAGCAAGAGTTATCAGCGCATATTAGGGCTGAACTAGATGAATACAATGAATTGGCTCTAAATGACGTGAAGCACTTGGGCAAGTACAATACTGCCAGAGAGCGGCTGAGTGCCACCTTGGCAGCTCTTGTTAGACCTAGCCATGAAGACAGAGAGGTGCTGTGTGTACTAGATGAGTAGGCGGTATCTGTACATGGGAGCACACAAGTGGCTGAGACATTTTGGAACTATTACACCGACTTTTACACGTCGCTCATCACTTATGACGAACAGTCCACTGATGGCTATCTGGCACATATCTCCATTAAATTGTTATTGGGCACAGTGGCTTACGGCACCCCTCCTTCCAATGGAGATTTTTGCTGCATTGAAAGATATGCCTGGTGGCAAGGCACCTGGCACAGATGGTTTGACAGTTGCTTTCTATAAGGCTTATCAAGATAAACTCATTCCACATTGGTTTCATCTTTTTGAGGAGATGGTGCGCGATGGTTCCATGCCCCCAACTATGTGTGAAGCGTTGGTGATAACTTTGCTTAAACCAGGCAAGCCAGCCGATCATTGCTGGTCTTACCAGCCATCATCACTTCTAAATACAGGTATGAAATTATTTGCAAAAGTCTTAGCCAATAGGCTGGCACCTTTGCTTCCCCGCATAGTGATTCTAGAGCAGCCCGGCTTTATACCTGGCTGTTCTCCTATCTTTGATCTTCGAACCCTCTGTGGGACAATCTCATGCATTGATCCTGGGGTACGTGCTGCGGCCATGTTTTTGGACATGGAGAACACATTTGATTCTGTTGAATGGGAATTTATGTTAGCTGGTTGCATCATGTAGGGGATATCTTTTTGAAGCTAGTCTGAGTTTTATATAACGACCCAATGGTGCGTGTGAGGGTTAATGGCCTGGTTTCTGCTCCAATAACTAACACTAGACGCATGCACCAGCTGTCCCTTGTCTCTGCTCTTTTATGCCCTTGTGGCAAAACCCTTAGAGATCCACTCGGACCCAGAAGTGGTGATATATGAAAATTATGGGAAGTCTGTGCAGCGCCTCACTGAGGGGATGGATTGATGGATGCTCCTCCCACTTTTTCCCAAAGGTCGCATTGCCATTATGAAAATAGTCGTGCTTCCACCCTTTCTGTTCCTAATTGCAAACATTCCAATACTGTTACTGGGTGCAATGTTTTGGACTCTCCGCTTCTTGAGGTTGAGTTTGGCGTTGGCCGGCAAAGAGCCCCTTGTACAAGGGGCTACACTTATTCTTAACTACTCAGCGGGCGTCCTTAATGTACCTGACTTTGAAGCATACTATAGAGCAGCGCAGACTATGTTTGCTTGCTTCTGGCTGCACAACCTGTCGGACTTGCCACATCTATACTTGGAACATGACTGGGGTATCACCTCTACCTATTTTCTTACTTGATAAATCGGTGCGCCTTTTTCACATGATAGACCTGGTGGGCACCACGAGGTATCTTTTGAAGAAATTGGCAGACATAACAGGAGACCTTGCTTTATTCCCAAAGGTTGCCTTAGGAATGGTGCTGTTGGTTTCCATTGGAGCGGGAGCAAGCAGCAGTAGAGATGTTACGTCAACTTGGAATTCAATATACGGTCAACTTTTTTGATGATAAGGTGCTTCGTGACTGGGAGCAGGCCCAGCTGCAGACAGATCCGCCAACCTTGCTAGCACAATTTCATTATTACCGAGCACGTCCCACTGTACTGACCCTGTTGAATGATGATCTGGCTGTGCCCCTGGAGGTCTCTACACTTGCTTATCTGTTGCAATCGCAGACTCTCCAATGGGCAGTATCAGTATTATATGCTTTTGCGCAAGAGGTCAGCATACTAGTATTTCCAAAGCTTGTGGCGAATGGCAAGAAGACCTGGGCCTCGAAATTACTGAGAAACAATGGGTTTAATGTTGTTCTGTGATTCATACTATTTCATTGAATGGCCGCCATTGACTGGTACATTTTAAATATCTTAATGGAGTATATTATACCTTAGCCTGATTATTTTGATATAGCTTGAGGGACGATTCTCGATGCCCTTGCTGTGGTGCAGGGGAATCCGGCTTTGCGCACGTGGCATGGTACTGCCCAGGTGTACACCACTTTAGACTTGCAGTATTCAAAATATGGGAGAGTTCACGCGGGTAAATTGGCCTGCACACCTCTGTTGGCACTTCTGGGGTATGATTGAGATGTATCGGGACCTTACCGGTAACCTGTGGCACTGGGTGTTTTGTTGGCACAGCGTAGAATTTCAAGGCGATGGATGAAGGGGCTTCTTCCAACGGTGACGGAATGGCATACTGATTTGGCCTATTGCAACACACAATCTGATGCTTATCATGTTCTTATGCAGCTTCACAGTCGCCTGAGTAATATATGGGGCCCATACGAGGAGTATTTGATTAGCATGAGTCACGATACTGAGTGGGAGGAGAGTCATGGGGGTGCTGCATGAGATTTTCGGAAAGGTAGAAATACACACTCCCCTATTGGGATTATGGGATTAGGGGGTTTGGATTGCACTGAGCCATGAATGGAGCGGTGATGATTGATGTTCCACATGTCTTTTGATTTGTGTGCCCTGACAGGTCTGTCTGGTCCCAGTGGAGCATCACTGGAGTTTTAGTTCAAGATGTTTGCATTACTTATGGCTGCTACTAACATTCTATGTACCTGCCCTTCTTGTGTGATTATTGCCATCCAGTCACTCTACTTTGTGTGTTTACTATACCTGCTATGCAGCTCCAATTTTAATATGCTTATTTCCTGTTGTTGATCTGTGCTGTATGTGAACTCTCTCTGATGCTGCACTGTCAACTTACTTAATAATGAAAATAAAGTGAAAAAAGAAAACTATGAATTCTGCCAAAACTAAAATCATGACTTTTGGTTAGAAGGCACACAGTTGTGTAAGGTCAATTGGGCAGTCCAAAACTGAGCAAATCACAGAAAACTGGAATTTAGGTATGCTTTTTGATAAGTCACTGACTTGGTCTGCCCAAGAGAGTCACTACAGGCAAAAGCTCTATTGTCCATTGGTGTATTTTTGTTGTTGTATTTATTGAGTTTTATATAGTGCTGGCTAGACCAGGAGGTATCAGAGCACTTTACAGCAGGAACAACAGCAAGTTACAAAAATAATAATTTAGACATTTTTCATGGAAATTTCAAAGTAAATGCCAAATCATATGAGGCAAAGAGGGAGAAAGGGGGATAAGAATATGAGTAAAAGGATAGATGGGGGAGGAAGGGAGGGAAACTGAGGAGGAGGGAGTAAAGGCAGAGCGGGCGAAAAGAGAAAAACGTTCAACTCAAGAGGAAATAAAACATAGCGATAAACATAAGGTCAAGGTACTGTAATTTAAAGACAGTTGCGGAGAATTAACAAGGATAGTGGAAAAATTCAAAGGGGGGAGAGAAGGTAGAAGGGGACAAAAGTGGTGTTATGAGAGAGGGTGGGCGATAGGAGGGAGTCGGGGGGGATGGAGTAAGGCAGGGTAAGGCAGACCAGAAGGAGGGAGAAATACGTTTGAGGATCGACGGGGTGAGAACTGAGGAAACGGGGAAAGGACATAAGTTCAACAAGATGGTGAGTCCAAGTCCAGAAAATCAGCGGTGTTCAGCAACAAAATGGATGGCGGGGCAAAAGTCAAAAAGATAAAAAGTCCACAACGCGAACCAGGGAGTATGAATTAAGTGCAAACGAGAAAAGAAGTCAAAGGAGGGTATGCAGTTCCAGAGTCAAAGGCGGGAGGCAGGGAGAAGAGGCGTGCAGAGGTTCCGGACCACAGGGGCATCGGTGTTGACAATCCGCCAGGCATAGCTCCCACACCCCTATACCTGAAAAATGACTCTCAGTTCACAGAAGACAGAATCAAGGTGGAGTACATCTAAGTAGACGGCCAGCATGGGGAAGGCAGCGAGGACTGGGAAAACGGGTTGTCTCCAGGTCGGCAGACTGCAGGCGGGAACGTGGGTACATCGGAGCATCGGAGCAAACAGCGCCGTGGCACTAACCTTCGACCCAGAAAACGCTGCAGGTGATTAAGCATCGGGGCAGGTAGTTACTTGCGACCTAGTGGGTAAATGGACGGTAAAGAATAGTGGAATCTCGTCCCTGTTCAGTCTGCCGCCATCTGGAGCCTTCCAATGATGAAAGAGCTGCACCAAGGCTGGTCCAAACATAAGGCATCCGCTGGTATTTGTTATGAAGGAGGCAGCATTGGGAAAAAACAGAAGCAGCGGGATGGGGCCTGCCATGTCCCGATGTCCAGCTGGGTAGGTGACTGCCGCGGGAGGACCTGGGCCGGACTCCTCAATAGCGGGACCAAGCGGCTCTACTGGGCATTGGCCATGTCGTCTCAATGTCCCGGAAGTGTGGAATCTCGCCCCCGGTTCAATCCGTCACCATCCGGAGCTATCCGATGTTGTCAGAGCTGCGCCAAGGCTGGCCATAAATTGGCAGTCCAGGGCGATTCGTTCCGATGGCAGTAGCAGAGGCAGAAAACAGCAACAGCGGGACGAGGGATGCCATGCCCCGATGTCCGGCTGGATAGGTGTTGGCTGCAGGAGAAACCTGGGCCAGACTCCTCTTTAGCCGAAGCAAGCGGCTTCACCGGGCATCGGTCATGTCCTCACGAACTCTGCTGTAGGTTACGGGGGAAATTACGGGGGAGAAAGGGTGATTTTAAGCCAAAATGGCATGGTGGTTTAAGAAAATATAAAAATGATCATGGTGGCCCTCATTGCACCCAGTTTTAGTGGCTTACAAAACACTCATCCCGCTACAACAACTTGATTTATAGGGGTGCATTGGTGAAGTGGTGTTGGATTATAAGTATTCATTTTCCCTAGTGTTGCACAGACTGAAGTTGGAATAGTAAATGATAGTAATCCAAAGTCCTGCACTCCCCTAAGGCAAGTCGTTGTAACTACTTGCGTGCAAAAAAAATGTGTAGTAGAGATGCGTTTGTTACAGTGCCGGCGTTGAAAAGGCATGTGTGCTAAACCTTTCCTTTCCTTCACAGTCTCCTGTACTCCAAAATTGTAATGTATCCTTTTTCAAATTAGAATAAATTACACTCACTTCACGTGTACCCCTCAGACTGCTCTCTTTCAAGATTGATGAAGGGTTATGTGGATGTTGGTTATGGAGACACTGAACAAAAGTACATATACTTTTAGATTGTCAACACTTTTTACCTTTGCAACGGAAAATTAAAAACCCATATTTTTAAGATAGATTAGATCTAGATTGTTGGAATGGTGTTTTTTGTTTAAACTGCAATTCATGAATGTACTGTGCGCCCTGGCTAAATTCTTAATGTCAATAAATGATTTGTGTATTATAATTATTATTTTATAACGGTCTTATTTGCTCATTGTTTTTGTTAATTGATTATTCTATTGTTTAAGACACGTCTCAAATAAACAAGTTATTGAATTGAATTAACCACAGAAAATACTGAAAAAATGGGCAAAAAATAAGGCAATCATTACAACTTGAAACCTCTAATGACTGCCACCTGTACTAAAACAAATATAGCTACATTTTTTGTGATTCTGCTAAGACAGCTAGGTGAAATCTTGAAAATGTACAATTTTGCTGAAACAATATTTAATATTCTTGGAAAGGTTGTTGTCTTGCCTTTGAAAATACATTCCAAACTATTTTACGTGAGACATGAAAATACGTGTTTGTCCACATGACACTGAACGTTTGCAGAAAACATTACAAACAAAATTGAGTCTGAGGTCTACAACTGCTGTCTTAGCTAGAGTTTGATTTTTCATTAGCACAATGCATTTATTTTCAAAAAACATCGTTACCATTATCAATTCACCTCTCCCTCTCTACAAATCAGCCAGTGGTCCTCAAACTCGCTGCAATGCAACTTACTATTACAAAGACATCTTACAATGCCCACACTAGAGTACGGAAATCGTTCCATACATCTATTTCCCTGAACAGGCTGTTGAAGAGTTCACTCACTCCTACCACACTAAAACATAGCCTGGGGTCTTCAAGCTCACTGGTACACATTGCACTGATACTTTGCCCAGTTACTTCATCCATACTACTATATGGCCAAAACTCCTCACACCCACTACCACACAATGTATTGTAAATGGTCACTGCCTTCCGCCACACTAAAGCTCAGCCAACAATCCTTCACCACTTTATTAATCATATCAACACACCTAGTCCCCTGCAGGGCAACTGAAGTTAATGTAGGTGTTCAGTAAAATACAGGAGAGGAATATAGTCTCCATAAAATGAAGCCTTAAATGCAGGCACATGGTAAAGAACCTGTCCAATTCAAATGGAATCCAAACTACTTCTGATCACAGTGATATGGACAACTTGAGTACTTCACAGGTGCTGCACCAAGGAATGGATACACCTGATGGAGCTCAGGCACACTCAAACATTTATCTCCGAATCAACGATCTTTATAGCTGCATGAGAGGTAAAGGGAGAAAACGATCACTTGTTATCATCTCATTACCGTGTAACCAACGTGGTCACACAATAACCCACTCAACAATTTAATCTGAGTTTAGTAGGATTTAATTATACATTTAGAAACAAATTAATATAGACCAATCTCAACATGATCATATAGAAATACAGAAAGACCAAGATAAGTCCAAATCTCCTGAAGAGATTTACACTATATAATACAAAGCAGACGACGGTACAGATGATCACAAAAAGTATTCAGTATTAAATTGTATCTGATGATTTTTCCGAAGTACGCATAAGCAAGTTGTCTCTACCTTAACCACCTTAAGAGGGCAACCCTAAACTAAGAAGCATTTGGTAAAGGTGAAATCTGAAAGGTGTCAGCTGTTGGAGTATTCAGTAGAAGGCACTCCAACCTAGGGTCAGGTAGCATAAAGCCACACAAACAGCAGCATAGATCTGTTCTCGTGAAATCCTAAAATTATTCTCTTGTCCCTCTCTACGTTTCAGCACATAATATCAATTGCATTCAGGGTAGATAATCCCATATGATCCTTGCTAGTGAATTTCCATGGCTCCGGCCCAACTGGATACTTGCACCACATTTCCCACATTGATAAATTACAACTTTGTTCGTCGTTGGTCATTCCTCTCCTCCTCGAGATCTCACCTCCTTACCTGTTACCGCGCTTCTTGCCAACATCCTCTTCTCAGACCTTGCTATCTAATGAAAACAAAACCCTTCTATGCAAATTAATAAGGTTTTTTCCCATACCTGCAGTGGAAACAAAATACAAGCAAATGAATTCTGCATTGAAGGTTATATATGAATGACAATTTAGGTTTCAAATGTGAGCATGAACTGAACTGGTTTCACCAGGCCCTCTCTAGTCAACTTTAACAGTGCACAGGGTTACAGAATATGTGCACATTTCTACACACACAATTAATGCAACTTCTTAAGATACATATAACTTGTAAAGGATTACAAAGATGTTATTCTGTATGTATCTGCAAATACTTCTTGTCACACATATAAATGTTTAAGCGTTAGCTTACACATACACATTCTAATTTATTAACCTCACAATGAGACATATTTTGTTAACTTCTCCTGTCTCATTAATCTATAAATGTTACACAGACCTTAATAAAACTGTCTTTCATCTAGTCACACAAGACAGGCCCTATGTTCCTATTAGATCAGGCCCAGGAACACATAAGCTGATGTGTATACATAATGAGTTAGGATCTTTCCGATCAGAGCTACTTCGCACATTTGCCAGAACTGGCAGGGCACACAGAAGAGTCTATCACATTGAACAAATATGGATTTGAAACTTAACAAATGAGAAAACAACATGGGCACCCTCATAACTCCCAAAGTTGTATCCACTTGCACTGCCTCCCTAATAGTAACAAATTCTGTACTCTCCTAGGCCCGCTTACTCTTCGAGTTGAAAACCTGAAAAAGATAAATGACATAGTTAGACTCCTTCCCTTGTGACTACAATCTTATGGGGCACAAAGCCAGCTCTCTCCACAATACTGAGGCAGGTGTTGTGCAACATGTAAGTCTTTATTTACAAGGGGTCCTTTTCTCTCAGCCAACATCATAGATATCGATTATGATCACATAGATTCAGCAAATGTTTGTTAATGCCTTTGTTAGACCTGGCATCTCTTGGCATGGTTTCCCCTGTCTGTTTGTTTTCAACCTCCTGTTTTTGACTGTGTGCTGGATTTTGTTTTTGCTGGCTTTAGGACTCTGTGCACTTTATCACTGCTGACCAGTGCTAAAGTGAAAATGCTCCCTGTCTAAACTGTAATGGTATTTGGTTTCTCCATGATTGACCTATTTGTTTTAATAGTAAGTCCCTACTACAGTGCACCAGGTATACCAAGGACCTTTAAATCAAATGCTACTAGTAGGACTGCAGAATTGATTGTGCCACCCAACTGAGTAGCCCTGCAAACATGTCACAGACCTGCCACTGCAGTGACTGTGTGTGCAGTTTAAACTGCCATTTTGACCTGGCAAGTGCACCCACTTGCCAGGCCCAAAACCTTCCAGTTTTATTACATGTAAGGCATCCCTAGAGTAGGCCCAAGGAAGCCCCATGAGCTGGGTCCAGTGTATTTAAAAGGTAGGACGTGTACTGTTGTGTTTTACAGGTCCTGGTAGTGAAATACTGCTAATTTCAATCAATCAAAATCCTTTATTCGATCTTACGTAGAGCTCATTAAAGTATACAGTACAACAACACATCATAAATTGTAATTGTAATTGCATTTATATAGCTCTTACTACCCCTGATGAGGTACCGAAGTGCTTTTTAGGCAAGTAGCATGCCACACCAGTACCCAAAATGGATTAGTGGTAAATTAGTCTAGGGAAATATGAAATGAATTTAAGCGGTGGATATGTTAGTCTATAATTTAGATTGAAAAGGATAGTGGAATGAAAGAAGGGGGTAGCGTTCGCATTTATATAGCACTTGCTACCCCTGATGAGGTACTGAAGCGCTTTTCCGCAAGTAGCAAACTACTCCGGAACCCAAAAAAGATTTGTGGTGAGTTAGTCTAGGGGACATGTTAGTCTGTTATTTGGAATGAAAAAGATAGTGGAGGGATAAAAGAGGGAAGAGTTTGCATTAATATAGCGCTTGCTACCCCTGATGAGGCGTTGAAGCGCTTTTCGGCTAGTAGCAAGCTACTCCAGACCCAAAATCCCAAACGGATTTATATAACGCTTGCTACTCCTGATGAGGAATTGAAGCATTTTTTGGGGGGGAAGCACGCTACTCCGGAACTGAAACAGAATTAGTGGAGAATCTGTATAGAAAAATATATATTTAACTTCAGCAATGGACATGGTAGTCTGTCGTTTGGATTAAAAAAGGAATAGTGGAAGTATAGAAGAGGGAATGGTCGAGAACTTTTTTTTTATCGAGTTCATAGCTGTAGGAGAGGGTCTGCACTTACAGTAGGAACCGGCCCCAGCCACGTGTCACCTACCCAGAATCTCGCAATGTCTCAGCCATCATTGTAGTCAGCCCCGAACTTTGAGCTTCAACTCCTTCAAGCATGCTGTTCATGCTCCAGTTTGAGCTATTGTGTTTCTAATCACTTTAACTGCATTTAATTTTTGAATTTGTATCTTGACTTATGTTTGTTTGATTTTTGTCAGTTTGGTCTTGTTTTATTCAGATAATTATTGGCTATTTTTCTAAACTGGTGTGGGGTACTTTTGTGGTGTTTTCACTGTGTTACTGTTTGTGTGTACAAATACTTTACACATTTCCTCTGAGGATAAGCTTGATTACTCTTACCAAGCTACCAAGGGGGTGAGCACGGGTTATTCTGAGGGTATACTTTACTTACCGTGACTAAAGAGAGGGTCGCTGCTTGGACAGAGTGCAAACCACTGCCAACCAGAGACCCCCATTTCTCATAGCCTTCATCAGGATAATTGATCCTTGTAACTAAAGACTACGGAATCCTTGGATGGTTAAATCAATAACTATATGAGCATGTAATGGTATTCTCTTTACCAAGTGTTATTAGTGTTACGAGAAGGAATGAGAGTGTGTTTGTTTTAGGTTTTCAATTGTTATATTATGCACTGAATGTGTTCACTTAATAATGCATTTAATAAATAGATTTAGATATTTTGTATGGAAATCTTTTTTCAATACATTAATTTTGCTATTTGTTACAGCTTTCTGTGCCCGACTTTTGAGAGAGTACCATGACTTAGGTATCATGTAAAATGACGGGGCTCCCACCTCGCCAAAAATGTGGTTCATCCACTCATACAGAAAATGGGAGACAGCTAGGTTTCTGACTGAGGGGCCTCAGCTACTCTGTTGTCAGAAACCTATCAATGGTAGCCCATCTGCCTCAGGGACGCCAGGTCAGTGCATTGGAAATCCCATTCTATATAGGCTGGGCCTTCCAACATATATGTTTTCTGCGTAGGGCTATTATTTAAGGCATGGTGGTCTCTAGCAGAAAAAAAGAACCATGGCCTCCACGCTCAAATAGAAAACCTGGTTCACACTGAGCAATTGATTTTTTTTATTTCAGAAACAAAACCCTGCTTTTGTGGCTTGTTTTTAAAATAGAAAAAAATGCTAACTGGCCACAATGACATCGTAGCCATCTGGCATTTTATTTTTGATTACACTGTTCTCACTGTTTGGAGGAACCGCAGCCGCCTACTCGATCCCCATATGGCGGGAAATATTTCGGCAGAAATATCTATATATGAAGGCCTCTCTGCACTAGTGTGCTAATGGACTACCCTATGGTCTGTGTGATAACGGAATTGCTCCCAGGGGATGCTGCAAGTAACCCTTCCAACAGTTTCCTTCCCAACTAGGCCTATAACTGGCCAATGATGGGGTATCCCCCTCTGTACCTTTTCCTAACCAATCATTTGAGAACCAGAGATTTCAGAACCTCGAATTCCAGAATGCACAATTCCAGAACTTTCAGGGGCCCGTTTTTAGGAAGAGGCCGGAACAAGGGACGAGGCAAACAAAGAGGACAGACACGAGTAACCTGGGACAATCAGGACCAGGAGATTACTCAACGAGTGACCAGGAGCATGGTGCAGGGCGGCCTACCGAGTACGAGCCGCGCCCCACCCTAGTGGTGAACCTGTCCTCTTATTCCATCTCTCCTCTACAGGAACAAGTACTCAATAAGGGACTGGGGTTTGTTCCTACCAATCCTCCGGACCTTTTTAGACTCCGGCAAGATTTGGCCACATTCTTTCGGTGTTTTTCACTGATCAAGAACCCCTGAACGAAGCAAGAGGGGACACCCCCTTCCGAACCAAATCTACCTTCACCCCCCAGTTGGCTGTACTCCCTCCCCAGATAGCCGCGTTTGAGCAGGCAGTGGTACATGATTTGGAAAATTCCAACTTAACCCAACACCGTCATTTTTCTAATCTTTCCAACCTGGAGAGACAGGCTTTAAAAGAACTGGCAGACAATAAAGAAATCATTTTGAAACCAGCAGATAAAGGCGGGGCTATGATAATCCTAGATCTAGATGCTTATCGTATGGAATGTACCCGCTTATTATCTGACTCCAGGACTTATCGGCGACTGACTGAGGACCCTACGGATTCCATCACTAGGGAGATCAGGACGATGGTTGAAGAGGCCAGAACTAATGACTGGATTACGGGACATGAAGCGGAGTTTTTGGTTAATAAACAGCCGAAGACTCCGTATTTTGATGTCCTGTCTAAAATCCATAAAGCAGTGAGACCCCCTCCCGGGAGACCTATTGTCTCGGGGATGGGGTCCCTGCTGGAGCCTCTTTCGCAGTTTTGCGATTTTTTTCTAAAACCCCTGGTACAGAAATTGCCAGCCTACCTGAGGGACACTATGGATATCTTGAATTTGTTGAAAGATATCTCTTTTGATCCAGACACAAAATACCTCATAGGGCTGGACATAGAGGCCCTCTATACAAATATTCCGCAGTTGGAATCTTTAAGGATGCTGGAGACTTTGTTGTTTGAGGGAGAATGGCTTTATGAAACTCCGCAAGCTTTTATTCTACATCTAGCTGAGATAGCTCTCACAAAAACCTTTTTTGAATTTGAGAGTAAGATGTACCTCCAAACCCACGGAACATCGATGAGGAGTGTGTTTGCTCCGAGCTTGGCCGGGTTATATGTAGGGGCCTTTGAAAAAATGACAGTTTTGGATTCTAATGGCCCTTGGGTTTCGCAACTGAGGATATGGCGATGTTACATAGATGACGTCCTGGTGATTTGGAGAGGCGACAGAAGATCGGTCGACCTCTTTTTAGAGTGGCTAAATGACAAAAATCCTTTCCTTCACTTCACCTCGACTGTCACTAAAACCAGTTTCCCTTTTTTTGGACCTGCTGATAGAACCCAGCGAGGGAGCACTGAAAACCAGGGTAATTCATAAGCCTACTGATAAAAACACCTTGCTGGTCTGACAATTTTTCCGAATACGCCGCAATTGTTCGAACAGAACAGACTTCATTCTGGAATCCGACATCCTCACGCAGAAACTGAAACAGAGGGGATATCCGCCCAAGATCATTAAGAAAGCAAGAAAACGGGCATTACATGCTAATCGCGACTCCCTCCTCTCGAAAACCATCAGACCCTAGACCAACAAACCAGTTTTCGTTTCCACTTTTAATACAGCGTCACAACAGATCAGACGAATGGTATTACGAAATTGGAAAATATTGAATTCTGGGGGCATAAGTATAGAGAGACCACTCTTCTCCTTTAAACGGAGTCAGAATTTGAAAGATCTACTTGTACATAGAAGACCTAGAGGTACGGCAGTGATGAGTGGTATCACCTCTGTGGCAGGCTTGCCCAGAATAATGGGTCACACGCGGTGTGGCTCATGCAGTGTATGCCACCTCACCTGCAATACCCAACCCATCGACCTGGGACTCCCCACAGCTTGGGAACAGAGATCCCACACAAATTGTAATTCTCAGGGGGTCATTTACTTGATCCCCTGTCCTTGTAACAAAATGTACGTGGGGATAACTAGCAGAAAGGTGCGAACGAGAATTACAGAGCATCGTAGCACAGTGAGGTGCGGTAAATCCAACACTAAACTCACAGCACACTATCTAGAGTGGGGACACACCACCGAAGATTTAAAATGGACAGTAATCAAGAAGGTACAACTAGGGAGGCACCAGGCAGATGACCAGAGAACTCTATTGCTTCAAGAGCAAAAATGGGTCTACCGTCTGACAAGCCACATAGTGGGGATGAATGATGACATCCCATGGCAATCACTGGGGAGACAATAGAAGTAAAAGGCGCTGATATTATAACTCATTGACACACCATCGAGTTTTTAGTTTTTCTATCTCTCACGAACTTGCTCCCTCTAATGTCCACGAGGTGTGTGTATCTGAATGTTATCTCTCTCAGGTGTCCTGTGGGAGGGTCTAAGGAGTATCAATGTGGATGGGTACCCTTCTGGAATATGCAAATGACACCTGCTATTAACAAGATCCTAAATATAATACTGAGGTTAGGGCTGTTTTGATATGGCACGTAGAAATAGGATCCGTCAACAGCCCCCCTGTATTCAGACCCCCCAGGATATCAGTCAGTCAGTCAGTCAAAATATCTTTATTCGATTTAATTAAAAATCATACAAAGAGATAAAAACATTTCATACAGTATAAAAACTATTTACACTATCATACAAGTCAGAGCATACATGGGATTAATAAGAAAACAAATTAAGTTCATTTAATGTAATGCAAAATTCCAGTGCAATGAATAAACACGGTTTTAGAGGGGCCCGTTGTTCTGATGTGTTTTTTTAATTCTAACTGCAGCTACCAAGAAATTAGCCATAAAGAATGTGGTGCATATGTTGTTCAATGATTGTAGGTAGAGCAGGGCTGGTCTCACTTGTGTGAAGCCAGCCTCCTTTAAAACAGGTAACAGATATTTTTCCTGGACTCTAAATAAAACCCACAAAACATAACAAAGTGCATGGTGTCTTGGGTAGAAAAGTGATCACAACAACAGGGGGGGCTAATTCAGGTTTTTCCCACGTGTTAAAATTGCCCAAATAAAAATGTAACAGATTAAACCTAAACTTAGTCAGGAGAAACCTATGAAATGGGATCGTAACTAAACCAAGATAAGGTGCTAGTGCAAATGAGTTTACAAGCAGGTAATGTCTCCTCACTGCCGGTTTCACTAGTTCCTTTTCCTCACGGCATGCTCTTGCCCTACCCATGAATTGCTTCTTGATCAGGTCAATGTCCTGGGTCTTGATGTCCCGGGGGGATGTAAAGAGTTATGGTCGTCCCAGGTCTGAGAACGCTTTTATCAAGTAAGCCAACCATGGCACCCTTTTAAAGTGGTCCAAAGACATGACATCAGCCATGATCTTATGGTTGAGGGGCAGTTCTTTGTTGAGCCAAGTCTTTAACCAAAAGATCAGGGGTGCCATGTTCAGCCCATCAGTGAGGAAGTCCAGGCCCACCTCCATATGTATGGAAAAAGTCGGTGTAGACTGAGGGACAGACAGGAGGGTCCGTATAAATCTATTTTCCGCCTTCTGAATTGGTTCCAAGTTTACGTAACCCCAAAGGGGTGAACCATATGAAGCCAAAGCGACTGATTTACTTTTATAAATCTTCAGAAAGGCTTCCATAGGCCTAGCGCCCAGCCTACCCGCAAAACCCATGAGGGCTGCTGATGATCTGGACACCGCCAACCTCTTCGCCCTAACCTGAGGTCCCCAAGATCCTCTCGGATCAAAAAGGACACCCAGGTAGGGGAACGTGGAGACTCTGGAGACGACCTCGCCCTTACATTCAAAGATTTTAGATTTCCCCTTGCTACTTTGGCGGCCCACGACCATAGTATGGGACTTGTTTGTATTTATTTTTAAGTCAAGCTGGTCCATGAATGTGCCAAAAGCGTCCAGGAGGCGTTGCATGCAGACGCCAGTGCGGGCTATCAGCACCGCGTCATCCGCGTACAGGAGCGCGGGGATCTTAACTGCTCCTGCACGCGGAACATCACCCTCAACATCCTCTAAGTATGCGCCCAAGCCATTAATGTAGATGGTAAAAAGCAACAGGGCCAGTATGCAGCCCTGCCTGACCCCCCGCAAGGACTTAAAACGGGACGTACACCTGCCATCATTAGTGACCCGCACAGCAGCAAAAAGCTCTTGGTGAAGGGAAGCCATGAACTTGACCAGTGCCTCATCTATCCCCATATTCAAGAGAATCATCCATAACCTAGACCTGTTCACCAAATTGAAGGCCGAGGAGAGGTCCATAAATGCTAGGAACAGGGACCCCTCCTTGGCCACCGTATATTTCGAGATCAACAGGTGTAAGTTAGAGCATTGCTCAACCGTGCCCCTCTTCTCTCTAAACCCGTACTGAATGTCGGCCAGCCCTCCACAACACTCAACATTATCCCTCAATTTGGTCAAAAGGACTCTGCCTAAGATCTTGACTGCAGAGTCCAAGAGGGATATGGGCCTGTAACACCCGGGATCGTCCCGTTGGCCCTTCTTAAAAATGGGGACGATGGTAGAAATAGACCAGGTGGATGGTATGGGGTTGCCATTAACGGCGGTAAAGACATTAGCCAAGACCCCTGCCCATAACTTGGGTGAATGTATAAAAAAGTCAGCCGGCACCCCGTAAGGTCCCGGGGCCTTATGCTTAGTAGTGGCCAAAATGGCTTTCTCCACCTCTAATCTGTTAAAATAAACGGGCGCGGCGTCCGGGGCCACCAGGGGGCATATTTGACCAGCAGTCTCATTGTCTCCATACACTTTTATAAAATGGTCCAGCCACTTGTCGTCCGGGATAACACAATCCATGACCTCATTAGTTTGATCAGAGAAAAATGGCTGTTTAGTTATTTCCCAAAATTGCCTGCTATCCTTCAAGACGGCCACGGAAAGGAGACTCTCCCAGGCTTCACGTTTAATATTATCTTGTCTAGTCTTGACAGCTAGCTTGTAGTTCTTCCTCAACGTTATGATGTCATCCCTTATCCTGGGTATTTTCTTCAAGGCTGTCATTAGGGACTTATGTGCTTTTGAGCAGGAAGCATCAAACCAGCGCTGCTTGTTAGACACTCCCTTCCTGGTTTTTGCCAAAAGATCCTGTGAGACCTGCCCACAGATAGTCTCAAAGGCCCCTATAATTTCACAGTCGTGGGCATTTGGGTTTTGGCACAACACCACCTGGGCCTCGATTTTCGGGAAAACTTCCGCATAAAAGTTCTCCGGAACCACCTTGGCCCATTTAAGTCTTCTACCCTGGTCGGATGTGCGCAAGGTATGCTCTAATCTAACTTGCCCCGGGATTGGCCCCATATAATCTCCCCAAGCTACATCGAGTAAAAAAGGATTGTGGTCACTGTAATGGGAAGGCACTGTAAGATAGGTAATGACCCTGTTTAGGATGCCTGGTGTTACAAAAATATAATCAATGACTGTTCCGGGGTCGGTACCCGTAAAGGTAGCTGTTCTTAAGCCCCCCCTCCGGTTCGTAAAAGTTGAAATTGGCCAGAAAGTCTTCTAGCTCCTCACCTGAGGTAGTATGCTGGAAGTGGGGTCCTTCGGGACCTTCTCCCCCTTTCTTGTTATTTGAACCACACACTAGCTTGCAAGGGTGAATATTAAAATCTCCCAGTAGTATGTATTCTGAGTCGAAATGTGTATTCTGCCTGACTGACATTAAAACAGCATCTAATCTAGCAATATTATTATCGCTATTGTCCCTGTTCAAGGAATTATAAAAATTAATATATACAGTCCTCCTGGTGGGACTAATTTCCCTTTCAACAATAAGGATGTTGGGAGAGACATTGTTAATCTGTCTTAAAGATCCCTTAAGTTCTAGGGAAAATAAAATAAGGAGACCTCCCTTAGCTCTACCAGCACGGCTAGGGGTAGCCGCTTAGGCAAAGCTGGTAAACCCATCCAGCCAAAAATCAACAGTGGTGTCCCATGTTTCCTGCAAGGCAATAACCTTGTGCCCAGTGACAAAACTAATCCACTCCTTATCATTGCGTTTGGAGTCAATTCCTGCCACGTTCCAGCTTTGTAGCTTGCATACCCCATCTTCACCATGTATTGGGTTCCCTACCTCCTCTGTCGCACTGGTGGGATCGGCTGCTAGTCAGTCTATGTCCTCCAGACCCGACAGGGAGGCAAAGCGATTTACAGTGGCCAGCACCGGACCCTCCCGGATGTTCTGATGGTCATGGGGTTGACAAGTTGGTGAGGTAGTTGAGCACCTTGGGGGTTGTGGGAATGTGTGAGTATTAATCCTGCCCTCTCCTAAAAGTGGACGCCTTCCCGACCTGCTGTTCCCAGGGCCTCTAAATTGCGAAGTGCGAGCAGGGGGAGGGTAAAAAAAAGCCCAGCGGGACAGGTCTTAATTGGTCCGTTAAGGAAATATCAGAGCCATCCCAGAAAAGTCTGTCCGCTAGGTTAGCCCTGCTAAAATTAATAACCACACAGTCTCCTTGGGTAGATTTCTGTTGTTTACCGATCCAACCCACCCTCCTTGCAAAAACAATCTCATCTGCTATGTTCTCACCGCAACATTTGTCCAAACACCACTTATTAGTTTTAACCATAAGGTCCGTGGAAGATTCAACCTCCCCATCCCTTAATGGGGGGACCCCGATGAAGACAGCTACTAGGGGGGACGCTTCGGGTGGCAAGTTAAGTTTGTATTTACTATAAGATGCTCTCACAGGATCAGATGTGCAAGGCTGGTGCTGCGGGCATGACTGACCCTCCAGGGCTAGAGGCGGTGCGTCCTTGACTGGGAATAGTGTGTTGATAACCCCTACGCTGCTCTCAAGTTGCGATGCCACGCAAGGTGCCTGCGCCAAATCCCCCCTATCGGTCACTTTCCTCCGCCCCTCGCCCTCGGGACACTTCGTGCTGTCATGTGGTATCATGTGAGAAGGGGGATTATTAACAAGTCTATCAATTAATGCACATTTCCTAAGTAGTCCTTCTAGGCAGGTGTTTAATGTGTCCACAATATCTTTCGCGATCCCAACGAGTAGTGGTTCAGTCCTAGAAATGAAAAGGCCCTCTAATTTGTCCCCCAAAAAATCATTTGGCAAATTTGATGTACACGCGCTGACAACGTTGTTATCCGACAATCTCCTAGTTGGTTGAGTAATTGTCTGCTGACTTAGTTCAGGCTGTCTGACTGGCGAGGTGGGGGTAGATTCCTTAGCAGTAGGGCATATGGAAGAAGGATTAACGATTGTCACAACGGGGTCTAGAGGTACCGGGGGGTTGCCATTAAGTGTGATATCGCCCAGATCCGGTGGGGTGGATGGGATGGTAGTTGGTGACGGGGTGGCTGACAAACCCAGTTCAAGCTCAGCATTGGCAATTTCCTTTGTCAGTTCTCCCACCACTGATGTAAGGTAAGTCATGATAGAGTTAGAGTGTCTTGGGACCTTAGCGTTCTTCCCACCCTCCTCCATGTTTGTGGCTTTCTTGCGCTTATCCATTATCAGCAGCCGACGTTAGTGGGGGGCCCATCCCAGCCTCCTTCAGCCCCTGACGGCCAGACGGCCCGTCCTTTGCCCAGGCTTCGCCCGGCACTGCCCGCGCACGTCCCGCGACGCGGGGGCTCTCTGTGGTTTAAGAGCACCTCCGGGGCGGGACTGGGCGTGCGTGGCTTCCTGCAGCAAGGGCCGCTGGGGGATGTAGTCCCCTGGTCCGCCGCAGTGTCGGGCAGCAGAGGCGGCCGGTGACAGGCAACAGGGAGGCTGTGCGCTCCTCGGCGCTCCTCGGTCCCACTCTGCAGCTCCCGGTGAGTGTTAGAATGTCCCCCGCTCCCCCGGGGCTCTCTGTGGTTTAAGAGCACCTGCGGGGCGGGACTGGGCGTGTGTGGCTTCCTGCAGCAAGGGCCGCTGGGGATGTAGTCCCCTGGTCCGCCGCGGTGTCGGCAGCAGAGGCGGCCGGTGACCGGTGACAGGCAACAGGGAGGCTCGGCGCTCCTCGGTCCCACTCTGCAGCTCCCGGTGAGTGTTAGAATGTCCCCCGCTCCCCCGGGGCTCTCTGTGGTTTAAGAACACCTCCGGGGCGGGACTGGGCGTGCGTGGCTTCCTGCAGCAAGGGCCGCTGGGGGATGTAGTCCCCTGGTCCGCCGCGGTGTCGGGCAGCAGAGGCGGCCGGTGACCGGTGACAGGCAACAGGGAGGCTGTGAGCTCCTTGGCGCTCCTCGGTCCCACTCTGCAGCTCCCGGTGAGTGTTAGAATGTCCCCCGCTCCCCCGGGGCTCTCTGTGGTTTAAGAGCACCTCCGGGGCGGGACTGGGCGTGCGTGGCTTCCTGCAGCAAGGGCCGCTAGGGGATGTAGTCCCCTGGTCCGCCGCGGTGTCGGCAGCAGAGGCGGCCGGTGACCGGTGACAGGCAACAGGGAGGCTCGGCGCTCCTCGGTCCCACTCTGCAGCTCCCGGTGAGTGTTAGAATGTCCCCCGCTCCCCCGGGGCTCTCTGTGGTTTAAGAGCACCTCCGGGGCGGGACTGGGCGTGCGTGGCTTCCTGCAGCAAGGGCCGCTGGGGGATGTAGTCCCCTGGTCCGCCGCAGTGTCGGGCAGCAGAGGCGGCCGGTGACAGGCAACAGGGAGGCTGTGCGCTCCTCGGCGCTCCTCGGTCCCACTCTGCAGCTCCCGGTGAGTGTTAGAATGTCCCCCGCTCCCCCGGGGCTCTCTGTGGTTTAAGAGCACCTGCGGGGCGGGACTGGGCGTGTGTGGCTTCCTGCAGCAAGGGCCGCTGGGGGATGTAGTCCCCTGGTCCGCCGCGGTGTCGGCAGCAGAGGCGGCCGGTGACCGGTGACAGGCAACAGGGAGGCTCGGCGCTCCTCGGTCCCACTCTGCAGCTCCCGGTGAGTGTTAGAATGTCCCCCGCTCCACCGGGGCTCTCTGTGGTTTAAGAACACCTCCGGGGCGGGACTGGGCGTGCGTGGCTTCCTGCAGCAAGGGCCGCTGGGGGATGTAGTCCCCTGGTCCGCCGCGGTGTCGGGCAGCAGAGGCGGCCGGTGACCGGTGACAGGCAACAGGGAGGCTGTGAGCTCCTTGGCGCTCCTCGGTCCCACTCTGCAGCTCCCGGTGAGTGTTAGAATGTCCCCCGCTCCCCCGGGGCTCTCTGTGGTTTAAGAGCACCTCCGGGGCGGGACTGGGCGTGCGTGGCTTCCTGCAGCAAGGGCCGCTGGGGGATGTAGTCCCCTGGTCCACCGCGGTGTCGGGCAGCAGAGGCGGCCGGTGACCGGTGACAGGCAACAGGGAGGCTGTGCGCTCCTCGGTCCCACTCTGCAGCTCCCGGTGAGTGTTAGAATGTCCCCCGCTCCCCCGGGGCTCTCTGTGGTTTAAGAGCACCTCCGGGGCGGGACTGGGCGTGCGTGGCTTCCTGCAGCAAGGGCCGCTAGGGGATGTAGTCCCCTGGTCCGCCGCGGTGTCGGCAGCAGAGGCGGCCGGTGACCGGTGACAGGCAACAGGGAGGCTGGGCGCTCCTCGGTCCCACTCTGCAGCTCCCGGTGAGTGTTAGAATGTCCCCCGCTCCCCCGGGGCTCTCTGTGGTTTAAGAGCACCCCCAGGATATCGCGATTTCGCGATTTGCAAAAAAATCGCGAAATCTGCAGCTTTGTGCAAATCCTGCGATTTTTGCCAAGCCGGCCACGAAATCCGCCGTTTTTGATTGGGCACACGCGGAGAGCCAATAGAAAGCAAGAAAGGGTCTGCACTGCTCTCGCTGGTCTTCTTATTGCCCTCCTCACTCCCGATTCCATCCAGGATTTCGCGGCGGACACCCAGAGGAAAGGAACAACCAGGTGGACAGGTGAAAGGTGAAGGTGGAAGCGGCAGCCGGCAGGCAGAGGGAGCAAGCAGGAGGCTGGAGGGAGCAAGCGAAGACGTAGGCGACGACCGGGACGACGACGAGACCCGCTCAGCCAGGTACAGGTACCTTCCTGCTGCTACTGTGGGGGCCCGCCGCACACGGGGCACGCGGCGGGCCCCGGGGCCCAAAGTCCATTTATTTTGCTTTCCGGTGGGGCCCGCCACACACGGGGCACACGGCGGGCCCCGGGGGCCCAAATTGCATAACTTTTTGCTTTCCGGTGGGGCCCGCCGCACACGGGGCACGCGGCGGGCCCCGGGGGCCCAAAGTCCATTTGTTTTGCTTTCCGGTGGGGCCCGCCGCACACGGGGCACGCGGCGGGCCCCGGCGGCCCAAATTGCATTTTTATTTCTTTTCGGTGGGGCCCGTCGCACACGGGGCACGCGGCGGGCCCAGGGGGCCCACATTGCATAACTTTTTGCTTTCCGGTGGGGCCCGCAATACTGGTCAAGATTTGGAGTGCTCCGATGAACTGAACGTACATGGCAAGATTAACATGCCTTTTAACCAAAACAAATGGGCTGAATTGTTAATAAAAAAAAAGGTACATAGCTCCATGTTGTAAAATAACTCAAACAATAAGATATCTGTGTTTGTTGTCGAAAAAACCCCATAATAAAATGCCGCTAAATGCCGCTAAATTTCCATTTTTGTGCCGCTAAATTTTCATTTTTGTGCCTCTAAATTTTTGATTTTTGTGCCGCTAAATTTGCCAATCAATGCCGCTATATCCTGGGGGGTCTGTGTATTGTATTTTATTTCTAAAACTACTGGGTTATACTAACCTTAATCTGTTGTACGAGATAAGAGCCCAGGTCCCTCCGGGTTGAAAAGAAACATATAAAACAAAGAAATCAAATATTAATAGTTTCTTTCACCCGTGCATTTATCCTGGCGGGCCATAATGGGGGATGGTGTAATTCCATTTGCACCGAAGATTAGCCCTGAAATTATGGCTATTACGCGAGTTGCTTGGGCTAAAAACTACATCTCCCAGCACTTCGACTTCCTCCCGTCCCGCACGTCATGACGCCCCACGTCTGGCAGAGTGATCACGTGGGCCGTACGTGACGTTCACAGGGGATGGGTTTTCCTTTTAAAATACTAACAACACGGATCGCGTGCTGTCTTCATGGTGATCCGGTTAACAGGCAGAGGAGACAGGGCAAGCCTACGGAACAGTAAGGAGGTGGAAAAGGGTTGTGGGCTCGAGGGGGATGACAACTAGCACCTGAAGGGCTCCTTCCTTTCAAAACGATTACGATCCACACAGAGAGAGCGGGTCAAATGGAGGGGTACGCCCTAGACTCCGTCAACGAGAGGAGAGTTTACTTTGTATTTTTTCCTCTCGCTTTAACATAACTTGTGCTCCTGGGATACCCTCCTGCCGGACATCATTTCTAGTTTATATACTATATAAACACGGTGAATACAGAGGGGGTACAAGTCACCATGCACAATGTACTGATTTACTATAACAACGACACTCCTCGCCACAATTACATGAATATGATGACGGAAGTGTGAGGGAGATTTGGCAATAATTACGGAGACGGAATGTGGTGATATGTGATACACGTGTATATATGCAGCACTGTAATAATTTTATTTACATTCGTTTTGTTTGGGATCACTATACCTGGGGGACTACTTTCCATACCAGGGATAGGAACCAAGAGGGTTGATTCTCATACCTTTGACCACAGTGGGAACACAATCAGTGGTTTTAAGACACGGTGATGGGACAAGAAATCACCGGGATGTGTAGTATGACTATACTATTTCTGTTCTTTTGTGTTCCTTATTTAGTTTATGTTCTCTACATATTGGGAGTACTTTCCACACGTGACTAGAGGGGCCAGGATCTAGTTAGACCGGCTCGTGTTTTTTGTGGCATACCAACCGAAATACGGTGGGGCCATAAGAGGTACTGGGAGCGACATCAGTCCTGAAGAAGACCGGGGTGACCTGTGCAGGCACAGTAAGTCGGTCGAAACATGTGGACACTAGCAGTACCAGGAGGGGTGTTTTGAGAAACCTCGCTTTCTCTTCTAGACACTACCCATCCTTTTTCTTTTTAATCCTGGTGGGGGAACCTTGGAATAAAGTTTGGTTTGGTATCCTCAAAATAGTTTTAAATCACATCCTCATTAACTGCACTTTATGTCCCATCACTAGTTCCATTCACTTGGTGATATGCACTGTTCTATCACTTTGTATGTTACGTGTTGAGTTCTGTGGTGTTACGTTTTGTTGTGTGTGTTTTATTATTTTTACCCCTCCCTTATGCTCCGCCCTGAGTGTGGCTACACCAGGGCGTATTGTAAGCAGGCCCAATGATGAAGCATATTCACAACCACAGGGGCAGCCCTAACCACCTGAACCAGGGGCCGAAATGATTTATGATCATATTTAATATGAATAAATGTTGTACTTTTCTATAATCACATGTATTCTTTTGAATTATCTTTCTTTTTGGACCATAAAGCTTTCTAATTTGATTTTCCTTTTTTCTTACTTTTCCTTGTTTGTATAATTTCATTGATCTTCTGACATATTATAGATTTATGCACATTCTGAACCTTTGTTTGGATAAATCAATGATGAAGCATGTCACATACTTCGGTATGTGAGTGAGGGCAGTTTTTCTAAACAGATGAGCTTTTCTGTTTCGTTATACGTGTTGTTTTGTGCTCTCCACCCCTCATAGTATGTTTAACTGAGAATTACCGGGGTTTCGGGGTGGTAGAGTAAAGTCTTTGACCCTCTCCCCTTTTACGTGCAAAGTGATGCTGCAAGTAAACCATGCTATCAGAAAGTTACTGACCGCATTAGTAATAACACTCCTGATTAAAATTTAGATTCAATCTTCAATTATGAATCAAAACAAGAGTTGCATACTCCATTTCATAATCCCATTGAGGAACACTATATCAAGTATATCTATACATTCTTCACACTTGAATCCATACATCTAAGAAACTCTTGATGAGTTTCACAAATTAAATCCTGTCCACTTCATTTTACATCCCAATGTTTGAGATTGTGTACAAAATCAAGAGTGATATTATATTTCAAAGAGCAAGTAGATAGTATAGATTACTGGCACTTAGCCTGTGGTCCAGGGACCCCTGGAAGTCCGCAAAATCTACTCAAGGGGTCCAAGATTGCTTAGATATTTAAATAATAATAAGAGATTCATAAATTGTCCATAAATAAAGAAGCAAAAGAGAACATTTTAGAATGTTCTGTAAATGTGAAGAAATTCTACTTTGGAGGCCAAAAAAGTAGGTCTGTATGCTCAGATTGATTAGTTGAACTGTGCATCAAACAGAATATAGTGTGGAAGATGAGTGACCTCAATTCAATTAATCAATCAACCAACCAATTGGTACTTGTATAGCGCAACATATCACCTGTGAGGGTATTCAGGCACAGGGCTGCTGGTTTTATTTGAAGAGCCAGGTCTTGAGTCTCTTCTGAAGTCTGTCAGCGATGGTGATGTTCGGAGGTGGAGGGCGTTCCAGGTCTTGGCAGTGGGGTGGGAAAAGGAGCGTTCTCCAGAGCAGCAGCTGCGGATGCGCGGTGTCTGTGCAAGGGCACAGAGGGCGGAGTGGAGGTTTCTGGATGGTTGATTGAAATTCAAGCGGTGGTTCATGTATGCATGTCCTTGGTCTTGAAGGGCTTTGTAGGTGTGGGTCAGTAATTTGAAATGGCATCTTTTCTGGACAGGAAGCCAGTGGAGGTCTCTCGGGTACTGGGTGACGTGGGTCCTTTTTGGTAGGTTGAGAATCAGTCTGGCTGCTGCGTTCTGTATCGTCTTCTCATGAGTTCGCTGGTGGTGCCTGCATAGAGTGTGTTGCTGTAGTTCAGACAGCTGGTGATGAGGGCCTGCTTCATTGTTTTTCTGGTTCTGATGGGGAGCCATTTGAAAATTCTGCAGAGCATGCAGAGAGTTTGGAAGCAGGGTGAGGAGGCGGCGTTGACCTGTCATTTAATGGAGAGTGTGCTGTCCAGGATGATGCCATGGGTAAGCACGTGGTCTTTGGGTGTTGGGGTGTGGGGATGGGTCAGAGTACCGCTGATCCCCAGGTATCCTTCCAGGGGGAGGTGTGGCTGTCGAAAATAAGTACTTTGGTTTTGTCCATGTTGAGCTCAAGGAGGTTGTCCTTCATCCAGGCAGAGACATTTTCCATGAGGTTGTGGAAGTTGGACTTGGGAGCAGTGGGGTCTACTGAGAGTGAAAAGATGAGCTGGTTGTCGTCGGAGTAGGAAAAGATGCTGATGTCTTGGGTTCTCACTATGTCGGCTAGCTGCGTCATGTAGATGTTGAAGAGGAAGGGACTGAGGGATGATACTTGGGGGACGCCTCAGGTGGTGCGCTTGGGTACTGAGATAAAGGGTGGGAGACAGATTCTCAGGGTACGCCCTGTGAGGAATGATTCCATCCATCTAAGGGCATTGTCTTTGATTCTGATCTGTTGTAGGCGTTTAGTGAGTGTATGGTGGAAAAAAGTGTTGAGAGGTGTGGAGGGGTTGAGAAGGATCAATTGAATTTAGAAAGGCTCCAACCTTCCCATAATTTTTTTTATTTTTTATTTGTTTGTGAATTAAATAAAATATTTCATCCTTTGTAGATTTGTTTGGATGAACATGTTTCTGTAATTTTTTGTACTGTTTTGCAGCTCAAATCATCGAAAATGCTGAGGGTGGTGGTCCCAGGATTCCAGTAATGAGGCAGTGGGAATCACCGGAATCCAATAATGTTCAGTGGGGGTCCTCGGGTTCCAGTAATGATGAAGTGGGGGTCCACATAAGTCAAAAGGTTAAAAACCTCTAGTATACAGCATACACACAGTAAACCCAGTCTGATGCATGGATTCTCTTGGCAGCACTGCTTTTAGAGAAATTGCAAAACAATCCAACAATCATACAGAGAAAGGTGGCAGGTTCCATCACGCGCTCCCAACAGCAGTCTTACCTTTCTTTAGTGTTCTTATGTTTATACCATCACGCCAACAAACTCAACCTCTAAGCCTCCGATTAGGTCATCGTGGTGACTGTGTGATTTCTGAGAATTTTTCAACATAGTTTTTGCGTTGATATAATTATTGTGAAACATAGATTTTGACACCAGTGGTTTTTTATCATCAGCAATAGTCAAACATGTAATATTCTGTAATAATTCCCTAATTACCCCATAACAAGTAGTATACTTTTAGACTGTCAAACGTTACAAAATGCTGACATTTGAAACTGAAAATTTCAGGTTCGCAAAGTCCTAACAAACTAATATTGCCACATTAAAAAAATATATGTGTATACTTTTAAACTTGTAATAACATTATTCCTCGACAATGCAGTCATTTTATTTGGCTCGTGCGTGGCCCCAGGCGAAGATGCCATGCACTCGGTGTGTATATTACAAGTGCTATGAAAGCTGTGTTTATAACGTTAGTGCGCACAGCAAGTCCCCCTGCCTGCAACATGTACCTTGGGGATCCCATATGTATGAAAAAACTAACGATAGAGTAATAATGCCACGCCAGAGCGGCTCCTGTGTGACATCTGCTGGGGAATGCCTGATGCCTAAGTGAATCCCCGTCTCTTCGGCTCTCTCATCCCTCATTACGGAAGCCACCTAAGAGAATATGACTGAAACAAAATGCCAGCTGCACAGCTGCACAGATGAGCAGCGCAAACTGCCACGGGGAGCCGAGCATCTCTCTTCGGACGCGGGAACATGTGTGAACTTACATGGCTCTCCCGGCCCGGTTTCGCTTTGCTCCGCCATGAGACCTCGGCTGTCGCGTGCTGGACGGATGGAAGCACGCGGCACAGCTACATTCCCTCTGCGTCTTCATTCATGTATTGGTGGATGCGATAAATGGTTCGTAGTGAGGATGAGTAGAGCGAGGAGGTACTAAAAAGCACAGTTTAGCAAAGGTTCCAAGTAAGCCCCCCCACACCCCACAACCCATCCTCTGGTTTGGTAGTAAAGGACTTTTTGGGGTATGGTACACCCCCGATCCCCAGTGCAGTGGAGCAGGAGTTGCTGCACTATTAATAGCTTCACCATCCTAATTGATAAACGGTGTCTGAATAGAATATCATAGAAAAAATATCGTGTGGACAGAATATAAATATCGTGACGGTAGGCTTCTTTGAGCAGTGACATCTTATGGAATTTGGTGGCCCTGGGCCAAATATATTTTGAGGGGGGCCCTGTTCGAAACAGCTTTGAATTTATGAGCCAATGTCAGGTATTTCATGCACTCTTTGGCCAGGTCACTTAAAGTGCACCAGCACACTCGTCCAAATTATAAATGTATTTAGATTTAATATTCAAGGATAGATGTGTTTTAAAAAATTGTTACACAGCTGTGGCTCACTAATATTACTGCAAAGAATATTTGTGCCACTCTCCCATTTCTCATATGTGAGGTCCTGTTTGAGCTGAAAGAAACTTGTTCATGGATGTTGCATGAAACAAACAGGGCACAAGTCCTAAAAAACAGAAGTGGGGGGACACTGACGTCATGACAGGAAGTGACGTCACGAAAGGTGGCTTGCACCATCAGACTCATTGCCTCCCCTCGCTCATCCCTTAGATGCGATTGCATCAGAGAAGCAGGCGTGTGAGCAGCATTCTGAATGAGGTCTGATCTCACCCCAGAGAGGCCAAAGAGTGAATGTGTGGCTCCATTTGCTCCAGTTATCGAGCTGGTGGTAACATAAGTGGGGGGACGCCGTCCACCAGCGTGGTACCCTGACTCGAGCCCTGGAAACAAACACATTTTTCTGCAAACTGTCTGTAATAGACTCTAACACATCACCCACATTAAAAATAGATTACATTAAAATTGTATTTAAAATTAACTATTCAAGGTCAACAGGGCAAGATTCTGCAGAACCAATTTGGCGCTATCAGGGGGCTCCCTGAGAGGCTGGAGCCCTGAGCCGGAGCCCACTTTGCCCATGCCTTAAACCGTCGCTATGAGTAAGCAACATTTTACTATACAGAACTCCACGTATAAGTAACTTGACGATATAAATATATCTTCAAGGTGCGTAAATGTGGAAATAAGAATAGTAAATCTGTAATTGCATATTTGCACTTCCCTTCTCGATACTATGGTCCTCGAAATATTTCACTCAATATGTCCACATGATGTTTTTTAGACCAATATTCTGTCCGACAACCTTGGCAAACAAGGGAAAGAGACATCGGAAGAAAAGAAAGCGATTAGTTTTAGTTTAACAACGCTGATGAGGATTTCGATTACTATACCTCACACACCGTCTATCGAATAATGATGAGTTGTAGATGGGACGTAACCACGTGTCTGCTGTCCCTCTCCTCACTCTTGATATTGAGTAGCAGCTTCTACCTCCTTTGTCATGGGTCAAAAGACACGGACAGCAAAAGAAAGGCAACAACTCTAAAACAGCTGTTTACTTTTTGTAATGTCCATTCCTCGCATCGGAACCTTAGCAGCAAATGGGAGGGTGATAAAGGACTATGGATGAGTATAGTGGTCCACATTTTGATGTCTTTGGGGTCAAAGAAGCATGATATTATTTCTGCAAACCCTGTCATGTAGGTGCTTTGATGTTCTTGCAACAACTGGATGCTTTGCCAAACTCCAAGCAAGTGGCATTGTCATTTTAGAGTAACAATTCCTTTCTTCTAGGAGTTCAAACGCCACCACAGATCAAAGTTATGCTAAAACTCTTGTTTGTATAAACTGTTCAAAACATAACTCTTCTCACTTGCTTTTAATTACCCACGTATATAGGTGTACTATTGTCCATAGGAGTCAATTCGTACAAAAGTTATTATCAAAACAAACACAATTGTGGACAATCCGAAATAACTATCACTAAAGAGGAGCTACGGTTCCTCTGTAATGTACTAATTCTTAAATGTGCGGATGTGCATTGAAAAAAATCTTTAGGTCAATTCATTTTAAGAAAGACAGGAAAAGCTCTGAAATACAATAACATTGTGAGCTGTAATTCAGACAATTAGTGATCCTGACTTTCATTGTGATGCGGTGTATAAAGATGATTGGGAGATTGGTGCTGTCACCGTTTTTTACTTAAATCAAAGATATAGACCAACCTGTACTTTGTTGTCTGCCATAGCTATATAATGTCGCCAAAGTCCGAAATTGGTAAACCGGTTGTTCTAACACTGACTACAACTGGGGCAACCTTTTGAATGAATTGATACTTGAGTAAAGACACTTTAAAATCACCTGAACTTCAGGAAACGTATAAAAAGCAGATTTTTTCCAGGGAGCCTTTGGCATATGCAGCTCTACCATGTCATGGATAGAGATGAATATGATGAAACATAATTCCTTGACAGTTCTCTATAGTATGTTTGGCAGTGCGCTAGGTGTGATCTGTGCTGCAGAGGTTCTTCACTACTTGCAATTACCACTCAGTGTTTATTTGAAGAAAAAAAAAACATAAGGTCAGTGGTCAAAACTTTTTCTTATGAGCCTCTGCTGTTGGCACTGCCGAATACCAGGCTTGCTGAAAACGAAAGTTGCGTGGTCTTGGTACCTTCTCATGACTCCTTCTCCCACCCTACACGTTTTGTCTCTTTATCTCACTGTTGCAGTTTGTTTTCCATCCATGCTTTCTCCCTTTGTCAATGTTTTCTTTATTTTCTCTTCCTTCTCCTTTCTTGCTTTTCTACATATCTCTCTCTTTCTCTGGGACTAAGTCTGATGATGAAAAAATAGGTCTTCGTCCCTAAATAAAGAGTGCTGATGACCACCACCTGCAACCACCAGGACACATTAAACACTGACACCACTCCAGCGTTCTGGGACCTTCTTGTTATTTGGTTGTTTCCATAGGTTTGGTGAGATTTGCTACTTGAAAAGAAGTGCTTTGGATGAAGCAGATATAGGTATACTGGTCAAGTTTCTTGCTTAATCAGCTTACATCATGGTAACTGTGGCAGATGTTTTGTAACATTTGGAAGCTGCAAAGTGAACTGGTGGCCTACCAGTGACAACCAACATACTTTAATATGCAAGCTCCTGAGTAAGCAAGGTTGACCAAGTCTAGCACCTCGTTAAAAAAATTTAGGAGACAATTGTTTGAAAAGGACAAAGAAGAAAAGTACACAAAGAATTGACAATGACTGTCCAACTCAGGAATTAAGACCCTAAGTGGGAAGTTGAGATGGTGGCACTGCTATTGCTGCTAACAACTTGCATGTGTCGTAGCCCCCTACTTTGCCTTTTGTTTGACCGTTTTCATTCAGTGTGGAAGTGTTTATCCACTTAGTGGCTGTCCGCACCAGCAAGTCTCCAGCAAAATGTGGTTGTTTGGAACGCTGTCACAGATGGTTTCACTGTACTGTACCGTATAGGACATTATATGCAGATGTGTTTGAAGAATGTGCATTTATGACTATTGATGCCAACATGTTCAACTTCCTGTCCCTGCTCTCCTCCCAGGTTGCTGAAGAGGGCTCATTGTCCTGAAAGGCACCTTTCCATGATGGTGGTTCTGCAAACTCAGCAAGTTCTGGGGGTAAGCTTGTAGTTTTAACAGTAGAACTGATATCTCTTTATTTTCCTTAATCATTTCCCCTTTTTTTATTCTAAGCCGTTCCAACATGCAAAATATAATAGACAAAATGATTGGTTGAAATGTCACTCAAGTCATGGGATATTTGACAGATTTGACCCAGCATTTATAACTTCTTGCCAAGGTGATCTTATGCCAATGTGAAGGGTACGATTTTTTGCTTTACAAATTGGTAGCAGCATTAAAAATCAATGAATAGTGGGGCGTGACTTGGACGGCAGGAGGAATGGGCGCCTGAACCGAGTGCTCCGCGGAAAGGGAGAGCGAGCTCGGTGCTTCCACTGCTTCCAGCGGCGTGAGTCAGCCCAAACCCTAGGCTTCTGTAACTGGACCCTTGTTGCACACTCCGATGCCCTGAATTCGGGCTGTGAGCACTTTCCAGAGACTTTGCTGGCCTTCGGTCGGCCACGCGACCCTCGCCCGGACTCTGCCCAAAATGGCGGCGCCCTGTCACAACTACAGCGCCTGACCCTCGAGTGTACCGAAGGTGCTCTCGCTGGCTTCTACGACCTCCCGCCGGCATTACAGGTCACTCAGCCCCATGATAAACTCCAGCCTGTGGTTGCATGTCGTTGGAAGGAGGTGAGTGACCGGCTGCAAATGATTCTTCCAGCTCCACTCGCCTGACCCTAAAATGGCGGCGGCGTCAACAGCGATCCTCACGAGGAGAACACACACCGACTCACGGTGAGCTTCTGGGCCCCTCGCAATCCCATCCACTGACATCCTCTGCCACAACAGTGCCTTAAACTCCTTTCAAGAGAATATACGTGCAGCCCTACCTGCCTCGCCACACTTACCTATGGTTGCCTGTGCCTGTGCCTATATGATTAAGCCCATGTGGGGATCAATATCCAGCCTCATTGCCACAGGTCTGTCACAGGTCTGCCTCATTACCACAGGGATGCACTAACGCCCGAAGAGGAGATCCATTCCATACCCATGAGTTACAGGAGCAGCAAACCTCGTCTATTATGTACTGTTCGGCTTTTGCGCCCTGCTCTTCCTGCTTTTCAGTACACCAGTAAACAGGGTCATACATCCATTGGTGCCTGGTCCTGCCCACTAAGGTGCCCACAGGGGGTTAAGTAATCCTCAGTCATCTTCCTTTCGTGAGGGCACCCAGTCTCAACAGCCAGATGTGTATCCTTACAGTGTCTATCGGCTGACTGGTTCCCAACAAACGCGACCATGTTTCTGATGTATTGGTAGTTCCACTGCCGTCTCTTCTCACAAAGGTGCCCAGCCTCACCAGTCAGCGTGCCCCTCTACAGCGATTAGGTTCAAATAGGCACACTTCGACTGCGAACATTTACCAGGCAGCAATGGCGAATTTAGAGGGCAGGAATAATCCTAAAAAGGTGAAACCTGACTCTCTTTTGGACTCACCCATCAAAAGTAAAGTTGATATGGCAGCCAATATGGAAATGATTCTCAGGAAGCTGGCAGATCTACATGAGCTTTCTAAATCCACCAAAACCAATACCGACTCGATGCAACTTGAGCTCACAGCGATCAGAGCTGATATAAATGTAATTAATAATGGCCTGGGCGCGGCTGAACAACGAATAAGCGACGTGGAGGACATATCAAAACAATCAGTCTCCAAAATCAAATGTTTAGAAAAGACCAAGGAAGAGTTGAAACGCCACAATGTGGAGTTGGAGGACAGGAACAGAAGAGGTAACATCAAGATCTTTGGTGTTCCAGAGAATTCCGAAAAAGATGCGGATTCCTGCGTGGCATTCCTCGAATCATGGATTCCCATGATAACCAAACTGGTCTTCCCACACGGCCTTGAATTGGATAGGGCGCACAGGATCCCCACCTTCGCTACCAAGAACTCCAATGGCCCCAGACCACTGATCTGTAAACCGCTTAGATTTCAACACGTAGAGATGATCCTCCACTTCGCGAGAAGAAACCACTCCATCACATGGGAAGGCCATAGAATCATCTTCACACAAGACTATTCTAGAGATACGGTATCAATCCGCAAAGGTTTCCTGGAACTCAGAGACAGGCTAAGATCCAAAAGCATTCCTTTTTCCTTTGCTGGACCAGCGAAATTCAGGATCGTCTTCAACTGCCATCCGAGATACTTCACAGACCCCAAAGTCCTTGCTGATCTTCTGGAAGACCGTCGCGAACAAGAAATGGACCTAGCGTTAGGCCTCTCGAACAAGAGGAAGACATGATCTCACACGCAGTTAGGCTCAATTTCAAGTGTCATTGTCATGCTATCCTCAATCATGCCATTCGCACTCGGCCTTCATAAATGTGGCCCTGCGCTGCACTGTTCGCCATCCTGCGTATTATATCTAGTGCTCTCACTATTGAGTCATTGTTCCATTGCTAGTCATTACCTTGCGGCTACAGGTATCCACAGGTATCCACACCTGTACTGTGAGTAGGCCTTGTGCCCCATTCATTGTTATTCTTATGTGTTCTACCTACGCACGTTATATGTTCCTTCTATAGGCTATGTTACTTTCTCTACAATTTAGTTTTCTGCGGTGGGAATGGTGTAGCCCTAAGACAGATATGATGCAAATAGGTCTGTGCCCGGATGGAAGGATATAATTTTGTTGTATATGTTGTTATTTACTGCTCTGTAATGCTCTTTATTGCTCACCGTCACAGATCAGTTATAGATGTTGTAGTTATATCCATTCCGCCCATGCTCACGGTTAAGTTCACGGACCTCTCCGTTCATCATCGTGGCTGTTTTGTACGAGTTAAAATAAGTAAATTTCTCGAGATTTATACCAACATTGTTATCTTAAGCTAGGAAGCTTCTAGTTAACACCTATGTATCCCTAATTTCCGCCTTGCACGGGTCTGCCGTCGCACTCCCGATGTACGTTTTTGGGGGGAGGGGGGTGGGACAGAGGGAGGGGGTTGGGAGAGAAGGGGGGGTAGGGAGGGGAAAAATTGGAGCTGAAAGAGTTCAAAGAACCTTAGATTCTTTTCTGTACGTTCTATGCTGTTTTGTTCTTAAGGTTACCTATGCCACAAATGTCAATTGTATTTCGTTGCAGTCCACTATAAATTCACACATGGGCCCACACAATGTCCACACTGTGCAGCTTGGGGAATTACCCACTGCCTACTTCAGATCACGGCGCACTTTCTCAGCGACGTTCCTCATCCCCAATGGCTAAGACAAACTCAATAGCCGATGATCTCACAATAGTCTCTCTCAACGTTAAGGGCCTAAACCATCCGGTAAAGAGGAGGAAAGTTCTTGAGTATATTACCAAGTCCAAGGGGGACATTATTTTACTGCAAGAATCCAAACTGTCCGAGGACGATCTACGCTTCCTCAACATCCATTGGGCGTCACACATCCTGTCTTCACCAGCATCCCACAAAAAAGGAGGGGTTATCACCCTCTTAGCGAAAAAAGCGAACCTTACTCTAGTCTCACACTCCCATGACGAAGTAGGCCGACTTTCCATTACTAAGCTTCTCAGGGAGGACGACCCCATTCATGTACTAAATATCTACGGCCCAAACGCAGATGACCCAGATTTCTGGGACTCGGTCTCCCGCTCACTAGAACCTATCCCTACGGATGACCTGTTGATAGTGGGAGGTGACTTTAATCTCCCCCTGGACCCGATCCTCGATAGGCAATCCAAATGTTCCTTCCACCCCTCCCGCTCGCATGACGCCCTCCTTCGCCTATGTGACAGATATCACCTGAAAGACTCATGGCGCCTACAAAATCCAGACGGTAGGGATTACACGTTTTACTCTGCACCACACAATTCCTATTCACGTATCGACTTCATTTTAGTATCAAGCCCCTTCACTCACCTTATAGAGGAGACAGAGATAGCCCCCAAACTAGTCTCTGATCACGCATGTATCCGAACCAAACTGGCTGGTTCCAGATCGATTCTCCCACCGAGGAGATGGCGCTTCAATGACGAGACACTTTCAGACCCCGCAAACAAGTTAATAATATCTGATGCCATTGAGGAATATCTCTCTTTAAATGACACCCCCGACACTACACCTACCACCCTGTGGGATGCTCTGAAGGCCACAATTCGCGGGACCATCATCACTATTAGGGCAAGGGTAAACAAGACGCTCAATAAAGAGCTAGAATCTCTAGAGCATCAGATTGGCACACTGGAAGCCCAACACAAATCCAACCCGCTTGACTCTACCGTCTTGGATACGTTGACCAAGAAAAAATACGAATATAACACCATCACCAGCAAACGGGCGGGGGTATGGATTAATCGATTCAAGGCCCTGAAACTGTGCGAGGGCAACAAAGCAGGGAAACTGTTGGCCTCCTACCTCAAACACAAACAGAAACTGACTACCATATCGTCCATTAAAGACTCAAGCAACGTCACACACACCAAACAGTCCAACATCCTTGATACTTTAAAAAAATTCTACGAAGACCTTTACAAAAATGATAAATTATTAGACGAATCAGCCTGCGATGATTACCTCACTTCACTACACCTCCCGAAACTTTCTGAAACTGACAGATCCCATCTGGACTCCCCAATCTCTGGTTCAGAAATCAAAGCAGCGATTAACACCCTGAAGAACAATAAGGCCCCCGGCCCAGACGGCTTCACTGCACCCTTTTATAAGGCCTTTGCTGACCAAATTAGCCCCCCACTCCTTAAACTCTTTAACTCCACTGCAAACTATGGCGGTGTTTCTCCCTCAATGAGTGAGGCCACGATAATAGTACTGCCAAAAGAGGGGAAGGACCCACTACTCACTAAAAATTACCGTCCCATATCCTTGATAAATCTGGACTGCAAGATTTATGCTAAAATCTTAGCGACCAGACTAAACTCCATTCTCCACAAATTAATTAGCCCCTCGCAGGTTGGCTTCCTAAGGAACAGGACGTCCAACGACAACACAAGACTACTATGCCATATCCTAGAAAAGGCGAAATCCTCTCCCGCGCCAATGGTAGCAATAACCTTGGACGCGGAAAAGGCCTTTGACAAGGTCTCATGGCCCTTTCTGCGCCAGTGTATGTACGCTTTCAACCTTGGTGACACCTATACCAGGATGGTGATGGCCCTCTACTCAGCACCTTCGGCCAGGATAGCTATAAACGGCCCCCTCTCGGATCCGTTCCGTCTCTACCAAGGTACCAGACAGGGCTGCCCTCTCTCACCAGCTCTCTTTCTCCTAGCCCTTGAGCCCCTCATTACAGATATCAAAAATAACGGTGACATTGCGGGTATTTCCTTTGGGGACACGCGAGTCAAGTTAGCAGCATATGCAGACGATATCTTGGTCGCGACCGAAAACCCTGCTAACTCCATTGCTGCCCTAATGACCTCGATAGACAAATACTCCTCCCTTTCCGGCTACAAATTAAATAGGGATAAATCCGAAGTAAAACCTCTTAATGTCCACACTTCGAGAGAAGTGCTGGGCGATTCCGGCCTACTCTGGCAAACAGGAGTGATTAAATATTTGGGAATTGAATTCACGGATGAGATATTGAGCACCCTTAAACATAACGAAAACAAAACCCTGAACAAAATCAAAAGTCTGTTGGACGGTTGGTCACCCCGTTTCATCACCTGGTGGGGCCGTATTGAAACCATAAAAATGATGATATCCCCCCTGGTTAACTACCTCGTCACGATGCTCCCACTCGTCCTCTCCAAAGAATTCCATGCTAAATTGGATAAAAACATCTCGGCATTTCTTTGGCAGGGCAAAAAAGCGAGAATCAGTTTAAAAAAACTTCGTTTGGATAAAAAATTAGGAGGAGTTAATCTGGCAGATTTTAAAACATACCAAATAGCCTTTTTAGCAAAACAGGGGTCGCACTGGATATCCTCCCAGCCTGACTATAGCCCAGTGTGGCTCTCTGTAGAAAAGTCAATACTGAAGGGTCTCAGTCCCTGCGCCCTGCTCACCGTCAATCCCCGCCCCAACCTAGGCCCGGGCCTTATCTTCAAAAACACTAAAATGGCTCTTTTAAAAGTCAGTAAATATCTACCACAGCAATTCCGACAATCGCAGTGGGAATCACTATGGCACAACACCGCCATTACATACAAAGGGAAACCTCTAAACTACCCCTCCTGGATAGACAAGGGGGTCATATTCCCCCACCAACTCGTCGAAAACGCGCTCCCACTAACCTTTAAAGAAATTCAGGATAAGTTCCGACTCAATAATATTGAATTTTACAACTTCCTACACATTAAAGTAGCTCTAACGAAGGCTAACCTGAAGGCGGCCACTCCATCCCTCCTAGACTTAATCCCATCCCTTAACAAACTAGGACACCAAGTCTCTAGATTGTATAAATTGATGCGGCCACAATCGTCCTCCCTAAATGCACCTATCCAACGCTACTGGGACTCATTCTCCACCACACCTAACTCGGACGCAATCTGGACCAGTACTTGGGAGTCCACCACCCGCCACAAAATATGCCCCACACTGTCACAAACCAAGTTCTGGCTTCTACATAAGGCCTTCTGGACACCTAGGAGGTTGTTTCTTCATAAAATCAAGTCCGATGACACGTGTTGGAATTGTTCAGGGGTGGGAGGCGATCTGGAGCACCTAATCTTCAAATGCCCCTGTGTGACCTCGTATTGGGACAAAATCTTTGGTTTTCTAAAGGAAGTCCTCCATATTACTCTACCAAGAGAATTCTCGACGCTTGTACTAGGTTTTGCCAAAGCCGTCACTCTCAATGAAGACGACAAAGCCCTACTGGACCTGCTGCTGACGGCTGGGGTTAAAATCATACTTAATAACTGGAAAAGCACGAACAAAGCCTCCTTTCCTCACTGGTTGAACTGGGTATCTTACTTGAGAGGTGCTGACAATACATCCTTGACCTCCACCCCGTGGAGACCCCCAACAAGGAAAATCTGGTCCTCATTAGATGATCACTTTGACGCACACAAACCTCCTTGAATCCTGTCTACGGGGCTCTAGAGCGTTTCACCACATAAGGTTCAACCTGTCAGTTGGCCAGACTATGTTTTGTACAATCTTAGCCACAGGTTGAAGATTCCATCTCCCCCATGTACTACAGGTTTGGTTTACGCTAATGTACAACTTATGATGCTTCTGCTCTTGTGTGGTGGTGCCTATTTCTTTCTAGGTCAGGTTATACTAGACAACAGGTATCCTTGGATTTTATGTGGACATTTTACGTGGAAACTTATGTATCGTAATGGACTTATGTTTTCTGGACTCAATTGCTTTATTGGTACCATATTTCTGTATTCCTATTCATACGATTTTTCTATCAACGCTCTGTAATTATTCGTACTGAACCGACTATTCTTGTACTGATGTATCTCTTTGCAGCTCCTAATAAAAAATCTTTTGAACTAAAAAATAAATAAATCAATGAATAGTTTAGACACCAGTTTTGGAGCAGTGCTGTACTTTATATACTGGAAAAATAACAAGATAATGAAAGGAATGCTTGAATTAATCTCAACCAGTAGTGATCATTCTGGGCTGCATTCCAGACCACCATCACTTTTCACCCTCTGTGCTGTTCTAGACAGAGCCTTGCCTTATGCAAATCAGTCTTGGCTCAGATACTACAGGAACAGTCTAGCCCAAACTGCAAGTGGCCGTCCCCTACAGATCGCGATCTAAGCAGACCCAGACAGTTTCAATCTACTTTGGTCTCATCAGTAAGGTATAGCTTGAGTCCTATGGCACAGTAAACATGAGACCCATAACTGGCCACGCCCATCATACTTACGGAATCTACTGCAAATGCTACAATGTGATGGAAGCAATGCTTGCATTAAATTCAGCCGCTAGTGATCATGCTGGACTGCATTCCAGACCATCTTTTGTATTCCTACTGTGCCATTTTATGCAGGGAACTGCCTCATGCAAACTAGTCTACGTCTGCTGTTCAAGAAACAGTATAGCCTGAACTACCAGGATGGGTACCCTTTAGATGGGAACACTAGCAAGTACCAGACCGTTTTTGACTTACTTAGGTCTAATCAGGGAGGTATATCTTGAGTCATATGCCATTGGAACGCAGCTGCATGTGATTGAAGAGGTCTAAATAGGACAAAACTGTTCTTGGGTTGCCTGTGTTTCTGTTCATAGAGGACTAGGCTTGGCAGTGTAGTCTGGATTGTGCCCAGTGGAGAAGGACAAAGGATAATTTGCAAATGGCTGGGTCTAATCAGAGGTGGCATGGTGGTAAAAAAACAATGGTCTTGGATGCGGCCGGAAGTAATTACCACTGGTTGAGGTTAATTCAAGCATTCCATCCATCACTTTTTTCCAATTAAATTTATATTTTCTTTTTTTGCCTTATCCATAATCCCATATTTTGTTCTGCTGTCAAGACACAGTGATGCATGTAGGGCCAGATGTACGAAGCCATTTAGCATTTCTTAACAGCCGAATCACAATTTTGACACGGTAATAAATGCTAAATGGCCTTTTCGTATGTACAAAGGCCCAAAATAGGTAGCAATTTGCGCTTTCTTCCTGGTAGAAATTGCAAATTAAGACTGCGATTTAGGAATCGCCAATACCTATTTGCGATTCCTAAAACACATGTACAAAACATTTCCAAAAAGCGAATCGGCCATTTAGGAAATGCTATTACCATCAACTCAAAGTCGATAGTAACCATGTGCAAAATTAAAAAATGCATTTAAAAATGCATTTTTTAATGTGACATGAAGCGTAGACACTTGGGTTTGGATTTCCTAAATTGCTAATTCCTATTACAAAATTGCAATTTAGGAAATGCAAAGCCATTCAGACGTATCGGCCTTGAGGCCCATAAGAAGCAATGGTTTAAGATTTCCTAATAGCGAATTCCTAATAGTGATTCATACTGATGGAGCAAGGACTCGTGGAAAAAGGGACTTACTTGGATGCAATCTTCTGTGTAACCTCTAACCCCATACTAAACTTGAATTGTGGAAATAACATGCATTACACAACATTTATAAATAAGAATGAAGCTTGCCTATGTGTTTTATTAACCAGTAACTCAAGAGTGATTCTAAGATGGCCGCTAACAAATTCTTTAGTGCGCATGCGTCTACTGCATCTACATAGTATGATATATCTTTCACTTGGAGGGAACTTTCTGCAATTGAGCAGTAGTTAACAAAATGGCTGCTTGAAACTCACAAGCTTGCCACCTGCTTGCTGGAAAACTAAACTCAGCTATTTTACTAATGCTAATGTGGGGAGAGTTATAATAAGTAAATGGGATTAGAGTAGAGACAGATGGTATACAGTGAAACCATATGTTTTTCATTTAAACATTTGTCTTTTTGACTCTTTCAATGGTGCTTATTATGGGCCTAGATTCGTTAACCACAGTCTATTCCCTCTCGTTCTGTGCACATGGGTAGTGCAACCTAGCTGGAAGACGCCATATCAACTTGAACTTTGTCCAAGGCTTCCAGTGGATACTTTCATGAAAACCGGAATGACAGTCCACCGAAATGCATGGGAACATGCAGAATGTTTCATAATTTGTGACAATTACATTGTGAATGCGGGTGGGAAATAAAGTTTGAATAAAGAATTAAGGAGATGGTTTATCAACAAGGGGCTAACTGAAAAGAGTAATATGTAAGGATAGTGTGATGATCACCTCCCCTGGCCTGTCCAATCAGAATTGGTATTTTTGTAAGTTTGAAACATTATTGGGTGGTAACAGCATACAGAAAGGTATAATTGAGGTAACCTTAGTTAGTTAGCTTAGCTTGAGACCGAGATACTGTCTGAGAGCACAGAGAGTCTGGAGACGGAGATGCTGGAGAAAAATCGAATTGCTGAACCAATTATCTTAAGCAAATTGATTCAGAAGAAATTTCGCAGAAAAATCTCGAGAAGGAAGAGAGTGTCAGAGAGGGGTGCTACTCAAGCATTGGTGATAGAGAGGTTGTCTGTCCTGTCCTGATTTCTTTCCTAATTCCTGTCCTGAAGCCTTTGTTCCCCAGATCTTTCCTGGTGGACCCTTACCAATTCCTAGGCCTGGGAGTTGGTTTTCACACCATTCTCGGTAAATATAAATATATCTGTTTATGCCCTTATGTGTTTTTCTCTCTATCCTCTCTCTTTCATGCAGTATCATTGCAAAGTATAAATGAATGCATTTTGATTGATTATTTGAAATCTTCCTTCCTGTGAGAGATGGAGTTTGTTCTGTACTGTGTAAGTGATTCACATGAATTAATTTGAGATATAACTTAAAAAGTGATCTAGACTCTGTGATCATTCCCAATGTGTAGGTATATTGAAATCATATGTCATTTTACCATCAACTAGTTCAACTAATGGCCCATTGACCAGAGGAAATAATTTTTTGATCAGTGAAAAGATTAGTTAGGGAATAGAAATAACTAATCTAGAGAATTATAAAAACATGACCCCAGCGGTTATTGCCAGTGTGTTGTTAATTTAATTTATGGGCCCAGGTGAGTATGTGCTGTTACATTACCTGTTGCTGGTAACCAGCTGAATCAATACTCTGTAAGAATCTCTATCAGGGAATCACGTGGTCTGTACATAGCAATTTGCATTTCCTAAATAGTGATTTCTTGAAAATCACTATTTAGAAAATGCAAAAAGGAACCTTCGTACATCTGGCCCCAGGAACCTTTGGCATATGTGCTGTTATAAATACCCAAAATAGACAATTGTGCCATTTTGCCAACCCCTGTCCGTATTCTATTGTGTGGCTGTTTTCACACCATGTCACACATACCATTTTTTGAGAAGTGCAGTGTCTATTCCTTTGTAACGTAACGCTAAACATTGTACAACATAGCATTCCCAGTGCAAAGAGAACTTTTTAGATCGAAGTTAAGGTTATCCAATAGTGTTAGTGATCAGTTATTGAAAATGTCAGATTGAAGGTTAGTGGTAGAGTGGAATGTGGGAAAACTTGATAGTTTAGCTCTTTTAACTTTATGAATGTGTGTTTGAAAGTTATAAAGTAGAAACCTAGCTATAAAGAAATGGAGCACTATAGATTAGAAAAGTGTATAGTATCAGCAGGCTAGAGGGCACAAAACACATTACACAGAATGGGTTACAGAGTTGAGAGGAAGGAGGGAAACGGTAGTTGGGGAGAGAGGTGCCAGGGATTAGGTAGGAGTGCAGAAAGTGGAGGTTCATTCTTGAGGAGCGTACTTGTCATTTGTTTTACCAAATAGAATCAATAATGATAAGGGCATAGTGTATGAAATAGGGTTATTAGTTGAGGTGATGAGAACTTATTCCAAGTAATACCCACAACCCTTGTCAGGGTGAACCCTTAAAGTCACAAAATTACCCGGAGCTCAACCGCTTGGTAGCTATGGCACAGAGCAGACAGGATTAACATACAGGCAATGTCTAAAGTGTTTACGCAGTACGCATATAGTAATAAAGTAAAGTAATAAAGTAAAAACACAGCACAAGAAAAAATTAAAACCATTTAGAAAAATAGAGTATTTTTTCATAAATCAGGTGATACCAGAATGACAAAAATCCAAAACTGCTTACTGGAGCTATGAATTCCAAATGTTTATGGTTCAAAATGGCGCCAAAAAACCTTAAACACCAACCAAAGTAATGTGGTTGCGCTTGAATAGTATTTAGGCACAAATAAAGACCGACCACTATCGAGCATGGGTGGGCTACAGAAAACAGGTTCCACCCAATCGAAAGTTTTACTTAATCTCTGAAGTGAAATTAAAAAATCTGTAGTGGGCTAGGCAGTAGGCTTTGGCAGAAGAAGGCTGCACATCCGATAATTGTTGTGCCCAGAGAAGGCCCCCTGCCAGTCAGATACTTTTCAAACCTTTGTCTGGTGACAATTTCTACCTTTGAACTTTGTCACAATTTTGTGGCTCAGATTTGTCCAGCAGGGCAAGGCTGCAGGCTATAACGGAAAAGGTCTCCACGAGGCCAGATACCTTCACTGCAAAGTCCTGCTGAATCAGATTCACTGCTGTGGAAAAGCTCAAAGTGGGAGTAACCTGAATCTTTGGTCAAACAACAATGAACCTTCATAGGATTGGCTTAGGACCTTGGGGACAGCACCTGGGGTTGGACTCACCCCAGCAGATGCCAGCAACAGGGTCCAGGGCAGATCCAGTTGGAATTGGTGAGCTTGGTAGTTTCAGAAAAGGCCTCTTGTTGAGTCCCTGTAGCTTGAACAGGAGGCACGCCTTATGACCATTGGTGTCCACTTCTTTGTCCTGGGTACAAGAGGGAGAGCTGGTCAGTCTTCAGGGCTCTTCTCAGGTGACAGACAGCATGTACAGTCCTCTTCTGTTCGTTCACAGGTCCAGAAGTACACTGAGGAGGGCACTGCGAGTACCACATTTATGCATGGCACCAGTCCATGGGTAGGGGATACTACTGTCCACACCCTAACCAGTGGGGTAAAGGTTTTCAGGGGTGACCCTATCCACTTTAGCAGCATTTCTTATGTGCCCTACTGCAAACAATCCCACAGTGTCCCCCTCTACCCAAAATCAAGATAGCAGAACTTTTCTTTCTCTGTACAGAGTTCTTGTAACCACCCTATAGGTGTGCCCAGGGAAATGTTCAACCTCTCCTCTGTGGTCCCTCAAAACCATCTCTGGGGCCAACTTCTCTAACACTGGTATTGGTGCCTGGCTGACTACAGGGACAAAAGAGGGGACAGCCAACGGTGTTAGTTACATCTGCTTGTGACAGGGTAGGCTACTCAGAAGTTAAGTTCATGGCCACAGCCCAGATGGCCCTCCTGCCAGAGGTACAGGAACACCTCCATATAGCCAATGCCTTTTTTTGAACTCTGGAAAAGAAATAAGTTCACACCTCATCAAAGGGGCTATTCAGCTCATGCAAATGGGCTTCAAGATGTTTTTGGCAGGGAAGAGGTAAAGTTGTAAACGTACTCCTTCCAAAATACTTATTAAAAATCTGACTGCACTAATGAATTTGACTTGGAATAAATATTTTAATAAGTCCAAAAATTAAATGTGTAGCTTATTCCTAGCCAGAGATAGAAATATTAAATGTTATACTGTGTCCCAATGCTTTCCAATGGAACGGCCAATCCAGCTACAGTAAAAAATAAAATGTAGGGTCTTTTCAATCTAAGGACATGTTTAACATTAAATCGTTATATGCCCTACTTTTAAATACCATGCACCCTGCCTTATGGGCAGTAAGATCAACTTAAGGGTGAATTAATAGCTAAAAGGAAGATTTAGGCATGTCAAAAGAGTTATTTTGACAGGCTGAATTTGCAATTTGAACCTGCACAGCCAGGTTACAGATGGCAGGTGTGCAGTCATATTTACACTGTCACTGTAGTGGATAGCACAAGGGGGGCTGTGGTCCACTTAAGACATTTAACTTACAAGCCTTGGGTACACTTTTGTATCATATATTAGGGACTGATAGGTAAGTTTAATATGTCAATTAGGGTTATGCCAATTTCATCAAGTTGAAAGTGGGAGCACAGATACTTTACCACTGGTTAGCAGAAGTAAAGTGCTCAGAGTTCTACATTCAGCAAAAAGAGTCAAGGCAAGAATCTGGGGTTACACCACGTAAAAGATGGTAATTTTCAACACATGGCTATCATTAGTGCAGCTGCACTAAGGCCTAGTGGTCTATGGGCTCTCTGTACACCAATTATGGCTGTATCTGACTACCCAGCCACAGGGGTGGGGACCCTATATTCTTTAGTTCCACTAGAGCCCAAAGCACCCTTAAATTAGGAAAGAGTCAATTCACAGAGGTTTTTATTTACAAAACGTATAGGTGCAGATTACATTTATGATATGGAAAATACCACAGATTGCTGGAACTTCAGCAATGTAAATCTTAACAATCTTAAGTCTGTGATAGCTGTTCATTTTGCAGAAAACAATCATAACATTGCACAGTTGAAATTCACGATTTTGGAAGTAGTGGCCACAATTGAAGGGAGAGACAACAATAACTTTTTGTTACAAAGAGAGAACTATTGGATTCATTTCTTGGACACCATAAAACCCAGGGGTCTTATAGAACGAATGGAATTTGCTTGCTATTTGTTATTCACCACACATGAATCTACCACATGTGTTTTCACACACAAAAGCCAGCTTGTTGTTTTGAAACTTGGTTGCTTTTATGTTTGCTATCCCCTTTGTTACCCTTGTGGTGTATTTTTGAACCCACTGTGCTACACATACTTGCATAAACCTGCATTAGGGAGCACACCTATTTATTTGTACCATCAAGCTTGCACCATGTTTACTATCGACTGTGATGTTGCCCCACTTTTTTTATTACTGATTTTAGTTCAGTATGATTCATGTGCACTAGTCTGCAATCAATCAATCAATCAACCTGGGAGGGTCTCAAGGCGCTGGGGGGCTGCTAATGCTAGAATAGCCAGGTCTTGAGTAGCCTCCTGAAGGTAAGTAGGTCCTGGGTCTGCCGTAGGAGGATGGGGAGAGTGTTATAGGTTTTGGCGGCGAGGTCGGAGAACGATCTGCCACAGGTGGTCGTTCTTCGGATGCGGGGGACGGTGGTGACGGCGAGGTCGGCGGAGCGGAGCTGGCGGTTCGGGGTGTAGAAGGTGAGTCATCTGTTGAGGTATGCCGGTCCGGTGTTGTGGAGTGCCTTGTGTGCGTGGGTGAGGAGCTTGACGGTGATCCTCTTGTTGACAGAAATCCAGAGTAGCTCTTTCAGGTGGGGTGTGATGTGGCTGCGGCGAGGTATGTCGAGGATCAAGCGTGCTGAGGCATTCTGTATGCGTTGTAGTCGTTTAAGGAGTGTGGCCAAGACTCCTGCATAGAGGGCGTTACCGTAGTCTAGTCTGCTGCTGACGAGGGCCTGGGTGACTGTTCTTCTTGTTTCGGTGGGGATCCACCTGTAGATCTTGCGGAGCATGGGGAGGGTGTTGAAGCAGGAGGATGAGACGGCGTTGACTTGCTTGGTCATGGAGAGTGTTGAGTCGAGGGTGAACCCTAGGTTGTGTGCATTGTCCGAGGGTGTTGGTGCTGCTCCCAGTGCGGTCAGCCACCAGGAGTCGTCCCACATCTAGGGGGTGGTGCAGAGGATGAGGACTTCCTTCTTGTCTGAGTTCAGCTTCAGACAGCTGTTCTTCATCCACTCGGTAATGGCTTTCATTCCTTCATGAAGGTTGGTTTTGGTGGTGAGGGGGTCCTTGGTGAGGGAGAGGATCAGCTGGGTGTTGTCGGCGTAGAAGAGATGATGTTGAGGTCGTGTAGTCGGGCAACGTGGGCGAGAGGTGCCATGTAGATATTGAACAATGTCGGGCGGAGGGATGATCCTTGGGGTACGCTGCAGATGATCTCGGTAACTTCGGATCGGAAAGGGGGGAGGCGGACGCTCTGGGTTCTGCCGGAGAGGAAGGAGGTGGTCCAGTCCAGTGCTTTGTCTCTGATCCCTGCATTGTGGAGGCGTGTGCGTGGGTTGCGGTGGAAGACAGTGTTGAAGGTGGCTGACAGGTTGAGGAGGATGAGGGCCGTGGTTTCGCCGTTGTCCAGTAGGATCCTGATGTCATTGGTGGCAGCGATGAGGGCAGTTTCGGTCCTGGGGTTGCTGCGGAACCCAGACTGGGACGGGTCCAAGATGTTGTTCTCCTTGAGGTAGTGGATCAGTTGTCTGTTGACAGCCTTCTCGATGACCTTCGCCGGGAACGGGAACAACGAGATGGGTCGGAAGTTCTTGAGGTCCTTTGGATCAACCTTGGGTTTCTTGAGTAAGGCGTTGATCTCGGTGTGCTTCCAGCTATCCGGGAAGGTCGCAGTCTCGAAGGAGATGTTGATGGCCTTCCAGAGATGGGGTGCGATGGTGGCGCTGGCTTTGTTGAAGGTATTGTGTGGGTATGGGTCTGACGGAGAGCCGGAGTGGATGGTGTTCATCTTTTAACTTCTTATTCAACCCCCATGAATATGGTCCCCATTTTCATGCGTAGTTCTGTTTTACATTTCACTTTTGTTCATATCACCTTCCCAAGATAGCCCACGTTTTTACGCTTCGAGCACATACACCTGTCCGCTTTTCATGTTAATGTTTGTTTATTTTATTCACTTCTGTTTCATTCGAGTTTTTCACGACTGCACCGAAGCACAGTCGGCATCAGCCACACGATATGCGCCGGGTCCCCCGGACAACCTAGGTAAGCCTCCGGCAGCCGTGCACTTTTGGAATTCAAAACAACATGCTTTTATTGCACCATTAACGCGTTTGTGCGTTTAACTGCACTTACGCTCTAACACTTCATGCTCTAATACCTCATGATAAGTTTGTCACTTGTTTAACAGATTATAGCTCCCGTCCATATGCTTTACACCACCCGCGTTTTTATCTTTGTTGGCATTCGCTCTTCACATTTTGTTCGTTTTTAACACACCATTAATACGTCCTCGCGTTTAATCGCATTTAAGCATTGAGAAGTTGGGTAAACATCTGTCACCTGGTTACCAGACCACAACTTCCAATTATATCATTCATACAACCCACGCTTTTACTTTGTCAACACTCGTTTTTTTATTTTTTCACTTTCTGCCTGTTTTGACCTTTCGCTACTCGGTTTCCAGACACACATTGAAGTATCTGTTGGCACAGACCGGCATGATTCACGGTTTAGCTCTTAACACACCATGAACGCCGAGCACACTTTGATAATGGCACCCTTCACCTGGCACACGTTTTTTGAGCACTATTGAGCAGTGGGCAATTACATTAATACCCGAGAGGTTCCTCATTACGTCTATATCATCTTCTTGTTAGAATACCCCTGATGAAGGACACGTCATTGTCCGAAATGCATTGGGACAACTGAGAATGTTGGCTATATGTAATTCTTGAAGCATAAATACTATATGTTGAATTGAATATCGTCACATGAGAATTCACATATAAATAAATCTACAAGCAATTACAACTCGACTTGGATTGTTTTATTCTTTCGTTTGAAAACTTTTTGGATAAAACTTGCAAATATCGCTTCCAGCGATCTCTTTCAGCTGTGCTCAGAGGTACGTTTCTTAATTCAGGAAATGCTATGCCTTAGGTTACAAATGAAGACAAGGCGGTACTAAGGAATTAGAAGCCAGCATTAAGAAAGGACATTGACACAAGCCAATGAAAAATATGGGCAGAGAGTGGGCGGAGCTTCAAGTCCATACTTGAATGCAGTATGCCTCGCAGAGCAGCGCATGCACTGCCCAGGATTGACTTAAAATTAACCATTGCATGTTTTTCCTAGCTCTGTACATTGTCCACCTGTGGATATAGTTACTGTGGCCTTCATTCTGAGACGGTCGAGGGGTATTCTGGATTGGAGTGTGGGTGGGTAGACGCCCTTGCCACTTAAAAGTGGCCTAGTGCTTATCCATCCCAAATTAATAAATAGGTTTGGGAACACCAGGACCACTTTTACCAGGTGTAAATCCATGCCTGGAAAAAAACGCCTGCGGCCCCAGTCAGGCAGACAGCACAAGCACAGTACAGATCCTGCCTGACCCCCCCTCCCACATCATAGGGGAGTATGTAGCCTCCCTCCCTTCCCCATAGCTCCTTAGTATGCTCAACACCCTGCCTACTGCCCGACTCTCACTCTGGAACCCTCATTGACCTCCCTGCTCCTATTTACAATAGAGCTGAAAGGCCCCATGAATTGGGGATAACTATGCGGAAAAGGATCTAGAAATCACAGGTCCAACTAGTTATTCCCCATTTCAAGGACTTACACTTGTAATGCTTGGGGTGAGAAACCAGCTGGAATAGACAATTCCGGTCCTGTTATCTCGGCCTCTAAACTCCAGGTAACCTGTAATGAGGGCCTTAGTAGCCAGGTGTAATTTATTACACCGTCAGCAAGTCTTGGCCTTTTAGGCAAAACGCAGTTATTATTCTGCAATTTGAAAGCCGGTATACATAAGATGGGAAAAATGAAAATACAAATCCCAGAAATTAAAGTGATTGGTATGAAGGGACATGTATTTCTAAGGTGTCACAGATGGCAGCTATCTAAGGATCCACAATAATAACATTACCAAGGGAAACATGAAAGTTCTAGGCAATCTATGGGATTTTGAAACCTCCACAATAGTACATTTACGCAAACTACGATGTGTACATCCACTAATTATTTTTTAACTGGAACAATCCTGTTACCTTTACTGAAACTTAGTACATTAGGCTGGGCATTTAGCTTTTAATGGTGTTGATATAAGACACACTTTTGCTCGAGTTATAATGAATAAAAAGAGCAAAAAATATTTACAAGCTGAATTAGAACATTCAAAATTCCCAAATCCATGCTTGAAAGGTTTTTCCTTTGAATTCTGGGTCTTGTAGTCCTGATTTTCATACTGCGATAACCAGGGCCACCAATCCTAGAATACAAAGAAAACTACTAGGCTGTATGAACCACACGCATGGAACTGTGAAACCTGAGAGCTATGTTGAATGACAGTATTATACAAAATAAAGAATGAATGTTTTGCCAGGAAAGGATGAAGCATTTGCTGTCACGACGGAAGGTTCACTGGCCCGGGGTTATCTTTTCCACTTAAGGTCACTGCTGGTAGCTGTGGGGGTTGGTTGAATCCAGACCACCCCCTCGCTTGATGAAAAATTACCTCGGCTGCCCGTGGTGCTGCGTGGTACCGCCCCCGGCCTTCAGATCATCTGTTGTCTCCCTTCAGAGAGGCTGCAGCTGTGCGAACAGCTGAGCTAGAAGGCGCGCGCACTTGTTGCTAACGTCTCAATTGTATTTTTCGGATCTGCCACTGCCGGCCTGCTTTGCACCAGTTTTTAAACTAATATCGCATACATTTGCTTCATGGCACGAGGATGACTATCTACATCCACTAGTATTAAGCTTAGAGCGCTAAAATAAATCGAAAATGAAAGTAAGGGTCACACTAGCATGATTTTTGCAGTTTGGCACAAAAACGGGACAGGATGAAATTTACCAACATGGTATGAAGTCAGTTAACACTACTAGACCTCTCCATGTTCCATGTGTGGGCAACTTATCCAGTTCAGGTTTTTTCTTTGCATTCGAAGACCTCCTATCCTGACTGTGTACCTTTTTGGGGGGAAGAACAGGAGTACAGTTCCCATAATGCAAATAAAAACCATGCCATGGATACGCTATTTGTACGTGGAACCAGGAAACTCGAGGGTTGTGCGCTAAAATGTTCTGCCCAGGTGTTCAGTCTTAGTATTTTGGAATTATCTCACTTTTATTTTTCTCCTCTTCATTTAGTTAACCTAACCCGCCCCTTCGTTGGATGTCAGTTGGATGCTTCCTTTCCGCTCAGAGCACACCACACAAAAATATTTTCATTGCACTTTGTTAACAATCTGGTGTTTTACACATTTTTCTTGATCCTCACCTTTTCTTACTAAACATTGGGTATTTTTTTTTATTTTCATCCATGACTAACGTACTCTCATTGTTTTTATGAAATTAATTTTTGCTGTTTTATATTTCAATTGTTTTTTTTCTATAGGAGCTTGATAAACACATATATAACAATCATTGACATAGCCAATAGTTCTCGCCTATGTAAGAGCTATTGTCTTTAGCCAATGGTTCTTTCGCCATGTTGTACACCAGCCTGCCTGCTGTCCAGCATGACTAGAAGTTAGTGGTGCAGAGGAGAGTGGGGTAGAGTGTTGTGAAGTGGAATGGCGAAGAGTGTAGTGGAGTGTAGTGGCATAGAGTGTCGTATATGGGAGTGGCATAGAGTGGAGTTGCATGGAGTGGAATGGCATAGAGTAGAGTGGACAGGTGTAGAGTGCATTGGTTGAGAGTGTTGCAGAGCATAGTGGTGTAGAGTGCTGTGGCATAGAGTGCATTAGAGTACAATGCAGTGGTGGAGATTAGAGTGTTGTATAGTTGAGTGCAGTGGCATAGAGTGCAGTGGTGCAGGGTGGAAAGATGCAGAGAGAAGTGGCATAGAGTAGGGTGGCGTAGAGTACAGTGGCATAGAAGTCAGTGATGTAGAGTACAGTGGCATAGAGTGCAGTGGTATGGAGTGGTGCAGAGCAGAATGTCATAGAGTGGTGCAGGGTAGAGTATAGTGCTGTATAATGCAGTGGTATAGACTTCAGTAGCTTAAAGTGGAGTGCTACAGAGTGCAGTGGCGTGGATTGGAATGATGAAGAGTAGAGTGGTGTAGAATGCAGCAGCATAGATTACATTGGCATATATTGTAGTAGTGCAGAGTAGAGTGTGGTAGAGTTTAGTGGTGTAAAGGGCAGTGTTACAGAGTAGAGTGTCGTAGAGTGCAGTGGTGTAGAGTGGCATAAAGTGCATTGGCATGGAGTGCAGTGGCATGCAGTAGAGTGGTGTAGAGTAGCCTAGAGTGCAGTGGCATTGAGTACAGTACTGCAGAGTAGAATGCAGTGGCATAAAGCAGAGTGGGATAGAGTGCAGTGGTGTAGAGTGCAGCGGCACAGAGTAGTGCAGTTGCGTAGAGTAGAATGGTGCAGAGTAGCGTGGAGTGGCAAAGAGTACAGTGGACTGGTGTAGAGTGTATTGACATAGAATGTTGCAGAGTATAGTGGCATTGAGTGCAGTGGCATAGAGTGTGGCGGCATGGAAATTACTGGCGTACAATGCAGTGTAGTAGAATGCACTGGCATGGATCAGCATGGTATACAGTAGAGTGCAGTGCCAAACAGGACAGTGGAGTGATGCAGAGTAGAGTGATATAGAGTGCAGCGGCACAGAATATAGTGGTTTAGAGTGCAGTGATGCAGAGTAGAGTAGAGTGGCTTAGAGTGGAGTGGTGTAGAGTAGAGTGGCTTAGAGTGCAGTGGTGTAGAGTGGTGCAGTGTATAGTGGTGTAGAGTGTAGTGTTGAACAGTGGTGCAGAGTAGAGTATAGTGGCATAGAGTGCAGTGGCGTAGGGCAGATGGTTTCAGCATAGAGTGAAGTGGCATAGAGTGGAGTGGTCCAGGCTAGAGTGAAGTGGCATAGAGCGGAAAAGTGAAGCCTAGAGTGAAGTGGTGTAGGGTTAAGTGGTGCAGGATGGAGTGCAGTGTTGTAGAATATAGTGGCATAGAGTAATGGCATAGAGTGGAGTGGAGTAGAGTGGAGTTGTGCTAAGTAGAGTGGCCTAGACTGGAGTGGTGTAGAGTATAGTGGTGTTGAGTGCTTTGGCATAGAGTAAAGCGGTGCAGAGTAGAGTAGAGGAGCATAGAGTGCAGTGGCGTAGTGTGGCATGGTGCAGAGTGGAGTAGAGTACAGTGGTGCAGAGTGGAGTCACATGGTGTAAAGTGGAGTAGTACAGAGTGCAGTGGTGCAGAGTAGAGCTGGAGTGGCATAGAGTGGAGTATGCATGTTATAGAAACACACTGCCATTACAGACAATACATTTTCAATTGAAATAACCATTACATTTGCACAAATATAAAGCTTTACTAATAAAACTATACAAAAACCAAAAACACAATGGCTGACCAAGGTTAAGCACTTGAATCCAAATGTATCATTACTGAGGTTCGATGCTACCGCTCTCAGCTCTCGCCGTTGGTAGGTGCCACTGGTACAAAGAAGTTCAAAGAAAAGGGGAGGTGCACTCAATAAATGTCCAGCAGAGCCAGTTCAGTCCATAAATCTTCTTTATTCAAAATGAATGTATAAATAACTTGAAGGACAGCCAATGCGTTTCATTCCTGTGTGCCAAAGGAACTTCATCAGGGCTTGACAAAATAATAGGTTGGTTTTTGTTGCAACCAGTTTTATTTGTTGATATTCTCCGATGAAAAGGTCCCAAAGTAGTTGAAATAATATTAAAATCCAGATTTCAATTCTTAATTTAATGCGTATATACGTGCATAATCATTTGCAAAAGTTGAGACATCATCATATGTCCCGGAGCTCAAATCAGATAAGGATAGACAGAATACTTCAATCCTTACTGTCAGATTTAGCATGGAACGGTGAATCAGGGATACAGCATACCAGCCGTACATCTGATTCACCGTTCCATGCTAAATCTGACAGTAAGGATAGAAGTGTTCTGCCTATCCTTATCTGATTTGAACTCCGGGACATATGATGATATCTCTCAACTTTTGCAAATGATCATGCACATATATACGCATTAAATTAAGAATTGAAATCACTTTGGGACCTTTTCATCCGGAGTATATCAACAAATAAAACTGGTTGCTACAAAAACCAACCTATTATTTTGTCAAGCCCTGATGAAGTTCCTTTGGCACACAGGAATTAAACGCGTTGGCTGTGCTTCAAGTTATTTCTACATTCATTTTGAATAAAGAAGATTTATGGACTGAACTGGCTCTGCTGGACAATTATTGAGTGCACCTCCCCTTTACTTTGAATAAAACTATACAGCGCACAAACGATAATGTGTGGAAACGGCATCGCTTAGCGTATTGATTTTTAAAATCATATTTAAGTATTTGTTTCCAACACACTGCAGAATTAACAAAAAATGTGCTTCATTTGTGCGTTGCTAATTCTGATATATTCTGAAATACTTCCACAGTTCATTTAAATGTTGTGTGCTAGAAATAAACCCTTTCCACTACCTCCAGTATCCAGCAAGATTGTCACATAAATCCCCTCACTTTGATTTCAAAGAAAAGTAAAAAAAACAAGCTCCCTTGGAAGACAGAGCCTGACATTTGACCTCTGTCTTTGAATGGACAGAAAATGTGACAAAATGAGAGCAAGTTTTACAGGCCTGTTTACAGAAAGTAGCACTGGTGGAAGAATACAAGGAGAGATAGGGCGAAACGGCTTTGCTCCTTGGGATGGACAAAATGAACATGGAAGCTAAAAACAAATAAAGCCAGCAAATAGCAAGCCAGAAAACGTGAGATACAAACCACAAAGCCAATGGTATGGTAAGTACGGAATACAGTCCCAGATAGGTTTCTGAATTTCCCTAAAATGTGATTAGCACACCAGACAACAGCACTGTCTGGTAGGCTTCGACCTAAAAAGGTTACTCATCAGCTGGTGTACTCCATCACTAAACATGCCGGCTTCCTTAACTGGGAATCAGTGTTTTTGCACAGCTGTGTTTGGTGGCTTTAAACAAGAGCATTTATAGTCTATCTTTCCAAAAGTAAAAGGCACCACCCCCAGACAAATGTGCTGCCCAAATGTTAACAGATGGTGACTGAGGATTCCAGACTTCTTGAAACACTTCTATTTAGCACTGATCTCATTAAAGCGTTGTCTAGTAAAATCCAGTCAGGTTTGCTGGAGAACCACAAATAATTTGTAATGTTGGAGAATTTGTATGATAATTAAGGATCAGCAGCACTTTCATTGTTCAGATACCTACACATTCTGGCCTCGAGGCCAGAGTCTGTTTTTGTTAAACCAGTATCAGCAGGACATAATTTCATAGTTGTAGGTTAATCAGAAAACCTGACTGAATTTAACTGCTTAGTGGGTCCACTAGCTCAGCCACGTTTTTAGGTCTGGCCTAGAAACTTCTTTAATCAACCCGCCAGCCGCAATTAAAAAAAAAAATTAAAATGCATACAAATATACATACAGAGATGTTTCAGTCAGCTACCATTACCTATTAATCTATTTACATTTCATTCAAATTGTGTTTCCTCCCACAACAGCATGGATGAGGCCATTTAATTCATTGGCTTTGTTGCCCTGTGAGTATTGTTTTTTTTGCCTCATCACAAGTGAACAGCCGCCTGAAAAGGAATGTACTTCAGTCCCAGGACTGGTGTTTCTGGCCTACTCCTGTATTTTTATATTTTTGTCTTTGTTTACCAAGTTTTTTTGTTAGCAATCAATGAGAACTAGCTCTGGTTTGAATTGTTTGTATGTCTGCGGGTGGAGGAAAACCATTAGGTTTTATGAAGGCCCTCACCCTCCAACCTAATTGGTGGTATGTTTCATCATCGGGTCCCACCCGAGGTACCGAGTGTACCTCAGGTGTGCTTCAACGCCAGATTACTGCGGAGCGGGTTTTTTGGTTCGTGAGGGTGCTGTGAGTGTGCTCTGAGTAAGGTTAAAAATACTGTCCTGGGTGTCCCAAAGACTGTTTTAATGGTGGGCCCCAGGCAGTCAATAAAAACAAAGGCTTTCGGACGTGCACGGTAGGCTTATGGCCTCCGATGTCCTGTGCGGTCAACTAGTTTCAGCCAGGCCTTTTCGTCTACTGGCTTTCGTGTAGGGTGTTACACGGGTTTGTATCAGTTTGTCAGTGCTCTGTGTGTAAAGCACACATTACGGTGCTTATATGTGCAAGAGGTGTTTCCTCTCGAGTTGTACCTGTGGGGGGTAAAAAAGGACAGACATAACATTTAAGTCAAGACTCCTTGTAGCGGGCTAAAAGCATTCGGTGAGGCCACGCTGGGTGCCTAGAGGTGACCACGGACAAGGCGATAGTGTTGGTGTCAGTGGCAGGCAGTGAAAGTGTGGCCGGTCTCACAATATGTGTAATTATGTGTGAAATTAGGTATAAGTACCGTAACCGGAGTTGGCGTAAACAGTGGTGAAGGAATAAAAAACCTTAAAATGGAGTTGCTTACACCTGATTTTAGCGAACAACTCAGCATGGAGCTCAGCCGGGGGTGAAGAACCGGGCCTTTGAGCCTGGCGGCGCAGGGCACGCCTGAAATCTTCGAGTTCACCTGCCTTGTTGCACAGAGACACGGAATACTCTGTTGGCGTAGAAAACCAAGTTTATTAGCTGCAGCTAAGCACAGTTGTCCAAGAAGTACACCAAGTAGGTTTTCAGGAGACTGCCACTTTACTCCGTGGCTCACAAGCTTTTATAGCCAAAATACATCTGTACAAACATACACCCAATGCACAAAGTTCTGGCCAATCAGAAGAGTTTGAAAACAAGGTGTTGTGCAACCAGAATGCTCTCTGCTTACATGTTGTGTGTTATCCAGCCCCCAAAGTTAATCAATACTGGTACTCATGGTTCAGTGTTGCAATGGCAGGACATGTCTGTATGCTTAAAAAGAAAGGTTGTGAAATAGGAAAACACAGGGAGAGAATAGCGAATAAGATACGGCAAGAGAAGAATACTAAAGGCTAACAGATAGTTGATACAGGGATTAGGTAGTCCAGACAAGGATTAGTTAGGCCGTCTGGTGTCTGAGATTGGTTTCAAAACAAGGACGGAGGGGGTTTTTCGACACGTTGCAGTCCAAAGGGCAGAGACACTTCGTTCATCGAGCAGCCTGTGTAAAGGCAACACAAAATGGCAGCGAATGTAAGATGGAGTCGAAATTAAAGAACCTCAGACCCTCCTTTTGCCATTACACAGGCAATACACAAAGACTCACGCTAATCTGAATCAATGTCGATGGTCATGAGGTCGTCAAGCTGTTGCTGCAACATCATCTTCATATTCTCCGTTTTCTGTGACATGGGTCTTGAGACACACATAGTAGCACAAAGACCACAGATTGCGGGGCCACATTGCAAACAAAGGCAACACGAAAAGATGATGGCCAAAACTACTCCAACAAAAGTCAATACCTTCCATCCCCATGTGGACAGTAGTCCCCAAAACCATCCCATCAGAGACCAATTTCCTTTGTCCTGGTGGATGGACTCAGCAATGTGGTGTAATTTAGAGATGGCCTGGTATACTGTAGGGGCGTTGTCAGGTATGTAAATGCAACAACTGGATCCGATCAATTTACAGACTCCACCACGATCTGCAAGAATGATGTCTAACACCATTCTGTTTTGTAATGTCATAAGGCGATCCGCCTGAAGCTCAGCAGTGATATTACCCAGTGCTCCGACAGTTTCATTTATTGTTGCTTCAACTACTCGAATGAGATGCCTGATATTTCTACTATTGGCCATAGGACCCCAAAATGGGAGGAATCCTTTAAGGAAGTCGCCTCCTTCTTGTCCTACTGTGTCTTCGAAAGCAATAACCCATCTACCGTACCTTGTCTTGTGATGTCCCGAAGGAGCTGTATATGTTAGAGGGAGGAGAAAAGCCATATAACAAGTTCCTGAGAAATCGGCTGGTAGCCATGTATAGGCTCTGTCATGGCAAACGAAATATGTTCCTTGAGACGCTACCAGTGGTGGAGACGTTCATGATGTATAGATATATGTAATGTTACAAGTGCTCTTTCCCAATTGAGCCTTAGGACTTTGACCATTTGCTTGGAGACATAGGTGACCTTGGTGGGGTACAGTATATATCGGTGGGGATCTTTCCCTTTTGACTCTGTCTGTAAGACTAGTGACGTAATGTGTCACATTCCAGTCAATGTATGCTTGTCGTTCGTCAGTGGGGAATTCATTAAATTTCCTATAATGTTTTGACATAGCCACTATTCCTTTTATTAGTGCGTCATGACTAACGTCAATTCCATCTCTATAAGGACCAACAGGATGTCGATGTTGGTTCTCATAGACATTGGCAAACATAGAGGTGTAAGCCCAAGCAGATCCTTTTAGGGAGAAGGGTAGAACTAAATATGGCATTCCTTTATGTGTATTATGGGGTAAAAGTCCACATACCCAGCAATCGGTGGTATTGATCACCAATTAATGCTGGTGTAACAATTGAATGAAGGAATTGTTGAAATACTCCATTCTCCTAATTTGCTCATGCTCTGGTAGCGTATGAAATTGGTGTGGGGAAGCAGTAGTGCGAAAAGGCATAGGGTGAGAGGTAGGTGTAGGTACAGATGTTGGCTGTAAAGTGTGAGTAACCCAACCCACACAAGCTAATAAAACAATTAGCAAAGTTAAAACACATAGCACTACGCCACATCTATTAAATAATAATTTACAATATTTCTTCTTCATTTTGGCTCTTTTATCAATTTCTGATTCACCGGAAGTCATCCCCTAAAGTCTTGCTCGTGGCAATCTTCCTATCTCACTCAGTTGTGGTTATTAGCCGTCCTATGACACTGCAAGTCCTGCAGACCTATTGCCACTACTCAGGTCACAACCCAAGTCTCCTACCATGACCCTGCAACCTAAAATAGGATGAATCCAGTATCACATATATAATTCAGATTTTTCAAATGCAATTTAAAAAAAGAAAAGGTTTCAAATGTCTTTTGCCACTCTAGGCCTCAAATTATATCTGTCCTTATCTGGCACAGTTTGGTCTCGAAAAAGTGTCTCTGGATCAGTTGTATCTATTCTGAGATGCGATGGTACAGCTTTTTGCAAAATGTCATCGTCCTCTTTCTCAGACTGAGTCCATTCTAGGTGTGCATCACCAAAAGGTACAAACCAGGGGACCCTCTCTCCTTCACAATCACCTATACCTTCGCGGACCCACTGATCGAAAGGCAAAGGCAAGGGCACCTTTTTGCAGTGCACACCATGGATCCAGTTCTTTTTCCCAATAACTTTCACGGCTGTACGTGTCGTCAGTAGGACCTGCCTCGGCTCCCGCCAGCGAGGCTCCAAATTCCTCTTCCTTTGGAAGTTTTTCAGACACACCCAGTCGCCAGGTTGGAGGGTGTGCCCAGGATCCGAGGAAGCCTGGGGCAAGGTGTCTTGTACCTGCTGATGGAGAACACGCAATTTAGTGGTGAGGTCATGCAAATAGTCAATTAACATTGGGTATTCTATGTCAGAGTACTTCTTGGGTCTAGGGACACCCCAGACATTAGCCGGGCATCCGAACATGATCTCATATGGGCTAAGTTCCACACGAGAATGAACAGTTGTTCGAGTTGACAAGAGGGCTAAAGGTAAAGCATCGGGCCAGGCAAGACCTGTGCTGGCTTGTATCTTCGCAAGTTTAAGCTTGAGAGTGCCATTATAGCACTCTACCAAACCCGCTGACTGAGGGTGGTTTGCCGCATGGAATTTCTGCTTAATACCAAAACCTACACATACTTTCTGCATGATTTGACCCACGAATTCACTTCCATTGTCACTCCAGACAATTCGAGGTAAACCAAACCTCGGGAGGTATTCTTTCAGAAGGACCTTGGCTGTAGACAAGGCAGTATTAATCCTTTAGGGGGTAGGCCTCTATCCATCTAGAAAAGACACACACTTCCACAAGGACATACATGAGGTGATTGCATCTCTCCATATGAATGTATTCTATCTGCAACACCTCAAAAGGATACGTTGGTGGAGCAAAATGGCCTGCTGGCGTTGGTGTACCTCTTCCTGGGTTGTGCATCAAACAAACAATGCAATGTTTAACAAGATTGTCTGCACATTTAGGAATCCCTGCATTCTGCCATACCGGAGCCAAAAGCTTGCATATTCCTTTCGCACTGATGTGGGCTGGACCATGCACCATAGTTACTACTGGAAGTACATAGGCGTCTGGTAACAGCCAACGTTGGTGTTCCAACAATTCTATCCAACACCCCGTTGCATCCAACATTCCCGTACCATCTCTCCACTTACCCAATTCTTTTTCTGTAGCCTCTTCCTGAATCATTTTCACACTTTCTATTGTGTCCTCACACATTCCTCCTTGACTGACCCATCTAGCAGGTCCAGCAACATACATATGACTCGTCACATCTTTCGCTGTCTCTTTCGCTATCTGATCCGCAAAAGCGTTTCCTTCACCCACCTCATCAGTGATCCTCTTATGCGCACCACACTTCACAATTGCTATCTGAGAGGGTAAAGCAAGTGATTCCAAAAGTTCATTCACTAACTGACCATGCTGTATTTTAGTAGCATGTGAGGTAAAGAATCCTCTTTCCCTCCAAAGTAAGGGTGGGCGTAGTTCTCGAAGTAGCGCTACGCGAACTTCACGTAGCACTACGCGAGCTGCGTAGTAGCATGTTTGCACTGGGCAAGATGCATTTTCAATGATTGCACAGTGCGTACAAGCATCCGGCAGAGTGCAATCATTGAAAATGGCACCTTGCACAGTGCGAGCTGTAGTTTTCTGCCGCTCGAGAAGATTTTTACTCGAGCGGCAGCTTTCTCAACGCGACTGGTAGTTTCTCATCAAGAGCGGTCGCGAGCATGCACGACCACTCGCAATGAGAAACCTGACCTCCCCGCGTTGAGAGTCTCGCCGGGATGTCATTTTGCTTGCTCGCAGTCGCGAACATGACGTTGAGGACCGCGAACAAGTAAAAAATGACCGCTGCACTACGCTACGCGTGTTCGCACTGTGCTACGTGCAGCTCGCGTAGTGGGAAGTTGCGCAAACTTCGCAAACTACACGAGCGTAGCGTAGTGCTTCGCCCAGGGTTACTCCAAAGGCGGCCAAAACTGTGGGTCACCCCAAATGCATACTGGCTGTCGGTGAACACATTCACTCTCTTCCCTTTAGCCAATACACAAGCTCTAGTCAGAGCTATCAATTCAGCTGCTTGGGCTGAATTCTGCCTAATGTGTGCTGTCTCTACAATTGTATGCAAAGTGGTAACAGCATAGGCTGCAGTCGTTTCACCATTGGGGAGCTTAAAACAAGAACCATCCACCCATAGGATCCCATCCAGGTCCAGGAGCGGCGTATCTTTTAAATCAATCCTACCTTTTGGCTCCTCCTCTGTACGGAGAAAACAATCATGTTGCTCTTGAATGTCTTTCTCTACTGGGATCGGTAACAATGTAGCTGGATTTAGGGTATTACATTGCTTGATGTGCACGTGACTAGCCAAGAGCGTCAGCTCATACCCCGATAAACGGGCGCTCTAAGATGTTGAGTTTTTGTCCTGTTTAGAAGTGTATCCACTGCATGTGGCACCATGACAATAGGCGTATTGTCTAGCACCAATCCAGCAGATTGGCGAATAGAAACTGCTGCTGCTGCTGTAGCTTTCAGACAACTAGGTAATGCTTTAGCTACAGGGTCTAAAGTAGCCGAAAAATAAGCACACGGGCGTTGCTTGTCACCAAATTGTTGTGTCAAAACTGACAACGCACAACCTTCTCTCTCGTGCACATAAAGTGTGAAAGGTTTGCTGTAATCCGGAGTACCCAACACAGGAGCAGAACACAAGGAAGTACGCAAATCAGTAAAAAATTTCTGCCGTTCCTCTGTCCAAGGGAGAGGTTGAGGTGTATCTTTAAGGGTAAATGCTAACAAAGGTTTCGCTAACAAAGAAAAATTCAGAATCCATTGTCTACAGTAAGAGGTAATGCCCAAAAAGGCACGCACTTCTCTCTGTGTACATGGTACAGACATTTGTGCAATTGCTTGGATTCTTTCTGGGGTCAATCGCCGTCCATCCTTCGACAAGAGATGACCTAAGTAGGTAACCTCTTGGCAACAATATTGTAATTTAGAGGGCGAAACCTTATGATGAAGGTCAGACAAGTGATGCAACAGTGAAACAGTAACTTGTTTACAAACGTCCTCAGAATCAGCAGCAACCAACAGATCATCTACGTACTGAATAAGGGTGGCACCTGGAGGCAAAGTGAAAGCATAAAGCTGAGTTTTCAAAGCCTGACTATAAATGGAGGGACTTTCACAATAACCTTGAGGTGCACGCTTGAACCGGAAACTGCGGCCTCCCAAAGAGAAACCAAAAATATCCCTACTTTCCTCAGCAATGGGAATGCTAAAGAAAGCATTCTTAAGGTCAATGACCGAAAACCAGGCAGCCGAAGCAGGTATCACTGTCAATAAAGCAGTGATATCTGGGACGACTGGAAACTGGGGTACAACAATCTTGTTGACCTCCCGGAGATAGATCACAATACGATAAACAGGTGGCTGGGAAGAGTCAGTACGTTTAAGGACAGGCAAAACAGGACTATTGCACACATTTCCTCTAGTCTCTTCAACCACACCTTTCTCAACCAACTCATAAATGATAGCCATCAGCGCTCTCTCACCATCACTCAAAATTCTGTACTGAGGAATGCGAGGTAACCTAACATTAGACTTGAGGGTGACAACATAGGGTGGAATCTGCAAGTGACCAACATCATTGGGGCCTGCAGCCCAAAGAGTAACAGGCAGGGAACGTAATTCAGAAGGGAGGTGGTCTCTAGACAAATATGTCGGGGAGGTCAATCTCTTACCTAAAGTAAGATGTACACCAGAAGGAGAACAATGCAGGGTCGCATTCAGTCTTTTTAACAAGTCCAAACCCAACAAATTCTCACCACAACCAGTCGTTCAAATAAGCGGGGCCTCCAAATCATAAGGACCAATGGAGATAGGCAAAGGACAAGAAACTGGGTTACGAACTGGGGAGCCAGAAAATCCTACAGAAACATTTGTTAAGCCAGATAAAGGTGCCCCAGGGAGTTTAGAGTGGTTGATAGAACTCTTTGTTGCACCAGTATCCAAGAGAAATGGCTCTGACACACCAAGCGCAACAACATCAACATAAGGCCCATTTTGGTCCACTGGAACTGAAATGACTCCTTCACTTTATCTACGGATGTCCTAGCTAGAGTTAAAACCCTGATTCTCATCCTCCATATAATAATCATCATTATAATAATGGGCAGACTGAGTATTTTGCTGATCAAAATAATTCATGGAATTTTGAGGCGGAAAGGAACGTTGATCCTCGGACATTGTACTTCGCCCCCTCCCCCTAGGTGTTGACTGGAAGCCACCTTGGCCTCGCGGCCCAGGCGTACCACCAGCACGCAGCAATAAAATCGGGCAATTATTCTTGAAGTAACCTTCTTCCTTACAATAGGCACATTGATTAGGACCCAGTGGAGGCCGTGTAACAAAGGGCTCAGGTTTCTGAAACACCTTCTGAAACTGGGGAGTCGGCTGAAACTGGCGCTGAGCAGGATGAGGAGGATAAGCCTGTTGCAAAAGAACCTTCGTCTTTAAATCTTTAGTCTTTTTATCCAATTTGTCCTTCTCCTCCTTATCCCTATTTTCGTAATATTGGGCAGTAGCCAATATCTAGGCTGAAGAAGAAACAGCCCATGAACTTTCGGAATCCTTTAATTTATTAGAGAGTTCGGGAAGCAAATTAAATACAAATGTATCTATGAACAATCGCTGTCCCCCCTCTGTGCTCATATCCTGACCACTGTGATCAAGAAACGTTTCCTCAAAACGAGTTAAGAAGTCGGAGACACTCTCATCCTTCTTCTGCTTACAGGCAGCCAACTTATCCCAATTAACTCGCAGAGCGGGCATCATAGTTTTCATTAAAGTGATTATTCTACCAGGAAGTTCTGCAACTAAATTATCGGGTTTAGCACCACCCACTTGGAGTCTATCAGCAGCCAGTATAGCATTCCAATCACCTCCTAATTCTTGGGCGTGGTCCTCTTTCCGAATCCTAGCTCACAATGGTTGTGGGACAACATTTCCCATCAACATATCTATGTCAGCCAAATTCATAATACAAGCATCAACAGTCTGAGATAATTCTTTATAGTAACCAGCAGGGTTTTTACGGGGGTCAGGTAAGGACTGTTTAAGGGCCAGCACCTCAGATCTCTTCCAAGGTACATGTACCCATATAAGTTGGAAGTGAGCTGGTATAGGCTGATTACCATCCTGGGCTGCAACCGCTTCTCTCCACACTGGGGGAACCTCTCGCATAGGGTAGTGTTTCAGTTTGCGCCTAACAGAAGGATCAGGTTCAGACAAAGACCGGGAAAAGAACATTGATCTAAAAGTGATAAGTGTCCGTACAGCATTCTCAACCTCAGGACCCACTATAATTCCTTTATCAAAATCAGTCCTAATATCCAGCAAACCCTTGGGAGCTAAACCCAATCCCGTAGCCTCCCATTCCTGACCTAAAATGCCACACATTGCGTCAAAAACAAATCTCTGTGTAGGGGCATCCCACTGCTCAAACGTTTCCATGATATCTTGCACGGTATACTCGGGACCCTACATGATCCATCTGCGAGCAAGGAGATCTTCACTGGCTTCCTACAAACAACAAGGGGCTAATCAAAACAGCACAAACGTACTCACCCCTTGGCTTCGAAAATTGCAATTGTCGAATCTAAGAACCCAAAAACAAAGAAGTGGGAGCTACCCACCAGTACTTACCCAAATGTCTTCTCGTGCCAACAGAGGTCCGTCTAACGTCTCGCAATACCAGTCATCACCAAAAGGGACCAAGGCAGGGCGGCAGTCAGGGCAGCAGTCACCAGCAGCCGTCAGAAAGGAGAAGCCACACTTCAAAAGACCATCGGTCCACTTTTCGACATACAGGGGTCGCTGGTGTGGGGGCGCCTCCTCTGGAATTTTCCTGCGGGCTCCTCACGATCCTTGGGCTCAGCCGCTACCTCTGAAGCCGCCCCACATTGGGCTGCCAATTGAAGAACCGGGCCTTTGGGCCAGGCGGTGCAGGGCACGCCTGAAATATTCGAGTTCACCTGCCTTGTTGCACAGAGACACGGAATACTCTGTTGGCGTAGAAAACCACGTTTATTAGCTGCAGCTAAGCACAGTTGTCCAAGAAGTACACCAAGTAGGTTCTCAGGAGACTGCCACTTTACTCCGTGTCTCACAAGCTTGTATAGCCAAAATACATCTGTACAAACATACACCCAATGCACAAAGTTTTAGCCAATCAGAAGAGTTTGAAAACAAGGTGTTGTACAACCAGAATGCTCTCTGCTTACATGTTGTGTGTTATCCAGCCCCCAAAGTTAATCAATACTGGTACCCATGGTTTAGTGTTGCAATGGCAGGACATGTCTGTATGCTTCAAAAGAAAGGTTGTGAAATAGGAAAACACAGGGAGAGAATAGCGAACACCAAAAGATAAGATCCGGCAAGAGAAGAATACTAAAGGCTAACAGATAGTTGATACAGGGATTAGGTAGTCCAGACAAGGATTAGTTAGGCCTGCTGGTGTCTGAGATTGGTTTCAAAACAAGGACGGAGGAGGGTTTTCGACACATTGCAGTCCAAAGGGCAGAGACACTTCGTTCATCGAGCAGCCTGTGTAAAGGCAACACAAAATGGCGCAAATGTAAGATGGAGTCGAAATTAAAGAACTTCAGGGGCCAGGACCATGTGCACTCTAAATTGGGGGAAGAAAAGGAAAAAGGCTGTTGGGGGAAGGGGTAGTCTGGACCCAACAAGGTAACGATAAAAGGATGCACACACAGACACGGCCTGGGGCAGCATGAATGGTGGCTGTACCGTTAACAAAGTCGAGTTCAGGTACTTACTGCACGATGTCGCTGGGCCCGCAATGAACCTGTTGTCCGGGCAGAGGCTCCGGGAGAAGTGAGCTTCAGTGTAGAGAGCGCTTAAATACCAGTAGAAAGCGCCAGGGGTTGCTTGTTAGCTGTTTCAGGTGTTCTGGCCTGGGCACGTGTAACGGGGTGTGTTCAGCTTCCTGTTGTTCGAGGAGATGCCTGTAGTAGAGGAAATAGAAGAAAGATTCGCATGCAGGTGTATGTTCAGCTTCATTGCGGGCCCAGCGACATCATGCAGTAAGTACCTGAACTCGACTTTGTTAATGGTACAGCCACCATTCATGCTGCCCCAGGCCGTGTCTGTGTGTGCATCCTTTTACCGTTACCTTGTTGGGTCCAGACTACCCCCCTCCCCCAACAGCCTTTTTCCTTTTCTTCCCCCAATTTAGAGTGCACATGGTCCTGGCCCCCGGCTGAGCTCCATGCTGAGTTGTTCGCTAAAATCAGGTGTAAGCAACTCCATTTTAAAGTTTTTTATTCCTTCACCACTGTTTACGCCAACTCGGGTTACGGTACTTAGGCCTAATTTCACATATAATTACGCATATTGTGAGACCAGCCACACTTTAACTGCCCGCCACTGACGCCAACACTATCGCCTTGTCCGTGGTCACCTCTAGGCACCCAGCGCGGCCTCACTGAATGCTTTTAGCCCTCTACAAGGAGCCTTGACTTAAATGTTTTGTCTGTCCTTTTTAACCCCCCACAGGTACAACTCAAAAGGAAACACCTCTTGCACATATAAGCACCGTAGCGTGTGCTTTACACACAGGGCACTGACAAACTCATACAAATCCCTGTAACACCCTACACATATAAGGTCCTGACGAAAGCCAGTAGAAGAAAAGGCCTGGCTGAAACTAGTTGACTGCACAGGACGTCGGAGGCCATAAGCCTACCGTGCTCGTCCGAAAGCCTTTGTTTTTATTGACTGCCTGGGGCCCACCATTAAAACAGTCTTTGGGACACCCAGGACAGTATTTTAAACCTCACTCAGAGCACACTCACAGCACCCTCACGAACCAAAAAACCCGCTCCCCAGTAATCTGGCATCGAAGCACGCCTGAGGTACACTCGGTACCTCGGGTGGGGCCCGATGATGAAGCATGCCACCAACTAGGTTGGTGGGTGAGGGCCTTCATAATACCTAATGGTTTTCCTCCACCCGCAGACATACAAACAATTTAAACCAGAGCTAGTTCTCATTGATTGCTAACATATAAACTGGGGAAACGGACTAGCCTCTCTAGTTCTCCTCTCTCTTTCTGATTACAACATACCAAGTTTTTTTTGGCATATTGCATACATTTGAGAAAAATAATAAAAAGTTGACAAGACCAGCTCTATTGGCTTTGCCTATCCTTGTTGACTTTGCCAATCTATGGATTTATGAGAAATTGAATCTGTTGATAAACTGAGAATTTATCATTTCTGAGTTAGACGCTTCACTTCATTCCCAACCACAACAACGTGGCAAAATCCCTTTTAGCGGGCAGGAGTGCATTTACTACTAAACAAAACAGATGTTCATCGCTGTGTCTCAGTCCAAAATAATAATTCTCTACTCTATCCTGAAGGCCTTTTATTTGCCTATTTCTAAAATGGCATTAGTTTTCAAGATCACACACATCTTTCTATTACATTTATGTACCAAATGTAACCATCAGAAAAGGGAAATGTGCACAGCTGCCAATGTGACACATGTAATGTTTGACACTCAGCAAGTCCTGCCATTTAAGCAAAAAGCGCCTTTCATTCTCAGACTTGTAGATTTGTTTTAGGATGTTAGTTATAAGCTCAAAAATCTCGATAAGCCAAGTACTTCCGGCTAAAAAGCACGGACTTGTGCATGGTGTCACATAAGGGACCAATTTGCAGCTGTGGTCTCAAAATCCGCTCTATTGGCTTTGCTGGAATTTCAAGTTGATCAGTTGACACAAGGCTGCTGCTTGAGTTAGAAGTTTCCAGTGTACCCACTAAACACAACGAGGGAAGTTCTGCTGTGTAAATTAAACAGCCAACTGAAAGCAATAGGCACCCTTGAACACCAATATAAACACACAGTATCGACGTTTTATAGCTTGTTTGTTTCATTGGGGGAGAGAACACATACAAGCAGTCCACCCACCCCAAAAGGAGCAATGCCCTTGGAACTGGCAGGTCACACAACTTTTGAACAAAAGAACAAACGACCAATGATACATAAAAAAAAAAAAAGAAAAACTCTCGGTCAGATAAATTAACATTTTGCAGACTGAAAAAAAAGCGGTGCACCATAGGGTTCACCATGCAGTTTGCATAGGTTTTCAAACTTTTGGGATTCACAAGACTCCTTCGGCATACTCATGGAAATCTGTGCAAATCTTGGATTTCCACGTGCACTCGTTCTTTATACTTACTCCTGGGGATTATACAAGGGTAAAAAAAACTGCAGGAGGACGCATAGCAGACATGTTACGTTATTTTAAAAGATTGTGTATAGCAGATTTCTACCAATTATATGGTCTGTATTCCCTTCTGAGTCTTGATGCTCATTACAGATTTGGGCATTCTTGTTGTCTGGAGTCAAGGTGGTTTGTGGACATTTGTGTTTGGTGTTGATTAGTAATTGTTTAATACTTAATTATATTAAGTAACAGCCTGACTCGAATGTAACTGAATAATATCTGATATATTTTTGTAAATATTAGATGCCAATTTTGACTAAAAATTAAACATTTAAGAATTTAAAAAAAATTCAAAATCCCAGATGGACAAACCACTTCCTTTACATATCCATGAAATTTGGGGCTGTCCCTTTGCCACAGTGGAAGCACACTCACTTACGAGTACCATTTATCTGAGTAACTTTACTGTATTTTCAGGATGGGAATTTCTGTATAAAATGTTTGTCAATATAGACGAAGTTCATTCTTTGTGAGAGCTATGTGTGTTTTGCAGAACGGTTTCTCCAACCTGACATCCTCGGAAATTCATTTTCCTTTCTTCATGGACAGGCTTCCAGGAGCTGCATGCACATGCAAGGCATGGGTTTAGATGCTTTTTGTTTTTTTCTCAATCTGTTGGTGTTCTAAGGTTGCTAAGATTAGTTCCTTTGGCTAGTAAGAAAGTCTTATTGGTACAGACAACCTCAACTACTGCATTTTGTTTTGAATACATACATTGTGCTTCTCCTGACCATGCACTCTTAACATGTAAAGCCTGCATGTATGTGACTCCTACACCCCATAACCGTCATTGCCGTCTCTCACATATTTATTCAGCACATATTTACACACTTGTATGCCTTATTGTCTGGTGTGATGTAAAGCTCTTTGACATCCTACATTGGTGTTAGCAGCGCTATCGTAGAATTAAATATAAAATAAATTAGTTTTATGTAAATAGTTATTTGTGTAATGAATTACACCAACAAATAATCTGACATTCCTACAGAGCATTCATGTTTCTTACATACAGTGGTCGAACCAAGTCAAAATCCTGATTCCGAATCATAGTTTCGTTTACGTACTTGTAAAGTGATAACAAGATGTGTGCCTTTGTTTCCCCAATTGCTTTGGTATCTAGGTGATACATATGAGGTGATGGGCCGAAAACAAAGGCCTAATTTAAAGGGTCACCAGCCCTCCTTTTCTTCCGGTATTATCCTGGCAGGGAGCTATCTGGAGCCTAAAATGAATTTAAAGCCGACAAAATATTCACGTCCTTTAATGACTAATCTGTTTCTTGTGCGCAATTCAAATCCAATGTAATTTCCTGATGCATTGGCATCTTTGTCCTGAGAACTGTCATCTCTCAGTACCTGTGCCCTTTAAATAAGATGGTGGATTTACGCGCCCCCTCGGCATTAGGCGTCATCTTCTGAGGCTTTTGTCCGCCAGTGCCACGCGCTTTATTTTCTGGCCCCTTTAAGCCAAAGGTCATATGGTCAAGGGTCCCCTCTCTGCAGCCACTGCTCGAGGACGTGTTCTAAATACGAGTCGCCATGAAGTCGTTTGGAAGCTTGCTGCGTCATTCTGACCAGAGCAATAAAGCACCTGTGGGTGGTCCTGGGTCAGCCTTGTCTGGGGTCACTGCGCACGAGACCCTAGTTTAATTCTAATTGCGGTTAATAGTGACGTCTCCCTGACAGTTATAAGGGCTCTGCTGAATGAAAACCCTCAGCAACCACCTAATGACGCAATTATCTGTTCCCCAGGGACCGGCAAACACAATTTGCGTACGCTTTGTTGGGCTTGAGGAATGCAAGTCTACCACGGAGGGCTTACAGCCTTATAGACAAAAAAAACGACGACAGAGAATAAATACCAGGAATACTCAAATGGACTTCTTTTTATGAACTGCAGGTTCACTTGGAGTCGAAGTACTTTGCTGCATTAGCAGAACCTCAAAGGTGAATCATTCTAATATTCTATACACATAAGATATTATCACAAGAACCAGGCTGGTGTTTGTGATGGGTCTGAGAACCATTTGGAAAGGTCACCGTTGGACTTTTGAGAGCTTTACAAGACCATGATTTTTGTAAACAGTGTGCTATACAAATGACAACAGCACAGTACAACGTGCTACAAAGTGCCTAACACAAACCGTTAAGTGCCTAAGAAGGACGTGTTGTTCTTCATCATCATCATAAACAAAAAACAACAGAGTGATAATAACAACTATTCTTCAACTTGTTTCATTCTTCTTCTTCTTCTTGTTATTAGCATTATTATTATTACATGAACATTTTGAGGGATGGTCGGACTTGGAAACAAAATTGTCCCGGGCACCCAAATAAAAGTGCCCCGACGTAACAAATCAGAAATCTAGAAAAGTGACCCACATTTGCAAATTGGGGCTGTTTTGAGCATGTAAAGACACGCTACATATGTCTTTTGCAAGGTAAGTGGGAACACACACATTTGTGTTTGCTGCAGGCCATGTTTGCGGTAACATTGGGGAAATCAATAGCAAAAACCGTTCCCCCAGGCCCACAAACAACCAAAAACAAGCCCATACACACTGAACTTTCAGACTAACCAATGTATGTCCCCACAGCCACTCCAATTACAATGACTGACCATTGCAACAATGTCAGCAAAGATGACCATTCTCTGCTTTACTATTAAAAGTGAGCAACGACTTTTATTAAGCCATCAAAGACTCAAGGAGTTTCTTATTACTTGTCTAGCCATCGTTTGTAGTTTTCTGCTTTTCTCACGCCTATACCCTCACATACTTTTCTTTTGTGGGTGTTAAATAGCATCAGTAATTTGTGCACATTTTATGTGCTTGTGTTTACTTTAGTTAGTGTTTTTCAAATGAGTACTCTAATACAGGGTTGTGTAACTAACTCACAAACATTTTGTATGGGGGAGCGTAAATGTCAGTTGCTGCTTCACGGGATATTACTTCCAGATCTATTACATTGTGGTAAGTACATCAGGAGTAGCTGTACTTCATGAATTATCACAGCAGGAGTGTATTTACTTCACATCATTGAAGGTAAGCCTTTTTAGGTATCGTCTACCAGACAGCACAAGCAGTCTGTTTGCAAAAAGACTTATTGTCAGCTTACAGTAGGCTTAGAGTCTGCCCGCTGCTTACCATTTGTTGGCTTTATTGTTGTTCTCATTTGCTTACTTTTTTAGGTCGAGCCTAGCGCAGTGTGAATGCGCTGCTCTAGGAGCTTACCTTTTGGAATCGGTCTTCACTTTTCAAGCACTTGTGCTTGTGGCGGTGATGGAGCAAGGTTTCATATGTATAGAAACTTGCTCGGACTCAGCCCTCTCAAAATAACATACACTAATTAATCAACATGTTTTGTCTATTAATATTGGCATTACACAACATATTCAGCATCCAGGGGAAGCTTGACAATGTGCTTTTACTAACAGTAACCCGAGTGTCTTAAAATCACCCGCGTAGCTAGGGGGAGGCGAGGGGGGCGGTCCGCCCCAGGCGGCACAATTTTAGGGGCGGTGGCATTTACAAGGTGCACTTGCTCTTTACGCGGCCGCCGTGCGGCACTGGCGGCGGCATTTAAATAATTCATTTGGGCACACTTAAATTCTCTAATAAAATTCATTATAAAGGCCGCCAGTGCCGCGAGGCCCCCGTGTGAAGAGCGCACCTTGTAAATGCGCAGCCTGCAGTGCATCATGCGCGTCCGGTCTTACCCTGACGTTTGAATCGGATCTGATCCCGTCCCAGGGCCGTCTGATAGCGCGCGAAAGCGCTACCAATGATGGCGGCGGCCCTGGGAATTATGATTGGCCAGCCTTCGCGCGAGTCATGCGCTCCACCACAACCACGGTTACGCGCTCACCTCTCGTGAGCGGATACCAGCACGCTATCATTAGAGGCGGGCCGGACCCGGGCGGCAAATTCAAATTGCCGTGGCCGGGAACCGCTGTAACTCACGGACGGAATCTGCCGGCAGCCAGCCTTGCTTACATCTGCAGACCGGAGTCGATGGATGTCTTAAATTATATAGAATGGTGAATTTAAGTGCAAGGCCAGAATTCAGCCCTCGCAGTGTCGTCAGGCTGACCCATTCAGCTGTTTATCAGATCCGGCTGTGCCACAGAGTTTGAACAGAGGTAAGGGAATGAGTGGCTATTATTCAGATAAACTGTATTTTATGTGGATATGGATAGCTCAGTGGGTTACTTGCAGTACAGAAGTTACAATCCTAAAACAGGATAGTGACCTATAAACTGACATCAAAGAGCTGCATATAAACCTGAATGGTATACTTAGAACTTTTTTTGTGTGTTTCAATATAGTTAAAATTTCCCTACTCTTTTATTACTCTAATGTTGCTATAAAGAGTTTGTTTTGATGTATATACATTTTAATCAGTAAAGCCAACCCCGCAAACGCTGGGTATACTTTAAATTCTGTGTTTGTGCTTCTCCAGACCAAACCTTCTTAAAACATATTGCCCACCAGTATGGATGAGATGTGATTCCTACACCTTGTAATCCTCATTGGCTTATGTGACATTCCCTATAGGATGATTTACATACTTTTATGATTCATTGTCTCTGCTTAATGTGTGCATGATGTAAAGTACTGTGACACCCTAAACTGTGAGTTGCGCTACACAACAAATGAAATCAAATATGAGAGAGGGGCTACGGAGAGATGAATTACACTGTTGGAGGGTGCAATTAGGGAATCCGAAGTGGAGGTCATCAGGGGGAAAGGCTATGGAGTGATGAGGGTCACTGTTAGAGGGTGGCAGTGAGGGAATCCAAGGAGGAGGCCATGGGGGGGCTGGGCTACGGAGCGATGAAGGGCACTCGTAGAAGGTGGCAGTGAGGGAATCCAAGGAGAGGGTCATGGGGGGCTGGGCTATGGAGCGATGAGGGGCCCTGGTGGAGGGTGGCAATGAGGGAATCCAAGGAGGAGGTCATGGGGTGGCTGGGCAATGGGCGATTAGGGGCACTGGTGGAGGGTGGCAATGAGGGAATCCAAGGAGAAGGTCATGAGGAAGAGGGCCTTTGGAGAGAGGAGGGGCGCTGTTGGAAGGTGGTAGTGAGGGAATCCGAGGACGAGGTCATGAGGTAGTGAGGCTTTGGAGAGATGAAGGGCTGTGTTGGAGGGTGACAGTGAGGGAATCCGAGGAGGAGGTCATGGGGGGATGGTGGTAGATACAGAGAGATGAGGGGCACTGGTGGAGGGTGGTAGTGAGGGAGTCTGAGGAGGAGGTCATGAGGGGGAGGGGCTACGAAGAGATGAAGTTGCACTGTTGGAGGGTTGTAGTAAAGGTATCTACAGAGGAAGAGGTCAGTGGTAGGGCGCCAATAAATAACTCTCCACATGCTCTGTATACACACAGAAGCATGTGGCATTGCGGCTGTTTGGAGAGAGCTCAAATAATACACCAGGAGAGAAGAATCACTAAAATCCATGCTGCTCACTCTGTCCCACATCGGACCTGGGCCCAGACTATAACAGGGTGTGAGGGCCACTAACACAGATCTCAATTGCCTCAGGCCTATACCATAAATTCATAGTGTCAGCTGACTTAAGGACTCCGGCCGCCATAGTGAGCATGTGCCTAATAGCATGATTGCTAGGCAAGCCTCGGGAGAGCCTGTGCGACACACAGTCCGGCAGGTTGACAAATATTTTAAAGTATTAAAAAAAAATCACACCAGTATAATTAGGCGAGTGGCCCCGGGGTGCTGTGCGCAGCCCTCTACAACTGCGAGTTCAGATAGTTAACACTTACTTGCACTAGTTAATAGACCAATGTAAAACTAGCATTCAAATGATACATGTGAGAAATATTTGGGCCCGAAATTTGACAGTGAGGTGAGATTCAAAATTCGAGTCCGAGATTTAAGCTCACACAATCACAGGGCTGCGGATGCCAGGGGCGGCAACCTGAGGGATAGCCCCGGGCGCCACAAGCTCTAGCTACGCCCCTAATTAAAATGGCCGCCAAAAACGCGGGAACTTTTCTGCTCATGCGTCTACCACATCTACGTGGTGTGACGTATCTGTGCTTTTAGTCGGAACTTCTTTTTTTTTTTTTTAAACCTTTATTATCGGAAAAGTCATACAAATACAGACCTACAACCCCACGGGGCCGGTCAGTAATAATCCGCAGCACAATCGAAAACAGTACAAGGCCCAACAACCCCTGAAATCAATCGCAATGTGTACATGTCAATAAACAGGGCCGGCGGCTGTAAGAGGATAATAAAAAGGTTTCACATTTTATATTTTAAACAAGCAAAACAACACAGAAACAAAGTCCGAGGTAAGACTGTTATCGAAGTGACCATCTCCACCAGCAGGGGGGGAAAGCCAGCCAATGAGGCTGGTCTAAAGAAGGATAAATCCTAAGGGGGAGGAAAGAAGGGCCAAGAGTGGACAAGCAGACTGTGTGTCATAGCAGAAGGATGCATGGAATGCGAGGTCACGGAGACAGAGGGATAGTAACGGAATCTACGGAGGGGGGGTACAAATCTCTCCTCGATACGCATTCCACTGACCCCACACCTTTCCCCATTTCCTAGGCCTACCACGGGCAGTATACACCGTTTTTTCCCTAAACATACACCAATCCATGCATTCCATCCATGCCGACGCCGAGGGTGCCCTCTGGGACCCCCACAATTGGGCTATGTCCCTTTTGGCGATCATGTTGCCGAGGGTGGCCCACCGAGTCTGCGCCACGTTATAATCATTGGGCTCCCAGACGTTCAGAAGGCACCTCCTAGCCTCCGGCATTAAAGACACACCCGTCACCTCTTCCATAATATCATGTACGCTTCTCCAATAAGACACCACATCCAGACACTCCCATATGATATGGAGAAAAGTAGCAAGCATACCACAGCCACGCCTGCACAACCCATCCAATGAATAACCCATCCTCATCAGGCGTGGACCCGTGGCAAAGACGCGGTGCAAAATCTTCAATTGCACTAGCCGTAGACGCGCCGGAATCGCCACTTCCTTTGGAGACGACACCGCGGCCTGCCAGTCTTCGTCATCCAACTCAAGCCCATCCGCGGTCCAGGCATTACGGAGCTGGACAAGGAGGTCAGAGCGGTCGTTAATAAGCTTCTTATATATAAGAGAGATGGTACTATCAGGGACATGTCCACCGAGCACCCTATCTTCCAGGGGGGAGGATTCCGGGACAGCGGCACCTGCCGGAAACACCGCAGCAAATGCATGGCGAATTTGAAGATAGCGGTAGTATTCCCTATCACTCAGGCTGTATTCCCGCTGGAGTTCGGCAAAAGTCTTGATCCTGTCCTTGATCAGGAGGTCCCCCACTCGACTACCTATAAGATCCCACTTGTCGAACCCCTTCGTCGCCCAGAGATTCCCCAGCCGTTCAGCCGCATAAAGCGGCGTTGCTCTAGTCAGCTTATCTGTCCATCCCGTGGCAGCCGTCACACTAGTCCAAACTCGCACCGCGACCCCAGTAGGACCAGTAAGTGTCTTCCTAGCAGCTTTAGAGTAAAGCGCCCTATTGTAGTCGCCACCCGGTAGCTGCCAATTGTCCATCTCGAACGCAGGGTTAGGGGTAGGACCATACATGGCATGGTTGATAGCACTCAACTGAGACGCCCAGTAATAGCGCTTGATGTCGGGCAGCGCTATACCGCCATCATACCACGGCAGAGTCAGTTTCGAGAACGCAATACGAGGCCGCCCGCCCCATACCAGTTGCCTTTGGAGGCCCTCAACCTCACGGAAATAACTAGCTGGGACCAGATCGAGTGTATTTTGAAGGGCATAAAGGAACCGGGGGAGAGACATCATCTTAAACAGGGCGGCTCTCCCCAACAGGGACAGCGGCAAGCCACACCAACCCGCGACGTCCGATCGCAGCCGACGAAGTGGCGGCAGTAAATTCCTTTCATACCGCACCGCAGAGTCCAAGGAGATATAAATCCCCAAATACTTAAAGCCGTCACGTACTACAGGTATCGGGCAGACACGGGGCAGCAAGGGCATTTCTCCAGTGAGCGGATAAATACAGGACTTGGTCCAATTGATGGACAAGCCAGAGTTTCTCCCGAAGGAGCGCAACACGTCAAACAACACTCCCAGGGATTTACGAGGTGAGGTCAGGTACAACAAGATATCATCCACATACATTGAAACACGATCTTCATATCCCGGGGACCAACTAATGCCCTTAAGCGACGGCTCCCATCAGAGCCACGCGGCGAGGGGTTCGAGAGCAAGTGCGAAGAGCAACGGTGACAATGGACAGCCCTGTCGTGTGCCTCTGCCAAGAACAAAGGACTCCGAGGCCCTGCCATTCACCACCACTTGAGCCAATGGTTGTGCGTAGAGGAGCTGAACCCACCCGATGAAACGCGGGCCGAAACCGAACTTCGATAGAGCCGCCCATAAATACGACCACTCTATTGTGTCAAAGGCCATCGAGGCGTCCAAAGAAACCAAGATGGCCGGCTCACGAAGTGACCCCGCCCGCGCTAGAACGCCATTAAGACGGCGAAGGTTAAGCGCAGTATTACGGTGGGGGATAAATCCTGACTGGTCTGGATGTACTAAATCACCAATCACTGTAACTAGACGATTCGCCAGTACTTTCGCCAGAACCTTAGGTTCAACATTCAGGAGCGAGATCGGTCTATACGACGAACACTGCTCACGGGGTTTCCCATCTTTATGAATTACCACAATGGACGCCAATCTCTGATCCCGGGGAAGGAGTCCGAGATCTCGCGATTCCAAGAACATGCGACGTAGATGCGGCGCCATCTTACCTGGGCACAGCTTATACAGCTCTACCGGAATACCATTCGGGCCAGTGGCCTTGCCTGAACGAAGGGAACGGATAGCAAGCGCTATTTCATCAGCGGAAAAGTCCGCCTCCATAAGCTCACGGGCGGACTCCGAGAGGCTAGGCAGCGCGATATCCCTCAGTAGCAAAATGTGAGTCCTCCTCCGGCCTGTCCGAGACCGGCGCGTAAACCTTCTGGAAGTGCTGAGCAAAAGCCGCGACTATCTCAACAGGGTCCACAACCCGAGAACCATCCACCCCTTCCACAACAGGCACAACCCTATTCAAACACTCTCTCTTGTCCAACCAAGCAATCAACTTCCCGGCCTTATCACCAACATCATACATCCGCCCCTGTTGCACACGATACATCATCCTGGCTGCATCCGTCACCAGAGCCCTGTAGTCAGCCTGTTTAAGGGCCAAAACATGCAACTTCTCAGGTGTAACCCCAGATCCCAAATCTTCCTCCAAAGCTGTGATATCATTTTCAAGGCAAACAACCTCTTCATTCTTACTTTTCTTCGCGCTAGCAATCAAGGATAGGGCCTGACCCCGAATCACAGTCTTATAGGCCTCCCAGAGGGAAACGGAAGAGGACACCGATCCCACGTTCTCATTAAAGTAGTGTTCCATGCATTGAACCACTGCAGCCCTAGTTTTGGGGCTGCGTAGGTGCCAGGGGTTGATCGGGGCAACACGGCCCTCCGCTCCCAAGGACAAATCAATCCCAAGCCAAAGTGGAGAGTGATCCGAGATCCCCCTAGCCAAGTGACGCACTTCCGTTACGGAGACCATCTGCACCGCTGGCCCCAGGATATAGTCAAGCCTCGAAAGACTACCATGCGCTCCCGAGTGAAAGGTGTACTGTGACTGTCCAGGGTGCAAGTGCCTCCAGCTATCCACTAAACCCATCGCGTCCAGAAAGTCACCCAACCATGACTGTGATCTCAAGAGAGTTCTGGGGGGGTTACGATCATCATCACCACTAACCACCGAATTGAAGTCGCCACCCAATATCAACATGCCTTCGGGGAAGCTCAAGACCACCCCACCTAAATCAGAGAACGTAGTGGACTGTAGACCTGGTGGGACATAGACAGAGAGTATGGAAATCGTCTTCCCCTCCCATCGCCCCGTAATGGCCGCGTATCGGCCACGATCGTCAAGCACGACGTCATCTATCTCCAAGGGGAGGGAGTTACGAACCAAGACGCCCGCCCCCCTCGAACCCGTGGTGAAACCTGAGTGCGCCACCAGACGATACCCCCTCCTATTCAGCGCATAGCAAGTGTTCCCTATCAAATGAGTTTCTTGAAGCAACACAACATCGGGTGAAAGACGTTTCAAATATTGCAAAACTATCCGCCCGCTTGATCCTATCACCCAGCCCGTTCACATTCCAACTCAACACCCTCAGCCCCCTACCCCCCATTGCAGAAATGCACCCAGCATCCCCCCCGCATAAGGACAGTCACATCTAGCGAATCGTGCATGGAAATGAAACAAAGAAACAGAAGACCCCCCCCGCCCCCAAAAGAGTACCCAACACACACCCCCCCACCCTGCACCCCTGCGTCGATCCAATGAACCACCCCAACTTGCAGTGTGCCTGTCGCCCCATTAAACTAATCTACGAGAAGAGAGAAGAACCCCTTAGAGGAGGAAGAAACCCGAACCCTCCCACCCCCGGGTAGACAATATACATGCACTCAATAATAGTCAAACCGCTGCCATAGGTCTATATAGCCGGCCCTCCGGTGGGGACTCACTCCACCCGTTCCTCCAGGCCACCTTCAGCACCGCCGGAGTGTTCAGATCGGTCGTGCTGTGTCAGCAGAGTATCAAGCCAGTCACTAGCAACCTCCGGGCGATCAAAAAAGAAAGTGCGCTCCTCAAATTCGACCCTCAAGCGGGCCAGGAACAGCATAGCGTACTTTAGGCCCATATCTCGGCGGCGTCGTTTCACGCCTGTGAAGTTCATGCGCTGTTTTTGGACTGACTGTGTGAAGTCCGGGTAAAAACTGATGGATGCATTGTCAAATTTTGTGGGCCCACCAATGCGCGATGCCTGGAGAATAGCGTCTCTGTCTCGAAAGTTGAAGATCCTGGCTATAATGGGCCGCGGCGTCGCTCCCAATTTAGGCTTACCACCTGGGACTCTGTGGGCACGCTCCACAGTGAAGAAGTTACTGAGGCCCTTAGGTGCCAAGTGGTTCAGCACGAGGTCCTCAACCAAAAGATCCGTAGACAGTGCTTCGGAACTCTCCGGAACACCAATGATGCGGACGTTATTTCGCCTGGCCCGGCTCTCGTAATCATCCAGCCGACGAGCAAACAAGTCATTCAATTTCCGGATATTGTGGACCTCAGTCTGAAGGTCCGAAACATCAGTAGTGAGACTTGCTGTTTTATTGTACAGCGATTTTACCCGCTCATTAGTCTTTGCAAGATCCGTTCTGATGAGGTTAACCTCGACAGCTACAGTGTCTATCTTCGAGGCCAGTGTCTCGTACTGCTGGCCCATGGAAGTCTTTACACTGGCAATGGCGCCCATGACGTCTCGCAGCGTCAGGTCGTCTGTCGCAGGAAGGTCCTCTCCAGATTCACCCAGGGTTCTACCCAGCCCCCCAGGGGTGCCTTTCGGGCGGGTGAAGCGATCAATGGTATTAGACTGAGTAGAACCCCCTCGGTTCGTGATCCTGGTGGCCCGCTTCTCGGTTTCAGGTCTACCCGACATGGCGGCCAAGGAGTCCTGGCAGACCTCTGGGAGGGTACGGCGAATGCAACTCTCTAGAGATCCGCCGTGTACAGTCGAGAAATACGAGAGACAGGAGATGCGCTGGGGGCGGGCTGCAAGGTGAGGGCCAGCAGTACTGGCAGACAGGAAGCCGCGGAGGACAGCGACCAAACACGAAACCGAAAGTACCACGAGGGTTGCGATCAAGCCTCAGTGACCGTTGTTATTCAATTACCACTTGTTCGGCAACTCGAGACCGTGGGCATCTGCCGGTGTAGGCCATAAAGTTCGAGATGCAGCAAGTCCGGTGTCCGGTGGCCAAATCGAATTCCGAAAGACAATTTCGTATCAGCAGGGCTTCCGTCAGTCGAACCCGTCGTCTAAATCAGGATATTGAACAGGATAGCCGTAGGAGGTGGAAGGGGTCTCGGGAGCCCTGTGCTCACGCGTCTATCTTGGATCCGCGCGAAGCTCCTCCTCTAGTGGGAACTTCTTGCTTCAGCGCACTAGTGCCAAGATGGCTGCTTCATGCTTACTCATAGTTACGCATATGCTGCTGCTTGTACTAAACTTTGTTCGTTCTGCTTAATCATTAATGCTATAGTATAAATAAAGTAATGGGGTTAGAGTAGAGATAAATGGTATACAGTACATTCATTTATTTTCGTATTCTAATGTGTCTCTCTTTGACTTTATTAATAGCTCGTATTATGGCCCGAGGGTGACATGGACACCATATTGAAATCTGAACTGCACATGTGTACCGAACTTTGAGAGACCTTGAGCAGTGGTATTGAACTGATGCCGGTGACTGTCTTTCCGCCAATGCGCCTGGGAAAACTTCAACCCTAACCTGGGAAAGGACGAAGAGTTGCAACTGTATTAACTTTGTATTAAAAATGAAATAATATTGGTGGGTGGAATAAAGACATGGGAAAATAATTTGTGGGCGGAAACTTTGATCAACTATATTGCATTGATATGATCTCATCTTAGTATGGTGTGATGACCTCTCCTCGTCTCTCTGACCAATCACTGAAGGGGGACACATAGATTTGCAACATTTAGGGGTGGTACATTGCCCTGGAAATAGTATAACTAAGGCAGGCTTAGTTAGAGAAATTGTCCGACTTGTCCGAGTAGCTGACCTGTCACTGACTCAACGCATGCTATAGGAGATCGAGAGCAGAGGTGCTGGCGGAGCACTCTGTCAGAAGAATCGAGGTGTTGTTGAGGGAGATTATTGATGACCCTGTCGGGGTACCAAATTTGGCTAGAGAGTGGTGTGACGCTGGCGTTACACTTAGCCGAGGTCCCTTGTCCTGATCTGCACCTGTCCTGTCCCGTGGGTACCTGATTAGTCGGGAGCCTTGTCTTTGCCCCAGCCCATGGCCAGGATTGGTCCTTACACCTTTCTAGGTAAATATAATTCATGTGGTATGTCCTTGTGCTATTTCCCTTTCTCATCCTTTCCAGGGACCAATGTCTAAAGGTGTTACTGTGATTTCTTGCAAACTTTATATCTTATTAATCATATTTTTACTTATGAAATTTATGGTCACTGTAATTTGGAAAGAGACTCACCGAACCGTGCACAGATAAGTGTTTAAAACTCCTCCTGTGTCTGTGGTTATTACAGGAAAGGTAAATTATTGGACTAACTACTCATTATTCTAACTCCCTTTTTCGATCCCTAGAACTTATATAATAAGTGACAAGGATTGGTAAGTCATGGTTTACAGGTATAAGTCCTAAAAGGACTCAAAGTACTGTTAGGCTGTCAGTAGTAATAAAAAGCAGGACTACTAGTTCAAAGTGTGAATGTTTATGGGCCCAGGTGAGTAAGGTAAATTGAGCTAGTGGTCCCACGCGCCATCAGTATACTTTTCTGGTAGCAGAGCTATGGTTAGGGTTTAGTTAAAGTTAGGTAGTTAGTTGATTATTGATTATTGATTTCATGTACTAACCAAAACCCGTTTTGTATTGTTATTTGTTGTTTGGAAATCCCGGGATATTGAATAGCGATTGGTAAATGGAAGCCACCCTGCAGTGAGGTTGCTTGCCTTGAAGGAATAGATGTGGAAAGTTAGGGTAAACTTGAAGCACTAGTTAGGGATTATTTTTCTAGTATTAAAGTGAGAGTGACTGGTAGCAAAGAAGTTCGCTGGTGAAACTTTGGTCTTATATCACCCAGAAAGGGTAATACTGAAGGAGTAACAGGTTCTTTTTGCTCAAGTGAAGAGTAAGCGGAAGATTGTTTTACTCGCAGTGCATGAAGAGTAGACGGAACTGGGTTTACTCAATGTGAAAGAAATAATCTTTTCTATTGAATTAGTCAATCAGGCACAGTAGTGAATGTTTTCATGTTGTTGATTAATGAAATGTGTAATTGACTTTTGAAAGAAAGTAAAATTGTCATATTACCTTACAAAAGAGGAAGTCAGTCGCGGGTGCTGCACTGAGCTGGGATTGGTGTGTAGCTGTGAGAAAATTATAAAGGAGGGGTGAGTGCAGAGAGTAAGACACGCATCATAGAAAAGCAGCGCAATCATTGGTTAACGCTGCTTGTTAGTCAAAACCTCATTGGTCATTGAAAATAAGAGACGCACTGGTAATTGAGAAATATCTCTGCAAAGTAAACGAACCAAAATTAGTTGAATTAATTAGATTTCCGTAGATAATCAAATAGTGATATATGTGGCATTTAGATCCAGCAATCATAGGAAATCGTCCAGATAGAAGATATTTAGGTTTTGCCCGTGAACAAAGTATTAGAGGAAGACCATATAACATGTACGGAGAAAAGAGGAAAATGTCATCTATGCAGAATATCTAGAATTACTTAAAAAAAGATAAACCAGTGAAAACGAGAGAAGGAATTACTATTCCACCACCAAAAACGCCCGCATCATATATGATCGTAGAAAGAGGCTATCACATTTGTGTGTGGTTAGAGAATTGGATAGAATATATTAAAGATGATGGCATATTAGGATTTCCAGAACATGGTACATTTAATGGTAGAATACGGCACAATTTGCGAACTCACATGAATGAATTAGACCCCAGACCATGATTAACGCAATATGAAGCCCTAGAAGAGTGGGAAACAGAGGCTTTTGAGCGAGATAGATCTCGAGGCGACAGAAGTTTTAGCAGATTTTAGCCCAGATTTCCAAAAGATACTCCAGATAAACAAATGAAACAATGGAGACAGTCTACGCTAGTGGGAGAATTATATCCTGTTTTTACCACAGAAGAACCGACTGGAAGTAAAAATACTGAGAAAACAAAACGTGTAATGACTAGTGGTGGTGATTCGGATGATGATTATTTAGATGATTTATTAATGAAAAATCTGCCACCTTATCAAGAAGAAACCAATAGAGCTATCCCTAGTGCTCCGTTTCTACAACCACCTTTGGTTCCATTATATATGAAACCTCATTGGAAAAAGTATTACAGAAAAGAGAGATAGAAGCATTAAACAGACAGCGTAGTGAGTTAATTCAGAAAATCACCCAATCAAATGAGTCCTTAAGCCCTGACAGTACCAGTAACTATAGGTCCCGTAGTTTCTCTATATGGAGATAAGCAAACCAGTCTTAAAACTGCAGTTCTGACTACACCTACAGTACAGTCTAGGAAAGATACCTTAATAGTTGAAGACCAAGCAAGTGATTGTGAGTCCGTAATTTCCTTGATGGATTTACCTATACGAGAACCAGTGGGTGCATCGATCAGCAAAATCACTCCCTGATGTTCAAAGGAAGTACAGATCGAGACATCTACAGGAACAAGAAGTGCAACTGTAGTGAGCCCAGACGAATTAGAAAGGTGGACCCGAGAAATAGAAAAGCCAAAATCACAGCCAAAAGTATTGGACATATTTAAATTAAGAGTAGAATTGGAAGAAATGATAGCAGGAAATGTAGGATTGGAAAGGCTAAATTCTTTCAATGAAGATGAATTATTGTTTATATGCAGAAGTATTACCCGAAATACGAAAATATATCATGAAAAGTTAGTGAATCTGGCTTCTGAAATGGGAATTGACATTGGCAAATCAAAGGTATTACAGAAACCGTATAGGGCTGAATTTTCTGACAAAGATTTAGAAAACATGAATGTGTCAGGACGTAAATTGCAGATAAAGGAATTGTTGTCGTTGTTACAAAAATGGGGAGATCTAGACAAATGGAAAGGTAGATGGACAAAGAAAAAGGAAGAGGCACAGGCAAATAAAACTACATCCGAGTATTTACTAAAAGAAACAGAGAAAGTCGAAAGGTTGTGTCCGATTAGAGAAGTGCCAGGAGGAAGTTATGTACATGTCCCATGGTCCCGACAGGATATTTTATCATTTATTAATGATTTCCCAAAGCTTAGAGAAAAACCTGTAGAATGGTACCAGAAAGTGGAGAAGTTTGTGAAAGTGTCGAAGGTACTGTTAAAAGATTTAGATGGTTTATTTGACACTGTTGTTCCAGCTGATTTGTGGATCGAGTGCAAAATTACAGTAGATTGGCCAAATGATGAATACCCTAGAGACCCAAAGACAGGAGCCCGGTCAGAAGACGTAATGAAAAAGTATAATCAGGTAATAACCTATTTAAAGGGAACGATTCCCCCAAAAGAAACAGATTGGACTAAAATAGACAGAACCACTCAAAATAAGGATGCATCTGTACATGCCTATTATGAACGTCTATTGTAGGTATTTAAACAGTACAGTGGTTTAGAAAACATTGATAATAAGGACATGACACATTTTATATATCGTTTTGTGTCTGGACTGAAACCAGTAGTCTCCCAGACGATCAAAGAACATAAATTATGTTGGCAAGCGAAGCCTGTCGACAAGATTCTCAAGTATGCAATATACTGTGAGGATGAAATAGATAATAAGCGAAAGAGAGTAGAAGAAAAAGTAATGTGGGATCAAGTAAAAATGGCAGAACAAAGGAACTTCAGTTAAGTGAGCAAGCAAATAATCAGAAAAGAGGGTAAGGCCAAAGCGTAGGAAGTGGGGGTAAACCCAGAGGAAAGATGAGTAAAGAAGAGGCAAAGAAAAAGTTTCCCTTTCATGGGTGCAGAAAATTAAGGCATTGGAGAAACAAATGTAAATGAATACAGAATAATAATGTCTAAAATCAAAATTTAAATCCACAGGCGCTGAATGAGGTGTCAATGAGACAACCACAACAGGTAATACAGAATCAGTTACCTCAAGCCCCTATGCCAGATTTTGTGAAACAAGCCAAATACAGTGGGGACACCGGATTCCGGGAGGGAAGTGGTAAGAAAAATACTGTTACACCACAGTTTCTTTTAAAGGACACATTTTTCGAATCTGAGATTATTGATGGTGCCTGAGAGGGGGGAAAGAGGATTGCGTTCTTGGCGCATCCTTACCGGTAGATCAGTCAGGTCCTTGCATTTAGGGAAAAGTGGAGGGAAATGATGTTACCTTTTTGTCGGACACTGGTGCTACCCGTTTTACAGTGAGAATAGCAGATATCCTCAAACCTACCCCTCTCGGGAGAAGCGATCTAAATAGTGGGCGTTTCTAATAAACAAATTAGGACCCCTGTCACAGAACCAATGGAAGTTTGTATCGGTAATTTTAGAGAGATGCACAAGTTTGTAGTGTGCGACTCTAGCCCTGTAAACTTACTAGGGAGGGATTTACTGTGCAAGATGAATTGCACAATCTTTTGCACATCCAATGATGTTGAAATACAAACTCTAGATGAAGACAGAGTGTACAAAATTATGCTAGCCAGACAAAAAAACAGAAGTTAAAAAGATGTGCCTAGAAGATTTACCAAAAGAACTAAAAACTTTTGTAAATCCTGATGTGTGGGACTTTTCTGGAAAAGAAGTAGGTTTGATGGCAGATGTCGACCCCATAAAAGTGACAGTAAAAGAAGGTGCAATTTTCCCAAATAGAAGAAGTGAGACCAACTTGAGATAAAATCACAGTTATATTCCGTGTAAAGTTTACAAAGAGGGGATAAGTCTCCCTAGCCAAAATGGTTGTTGCTAGAGTTACCTGAAACTCGAAAAGGAATTGTATAAAGACATGCTGTAGAATATGCATATTTAGTGTATTGATAATGCTCATAGTATGGCTAGGACTGACGATAGCAATACCTTACTTGATGGCTGCTAAACAAAATGACACTAGTATACACGGAAAGATAGCGCACCACAAACAAGATAGAGTAGACTTAGAAGCACCAGATGAGATAGAATTACATCACTTTAGAAATAGAAGTCAAACCAATATGAATGTATTCGCTAATCTATTAGTACACTATGTAGAGACAATGCAAATTAGTGATTGTTATGTTTGTATGAAATTACCAACATCAGTAGCTGAAGGTGTTACTTACCATCATTTACCACTGACCTATGGTATTTCCTGTAGCATATTAACTACTCTGTTTTATAGAACAGGAAAGTTACAGTATTATTATTCTAATAAAGACGTCATTTTTTCTGAAATTCCTATACATAGAAAAATGAATCCTGTCCTTAGCAGTAGAGATGCACAGTTCATGGGTGAATATTTTCTAACAATGAAAACAATAGATACAGCTGACACACACAAAGACAATTTAACATGTAAATTAGACGAAGAAGAGAAAATATTTTTGTATTTAGTAGAGATAAGGAGACAGGATTTCCATAAAAAAGCCACTGAACCGAAACCCCAAATACCCAAATGGGCTGAAAGGGAAGAATTTATGGCAGCTGGCAGGACTCATGCTGCTATGTCTCTGAATTTTGAAAAGAAGGGGAAAATCTGTCTCCATAGGTTGAAAACAGAGTATAACAATGTATTCATCAGTTCCAGTGAATGTGAACACAATTTCCTCATAATTGGGGGTTGGGGACTAAAAGGGGGAACTGATCCAGTATTTCCTGGAGTCTATTATGTCTGTGGGAATAAAGCTTACTTTAAGCTGCCTGATCATTGATATGGGAGTTGCTATTTCGGAATAGTATTCCCAAAAGTATACCATGTAAAAAGAATCACTGGAAGCGGTGAACTAAGAAATGAACTAACACAATATAAAAGAGCTAGTTTTTCAGAAATTGTAGGTGGTATATTTAGTGCATTGATACCTTTAGTGGGAGTAATTCTGAACACTCAAAGAATTTGTAAATTGTCTACAGTGGTGAATCGCTTATCGACTGACTGCTGGAGGATTCTTATTGATCAATACAGAACTGGTTGCAATCAGATCGATGGTTTTATTTATTTATTTATTTATTTATTTATTTATTTTTAACATTTCTAAAGCGCTGCTTATACCCGTAGGCGTCTTGGCGCTGTATGCCAGTTATTTGTGAATAACTCTGAGCATGAGTGACTATTGGGTAAACAACCAGGTTTTTAGAAGCTTACGGAATTGAAGGAGGGTGGGACTACACTTGATGTGAAGAGGCAGAGTATTCCATAGCTTGGGGGCGGCCACCAGAAAGCGGCGATCGCCCCATGTGACAGATTTGGTACGGGGGGTGACTAGTTGGTTAAGGGTGGCTGATCTTAGGGCTCTGGAAGGTTTATGCAGTTGTAATTGGTCTCTTAGAAACTGGGGGCCTTGATTGTTGAGTGCCTTAAACACAATACATAGAGATTTGAATTGGATTCTTTTGTGCACAGTGAGCCAGTGAAAATCTTTAATGCTGTTGGAAATGGATTCAAATTTGGTTTTGCCTGCAAGCAAGCGTGCTGCGGTATTTTGAATGGTCTGCAATTTGGTAATGACTCTGGATTGAGCATTTAAAAAGAGACCATTACAATAATCCAGGGAGGACAAGACAAGAGAGGTGACCAGTGTCTTGATAGCTGATTCATGTAGAAAAGAGTGTATTTTCCTGATCATCTTAAGCTTTAGATGTGCCGAGGACACCGTTTTATTGGCGTGGTCCATAAAGTTTAAGGCATCATCAAAGATGATGCCCAGGTTCCTGACTTTGGTGGCAGGAATAGGAGGCATACCGAAGGTCTCGGGCCACCAGTTTGATGGCCATTCTGGCAGAAGGGTTCCAAAAATGAGTACCTCTGTTTTTCCAGAATTCAGCTTTAAACAGTTGGTTGACATCCAGTCTCCTATGTCTAGGAGTCCCTTCTTGAATTGTTCGGCCACTTGATCTCCATCCCCTTTGATTGCCAACACTAGTTGGGTATCGTCGGCGTAAGAGGTTAGGCTCATCCCATGGGCTTTGATGGTTTTAGCAAGGTCCGACACGTAGATATTAAACAGTGTCGGACTCAGGGATGAGCCTTGAGGGACGCCGCATGGGGCTGAGAGTTGGGCCGATTGATAGGGTCCTAGGATGACCGCCTGCGTTCTTTTGGCAAGAAAGGACGCAATAAGGTTTTTGGCAGTGTGACAGATTCCAACACCCTCGACACGGTCAACCAAGATGGTGTGGTCGACCGTGTCGAAGGCCGCTGATAGGTCTAGCAAGACCAGAATGGCTGTGCCCCCCTGGTCCCTGATTACCCTGATATCGTCTGCCGCTTTGATCAGGGCTGTCTCTGTCCCATGGAATTTCCTAAATCCGAACTGGGTGTTATCTAAGAGCTGATGTTTTTCTATAAAATCGGAAATCTGGGAATTCATAGTTTTTTCAAGCACTTTCGCCATGAAAGGGAGGCTTGCGATGGGACGGTAATTTTTTAACTCGGTTTTATCAAGGGATGGTTTTTTTAACAGGGGTTTTAATAAGGTATTTTTTAGGGGCTCTGGATAGTCACCTGATAAAAGGATGGCGTTACAGACCTGGGTGATCACTGGAATGATGTGCTCCATTACCGGCCGGAGTACTGAGAGTGGACAGGGATCCAAGGGTGATCCAGATTTGATGGACGACAAAGTGGCTCTTATGTGATCTGGGGTAACAGGTTGAAAGCTGGAGAAAGTGTTAGCTGGGGATAGGGTAGGGAGACTGCCTACACGTGAGCAAGGATTAGAAGCAAAAGCCTGGTAAATTTCATCTACTTTCGTGTAGAAAAACGAGGCAAGAGCATCACATAGCGATTGCGATGGAGGGGGAGTAAGATCAGGAGCGTTACCTGATAATACCTTGGTAATTTGAAACAGTTGTCTACTGGAATTTTTGGCGTTCTTGATTTGTTCGCTGTAGTAGTCCTTCTTTGCTTTTATTATCATGGCTTTATAAAGAGCCAAAGCTTCTTTATAAATGATTTTACTATCGACATCGTAATCCTTTCTCCATTGTCGTTCCTTATTGCGATTTGTTTGTTTTTGAGCCCTTAATTTGTCATTGTACCAAGGGGCAGTAGGTTTGGATCTGTTACTGGACCGTTCTTTAGTAGGGGCTGATTGGTTCGTAGCCTGACCCACCCAGGTGTAAAACTGCTGAAGAGCAGAATTAGGCTCTGGGGACAGTGTTGGACGGGTAAGTTCAAGGGTTAGTTTTAATTGGTCGTGGTTCAAATTTTTCCAATCTTTAAAGGACTGTTTAAGCATAGGAAGTGGTCTGTTACAGCACTGATTGTGCGTGATTATTTTTGCGAAAACGACGTAATGGTCCGTCCAGGGCATGGGCAAGATGTTTGTTATTTGCATGCCTTCAAGGTTAGTAAAAATAGGGTCCAAAATGTGGCCCGCTTGGTGGGTGGGGGACATGACACGTTGTTTCAGTCCTAAAGTTTCCAGATCAGTTATAAGGGTGGCACAGTCCGTTAAGTGAGTAAGATCTAGGTGAAAATTTAGATCGCCTAGGATTGTAAAAGCACTTTCTGTGGCAACAGATTCCATCATGGAATTTATACTGGATAGGAATGCCGTTTTAGATCCAGGGGGTCGATATATCAAAATCCCCTTAAAATTAAACTGGGGGAAAAATTAATGGCGAATTGCATGGCTTCACACGAATTACCTGGAATGGAAGTTGTTCTAACCGGGTAAGAGTCTCTGGTTATAATGGCCAGTCCACCTCCTCTTTGTTTGGGCCTATCCTGACAATAGGCTTTATATCCATTTGGCACTGCGATAGCCAGATCGGGTTGTGAGGTGCCGTCCGTCCAGGTTTCTGTTAGAAATAATGCATCTAATTTAAAATCAGTAATAAGATCGAAAACTTCCTGCCTATGCTTCCCGAGAGAGCGTGCATTGATGAGGGCTATAGATATACTAACTCCTTCCTCCTGGGTATTAGTTGAGGAACTGAAGTTAGAAAGAGGAGGAATCGTGTAGTTACAGTGGGGACATGACATGGCGAGATTCTTCTGGATCTCTAAGAGATTAAAAACTGAACAACTCGCACTGACGGGTGGCCTAAGAGCAAGTAGACTGTGGTTGGAGTAATTTATGACGGCTTCTGCCCTTTGTGAGACAGGGGTTGTGGCCCTCGGCCCGGTCCCGGCGCGGACGGGCGCAGACGGGCTTGCCTTTGGCGCGCCTTCGGCGCGCCGCCGGCGCGCCGCTGCGCCCGCCCGCTGCGCGGACGTGCAGAGCGGATGTTTTTATCCATTGGTAAGTGAGGAGGGTGGGAGGGACGATGGACTGCATCGTCTCCTCCCTTCCCTTTCCAAGATGGCGGCTCCGGTGGGTGGGGGGGAGTGCCCAGCGTCACTCGCAGCTAAGCTGCGCTGTCCTGTTTTGACTGCTGCCTGGAGGGAAGTAATCTCACCCCAGGTAAGAACAGTGCTAAAAACGGGCTGTTTAAAATATATACAATATTTTAAAAAGGATCGGTTCTTACAGTTTTTGATGCTGCAGGCAGCGTTCGTATTGGCAAAGTATCTGTGCTATTCTTCTTAGTCAAAAATAACACATAAAGATAGCAGCGCAAGAGAGCGCTTAAGAGCCCCGGCTTTCCGCCTCAAGGCGAGTGATTCACACAAAAATAACAAGCAATGCCGGTTTTGTGGTTGGGCGTCTCTTAAGTACTATGGGAGGGTGGGAGGGACGATGGACTGCACCGTCTCCCTTCCCTTCCCAAGATGGCGGCTCCGGTGGGTGGGGGGGAGTGCCCAGCGTCACTCGCAGCTAAGCTGCGCTGTCCTGTTTTGACTGCTGCCTGGAGGGAAGTAATCTCACCCCAGGTAAGAACAGTGCTAAAAACGGGCTGTTTAAAATATATACAATATTTTAAAAAGGATCGGTTCTTACAGTTTTTTGATGCTGCAGGCAGCGTTCGTATTGGCAAAGTATCTGTGCTATTCTTCTTAGTCAAAAATAACACATAAAGATAGCAGCGCAAGAGAGCGCTTAAGAGCCCCGGCTTTCCGCCTCAAGGCGAGTGATTCACACAAAAATAACAAGCAAAATTGACTTGCTCTTGATATATTATTGTCTAAAGAGGGCGGAGTCTGTAGAATGCTGAAGGCACAACATTGTTGCACTTACATACCTGAAAAAAGCGTTGAAATTGGGAGGTATGTAAGAAATATTACTCATTTGGAAGATGAATTGAAACCACTGGAGGTTGATAGTGCATGGAAGAGACTAACTGATGGTCTCTCCTCTGTTGGTAGTTGGCTTTCTAATGTTGGTAGAAGCATTGTAGGTAAAGTACTGATGCCAATAATGGGAATATCACTATTAATTTTGGTGATAATGATTTGGTGCAAATGCTGCAGAAATAGAAAAAGGTATACAGTGGATGAGAAAAGGAAAAAACGAAAAATTGATGAAATTCAAATGGAAGAGTTGAAGGGGGATATTTATAAAAGAATGACAGTTTTCCAGAATAAAAATGAAAAAGGAACTCCCAAAGTAATTGAAGGAATTGAACTGGTAGAGTGCTAAAGTTGGGATCTGGTTCCGTAATTAGTGATGATATAAAATATCATCAAAGAGAGGATTGATGGAGCAAGGTTTCATATGTATAGAAACTTGCTCGGACTCAGCCCTTTTGAAATAACATAAACTAATTAATCAACATGGTTTGTCTATTAATATTTGCATTACACAACATATTTAGCATCCAGGGAAAGCTTGACAAGGTGCTTTTACTAACAGTAACCGGAGTGTCTTAAAATGGGCGCCGAAAACGCGGAAACCTTTCTGCGCATGCGTCTGCCACATCTACGTGGTGTGACGTATCTGTGCTTTTGGTGGGAACTTCTTGCTTCTGGGCACTAGTGCCAAGATGGACGCTTCATGCTTACTCATACTTACACATATGCTGCCACGTTGTACTAAACTTTGTTCGTTCTGCTTAATCATTAATGCTATAGTATAAATAAAGTAATGGGGTTAGAGTAGAGATAAA